>NC_140495.1:101199129-101799129 GCF_964271855.1 Acomys minous
CCCATTTCCAGGTACTGTTCTTGACCGTGTGGTTAAAAACAAGACTAGCCGGGTGGTGGTGCACACCTGTAATCCCTGCACTCTGAAATTAGAGGCAGATGGATCTCTGTGAGTTCGAGGCCAGCCTGGTCTACAGAGTGAGTTCCGGGACAGCCAGAACCACACACAGAAGCTCTGTCTAGAAAAAAAAATAGACTAAGCCTCCTTATCTGACCATGTATTTATATAATATCATCTTATTCTGGAAGGAACTGTGATGTTTAGATGCATAAAGTCAGATGGGGTGAATTACACGTGAGGAAAGGAGCAGCAATAGAGACGTGATGGTGGGTATTCTGATCAACACATTTGTTACCGTTGTGGGCATCTCTGCCCTAGGTCCACGGAGCTCTCCTCTACTTCTGGACAGAAAGAAGGGGAGCCTGCACTGTCCTGCTGAGCAGCGGGCATGGCAAAGAAACTGAGCTCATCCGGCAGAATGGTAACGCAGCAATGATGTCACATCCGGTTAGAAACCTGCACGGTTCTCCTCTCAGACGCTGTGTGGCGATTCTCAGAACCCTCTTAATCTTGGAGTGGTCTCCTTCAAGTTAAGGCAGTGTGGAAAGCAGGGGGGCCCTGAGACGATGCTCATATAGACAGACTCGGGAGCAAAATTTTCATGTGTGAGAAATATTAATAAAACGGGCACCTAGTGGAAGTTTAAAATCGTTTCATATTTAATCAAATCAGGGCTAGCTTAGGAAACACAAATGCGTCCATCATAAGCGTGGCTTGAAAGTACCTAGGGACCTGGCGAACTTCCTCAGTAGTATAATTCATATATGTTGATACTGCAAAGGAAATATTTCTTCATAGAAGCATTTGTGCCCACTCCACAAATATTGGCAGAGAACCTTCTTATTTTTAATATATTTTTTTAATTTATGTGCGTTGGTGTGAGGGTGTCAGATCTTGGAGTTGTAATCTGCCATGTGGTTGCTGGGAATTGAACCCAGGTCCTTTGGAATAGCAAGCAGTGCTCTTAACCACTGAGCCATCTCTCCAGCCCCGGCAGAGAGCCTTCTAAGATTTTTACGGAAATAGCCACAGTGCTGCAGCGGCTATGAACAGCGATGGGTAACCATTGTTTGTATTTCTCCAGCCTAAATTGTGCTAAGCATTGTAGGTGAGTGATTGTTTTATTTAATCTTCACAACACTGCATCCAAGAGTGCCCGATTACCACCCACAGTGTAAAGATCTGGAAAATGAGGCTGAGAGATTAAGGAAGAAGCCTAGCACGTGACTGAACTTTCTATCTTCTTCTCTTAGGATTTAAACACAAAATTATATTCCTTTCTGTTTTGACCAAGGAAAATATAAAATTGGAAATGTGGGTGCCAGTGGGTAAAGAATGCCACATCTGAGGACTGGAGTTTGATATGTGGGAGCCACATGGTGAAGGAGAGGGATGATTATTTCTGCCACGGGTAAACAAAGATCGAGAAAGGGGGGCAGACTTTGCTTTTATGACTTTTTCACTCCTTTCTACCTCCTGGCCTCGCTCACTATTTCCTAGGACATTTATCAGAGTCACCCAAGGATTCCATGTTTACCGAAGTATTTTATAGCAGTCAAATGAGTAAATACAATTACCATCAAGTTCACAGCAAACGAACAAAAATGTCGCTTATTCTGGTTTCTACTGGAAAGTAGTTGAAGTCTGATAGCGTCACACGCACAGCAAATGAATATATTTCTCTCTCTCTCTCTCTCTCTCTCTCTCTCTCTCTCTCTCTCTCTCTCTCTCTCTCTCTGTGTGTGTGTGTGTGTGTGTGTGTGTGTGTGTGTGTGTGTGTGTGTGTGTTTGATTAATTTGGCCAGAAATATAAATATGAGTTCTCCAAAGCAGCTTTTGATCGCATTTAATGGGCTCAACCACCTATTCCATGTCGCTCCAGTGGTCATTAAGAGATGCCCCTACCTGTGTTAAAGTTGCAATAAAATTGCTCCCTACCTATTTTTCTCTACCTCCTCATTAGTCTGAAACCACTCTGAGAATTTTAAGAACTGCATTTTACCTACTTCCAGACACATAATAAAAACTCTAAAAATAACTCCTGAATTTAAACTGCTACCAGAAGCTCCAAACAAAGCAACCCAGCTCTGGATCGAGGCACTTAGCTATAGTGAGAGAAGAAAGAAAAAAAAAAAAGGCACAAAGCGTGCAAAAAATAAACAGTCATGGCCTGTTTCGTTCCACTTTGTTCTTCTCTTAGCTTTTTCCTCAAGTCACCTTCTCCTATAGTTAGCTTGAATTACAGAAAGTCTGGACTCTTCCGTAAACACTTAGGAACAGAGGAAGGAAGCAGCCACCCCCTTCCCCCCAATTCCCTCCATCCTCCACCCTCCCCATCCATCCCCCCCGCCCCCTCCACCCCTCCCCTACAACTCCTCTACAACGCCCCCACAAACCTCCCACTAAGCAATAGAAACTTTAGCAGGAAAAAAAAATCACCCTTTAAACAAAGCCAAGCACCAGTGGTCCCTAGGTGGCGCCCTAAAGTATAGTGACCACTCAGCTGCCTAGTTAGTCCTCTCAGGGAAAACAGCTTCTGTGCATCTCCACATGGAACAGAACTGAAAGAAGGGATCAGTCAGAACATTGCCACATCAGGATCACAGCAGTCAGCGATACCAACCCGCCCCTTCCTGCTTCTCGTTCTTATGAAATCCCGAGGTTCCTGCCAGCTGAAGGCAGACGTGGCTCACCAAAGCCCTGCATCGGCTTAAAAGAGACCACACTGATTACTTCCTTGTGCACCTGACAGTTCTCTTTATGTGCTGGGTTGAGATGTTGCCCAGCCTTATCTGAAATTCAGAACTCGAATTTGTTTACACTTTTACCCAAATTGGACACAAAGCCACTCAACTCTCCCCACATCAGAGTTTACTGACCTGGTAGGCCGGAAGCTAGGAAAACATCACAAGCTGCAATCTGGCTTTTTGCCTGTCTGGTTTACATTTTTATTTTTTGAAAGTATAATTATATCAATTCATGCTTCACTTTCTTCCCTCCAGCCTCTCTCATGTACCTCACTGATCTCTATCAAATTGACGGAGTCCTTTTTCAACATTGTGCGTGCGTGCGTGCGTGCGTGCGTGCGTGCGTGCGTGCGTGCGTGCGTGCGTGCGGTGTACACATACCACTTGTTTAGTCCATGTAACATTACTCTGTGTGTGTGGTCTCAGAACTGACCACTTGCTCCCTGTTTTCTTGCAGGCTTCAGGTACCAGTGTCCAGGGTTTCTGGGAGGCACAAGTATCTACTCTCGGCATGAGAGTGCTAAAACTGAAAAAGTCCATTTATAAAAGCAAATTCTAATTATGAGGACACTCCACTTCACACAGGCAGCTGAAGCTGAAGTTATCAGGCCTCGACCGCTTTCCATTAGAAACTAGAATAAGCGACAATTTTTTTTTGTTTGTTTCTTGTGAACTTGATGGCGATATTATTTCCTCACTTGACAAAGCAAAGGAGCTACTATAAAATACTTCAGTAAACATGAGCTTCTTGAGTGACTCTGATGAATGTCCTAGGAAACAATGAGGACAGGGGGTAGAAAGGAGTGAAAAGAGGTGAAAAAGACATAAATGCACAGTCGGCCTCTCTCTGTCTCTCTGTCTCTCTGTCTCTGTCTCTCTGTCTCTGTCTCTCTGTCTCTCTCTGTCTCTGTCTCCCTCTCTCTGTCTCCCTCTGTCTCTCTCTCTCTGTCTCTCTGTCTCTCTCTCTCTCTCTCTCTCTCTCTCTCTCTCTCTCTCTTTCTCTCTCTCTCTCTCTCTCTCTCT
Organism: Acomys minous; assembly: GCF_964271855.1. Taxonomy (NCBI): domain Eukaryota; kingdom Metazoa; phylum Chordata; class Mammalia; order Rodentia; family Muridae; genus Acomys; species Acomys minous. The sequence continues at coordinate 101,202,960 of NC_140495.1, forward strand.
CTCACACACACACACACACACACACACACACACACACACACACTTCCTGACGTGGAGACCATGACTGGTTCTCAGTCTTGTGACAACAGACAATGGGTTTTATAAGATAAACCAGGTGAGGCAGAGCCAGAGAGCTTCGTTTACCTGTGGCTGCTCCTAGGAGATTCTTCAATGATTTGCCCTGAACATTCCACAATCACTTCCATAGCACAGTCCCATTTGTAGCCTTTGTAGAAAACACGAATGTCTCCCAAAGAAACAGACCACCATTAACAGACACGCAATTAACACATAAAGATTACCTCAACCCTATTATCTCACAGACAGAGACTCTGAGGATAAGACTTTTTTAGTAATTCCTCAAAGCATGCATGAATAACAACCAAAAAAGACAATATTACAGTGATCTTAACCTGGACACAGGTGTCCCTCCTGGATATTTCCAAATATCACCGACACTAAACAGACAGCTGGGTTTTCTGCCAGCGTTAGCTGCTTGCTTCACTGTACCAGAGGCTGTGATGGCCATGGTGCCATCTGGATTGTGTCTGTGACACCTCTTGTGCATACAACTGAACATACCTAACTTATAACAAAGCAAGGAAGCCCTGACATCGAATTATTCTTACCAACCTGGAGGGGAAGTGTGGGCTTTGAACTTTTTCAAACCTACTTTAGTTAAGGTTCTTAAATGCTTACACCTCCCTTCCACCCCACCTACTCTAGATAGGAGAGAAAAGAGGTTAATAGGAACAGGAGAAGTAGACCTTTTTAGACTCAGTTCCTTGGAGCGATTCCACTGGCATAGTCAGCAGGATTGCAACAGACCCACTTACCAGCAAACCAACAATTCAGCAAAGGTGACTGCAAACGCAGCCGCTAGAACCAAGAATAGAAGCTGGAAGCCATAGCAGCAGCTGGAAACCAGAACTTCCAAGTGTAACAGGAGCGGTTCTCTTTAAGAGCATCTCGAAGAGGGGTGATGAACAGACAAGAACAAAGCCCTGCCTCTTGTTTGGAGCTCTGTGTGTCTGCGCGCACGCGCGTGCACGCGCGCGCGTGCGTGCATGCGTGTATGTGTGTGTGTGTGTGTGTGTGTGTGTGTGTGTGTGTGTGTGTGTGTGTATACTCTCCAAGTCCATACTAGATTGTTTATCAGTTGACAAAGACCATGCCCCCACAAGAGGTGGTTCCTTTTCTAGCAGACAAACATGACCTGTTCTCTCACAAGTCTGTTTTCACATCCCACGCTTAGGACCAAAACAAAATCATGTTCACATCTACTACAGGTGAACGCTCTCTACCAACAGTGAGAGTAGGACAAGCAACGTGAGTGCCCACAGCATCAATAACAACTAACACCACACATTATCTGCCCACACTTCCTTTTCTCTACTCACAATAATACCCAGCATGCCTTGGCTGCCAAGGAACCTATAACTAATCCAAATCAAATAGAACATTAAGTAATGTAAGTCATTATTCTTACGATAATGCTAAAAGGCACACACACACACACACACACACACACACACACACACACATTTTACTTAGGGAACCATTGGGGATTTGGAGAGTAAAAACACTTTGCCCTTGGGTCTCTACCGTGTGAGTAAGACATAGGGGAGACATGACATAGAGGTTGTCAAAGTAAAATTTAACAGCAAAGCTGTGAAAATGAAACCTGGATTGCTTTGGAGACCCCAAGATGTTGGAGATGCGAGAGTCAGGAGATAGTGGCCAAGGAGAGCTGCAGGCTGGCGCGGAGTCAGCCCGTGAGAGAGAAGTGTGTTGCAGCCAACAAAGTTGGATTTGGAGCTGGAGATCGGAAGAGCCCTTTGGCACCAGACACGGAGATGCAGAGTTTGAAGTTTGCCCAGCTGGTTTCTAGACTTGTTTTGGTTTATACTCCCTTTTCTCCCTTTTGGAATGGCGTGTTCTGTGCCATCGTATGTTGGGAGGATGTGATCTGCTCTTTAATTTTTTGATTGTACAGGGGGGTTACAGTTAAAAGATTGCGGCCGCGAGTCTCCAAACAGACTTTGGACTTTCAAGCGGTTTTGAGACTGTAGAAGACGATGGGGGATTTTTGAAGTTGGACTAAATACGTTTTGCATTATGTAGCTACAAGCCTATGGGGGGGCCAGCGAGTAGATATGATGGTTTGGATAAGAATTGGCTCCATGGGCTCATGGTTCTGAAAGCTTTGTCACCAGGGAGTGGAACTCTTTGATAGGATTAGAAGGATTAGAAGGCGTGGCCTTGTTGTAGGAAGTGCATCCTAAGGGTGGCCTTTGAGGTTTCAGAATCCCATGCCAAATCCCATCCCTAATTCTCTTTCTGCTGCCTGTGAATCGAAACCACCACCACCACCCCCTCCCTTCCTGATGTTGCTTTTGTCAGATATTTGGGAGAGTGATGAGAATCACTAATATTCAGCTAGAAATGCTCTTTGGTCCTTAAGAAAGATATTTCCTAATTTGTGAAACTAGAGAGAGGCTGAAGGAATATCCAAACTTGACAAAATGAACATTTTCTAGAATAGATGTAGGAAGCTTGAAAGACTATGACGGGAGTGTGGGGGTGGAGTATAGTTCGGACATGCTGAGGAGCAGGACATGAAGACTGCCTTGGCCCAGGTATATCTCATGGCGAAGCACACTGTAAAGCCTCACAATATGATCCCACTTTTGAGGTTCCCCACTCCCCCCATCAGTAAACAGGAACAAATCTCTACTGCATGGGAGTGAGAGGAAGCCTCATCTTCAGCGCCTGTGGAAAGTACAGACAAATCAATGTGCTCACCCAAATACATGATGTGCTAATTAGTGACCAAAAGGAGCTGGCCCAGCATCATAATATGATAATTAGTGACCAAAAGGGGTTGGCCTCTTTATCTCCACAGAGACTAGTACAGGTTTGGTTTTGAAGGTTACCTTAGATGTACAAAATGTTCTCTGTTTGGCCAGTGGAACTGGACCCAGAGGGGACCTGCACAAACTGTTGCACCAACCAAGGACCATGCATGCAGCAAACCTACACCCCCTGTTCAGATCTAGCCAACAGACAGTTGATTCTCCATGGTTGTGGGGAGCCGGGACTGCTTCTGACATGGACTCTGGTGCCACCCACCCCATCATTTGATCACTTCCCCCTGGTGGGGAGGCCTGGCAGCACACAGAGGAAGGGGATACAGACTAGATGAGACCTGACAGGCTGTGGTCGTACAGTGGGGGAGAAGGTCTCCTTCAGTCAGAGGTCTAGGGGAGGGGAATAGGGCAGAAGAGGGAGGGAGGGTAGGAACGGGAAGATACAAGTGAGGAGATAACTTCTAGATATAATCTCAATAAATTATAATAAATTAAAATTTTTAAGTTAAAAAATGTTCTCTATTGAATAGCATGTGAGAGAATCTCTTAAAAACTGCACTGGAAACAGTGCTAAGAATGGGTCTCTGAGCCGGGCGTGGTGAGGCACGCCTTTAATCCCAGCACTCGGGAGACAGAGGCAGGTGGATCGCTGTGAGTTCGAGGCCAGCCTGGTCTACAAAGCGAGTCTAGGACAGCCAAGGCTACACAGAGAGACCCTGTCTCAAAAAACAAAAACAAAAACAAAAACAAAACAAAAAAAAAGAATGGGTCTCTGGAATTCCTTGCTTTTAATAGCTGAGTAGTATTCCATAGTATAAATGTACCACAGTTTCTTAGTCCATTCTTCTACTGAAGGACACTTAGGCTATTCCCATGTTCTGGCTATTATGAATAAAGCAGCTTTGAACATGGTTGAGCTAGAAATTATCATAATGAGTGAGTTCACCCAGAAGCAAAAAGAGACAAATGGTATATACTCACTGATATCGAGACACTAGTCCAAGGGATACGTCCCATGAAAAACTTTACTTACCAGGAAAGTGGGTCAGAGGAGAGAACATCCTATTGAGACTTTAGGTGAGAGTAGCATGGAAGAATGGGGAAATAGTAGGACCCACAGGGTCCTGGAAACCTACAAGAAGAACTTTATGACAGGCGGATCTGGGTCCTGGGGTCCTCCTCAAACTAAGGCACCAGCCAAGGAAAATATAGGCAGTAAACTTCGAACCCCTACCCAGACCTAGCCGATGAACAGGATATTCTCCACTGTTGAGTGGAGAGTGAGAACTGACTCTCACACGAACTCTAGTGCCCTTTTCTGACCATGTCCCCTGGATGGGGAGGCCTGGCGGCACTCAGAGGAAGGATAGCAGGTTGCCAAGAAGAGACTTGATACTCGAAGAGCATATATAGGGGGAAGAGGTCTCTCTCAATCACAGACATAGGGGAGGGGAGAAGGGGGGAAGTGGGAGGGAGGGAGGAATAGGAGGATACAAGGGAAGGGCTAACAATTTAGATGTAATATGAATAAATTAATTTAAAAAATGAAAAATAAAAAGAATAGGTCTCACCCTTCCTAGTGCTGTGACCCTTTAACCCAGCTCCTCATGTTGTGGCCCCCTCAAGCATAAAATTATTTTCATTGCTACTTCATAACTATAAACTTGCTACTGTTATGAATCATAATGTAAATATCTGATATGCAATCCCCGTCCCTGTGCAAGGGGTCTCGACCCACAGGTTGAGAAGCCCCATTTTTCTGAAAGGTGAGTTTTCATATTTGGATCAGGACTTTGAAAAGTGCTAGTGTCTTGCTTCCAGAGACAGGTAGCCTCTATTAATTGCTCTAGGACACTGACTGGGCATTCAATTTAAAATCTCTCTGTGTGATCTTAATGTAAAGCCAAAGTTGAGAACAGCTGATTCGCAGGGATAATCTCCAAAACCCTGGGGGGAAAATGTTCCTAGTAAGAGAAATAATAATGAGCACTTGCTCTTCCACAGAAACACTTGGCAAAGCCAATGTGACCTTGAAAAGAAGTTCCGTTCCCTCAGAGGCTCTCCCATGGAGGCAAGTTGACAAACTGCAAAGTCATGTGCTTGCCCAACCTTGAAGTAATTCAGGCGGATCCCTGCATTATCTTCTTCTAAACACATCACTCGATTTCGTATAAGCCAGGGAAATAGGACTGTTTATAATACTTGATCTAAGATGATTATTATTTATGAGATAAAAGAAATACTTATTTTCTCAATATAAATGCAGAGCTGTTTAACGTCTCGAAAAGGCCCAGAAAAATCAGGTTGCGATTTCACACCTTTCTTTCACTGGAGAAAATAATAGGGCATGAGACTTACTTATCTGTAAATTTATTGAAAATTGGAGAATAGGTATTTCAGAAATGAACCTGTACTAAAGTACGTCTCTAAAATAAAAGAAATTTTGATGGCCCGAGAATTAACCAATGGCACTTAATTGGAGATGCCAGATGAATACTGTTATTTGTGAGCATGAGTGGGCAAGCAATGCCGGTGCACAAGGCTTGAGGGTATGGGAACTTAGGGTCGTGTGCTGGGCTAAGGAGGACACTGAGTGTCTTTCTGTATCCCGCTCTGTCTTATTAAGACATTTTCTCAATAAGCATTGCAGTGATAGCCAATAGAATCAGTCAATATTGTTCCCTCTGCCTTTCTCGTGATCTTACATATTTAATATTCCAAAGCCCATAGGACTGTCTCTGAAAAAAAAAGAAAAAGGAAAGTTCATTTGCATCTTAAGAGAAAGTTCCTGGATTAATTATTCTTCTCATTGAGTGAGCTTTCAAGGTCAAGAAGGATCCTACTTAGAAGACAAAGTTGCTTCTCTTTCTTCTCTTCTTCTTTCTCTTCTTCTTCGTTGTCATCATCATTGTCGTCATCTTTATCAACATTAATCTACAAGGTCTCTTGGCTTTTGCTTTACAAACTTCAGCTTCTGTATGTATTGGTTTGATAATTTTGTCAGATCCACGGTGTCTAGATCAAAGCCAAGTACAGAAAGAAGATTCAAGTCTCTTCTTTTTTACTAAAGGCAATAAGTCACTTCTCCAAAGTCAGTGAATCAGCTTCTTAATAACACAGAATTAGATTTTAGGAGACTTAAGACTCATTCACCATCTCCTTCAGAAATATGTTGAATAAAATTGTCTTGGGCACAAAGTAAATGGAGGCACACAGTAATTAAAGGGCGCCTAAGTTATGCCAAGAAAAAATGTGTCTCAACAAAACTGATGTATTGAGCCTGGCTTAAGTTTGGGGTCAGACTTATACTTTTCATTTCTTCTGATCTTGATGGAGGGACCTTGTAGAAAAGGCAAACTGGATTTCTTGCTTTGAGTCTTGGAGTAAATAAGGAAAGTGTGAAGAGTGGTGTACTGGCTGCTTTTGTGTGTCAACTTGACACAAGCTAGAGTCATGAGGGAGGAAGAGGCCTCAGTTGAGGAGATGCCTCCATGAGACCCAGCTGTAAGGCATTTTCTTAGTTAGTGATCTGTGGGGGAGGGCCCAGCCCATGGTGAATGGGGCCATCCCTGAACTGGTGTCCTAGGTTCTATGAGAAAGCAGGTTGAGCAAGCCATGTGTAGCAAGCCAGTAAGCATCAGCCCACCACGGTCTTTGCGTCAGCTCCTGCCTCCAGGTATCAGCCCTGCCTGAGCTCCTGTCCTGGCTTCCTTCAATGATGGACTGTGGTTTGGAAGCATGAGCCAAATAAACCATTCCCTTCCCACTTTGATTTTTTTTGTTTCAGCAACAGAAACCCTAAGACTGGTGGGAAGAAATCAGAAGGAATCAGAGAGAAGGATGTCAGCTTTCTAAGACAAAAGCCCAGTACATCGAGAGAGGACAGCCAAGGTGTAATGGGTGACATAGCACTAACCAAACAGGTTTTTTTTCACATTCAGGGGACATTGATATATCCGCTGGGAGTTGTGAAGCTTCAAGAATTCCAAAGGAGGAGTCAAGTACAAAGTTTCAATTTGCTTAGGAGAACTGGCTTTCAAAATATTTCCTTTAAATGTAAACAAGATATATTTTATATATCAAACTCACAGGGGAACAATTATACCTAATGATTATGGGGGAAAGTTACATTTTCTACAAGAAAAAAACTACACAACCAAAGTAGTAATGTTAGTATAAATTGACAAAATGAAGAAAACCCTGTTTATCATCAGTGTGATGTGGGAAAGTTAATATTGTTTTTATGCCATGCTCTATATCAACAGTTTCTGAGCAACATCGTGCTTGAAATAAATTGTTCAACATTACCCAGAAAGTAATTAAATGAGAAAAAGAAGTAATGATGAAAGAGATTTTTATCTCACCAAGAATTAAACATGCCAGGTCTTATCCCTTCCTAGTTGGCTCTGATAACTCACAGGACGTCCAACCGGGTGATCTTTCTTAAGCCCCCACGCCATAGAATTTTAATCAAATGCTATAAATGCTCGGGTTAATAACTTTATCTCTGAATATCTTAAAAGTTAACATAAAAACAATTGTTTAATTTGTCTTAGCTCATTTTCTAAAATTCCATCAGGAGTTTTACCTATCACTTTAGAGACCATGGCGCCTCTCTCTCTCTCTCTCTCTCTCTCTCTCTCTCTCTCTCTCTCTCTCACACACACACACACACACACACACACACACACACACACACACACATCACTTTGCAGCCTGATCCCAGCCCCCTCCCTCCTCTCTTCCCAGTCTCACCACACTACCCTTACCCCATCCCCCTTCTCCTGTTCTCAGAGGAGGGCAGGCCCCCAAGGGGTCTGTAGGTCTTCTCTCTTCTAAGTGGATATTAGCCATAAAGAACAAGATAACCATGCTACAATCCACAGACCCCCCCAAAAAAGCCAAGGAAGGATGTTTCAATATTACTCAGAAGAGGAAATAAAATAGACATCTGGAGGGGAGGGAGGGAGGGAACTGGGTAGGAGAGGGGGAGGGGAGGATAATGAGGGGTGGGGATCAGGTGTGGAGAGAGCTGAAGGAAAGGACCATGAGAAAAATACAAATTGGTAGGGGGCATCTCTGGGATAAGGGAGTCTCCTGGGAGTCCACAGGGGTGGCCCTAACTGAGACTCCTAGCAGCAGCTGTTAAGGAGCCTGAAGTTGCCACCTCCTGTAGCCACGTGGGATTTCCTGTGGAGGAAGCTGGACCCCAAGCCACCGATAAAACCTTCGACCCAAAATTTTGTCTTACCTACAAGAAGTGTAGGGATAAAGATGGAGCAGAGATTGAGGGAATGACAAACCAATGACCCAACTTGAGACCCACCACACGGAAGAGAGTCAACCTCTGACACTACTAAGGACACTCTACTATGCTTGCACACAAGAACCTTTGAGAGGCTTCATCCAGCAGCTGATGGAAACCGATGTAATGACCCACAGCCAAACAATAAGGCTGAGCCGGGGGGAGTTTTGTGGAAGAGTAGGAAGAAGAATAGAAAGAGTCAGAGGAGTCAAGACCTACAGAGTCAACTAACGTGGGTCCATGGGAGCTCACAGAGACTGAGTCACCAGCCAAAGAGCATGCATGGACTGGACCTATACCCCCAACATATCTGTAGTAGATGTGTAATGTGGTCACCATGGGGGACCCCTGACAATGGGAGTAGGGGCTGACCCCAGATCTGTTGCCTGCCACTGGATCCCTTTTCCCTAGCTAGGCTGCCTTATCAGGATCCAGTGGGAGAGGGTGTGCTTAGTCCTGCTGTGATTTGAGGTGCCACAGTGCATTGGGACCCCTTGAGGGCCTCCCCTTTTCTGAGAAGAAGGAAAGTGGGGAGTGGGAGGAGGGGTAGTGATTATAGGACTGGGAGGAGAGGAGGGAGGGTGCTGGGATTGGTCTGTAAAGTGATTAAATATAATAATGATGATGATGATGATGATGATGATGATGATGATGATGAAGAAGAAGAAGAAGAAGAAAAAGGAGAAGGAGGAGGAGAAGAAGGAGGAGGAGGAAGAGGAGGAAGAGGAGGAGAAGGAGAAGAAAAAGAAGAAGAAGAAGAAGAAGAAGAAGAAGAAGAAGAAGAAGAAGAAGAAGAAGAAGAAGAAAGTACATGCCATGTATGTGTGTCTTTCTGGGTTTCTGGGTCTGGGTTACCTCACTCAGGACAATATTTTCTAGTTCCATTTATTTGCCTGAAAATTGTATGATGTCTTTGTTTTTAATAGCTGAGTAGTATTTTACATTTTATTTATCAATTCTTTGCTTGAGGGACATCTAGGTTGTTTCCAGTTTCTGGCTATTATGAATTAAGTGTCCTTGAGGTATGGTGGCACAGCTTTTGGGTATATGACCAAGTAGTATAACTGGGTCTTGAGGTAGAACTATTCCCAGTTTTCTGAGAAACCTCCAATTTGATTTCCACAGCAGTTGTCTAAGTGTGCACTCCACCAGCAATGGAGGAGTGTACCACTTGCTCTGCATCCTCAAAACTGGCTTCTCTTCCAGAGGACCTGGGTTCAATTCCTAGCACGCAAGTAACAGTGCACAATTGTCTGTAACTCCAGTCCCAAAGAAGTTTGTAATATATTAGAGTCTTCTCCCAGGAACTTTGGGACTTTTACCAGTTACACCAGGGTCTCTGGGACCTCCCAACGAAGGTAACAACACTCAAGAAAACATGGGAAATAAATAATTCCACACCAGCAGAAGATAAAGAAGGGAAGCACACACTAATGCCACCAACATCAAAACAACAGGAATTAACAATCTTTGGTAATTAATATCTCTCAACATCAATAGTCTCAATTCACCAATAAAAAGACACAGGCCAACAGAATGGATGTGAAAACAGGATCCATCATTCTGCTGTATGTAGGAAATGCATCTCAACAACATAGATAGACATTACCTCAGAGTAAATGGCTGGAAAAAAAGGTTTTCCAAGCAAACAAAGCCAAGAGGCAAGCTGGAGTAGCCTTCTAATAATTTATAAAATAGACAACCAAAATGAATCAAAAGAGATGGAGAAGGACACTTCATACTCAATAAAGGAAAAATCCACCAGGATGATGTCTCAGTTCTGAATGTACATGCCCTAAATGCAAGGGCGCCCACATTTGTGAAAGGAACATTACTAAAGCTTAAATCACACATTGAACCCCATACATTAATAGTAGGAAACTTCAACACCCCACTCTCACCAACAGACAGCTCATAGAGACAGTAACTAAACAGAGAAATAATGAAACTAACTGATGTAATGAATCAAATGGACCCAACAGATGTCTACAAAACATTACATCCAAACACGAAAGAATAGGCCTTCTTCTCAGTACCTCACAGAACCTTCTCCAAAATTGACCACATAGTCAGTCACAAGGCAAACCTCAACAGGTACAAGAAAACTGAAATAATACCTTGTATTTTATCAAACCACCATGGATTAAAGCTGGAACTCAACAACATATCCCTATGTCCTTAACATTGACATTTCCCGAGCTCCTATAGAACTTCAGCTTGGGTGACTAATGCGCAATGCTGTTTTTCAAAGCTGTGCTTGCTCACCATTGCTTCATAGTTCGAGCATAACACCCTGCTCAAAATACTTATATATCACACGAGATAGATTTCTCCACAATATAAAATATAGCCATTGCTGTTATACCATGTGTCGCCTTCCATTTCTTGACACTCAAGAGTAAATATATAATTCTTTTTTATTACATTTTGCTCTCTCTCTCTCTCTCTCTCTCTCTCTCTCTCTCTCTCTGTGTGTGTGTGTGTGTGTGTGTGTGTGTGTGCGCGTGTGTGTGTGTGCGTGTGCACGCCACACTGTGCATATGCCCCTCTATGTATGGTGGTGGTGGAGGACAACTTGTTAGAGTTGGTTCTCTCCTACCATGTAAATCACGGGGATCAAACTTAAGACTGTGAGACATGGTGACAGGCACCTTCTTCTACCAAGCCACCTCTCCAGCCCCTTAAACACATAATTCCAAAAACTAAAATGTAACTAAATGAGATCAAATAGAATAAAGAGAGTGAGTAGTTAAAGGTTACATATTGCCTTCACAGTTTTAACTTGCATTTTCTGGAACAGCTTTTGCTTACATCTTATAAAATGGCCATTTTTAATGACTTGATGAGCTGGGGTGGCTGGGGGCTCCCCTTTTCCGAGGAATAGAGAAGGGGAGGGAGGGAGGTTGGGACTGGGAAGAGTGAAGGAGGGGGCTACATGTGGGATGTAAAGTGAACAAATAAATTTTTTTAAAAAGAAAAAAAATTCAAGATGAAATAATACTGGAAACCCCCAATGAGATCATTGCTTAGGATGGTCCTAAAGCAAAAGACAGCTGTCCCTGTAGAAGTGGTGACACACTGAAGGGGTGACACACATGAGAGGTGTCTTCAGAGGGAAAAGGGACTGGGCTGATACAGCTGTGACTAGGAGAGAGCTGTGAACTGTAGGTGGCTGCATGCTGGCAGACACCAGAAGCCAGGGGACGGTGTGAGTGATTACTCTTTTAAATCCCCCAGGAGGCACAGCCTTGCTGACACATTGATTTCCCAGTCCCCTCCTCTAGCGATGTAAGATATACATTTCTGCAATTTTAGCCTACCTAGTTATGATAATTTGTCATGGTGGTCTCAAGAAATCAGTGTATAATGGAGAGAAAATGGGTCACGGGTTCTAAAAATATTTCCATTTCACTCCCAAATGCACTCACATGTCTGACTCAGTATGCACGATAGCAAATGGTGTACTGAAATAAAGTCTGATTGGACTACTGTATAAATTGATATGGGTTGTGAACACCATTCCACTAACGACATAATTTATGCCTGATACAGAGGTAGGAGTATTGTCCCGGAACGAAATTGTTTTAGATTGCAGAAGGGTGCCCATCAACATATGAGTGAAAGTCTTGATCGAATCAGTTAGAACAGAGTATCTTTATACTTATGTGGATGTGAGTGACAAAAGCCTGGAACTACAAAATTTGTTTGAAGGTTCACTCCCCTCTTCTTTTTAAGGCAATACCTGGCACCACGGTGACAATTTTCAAAAGCACCACAATGTCTACACATGCAAGGTCCATTCTCTCCCTCTCTCTCTTTTTAATTTTTTTATTAATTTATTCTTGTTACATCTCAATGGTTATCCCATCCCTTGTATCCTCCCATTCCTCCCTCCCTCCCATTTTCCCCTTATTCCCCTCCCCTATGACTGTTCCTGAGGGGGATTACCTCCCCCTGTATATGCTCATAGGGTATCAAGTCTCTTCTTGGTAACCTGCTGTCCTTCCTCTGAGTGCCATGCTCACTGTAATTTGTTACGTTCACTGCCCATGTTTTTATGAGATCTTCCAGAGAGTGAGTGTGAAATACAGTGAATATGGAAGCATATGTGTGCCACAGGCCCCCAACAGCAGGGGTGGGTGTGAGTGGCTTCGGGAGCAGCCAGCCAGTGTGACCATTTAAGAGATGTAGTGCTGTAGGCGAAGACAGTTAATTTCAGTTCCAATCAATGTTATTGGTTGTTTTCTCAAATCCTCGGGGCACCTGTGCCCATTAAACTCATCAAATAGTTGTATAAATCTCTTATGCAAGAGCACGTTTAATTCACAAAGCAGAACACTCGCGTAGAAAAGCGACTCGGCACTCAGGAAACTTGGAACCGGTTTATTCTACCATCATTCCACTTTACAAAGAACAGAAACCTCACATTGGTAAGGCCACCATGAGTTCCATGTCTTCAACACTGGCTTCTAACATTCTAGATTTAGACAGAGCAGAGGGCATTTCTCACACAGCCTTTGTGACGCATTCTGCTTGGAGAGACTCTGAGCTGTGTTCTGTTTTCGCACGCAAGCCTTGGGCAGAGCCTCCTCCATGCCTAGTTGGTTTCTCCAGAAGCCATCCTCATGCAATCTCCATCCCACGTAAACATACAAATAGGGAGAGCCAGTGAGAAGATGGTTGTGCCTTTTGGTAACTTTGACACTTTCTCTGGGAACAAAGTATGTGAGCCAGGAAAGACTAACCTAGAAAAAAAAAATCTGAGGAAAAATTCACTTAGAATTAACTTCCAAATCTTTGTCTTTTAAGTTATGGCATCCTTTTACTGCCTCATTAAATCTTTTAAAATGTCACATATTGACAAAAATAAAGAAAATGTGTATTGGTTCACTTTATTGAGTATTGGAGTTGTATTATCGATTAGCATATATATACACATATGGATATTATAATAAAATTTGCCTTTCTTATCAATAGATCCACACCCACAGATTCGACCAGTCACAGACCGAAAACATTTGAAAACACATCTATATGGATTTATGAAGTATTTATTTTATTTTTTTAGATTATAATTACATAACTTTTCCCTTCCCATCTCTCCCTCTAAGGCTCCTCTATGCATCTTCCTAGCTCTCTTTAAAATTCATGTCCTCTTTTTTTGTTAATTGTTGCTACACACATTTATGTTAAATGTTTGTCCTTATGTTCATAGGTAAGTCTGTCTCTTGGCAACAGACAGACACCATTATATATACACTTTTAAATTATCATTATCCTTGAGCAATACTGTATGAACTATTTATGCAGTGTGTATATTACAGTAGGAATTATAAGTAATCTCAAGCTAACTTCAAATGTGGGGCAGATGCATAGCTCATACATAAACGTTACTTTACATAATGAACTTGAGTGTCCTCAGATCTGAGAGTCTTTCAGAACCAGAAGCCACAAACATATTTGTTCTGTTTCATGCCTCCTTCAGTTCTCTGGGGGGTTTTATTTTGAGTTTAATGCAATAAAGTGCCACTGATGCCATGCATACCACGTACGAGGTAGCCCTTACTTAGCTCATTCAATCACCAGGCAGCTCAGCATGTTCCAGTGAGCTTTTACTGTGTCTCAAGTATACCAGGTGTGTTTTCACAGTCGTGTTCTGAGTGTGTGCTTATCTGTTAGCTCTGTGCTGACTGATCTCAGCCTTGGATAGATGTTTTATAAAAAAAAATATTGTTTCTCACAGGACCCCTATTTATAGCCACAAGCCTCACTTTAATTATTTTATTTGATATTTTATTTTTATGATAGGCCACTGTGTCAGGAGAAGCCAAGAATCAAGGGCTTTCAAACAAAAGCAGGGTGGCTAGTCCTGAAAATACTGTGGGAAACTCATATGATGCTGATGCTTTGTTACATTTGTTTTGTAAAGTTGAAGGAAATGAGAATGAATAGTGATACATCTAGGTGGCCAGAGCTCAAGGAAAATGATGCCACCTTAAAGAGAGAGTTGAGGCAAAGTGGTAGAGTGAAAAAGGTAATTTCATTTGTTTTATGTCACATTTCAGAGAAACAGTCACTTAAATAAATATACACGAATGCAATATTATGGATAATTAGTGAATTATAAAGTCTGTATAGTGAGCTAAACTCACACTATTTAACTCAGTAGAGCAGAGCACTAGATTTTACCACATGTGACTGAGTAATTTTATCTTATAATCCTTTGTTTGATGAATTTATTGGTAAGGGTAGACTGGATAACTCTACAACACAGGCATTTTCACCATGATCACAATCAAAAGTCTGAAAAACACCAACTCTTTCTTCATCTTTTTATATAAAAGTATTCAGGTAGAAGGAGAATGGATGTAAAATTATCTCTCTAGATTCCAAAATGGAATATTTGAGACTCCAAAGAGTGGTCAAGTGTGGTCAAGTGTAGTCAAAAGTGGTCAAGTGTGGTCAAGAGTGGTCAAAGGTGGTTAAGGGTGGTCAAGGGTTGCCAAGGATAATCTCTTCTTCCTTCTTTCCAGTGTCTTCCACTTGCCCTCAGAATGATCCCTGTCTCGGCATGCTAGCATTTTCTCCTCTGCTCAGTAATCACTTGCACTGGTTCCCTCATGATGAACTACATTTGTCCCTTGCCTTGGTGACATCACTGTGGTCAGTATGCTTTGGATGCTCAAACAATATCCTAACTTGAGGCACTGAATGTTTAAACCTTTCAATCTCCTTGCCAGGCATGTCCTGAGAATCTTCTCTGAATTCCTACTTACCTGCCCAAGTCTCTATTCCACTGAGGCTTTGGTTGGCCTAGGGTTTATTAGGAGGCTGCCTGGCTAAGGCAACTTTTAAGTCTCCTTCCTCACTGTGCCTTCCTATAAAATGAGCTTTCACCTTGAACAAATGTCAGTTTTAACACATAATTTTAAAAACTTATTTAATGTCAAACTTCCTACATACATGACCTCTTAATTCTGATCATGGATTTCTTTCAAATATTAGTGATTTCTAAAAATAGAGTCCTTTGGGGACTTCAGTTATTTGATTTTAAAAATCTTTCAAGTTATATTTTATCTTCACAGCAGCAGCCCACACACAACCAATTGTATTATTATGTTTTGTTTTTACACTTAACAAAAAATAAGGAATTTGAGAAACTTTAAAAATATCACCTATTTAGAAGGTAAAGCAAGAATCTTTCAGGTTTAACTTTGGAACCATATCCAACTGATACTGAATATTTTCCATATTGTAAATTATTCTTCTTCACAGGGTGGGGAAGGGGTAGGTCTCTCTTTCCTGTAAAGCACTGGATGGAAAATTCTGCTGTCCTTTGGCAGAGCAATAGCAGTGATAGACACCACACAAATGAATAAACCGTGATGGCTTCCGTGAAATTAGAATTATAAGAACCAGCACAAACAGGCTGGATGTAGCCAAGGGACTCACACAATTTTAACGCTGTGCTGTGTCCTGTTGCATGGGAGAACACTATCTTGCTTACTCTCTTGTATGTTTTGATTGCCTATTAGTTTTTTCCCACTGAGAAACTTAAAAAATAAAGCTAGTCTTCTTTTCATTTATTTAATCACTTTACAGCCTGATCCCAGTCCTCCCTACTCTCCTCCCAGTCCCACCCTCACACACTCCTTCCCTCCCCTCATCCTCCTTCATTGAGAAGGTGAAGTGGTAAAGATCTGGGAGGAGTTTGGGGGGAGGACTGGTATCAGAATACATTGTATGGAAAAACATGTTTTCAATACAAAATAAATAATAGAAATTTTCAGGGGGCTTGGAGAGCTGGTTCAGCAGTTAAGAGCAATTGCTGCTCCACCTGGGTTTATTTCCAAGGGGTACCAACCTACCCTGGCACCTCAAGTCCCAGAAGGACTAAGCACATCCTCTCCCACTGAGGTCTGACAAGGCAGCCCAGGTAGAGAAGAGGGATCCAAGGCAGGTTTTCTTAGATGAAGTAATTTTTCCTGCAAACTTCACCTGTTTTTCCAACTGTTTATGCTACACAGTGCGTGGGTCACCTATCCTCTATGCTGCTGGATTTTATTGTTCTTTTAAATGCTGGGTTTACACAGTTAACAGTTACTGTTAACTGTGAGGCAACTTACGCCTACATTAACTGAAGTATGTTATTGCTTGATCCACAATTAATTGCATGGCAGGAATGATGCAGAATAGAAGAAAATATTGACCAGTGATGAAGTGTAAAAACTGAGAGAAAGCAGAACATGTGACAAACTACAGAAAAACCCAAACAAACAAAAAACAAAACAAACAAACAAAAAACCCTTGTAATTCTGTTTGATCTATTAAAACAATCTGAGGGAAGAAATAGAAAAATATTATCAAGTGGCTACATCACAGGAAGGGAACAGCCTATCTTTTATGCCTTTGCTTTGAAAGACATAAAAACTAAAGTAAACCATTAACAATTAACACGTGATCATTGTGGGGACCCATGCCAAATTCTGCCACGTCAGAAATCCTGTGCTTAGGCTGTATGCCTTCAAGTTGCTGACCTTTACCTCACCACGAGGCCTTGTGTTCTAGGCTCTCCTTGGACTATTTACCTTTGAAGAAGTAAGGAAGTCTCAACTTGGAACCACCCAGAGGATCTAGGAAGTTCTTACAAGGAACTACTCAGAGAACTAGAAAGTTCTACAGGGAGCGATTTAGGCTATTGCATTCTTGCCCAGGGGCTAGGGTGAGTGAGATAAGAATAGATCCTATTGACCTTGCCCTATATATGTTCCTGCTAGTTGGCAATAACGTGAATCTTGATCAGAAATGTCCTGACTTGATTCGTTATTTCTCGAGTCTCTGTATCCTACTTTCAATCCCCACTCTCTCTTTCAGGTGAACCCTGATTTGATTTTTCCCGCGGGCTGGGACCCGACAGATCATGAAATTTTTAAAGTAAAAATGAAAAGCTTTTTGCTGAGCAGAGATACAGGGACCTGAAGCTCCTCTCCCGGGAAAACAAAGTCTGGGAAATTGGACAGCCACTCCATTCCTCTTCTGTCATTGTCACTGGGTCTGGTGGACCTTGAGCTCCTTCTGAGCTGTGTCTCTCTGACCATCGTCTGTCATTGCTGTCCTTGCCACTTAAGGACTGTCAGTCTCACAGCCTTTCTCCCTCCTCTGATGGACAGCCCTGGCCCTTGTGAGATCCTTAAAACAGTTTGTTTCTCAAGGGAAGGATTTCTGTGGTTTTATGATTTTATTAAAATTATAATATAATTGCATCATTTTCCCTTTTATCTTTCTCCCCTCCAACCCCAACTATGTACTGCCCTTGCTCTCTCTCAAATTCATGGCCTCTTTTTCTTTAATTATTGATGTGTGTTTGTGTTTGTGTTTGTGTGTGTGTGTGTGTGTGTGTGTGTGTGTGTATTGATATATGTATAGATAGAAAGAAATAAAAAAATCTGCCCACTTATATCTAAGTGATTTCATGGGTGGCCACTGTGGCACTGGTTAGCACACCGGGGTGCTGTGCTCTGAGGAAAACCATTTCTCCCACTTTCACTTTCAGCATTCCCCAACTTCTCACTCACTGTTCTTTGAGTAGGGTTGAAGTGACCCAAGTTCCCCCCCCCCTTCCATGTTAGTGCGTCCCTGGGTGTCCTTACTGTTCTGGTCTTGTTTAGGCAGCCGTGTTGGTGAAACTTCCTTGGCATTTCTAGGAGACAGACTCTCAGAGGAAACTTCCTGTTCCTCCAGCTCTTAGCATCTTTCCGGCTCCTCTCCTGAAGATGACCCCTTAGCCTTAGCTACAAGAGCCGGTGATACAGATGTTGTGGTCTCCCTTTCAGAGTCTTAGCTCAGAGTTCGTGGATATTGTTTTGCTTTCCTCTATCATATCCAGCATTTCTTACTCATTGGCTTATAAAGACTGGTACAATGAGAAGCTAGGCATTGTCATTAACAAAACTTAGATTCACGTAGGGCTTTATGTTGTAGCCGATGGACAGCACAGCTTGATGATGAACACTAATTCCTACTTCAGAAGATTGCTGTTCTACCAACCACTCCTTGCGGCATCCCCAGAGGAGTTCTGTGGATGCTTAATTGCTCTGACGGTCCGTTGATTCACACCTAAAATGGTGAGTATTGCCTCAAAATAAAGGTGCCAGAGGTGGAGTAGCTACAAAAACAAAGAGGAAACGGATTCCTATTTATCCACTAGTTCGATTCTAGAGCATAAGGGAAGTATTACAACTTAGGCTGCTCCAAGAAAAGATCACCAGCTCTCCCTTAGTGACTTACCATGTGTAACTTGACAGGTCTAAGAGGGCGTTTAAAATTTATTAATTGATCAGCATTAAGGCCCATGTGAAAATGTTCAGAAATGACTGAATGTTATGGTTTAAGGATATATGGCTTTGAAATGTCTCAAAAGCTTGAAAGATTAGTGTTTGTCTGTTTGGATATATTCTATCCCAAGTCACATTTGCTGACAACCTATCAACCATAAATTATCAGACAAAGTGATGGCAAAACAAAGCAGAAGTAACTGACTTCTAGAAACCTTATAGTCTAGTGAGTGATAGAAATGAATAGTCAGGAAAAGCAATTAGCATAGAGGGTAAGAGTGATGAGTACGGTGCAAATGAAGTGATGGCGAGCATTTAGCCCGGTGATGGTGGTTCACTCACCAAAAGCAGCAGTAGCAATCTGTTCTCTATACCAGAGACAATGTTCGAGCATTAACAATGCCAATTCTGTGCTGAGACCCATCATTTCTGGTTGATGACAATAACCAACATGAAAGATTGCCACATCACGCTGATATATGGGTTTGGTTTTTGTTTTTGTTTTTGTTTTTCTGAGACAGGGTTTCTCTGTGTAGCCTCGGCTATCCTGGACTCACTTTGTAGACTAGGCTGGCCTCGATCTCACAGAGATCCTCCTGCCTCTGCTTCCCTGAATGCTGGGATTACACGCATGCGCCACCGCACTGGGCTTCTCTTGGTGATATTTGAACTCAAAGCACTGCATACACTTTTGCCACCAAGGATCACAAACTATACATTTCTCTGATCAAGACTGGGGCAACCACCTCTACTCATGATCACTGTACAACCCCAGTGTGTGCCTTCAATCACGGCCCAGGCGAGCTGAGCATGAGTGTGTAACGCGAAGGAAGGATCTTTCCCCGCTGTTTGAAAGGGATCAGCATCCGCTCGATGTGTGGCTCTTGTTACCAGTCACCAAAAGTGAAAGTTACCGAACGCCGCACGGGATGAAACGCAGCCCCGCAGATTCCCATTTCCTCTTCGGGAATTTTCCTCTGATGATGCCATTGGCGGTGCGTGATTAACGAGGCTGCTGCAGGCCTCTCTCTGAGCTCAACACCGGTTATTTGGAGCATAAAAACAGTGGCTGTGGTTTGAAAGTAACAATCTATCCATAAAACACCTGCGGGGACCTGAAATTGGCCTGCCGGGCCCTCGGTGTGGTCTACACCTGTCCCGATGTAAAGAGAGAGAAGAAAAAGATTACTACACAGTTTTCATCTTGACTCGGGCTACGGTGACGAGGGAGAGGAAGTATGGAAGAAACACAGGCCCTCCGCTCCAGGTCTGGCTTGCCCGTCCTGAGGACTTCAGGCTCCGCAGACAAGGCCAATATTCTCGACAGAGAGAATATGTGTTCTCCTAAACAGATCTCAAACAGAGATGTCAAAGATAGGACATAAACTGATTGTTCGGGAAGAAATGATCTATAATCCTGGCTTTTTATTGCTTCTCTTTGACTGCTACGTCTAAACAACAGCCCTAAATAAATCCACCTTACAACTTTACTTACAAAAGAGATTCTTTAAATTTTAAACCTTTTGCGGCTAAACTGCGGGGACCTTCACTGCTCCCTCCTCTCCTCCAAATCAAACCCTCCAGTCTCATGCCAGCTCCGTGACAGGCACCCTGCCCTGGCCTCCCCTCCCTTCCTCCCTGTCCCTCTCTCCAGTGGGCAGCACAGATCTTCGCCCTCTGGCCTTCCTCCCCCCGCAACTCATCACTTTATCCCAGCCCGCAACTCCAGAAAGCATTCTCTGGGAGCCGGAAGACCACACTGGCCAGGGAGGCAGGGAAGCTGCCTTCAGATCTTCACCTCCCCTCCTATCCTCCAAATCTAATCCCCCAGTCTCCTCTCCAGCTCTATAGCAGGTTACAAACTGTGACCTCTCCTCACTCTCTGCCCCCATTCCCAGGAGACTAAGCAGACCCTGGTGGAACACGCTGCTCTCCTCCCTACTATGGACCCCCTCAGCAAGCAGCCCTAATCGGCAGCTTCCAATACCTAGAAACACATTTTACCCAGAATCCCGGCAGCCACACCTAGCAGAATCCCAGAAGAACTCCCTAGCAGGTAACACACAGCCAGCACACCCTCCTAAGAACCAAAGCATGCAATGGAAACCAAGAAATGAAACATCCAGTCACCAAAGCCCTGACCAGATATCTGGCACCTAGAATTACAATATTCCAGAGCCAAGATGCCAGACACCAGAGTGAAAACACAATCAATATAATAGCCAGGACATCTTGGTAGCCTGCTATCCTTCCTCTGAGTGCCACCAGGCCTTCCCATCCAGGGGACATGGTCAAATATTGGGCATCAGAGTTCGTGTGAAGGTCAGACCCCACTCTCCACTCAACTGTGGAGAATGTCCTGTCCATTGACTAGATCTGGGTAGGGGTTCGAAGTTTACTGCATGTATTATCCTTGTCTGGTGCCATAGTTTGATCAGGACCCCTGGGCCCAGATCCACCCATCATAATGTTCTTCTTGTAGGTTTCTAGGATAGCAGGCTACCAAGAAGAGACTTGATACCCTATGAGCATATACAGGGGGAAGAAGTCCCCCTCAGTCACAGTCATAGGGGAAGGGAGTAAGGGGAAAATGGGAGGGAGGGAGGGAGGAATGGGAGGATACAAGGGATGGGATAACAATTGAGATGTAATATGAATAAATTAATAAAACATATTAAAAAATAAGTCAGGACAATATGTCTCCACTAGAGCCCAGCTTCCACCATAAACCCTGAGAATCCCAGGCATTGAAAACACAGTAGAATAATTGGATACATCAGTCAAAGGAAATGTTAAATCTAAAATATCCTGGCACAAAACATTCAGGAAGTCTGAGATTCTGTGAATAGACCAAATATAAGAAAAATAGAAATAGAGGAAGGAGAAGAAACCCAAGTTAAAGGCACAGAAAATATTTCCAACCATATCATAGAAGAAAAATTCTCTAATCTAAAAAATGAAGTGCCTATGAAGGTACAAGAAGCATACAGAACACCAAATAGACTGGATCAGAAAAAGAAATTCCCCTCAGCTTGTAATAATCAGAATACTACACATGCAGGACCAAGAAAGAATATCAAAGGCTGAAAAAAAAAAAAAAAAAAAAAAAAAAAAAAAAAAAAAACCAAGTACCCACATATATAGGCAGACCTATTAAAATAACATCTGTCTCACTCAGCCATGTTTTTGATGCTCTACTCACAATAGCCAGAAATTGGAAATAACCTCAGCGTCCCTCCACAGATAAGTGAGTGGAGAAAATGTGATACAATTATATAATGGAATATTATTCATCCATTAAAAAGAATGGGATCATGAAATTTGCAGACGAATGGGTGGGATTAGAAAAAAAAACTCACTGTTAGTGTGCCAACCTCTAGATCAAGAAAGATAAATATGGTATGTATTCATTTATATGTGGATATAGATAGTTACGGATGGATTGGGGGGAGGAATATGGGAGGCTCAAGTTGGGAGAGGAAGGGAAGGGAAGGATGACTCAGGGAATACAGAGAGACAGATAAAATTCAGGGGCCATTTGAGGGGTAGTGTGGAAACAATACAATAGATGCATCCTAGCATATATACACATATGAAGGCAATCTAAATTAAATAGCCAAGTAATGAGGGAGACACAGCCCCCCCAGCTAAACATCTCTTAACAGCAAATGAAGCTTCCAGTACTAGAAAGGGTTGTTTCTAATTGAGTTGTTAGCCAAAGCCCATAAACAACCCAAGTGGTTGCCAAGACGATAGGTTGCTTTTCACAAAGTGACAGCAAGGCCACATTGCTGAAGACAACACCTACATAACACATAGACCAGGGAGTAACCAAGCTGGTGCCCACCTACAGCCTCTACTACTATGTGTTAGCATCTTTGGTATGAGAAGGCACTCTGCATGCTTCCAAAAGAGAAATATTAACACCTACTGAGCTACAACCAATGGCATCCTGCCTGCAAGATACGCTAATGCAGTGTTGGCACAATGCTTGGCACCACCAATATCTGACTTGATTAAAGGCCCACTCCAGGAGATGGAAGCCATAGCCAACACTGGTTTGAACCTGAGATTAGATAGTTCAGGGACTTGAGGTAAAACCAAGTACTACTGTCCTACTAAAAGAACATAGCAATAAAATTATATATATGGGGATGGTAGAGTTTTTTTCTTTTTCTTTTTTTTTTCTTTTTTTCCATCTTCAGTTGTCTGTGATGCAGCTTATATGAAGATAATTGTTGTTCTGTTAACTGAATACCACTCTGTAATTGAAAAAAAAAAGGTGGCTATTTTGTTGACATTCTGAATGCTTCTAAGTAAATACAATTTTTTTTTGTTTAAAAAAAAATTACCCCTAATGACATTCTGCTATACTCATGGATCAGTGCCATACTCAGCCATCATCAGAGACACTTTCTTCTGAAGCAAATGGAAATAAATACAACAAACCACAGCCAGGCATTATACAGAGTGAGAGGCCTCAGAACACTCAGCCATAAACAGGATGGCTCCATCATCAAAGCCCTCCCCTCAGGTCTCAGGGAACCCTGCAGAAGAGGAGGCAGAAAAAGTCTATGAGCCAGAAGAAATGGGGGGAGAGGAAGGAAATGAGGCCCACTCAATAGAATCAGTGCACACATGGACTCACGGAGACTGCGCACAGGCTCTGCACAGATCTGCACCAGATGGGGTCCCAGTGCTGAGATGGGAAGTGTACATAAGCCCCGATCTCTAAATCTGAAGCTATCTCCAATTGGGAACCAAAGGAAAATTTAGTTTTCAACAAGGGAGTCTCAGTAGGGGAATAAACTACCCTACTCTGCAGCATAGCCTGCATCCCCAGTGGTAGGTGGCCAACGGAAAACAAACTCAACAGCAACTTAGAAAGTTGCTTGTCTCATACTGTTGTTAGGCTTTTAAATTTTTTATTTTATTTTATTTATATTTTTTCTCTCTTTTTTGCCCTGTAGATCCCTTGTGTGTATATTATGGCTTGCAGCTCAGTTTTTAACTTGGGATTCTTGAGTGTGCAATCGAGCAGACCTCTGCCTCTATATTTGTTTCTTGTGGCCTTTTTCTTGGACTCCTTTCCTTTTGTTTGCTTTGTCCTATTCTAATGTGTTAGTTTCTGTTTTATCATTACATTGAATGAGATCAGATTAGATCATTATATACTGCCTTAGAAGCTTGTTTGTTCTCTAGCAAGAGACAGGAAGGGGGTGGATCCAAACGGGAGGAACTGGGAGTAGAAGAAAGAATAACCATAATCAAGATACATTGTGTGAGGAAAAAGAGTCTATTTTCAATTAAAAAAATGAACTCTTCCTAAAAGATATAGCTTTGAGCAACGTTGTAAAAGGAAGAAGATTGTAACTTAAAAGCCACAACAATATTATGTATACCTATTATGTGTACCTATTATGTATACCTATTATGTATACCTATTATGTGTAATTATTATATATACCTATTGTGTATACATATTATGTATACCTATTATGTGTAACTATTATGTATACCTATTATGTATATCTATTATGAAGAGTTTCAAGACCCCCTTGAGAACCCCAGCCAGGTGTTTACTTGCCTCACTCTCTCCCTGAGTCTGTTTCCATCAACCCCTTCTTCTTCTTCTTCTTCTTCTTCTTCTTCTTCTTCTTCTTCTTCTTCTTCTTCTTCTTCTTCTTCTTCTTCCTTCTTCTTCTTCTTCTTCTTCTTCTTCTTCTTCTTCCTTCTTCTTCTTCTTCTTCTTCTTCTTCTTCTTCCTGTTTAGTGTTAGCTTTTGTTCTATCATTCATATCATATCATATCCTATAACACAGCTCTGCCTCCTGTTTGCTCTTCCTCAGATTCTTTTCCCTCAGCAAAGCTCCAAACCCCAGGTTTGCCTGAATGGAGGTCCAAAGGCAAAGCCAACTCTCCAGGTTTCTGAGGGCTGTGGAGAAGAGCTGTGTCATCACATCTCTCACTGCTGGCAATCTGGTTTTTTTGTGAGTGCAAACTGTGTGCATTTGACTCCACTCTGAAAAAAATAATTCAATATCTAACCATTAACTTATAATAATCAGGCAAAGTGTTGTCTGTCCTCCATCTCTGAGCCTTACTTCTTCTCAACAAAATTCAATTTTGGTGAACAATTCTGAGCCTCACTGTGGTTACTCAACTGGTTTTTGAATCCATAACATTGTATTTGACTCTTGACCCATTCTTTCATGAGAATCTAGAACAGGAGCTTAGCATTACTCAAATTTTATTAGCATGTATAGCTTTTTATTTTAAGAAAAAATTTGTCTGGTAATTCTAAACTATAAGCATACATTTTAAAAATCAATCATGCTATCTGATGCTTTACTGGTGTCTGTGAAATGCACCCTGTTGTCAATAGCAGTACTATTTAGCCAACAAGGTAGTTTCATGAATTGAATGTCTATGGTAGGAAGTTTTTTTGTTTTTTGTTTGTTTGTTTGTTTGTTTTAGCAGATCACATATTCTAGTGATGTCCTTCTGTAAGCAAGACCAGGGGCAGTACTGTGCAATAGAACCCACATGTGGCTGCTTTGAAAGAAGGGAACTTACAGGGTTTTTTGGCAGCCCCTCTTAGTTGATTTTAAAGATATCCAAAAAAAGTAATCTCCCAAGGTGGGTCTAGCTCTATTGGGTAAGCCAACAAAATAGATGCCAGTTCCCGCTGCCAGCCTTAGGGAGTTGGGTGCCTGCTGTACTTAGGGTTCTAGGTGTGTTTAGTTGCCAAGAGTGGCAAGAAAAGCAAGGATCTTGGTTTTGAGCTCCCACAAGAAACTGATTCTGGCTAACGACCTTAGCAGAGACTGCCAGTTCTCTAGTGAGCTTTTAGCAATAGCTCGCACCCTGCTCTCAGCTCGGGGAAGCCCAGAGCTGAACATCTTCTTTAAATCTTATTTTTTAGAAGTCTGGCCAACAACCATTATGAAGTGACAGGTTTGTGTTATTTCAAAATTCTTATTCTGTAAAATTGGTACACAGTGATAAAAAATTAATAAAAGCAGTATGTTAAATTGCTTTCAAGTTTTAAAATAAGGGAACAGAAAAGTTATTGAATAATTTCCCCCAAATTTATTTAGGCTTAACCAGTGGTGAATGGAGGTCCAAAGACAAAGACTTGTGGGTTTATAACTGAGTGTGTAAACATCCATTCTATTTTTCTGAACAGCACCATCTATAATGGATACTAATCGAAGAGAAATCAAGTGGGTAAGGGAGGGGCAGAGACAGGTAACACTGACAACCAGGCAGAAGTAGACTAAATGGTCTGGTGTTCAGACTTAAAGGGCCCTGGAGATTGCAGTGAGAAACCAGTAGACTCAGAAGAGTCTAGAAAGAGCACATTCAAAACAATTGTGTCTTTGGGACTATAAACAAGAGTTCAGTGATCGGTCTCATCATTTGACAAGCTCAGGCATGCTTAGAATTAAGGAAGTGTCCTCACATCCTATCTCTGCCTCCTTATCGCACTGCCGCTCCCGGTGGGATGTCTACAGATCTGATAAATCGCTCGCTTGAAATGTTCGTGCCATGTGTTTCTTTTTTCCTCGTAGACACATAAGAGAGCTCCTAATGTGAAGTTAGAGGGCAATAAATCACTTTCCAAGCTGTGGTCCAAATTCTGTGGCCTAAGTGACCTCTTTGGGCCCTTGAGCCAGGCATGTGATGAAGATGTGGGTGACGCATTGCTAAGCACTGAACATGCAAAGCATCACCAGCTCAGGAACCTTGCTCTTCACCTTTGGAGACTTTTTCATAACTTACTTCTTACTTACTAAGTAAGAAACAGAGCTTGGTGCTGTTCTTAGAGATGCATAGATTATTTCCCATAATATAATGGAATGTAAGGAAGTAAGAAAAAAATGGTTTCAATGAAGTACAGCTATTAGTAAGCTGAGCAGATGACTACAGTCTAGTCACCAAGGCTTCTTCTCAGACAGACTGACAACAGTTCAGGATTGAAAGTGAACTTGACTTTGATGTGTTCGTTAAGTGTTATAAGAGTCTGTACCAGGGATAGCACAAACCCTAGGCTGCCATGTGAGCTCATATCGTAGTGAGCTAGACACCTTCTGTGTCTGAATAATCCTGACAGTTACAATAAATACTTGTGACCAGTAAAGAAAAATAAACCCAAAAGTAATCTTGTACATTGGGCTCCAAAACCATGACCAAAATCTCATATGAAATGAGTAAAACATGATTAAGCTATAAGACATATTTCTGGGCATTTTTGTGCATGCTGGGAATCTCAGTACTTGTTTGTTTGTTTGTTTTTACATAACTAACTAGACAAATTAACAAGTAAATAAAACAAGCAGTGGCATAAACGTTTAACTTTTGTGAAGGATTGCATGTCTGCACCAGGCACAGGAGAGCTGGCCTGGAATAGAAACCTGAGCGATCTCATTGTTGAGTCAAGTGTCTAGCGGAGCCAACGCTGAAGCGTGTTCAGAAGCTGAAAGGGCAGAACAGTAAATCCAGAAGTATAGAGATTCCTTTTATACAGTGGCCTGGTAAAGATAGCCCCTTGATGTTGGCTGTGTTAACAGAGCCATTTAGATTACAGGCGTTAGCTCTGTCTTGACCACATCTAAGAATACAGAGTGTTGCTATGAATTAAACCTCTCCAGCCAGAGATACAAAGAAACTCCAATCCTATCATCCTATCGGGGGAGAGGGAGAGAGGAGGGCCTGGGGGGGGGGGGGCAGCGAATAGTTATGATAAGGAAAGTTGCAGATACTATTGTATGGGTAGGGGTGTGATGATTTTTGTCAATACATTTAAAAATCATATTAGATTTTTCATCATGGTTCTAAGAGAAAGAAGAAAATAGCATGCTAAAATAACATGTTCATACAACTTGCAGGTATGTCCAAACTCCAGAAAATTTAACCAGAATAGGACTGATTGCTTAACCTGACGAAAGGGAAGGAATTCACACATAAGCGAGGAAGCCATATCCAGCAGAAGATACTTTAGTAGTTTTTACGTTGAAAGCATCGTAGTCTGTTTATTTGGCTACAAAATACTATTAAAATGTATTGTGTATGAAATATAAAATTCAGGATATCGCACAGTAAATCCTGACGGGTGGCATCTCTTGGTGTAACTTAGTGTTTGAACATCAAACACGTTAGCCAAGTCGCAGGGTGTTGTTAATAAGTCAAGGACAAGGATTTGCTGACCCTGTTAGGCAGCTTCTCTGGTCTTAATTAACAACGGACTAAAGCAATCTCACCGAATTCCACACTGGCTGTGAACCCCCATTTATTACTATCCTTGAGGATTGTTGCTGTCCTTTCTTAATTTGAATACCCCTGTATCTCCTCAGGCCTTACAGCTTTCTATCTTTCTTCTAGATAAACATCGATCCCCTTTGGCCTGAATTTTCATAAATCCCTTTGACTTGATAATAGAAATTTCTAGGCCCGTGGGTTCATTAAATCTACTGCACACATACACACAGTAAAATGATCTATGGTTGCGCTGAGGGTAAGTTGAGCCAATAATTCATAGGTCACTATGACTTCAAGATCTTCCCGGCCTTCAGAGTGAGACCCTGTCTCAGGAAAGTTTGCATAACAGGAACACAAACATCCAGAAGCCTCCTTTAGAACACATATCATCTGCTTGCATTATTTAAAGAAGGAAAATAGCAAGTTAAATTCTGTACATGAGTCTTTGCCTCCCATCTGGCATTAACTAAAAGACTTTTGGATTCCTTGTCTGCTTAGAGTCATTAAAGACATGGAGTTAAATAGACAACCATCATCACCTCCGTCCTGTAAAACAGAGAAGTAAAGCCAAGGAAGTTTTAGAACTCAGCTAGAGGTAGGCAGTCTAATGCTTGTCAGCTGAAACCGTCTCCACTGCTAGACATAGGCAACCATGTTCCTTGTTTACCAGTGTCTTTTGGTGTACTGAAAAGAGGAAGGTGATGGCCGTTGGGTCATGGCTGATAACCTTTTGTTTGGGGTCTGTCTGGATCGAGCTTCACCATCACGCACCTTTGTTGCTGGCATCTTTGAAGGGATTTAGGAAGTTGATATATATATACACCATCTCTGCCCTGTGGTGACAATTACAGGAGTATTCAGATGCCATGGGATAATGTGGTGTTATAAAATTTACCCGGTGTGCCCCACTGGAGTAATTTAAAACACATAAAAATATGCCTGAAATATTTCCCGGGTATCATCCGCCTGTTCTGAGTGACCTGAAAACTTCTGCTTTGGATTTTGAGAGAAAAAATATTTTTTTAGCGGTCCAGAGGATAACGAGAATGACAGTGATGAAAGCACACAATGAAACAGTCAGCGCAAATCTGAGCAGGAAGCACACTTGCGGTAATGTAAACCATCTTGTCCTGGACCTAATTGCCTAGTTTATTTTCATAAAAGGAAAGAATTATGGTTGGGTAAACTAAAGTGATAAAAAGAAAACCAATTACAGAAAAACACACTCCCCATAATGAGTGTTTTCAAAAGCCATTAATTTCAACACATATAAAAAGCTGTGAATATGTTTATATGGAGAGATGAGAAGAGTGAACTAGAGAAAAAAAAAACCCGATGCATCTCCATGCTATTTCTCCACCGTGGGAGAAGGAAGCTAGTTAGCAGGTTCACACAGGCACTTTTCGTACCCTCCCTAGACAGTTCCCTCCAAGCTAGCCACGGGCAGATTGCCAGGCTGCTCAATGCCTAACTTATGTGTAAGTGCTTCTTTCAACAAGATGTAAACTATGGAGTGGGGCCCTTCCACCCAGTTTCCAAGCAGTGCAATGCCTCTGAGGTATGATAAAAGTCATCGGTGCCCTGGGCAGAGCGATGAGCTCTGGAGACTCGTTTTTTAATTAGATTACTTGCTTATTAGAGCGACCACTTGTGATTTAATTTGGTTTTTTTTTTTAGATAAAACATCATATTTGAACATCACCCTTTTACATTCATCAAAAAAGTACATCATTTTAAAATATAGCGATCCACGGAAATGCATCCTAATACATATTTCATTATGTATAAAGGGAAAGAAAATTTGGTATGAGATCATTTAACCGTTTCAACACAGCAACTTTCCTCTCCTTAGACATGAGAGGCTTTGTGCTACATGTACAATGAAATACTTCAAACTTCAAAATCTCATCTTTTAATCTCTTTACTATTGGCATCCTTGTGAACTAGAGAACTGTGGGGTCTATTTTGGTTTATTTATTTATTTCTGTGCATGAGGATGGGGCCCCCTGTGTGCCAAGGCACAGGTATGAAATGAAAGCCTGCCCTGGGGGAGTCAGCTCTCTCCTACTGTGCGCATGCTGAGGATCAGACTCAGAGCATCAGGCCTGGTGGTGAAGGCCTTTCCCCACTAAGCCATCTCACTGAGCCTAGATTATTCCTTCTGTTCAATGCCAGCTCACCCTCGAATGTCAGCTGGTCTAGATTTAGATTTCACAGTAACGAGACTACAGTAACTCAAGCTCTGTGATTTCTCTAAGTCTGACGGAATGAATGAAATGATCACTGTGGAAATTGTATTTTTGAAAATACTGCATTTAATCCTAAAATACGACCAACCCGCCCTTTCATCGGGTGAAATGGAAGGACAACAAAGCTTAGACCTTGCACTCCTTTGTCACTGTCTTCCTCACACCAGTCTTTGAATACGTGGGTACCGGTCTCTTCTTACCTCATTGCAAGTGGACCATGGGATGATGATGCTCCACCAGCCAACACACCTAAGCAAATGATCTCTGCAATTTAGATTGCCATCAGTGAGGTAGTTAAGTCTAATTCACTGGAAGCAGATCGCCATGCCCATACGCTTGGAGATGTAACACTTGAACCCAGGAACATTTGCTGCTCGTTGGGCAAAGTGAGGCTGTGTTTGTTAATAAATGATGCTCAAGCACTCTCAGGCCTTATAACTAGAGGAAACTGAATTAAGCAGCCACAAGATGTATTTATTCTGCTGTACAACATACCCACAGGCAATGACATTGGCTACTGTACACAAGGCTAATGTGATTTTTAGGAGCTTAATCATTATATATACACAAAAGGGTTTTAAGAGTTGCAGTAGTCATTAACCAAGGAGGCCAATGCCTTATCTGTTTAAAAAAATTACATAGTGAGTGGCCTAGCAATATTTTGATTTCCTACTTACACACTGGATTCTTACATTGATCATTGTTTATCCAACATTATGAAACTATGTATTATTAGAATGGAGAATGAGCACGTGACTCCGGCAACTCCTATCTAAGCAAATGAAAACTGAAAGTGGAAAGTTTAATATTACTTATGTTCTGACTCATTTTCACATTTAACTACATTCATGTATATATACACTCATACATATATAAACATATATATACATATACCCACACATATACATATGCACACACATACACATATGTATACATATACACACATATATAAATACATATGTGCACATACATATGTAAATGTACATGTGTGCACATATTAAAAACTTATGAGTACATATGTGCACATATATGTGAACACATACAAACACATATACGTACACACATACACATGCACACACAGTCTTCCATGTCTGCATCTGAGGAATGAACAAGACATAGGTATAAATTGTTTAAAAACTGTATACTGAACACTGTAGACTGTCATTATTTCCCACAAATTACAGTATCAAATATTTACGTAGGATTTAGATAACATGAACCGTTGTTAAAATGTAGCAATGTCTTGAAGGACAAAGGGAGATCATGTGTATTTTATGCAAATGTTACAGCATTTTATATAAAGGGCGTGAACATCTGCCAACTTCCCAGCTAACCTGTGCAGACCTTGTCTGCTGGGATCTGAGGACTTGAAAGAAGGGGGCAGGCTACAGTCTGATGCTGTAGACAACCTCTCTTCAGTTTCAATCTATTTTTAATAAGTGAATGAAACAAAGAAAGCAATGATCCGAGGACTGTTGTCGAGTTCAGAAAAACATGTAAATAAATGCCAGGAAACGCGTACTAAATACTAACAGAGCAGCTCTTCCCTCAGAACTTACTCAGAACAGACCACGTGAAGCACAATTGCCTGGCACGTACTATAGATTACATGTGGGAAAGCACGAAAGCAAGGCAGAAGGCCGTATCCAGATTGAGGGCGCACGAAGGACAGTACTCAGCATATTCCTTCACCGGAATAGCTTCTGTAGCTAAGTTCTCACATCCAACAAGAATGAATATGTCATGTAAGTTGAATGTAAATAAGTGTTTGTCACAGGAGTCATGAAATCACACCCAAGAACAATCCAGGAAACAAAAATGTGCTTGAGGTAAACTGTCTTCTGCCTTTTTTTTTTTTCTGGAACTCCTCCCACAGCCCCCCAAGGCATTGGTCATCATGGGTCATTCTTCTGACCATGGTCTCACTAACACCCACATACCTCGTACCTGAGAGCGTTCCTGGACACCAGTTTCTCACCAATACTCAGGGATAACAATATGCATATAATTTGCTAAACTATGGCACCTACACAATAAGTATTTAAGACACAGAGAAATTAATTTCAAATGGCTTTCAATAAAGAATAACTGTTTTCAGAATTGATATAAATTCTGAAATTATACCATTTAAATAAATGGACTGCATGAAGTTCATCTTAACGTCATTCCATCTTTGGTAAGAGTCGACAAAACTGCTTTTTATTCTTAAATTCTTAAAAGCTGTTATAGCCTAGAATGGTATGTTGTCTATCTAACAGCTGTTTCCCGGAAGATATACAGAAAGATACTGTGTGCTCTAAGAAAGTGACTTATTTTGTAAGGAGTAGATTTATCAGAACTCCCTGCAGCCATAGGCTTCCTGGATTAATAAGACCCAGGGAGTAAATTGACCATTCTAGAACACTGCCCTCACCCAGGAGAGAGGGGAGAGACAGATTATGTCTAAGTCCACTCTGGACTCTGACACTTGCTGTAAGGGCATTGGGAGCAAAGCTAATTAGGTCTCAAACCCAGGACACATGGTTGAGGTTGAGGTGCCAATTTAACATATCAAAGTGGACCTGACTATCAAGTTCTCCCAGCATCCTTCAGCCCCAACCTGCCATAGTGTCCTAATGGCTGGCGTACCCTGCGCTATACCCCAAATTTCTTCAGCCTGGGCGGGGGGGGGTTGGACTGCCCTTCCCCCAAGAGCCCTTCCTTATATAATCCAGCCATTGTAGTTTACCTAGCCTTTGGCCTACCATCTACTCTCCTAGTCTCTTGGCCCAGGCCTCCCCTTTCTGTCAGCGGCTCCTCTCTTGCTCTTTTCCTCTCTCTCTCTGCACATGGCCCAGATCAGTCTGGCTATGTTCACTCTGGACTCTTCCAGATGTCTCTGCCTCTGGCTATTGCTCCCTCTGATCTGCTATAAGCTTCCTCCTCCACCATACCTGGGAGCGGTCATGTCCTTTCCTTTATTTCTTTTCTCATTCGAAGTCATGCACTGAACCATATTGTCAGATTTTCTTTATCTTCGAAACCAAGATACAGCCAAAGGCAAGGGCTTCTGAAAAAAAAAATATCATCATGTGTCCTTTACTACAGGGGCAGGGAAAGTTCAGCAGAACACACAAGGAAAAGATCAGAATTTAAAACCCAAAGTCAAACAAAGATGTATCTGAATCACGGCACCTTTTTTTTTTTTCACTACATTGGTGAACCCCAGAAATTCTGGAATGTTCTGAGCCTTGAATTGCTTAGCCACCCAAATGAAGCTGCAGGAACTTCTATCACACAAGGCAGTTTCTAACATCCGTTCATCCATCCATCCACTCACTGAATCACTTACTGAGGCCAGTGTGTTTGATAGGTAACATTCCTTCTCTGATAATTTGCACATCAGTTATGGTGGTAGACAACACTGAAATTAATAAGCAATAGATACTATATATGATACATACAGATACATGTGATAGAGCTACAATATCTAGGTGACATAAAGCTAGATGATAGACAATAGATATAGATAGAAAATATATGAATAGATTATAAACGCATAGGTGATGGGCGTAGATAGAAGATAGGTATAAGTAGATGACAGATATGTGCATATATATATACACACACACATAATACATGATTATTTTCTAGATGAAAATACATACAATGATTTTTCAGAAAATACATAAAAGATCTTTGTAGATGAAATTATTGGGAGCCAGGCTAATTTGAGGCTTCCTCAGAAGCCCCGATGAAAGGAACATTAATTCTGTGTCCTTGCCCAGGGGCAGACTTGGCAAGGTCTGATTTGGGGGTGGGGTCAGGGCCTTGAAGAGTCAAGGTTGCAGTTTCTGAGAACTCACCCTCCCCCCTGAGATGACTTTATCAGTCCTAAGGCAGCTGTGTCTAAGGAATTCTGTTCTCTTTGCCAACAGTGCTTAATTAGCTTTCTGCTGACTCAGTCACATTCTTCCCCTGCAAACAGTACACAGGATGCTATGCTTCCTAATCAGCTTTCTTGGCAGGAGATATGGCTTGTACAAAACCTCTTGACCCCCCCCCCCCCACCACCACCACTTTTCGTCTTTTTTATCTCATGATCTTCTGGTCCTTTCTCCCAGGAATGTGTCACTAAGGAATGACCTCCTAGCCCAGGTCAAGAGTCATTGTGGCACGCGCTCTGAGAAGAAAACAGTTGAGTGAACACATGAAATATCCTACCCTAGAAGCTTAGGGAGGAAATTGTTCACGTCAAAAAGCTAGGGGAAAAAAATCTTAGAACATTCAAATAACTGAAGGATAGACATTCTAGACTGAGTACATGACCTTAGGCAAAGAACTGAGGCAGACAATGTTGGAGAGATGACAGCTTCCTTTCTCTACCATACCTGGCAGTGGTCAGGTCCTTTCCTTGATTTGTTTTTTCTTAAGATATATTTCTTAAGAGAGAGGATTTGACTGATAAGACTTTATTAATGTGTTCTTGAGGAGAAAAATGAAAGAGCAAAGTTAAGTGTGACCCTTAACTTAAAATTTTTTCTACTCACAGACACTTTTTGCCTGGGAAATATTTACATGATACATGTAATTTTACCATTTATAAACAATGAAAGTAATTTTTTCATACAAATGAGATAGCTCTGCTTGCTTGTTTCTACATAAAGAAATTAAATTCTTGACATCACAGAATATATAAAAGTATAGTTTTAAAAGGAGGTCAATATTCTGATTTTATAACTAATAATGTTGAGAATGCTCCTTTGTATGAATACATAAATATTTTTAAGTTATAATAATCCGGTCAGACTCATTTCAAAGGCTAACGGAAATTTTATCCTACCTCATTGCAAAAATCACTTGACAGCTTTTAAAAATAAAGTTCTAGTCAGAAATTCAAATATAATCAAACTACAAACACATTAATTTAAGACTTGAATGTTAAGGAATAGTATTTAAAAATATGAAAGGTCTTTGTTCTTCATAATTTGTTTCTCCATGACCACGAATCGTGTGTACTAGCAAACACTGCAATTTGTTGCATGCAATAGTCTCAGACGTGAACCTGCGTGTTTCGTGAGCGATCTGTTCACATTGTGTGGTGTGACAGCATGCACAGTGCAAAGTACACATGCTGGGTGTTCATAAGCAAGACTTTAAGGAACCTACTCAGGACAACATCGTTGAGCACAGACAGAAACGTGCTAGTTCACTGTGCATTCGATTTTAAATCAGTTTTTGATCACTGCACAGAGGAACTATCGCAAAGTACCCAGTACATCTGTCCCACTGGTAGATCTGTGATGGGTGCGTTGGGAAATCCAAACTCATTGAGCTGTGTACTTTAAACATGCAGAATTCTTCATACATCAATTAGGCCTCAAAAAAAGTTCCAACGCAAACTACCACATCAAAGTTGCCTTTGAAAATATGAAAATTCGATATTTTTTTTTTTGGCTCCCAACTGTATTGCACAGCCAGAGTTTGATGTACCTTTTTTTTTTTTTTAACTTCCTTTAATTAGTTAACTCCTGGTTTGATTTGGAGTTGAGTTAATCCAAATATAGACGTAATCTAATAGGTATACCTATTACACTGTAGTCTTAAATACTATTTCTAATAATGGGTAAAATGCCTTTTTTAAAAAGGAGAGACATCTTATTAAAAAAGATGCAGTGTAAGGTCAGAGAGAAACTTCTCAGCTATTTGTAGCTGCCAAGGCAAGAAGTGTATGCCTGGGCACTTCTCACAGGATGTAAGACAGCCAAGCCCAGACGTTATCCTCAGGTTGCTTAAATCAGAAACAAGCATGAAGAATGATGAAACGGACAAGCCTGCAATAGGTTTCGAAAGCTGGTACCAGATCTGTGTTGATCACGTACCGCGGCCAGGAGTGTCCACGGGAGAACCACTTATTAGCTCGATTTTCTTTGGAAGAAGAAATAGATATTCTTGGGGGGTTTTTTGTGCCTGGCTTTCCCATGTATTTAACTATTGTCCTGGGGAAAAGGGGCACGACATCAGGACTTGTACACGTGGTGCAGAGAGACTGCACAGAAGCTCTGGAGACCCGGAAGCCCAGGATGGGTTCTGACAAAGCACAGAGGGTGGTTTCTGGAGGTAGCAAAAGATCTCTGTTTCTGATGTCACCGGCGTGGCCTTCCACGGGACTCGTGGTGGCAGCATGGCATCCCTTTCCTGTTTCTCTGCTCAGTGGCTGTTCACAGACTCCTTTGGCTTTCTTGGCTGAGTCCAACTAATCAAGTGCTCTGCCTGTCTAAGGCTTTTCTGTTACGCCAGTGTCATGCTTATCCTCGGGAACGTCTCTCGCTAACACACCTACAGCTCTTCTCCAGGGTGTCATTATGGGTGGGCTTAGTTTATAACAATTAACCAAACATAGCAGAATTATATTCACTCAGAAAATATATACTATACTCTGCACTACACACACTGGGAAAAGAGCTGTCACCACTCTACTGAAGAGGGAGGGAGTAACAGTGGTACCTCTGCTGAGAAAGACAGAAATATACAATAAGCACATACTGTAAATTTAACTCCACATCCAGAAATGCACCCTCGAGCTTCTCCCCTGACGCAACTGTGTATATGCAGAAGGCAGGGTTTCCTAAAGATAGATTTGTTTGTCTGTCTGTTTATTTTTACTCTTTACTATGTATGAGAATTTGCTTGCATATAAGGGTATGTACCATGTGTGCACTGGTGCCCACAGGGGCCAGAAGACTGAACACAATCCCTCAGACCTAGAGTTGTAGGTTGTTGTGAGCCATCATGTGGGTGTTCGAGCCACACCCAGGTCTTTCTGCAGGAGCGGCAAATGCTCTAACCCCTGAACCATCCCTCCAGCCCCGGGGAAGCTGGTCTTTGTAACCTTCATTGGTAAAGTACTAAAAACACTACCTCCAAATGATTATATTTTCATTTTAATTTTGTTTTATATGTATGGATGTTTGCCTGCATGTATGTCTGTGCACCACACCTGTGCAGTTCTCCAAAAGGCCAGGAGTGGGCATCAAATGCACCACGATTGGAGTTATAAGTGGTTGTTAGTGACCACGTGGGTGCTGACATTCAAACCTGGGTCCTCTGGAAGAGCAGCAGCGGTCTTAACTACTGACTGCTCTCCAATCTTGCAAACATATTCTAAGAATACAAACTGTATCAAGTCCAAAATTAAAGCTCTAAGCAGCTAAAAGAAATGAAACAGATTTCTGTGAATGGAGAGGAACAGTTTTCACGTTACACTGTCAAATGAAGAAAGCAAAATATAACAAATGGTATTTGTTGTTTTATTATTAAAGGAAAGATAAACTAAAGCTCAAAATGTTCAAGAGTGTCCAGACATAACACGCTAAGGAGGTAGTCTTTGCTATATCAGAAAGCCTAATAAATGCAGAAGAGTTGAACAAAAGAAAAAAATCAGTATTTAGAAAAAAAAATCATGGCATCATGGCCGATCAAGCAAGACTCAAGATTGAATTCTGAAAACAATGAATAAAAATATGAGGAGACTCAGCATAGCATCCCATAAAATACACACTATGAAATATGAAAGAGCCTTAGAATGAAAAACTTCACAGCCCTAAGAAGCCCTGAGATACTCACTACCATTTCTGTGACTACTGAACTTTAATCACAATGAGTTGTGTGATAAATTCAATGAGATAAACATTCTTCAAAATACGTCACCAGCAGACTTCTAAACTATTAAAAAAGCAAGTCAAGCACGGTAGCCCAAGTCTTTAATCCCAGCACTCAAGAGGCAGAGGCCAACAGATCTCTGTGAGTTCAATGCCAACCTGGTCTACAAAGAGAGCCCCAGGACAGTGGGGTCTATATGCAGAGACCCTATCTCAAGAAAATATTAAAAATAAAAGGTTTCAAGATTGAGTGTGACTAAGCAGAAATAAAAATTGAATGCTACACATGGCTTTGTATTTTCTATAAATGGCATCCTGTAAAACTTTACGGCATTTGTATGTTAGAGAACATCAAACATGGCAGAGGTCACACCACCTACTGCTTGCGTGGATTGAGTAGAGACATGCTCCCGGCAGTTTGCATCCTTCTCCAGGTGCCTCACACTGAAACAGCAGGATGGGGTGTTGTTTCAAAGTCCACATTGTCTGCAAGCCCAAGATCAGTTGAGCCTGGCCCCTCTCAGAGTAAGGCTCAGAGCACAGCAATGGATCCAAGAGAAGTTTTGATCAGCCATTGTACTGTAGTGACAGAAAAATAATTCCTTATTCATAAGAACTTCACACGGAAGTTGGGTTGGGAAAAGGTAAAGATAGATCCTACCTGCCTATTAGCCACCAAATAGTGTAGGGGGTTACCTATATAGATGTATACATATATAAATATCTTACTTTTATATAAATATGTTTTAAATGTGCATTTATGCTGATTACGCCAGGAGAATGGTTCCTTGGAACTGATCTCCTTATGGTTTTGTTATTCTTTAATCCTCTTTTCCTATTGTTACAGTTAGTCAGGTTATAAGGGATGTATGCTCGGTTAATAGGTTCATAATAAAATATCTTGGTTGAGAAAACTGAACCTAGATCTGCGTAGGGGTTCGAAGTTTACTGCACGTATTGTCCTTGGCTGGTACCATAGTTTGAGTAGGACCCCTGGGCCCAGATCTGCCCATCATAATGTTCTTCTTGTAGGTTTCTAGGACCCTCTGGATCCTTCTATTTCCTCATTCTCTCATGCAGGACAATCTTCACAGCTGAGTGGAGAGTGGGGTCTGACTTTCACACGAACTCTGGTGCCCCATATTTGACCACGTCCCCTGGATGGGGAGGCCTGGTGGCACTCAGAGGAAGGATAGTAGGCTACCAAGAAGAGACTTGCTACCCTATGAGCATATACAGGGGGAGGAGGTCCCCCTCAGTCACAGTCATAGGGGAGGGCAGTAAGGGGAAAATGGGAGGGAGGGAGGAATGGGAGGATACAAGGGATGGGATAACAATTGAGATGTAATATGAGTTAAGAAAATATATTTTTAAAAAGAAAGAAAGAAAACTGAACCTACACATTTACTTCTAAATAGACAGCTAACTAGAAAGATAATGGAAGCGACAAATAGGGTGAGCAGACGCCTATAGTGGTGACTTTGGAGAAAGTCGGTTCTATGAGTCCATTTTCCTCCTTTCCTGAATGTTGTATAGTCTTATAAAACATGAATGTGAATGCTAGTAAACAAGAGTAAAGTGCAATACGTGGTCTAAACTTCTGTT
Source organism: Acomys minous (assembly GCF_964271855.1). Taxonomy (NCBI): domain Eukaryota; kingdom Metazoa; phylum Chordata; class Mammalia; order Rodentia; family Muridae; genus Acomys; species Acomys minous. The sequence continues at coordinate 101,242,224 of NC_140495.1, forward strand.
CTGTGCTTTTTTTTTTCTTTCTTTCTTGACCTTATTCCCTCGGTTCCTTTGGTGGATTTCCTCAGCTTGTTCCTTAAATGACTTTGTGATGAGCTGTCAGAAGAACAAGAACTTGTCTTGGGATAATTCCGTCACTTAACTTGAGGAGTTCTCCCTTCTCCGTGGGAACCCAGGCACATCCGGAGGTCACAGCTGCACAGATCATGCCTCATGCTGTCGGTTTCCCACATTGTGGGCTCGTCTTCCAGTTCTCCTCTCCTGCCTTACTTGCCACCCACACTTGGAATTTTGGCTCCTCTTTCAGGTTATACTAAGAAGAAACTACGTCATACACAGGGAAGAGAATATATAAATTAAGCATCAAACTTGCTTCTACTAAAGATGTCCTTAACGTAGCACCAGATACCCTCTTCTCCTTTGTTCCTAGATCCTTGTCATACTGCTTGATCTTTGCCCTTCCTGGATTTCTTTTCATTCAAATGGAACTCTTTTTTAAAAAAAAACAATTAAATGCTCTATTCCCAGATCTAGGCTAATATTTAGATTTCCATAACTCATTAATGTCTCCACTGACAGAAGGCATGGTAAGTACTGGGTATCACCCTTACTGACTTCTGCTCTTTCTATTCTAAGTAGATTTAAGATGCAGCATTTATTGAAGTATAAATATTTAGTATACACCACTTGGTTGGAAACCATTCTGAAACTGAAGTGTGTCCCCGGTTCTCATCTCAAGACCCGGGCCTCTGAGGACACGATGCGTTCTCTGTGCTTTGTTTTGCTGCCCTTGGTGCTGACATTGCTGACAATAAAACAGATGAACGCAGATTCTTTAATACGGCTTATTGGGACACGGTATTGAGGTAGTGTGAGGGGAAATAACCTCATTTCACAGAAGAACAGTCATAAAACAGAATTTGTCTCCTAAATATTTAAAACTAAGGAGCCAGGTTATTGCTGATATAGATGAAAGAGGTGGCAGTGTGGTTGTCTTCCACACTGACGAAGACACTGAGAGTGCACTTTGAGATCCTCTGTGACCCGAGACAAGGGAAAACTACATTCTGGTGGCTTTGACAAAAGACTGCATTTTAATTTTCCTCTGCTCAGAAGAAAGCCTAAGACCAGAGAGCCTGCAAAGACACCACGGTGAAAACTTGCCCTTTGGAAGGCTGTTCAGAACCGTCTCCTCAGATGGGTAAATCCAATGCAGCTCTGTGAAGGGGACATTCCTTAAGGAAACGCACTGAGGATTCAATCCCATCCCAAATTAAGTTTTTCTGCAAGAAATGGACCACTTACATAACAGCAGGTGTGGATGCTAATAGAATGATTTCACTTTAATTAGCAGCACTTACTGGCAAGATAATTACATACATTGTTTATTCTCAATTCTTTTCTTAAAGAGCCATTGACATTTTTTTTTTAATCTCCTTTCTTCCCAAACAACACTCTGGAAAGCTTTTAGGTCTTTCTGTTTTTCACATGAAGAAGAAGAAATAAGCAAGTGGTTAGGCCAGTGTCAACTACCTGTAAAAAAAACCAAGTACACACGCAGAGCACATGTGCGTGCTTGCAGCCTTAGAGACATACGCAGAGCACAGGTCACACTGGATTTAGAAACAGAAAGTTGGCACACATTAAATGGTAAATAATTGAGCTTTAAAACCTAAAGTAGAGAAAAGGTGGGTTGCGGTTTGGAAAAATGGATACTTCCCAAAGGAAAAATCACATATCTGTCTGTAATTCTCACAGAGCTCCAGAAATGGGGGAGGGGGAGTGTGTACCTCCACACACATCCTGAAATGAACACACTGCTACCTAATGCAGCAAGTTATAACCCACTGAATTGTACACATCTCTCCCAGTCACAGAGTGAAATTGTACAGAAAAAGCTCCTTCAAAATTTAGCATAAAATCATACTTTGAATCTAAGAAGACCTATGCATTTGCCAGCTCAGAAATACTTAAAAGTTTGTGTCCCGCGGCCAGGGGGGGGGGGGGGGGAGAGAACTAACTTTGTTTTCTTGTTTGAAAACTAAGCTGTGTGGTGTTTTGAATAGGTATGGCCCCATAGCCTTATGTGTGTGAATGTTTGGCCATAGGAAGTAACACTCTTAGGAGGTGTCACCTTGCTGGAGTAGGTGTGGCCTTGTTGGCGTGGGCGTGGTCATGTTGGAGGAAGTGTGTCAGTGTGTAGGCGGGCTTTTAGATCTCATATGTTCAAGCAACACTCAGTGTGGCACACACGGTTTCCTTCTGCAACCTGCAGAAGAAGATGTAGAACTCTCCGCTCCCCCAGCTGTCATGTTTCCCACCATGACAACAATGAACTAAACCTCTAAAACTGTAGGCCAGCCCCAATTAAATGTTTTCCTTTCTAAGAATTGCTGTGGGCATGGTATGTCTTCACAGCAGCAAAACCCTAACTAAGACTGACTGTCCACAGTGCCTTGCCATAGCTGGTGATGGAAATGTGTTTCTCACAGACGGAAATATCAGATTATCAACTGGATGAGTTCCTCTGAAGGCACGGTAGGGAAACACCCTGGATTCATAAACCTGAGGTGTCGTGTTTTAAATTTTTCAAGCTGACTTACAAGTGTTCTGTGTTTGTGAGGTTGAGAGATTTTCAGATCATTTGATAGGAAAGTGAAATCAAAGAAGCTATTCTATTTGATTTTTATGAAATCAAATATAATGTCAGATTAGATTAGGAGCCTTCTACGCCCTCCTGGGGTGCCTGCCCTTCTAGGGCACCTGCCTGGACACTCATCTCACCTCGCTTGGGTCTGTCCTGGGTGCCTGTCTGTGTCTATGTGGGTGCATCTTTCTACTAAAGACACCACTTCCCTTTACCCAGAAGCCACAGCGGCTCTCTCTTTCCACCTCTCTAATAGGTAGAGAGCCCCCTGCTTTCTCTACCATTACAAAAGCCACGCCAGTGTGCCAGGAAGCTCTTCTTGTCCTACTGGACCCCAGTCACATTGAAAGGGACCCTTCTCTGTGATTTGGGACATTTCTCTATGACATGTCTCTCAATCCACATGGGGACACCCCAATTGAAATTCTTATCAACACAACACTCCCCTTTATTCTCAGCACCCTTCTGCAGTCCCGTAGCTTCTCTAAGCCAGCATGGCCTTTCTGGGTTCCCCGTGCCTCTCTAAAGGAGCTGCCGAGATCCTGCAACTTCCTTAAGCCTGTCTCGTCTCTCAGCTCCCTGCTGAAGCTTCCTCTCCTCGCCCTTGGAGCTGCCTGCTCTGTCTCTTCCCTATGCTCTTGCTGTTTCTGGGATACTTTGTGGTCCTGTGTCGCCTCTCGGCTTCCTCCTGCAGATCACAGACCTATTGAGGCCACTGCTCGATCTCTGAGCTCCCTCTTGGAGCTTACCAGAACCCTCCCAATGGTGGAGTCAGTCAATTCTTATTTTAAAAATCAGATCTACTTACTATATGTGTAACTTGAATTCAACTCTTGCTTAGGAAATAGATGGTTGGTTTTTCGTTTTTTGTTTTTTGGGTTTTTTTGTTTTTGTTTTTGTTTTTTTTAGATAGCAACCATATGACTTACCTCCATTTGGCCAATGACCTCATCAGGATGGAAGAAACCATGTGGCTGGCAGCCATCTTTACTAAGGTTAAAGGGTACATGTCATGGGACTTCACCACCATCTTAAGATGACCACAAGACAGTTGTCCAGCCACAAGCTTGGGTCTTATGATAGTAATAAAAAAAAAATGGCATCGTATGTCCTCAGCTGGATTCCTGACATTCTATAGTCACAGATTTTATGATCAAGTATGAAATGATTCTTTATGGTTTAGAGTCAGTTGCTGCTGTGAGGGTCTGGGATGGCTGCTCCCAAGCACAGGGATGAGGTGGCACCGATAGAGGAGAATCTGCTCTTTACTACATTAGAGAGAAGAAGCTGTGACTAATATTACACAGAGCACTCTTATTTCTTATGCACAAAGGATCCCTTTGCACCACCAATGTGGTGGCATCAATTAAAAGTATTTAATGTATTCGTATTACATGAAACCCTAAGTATTATAAAATTGGTGAAAAATTTAGACTCATGTAAATATCTCTCCCCTTCCCCTCCCTCCCCCCACCGCTCACATGCACACGCACAAGGACTTACATGATAAAACTTGCCAGCTCCCATCCTATTGGGACTCTAGGTGAGAGAAACATAGGAGAATGGCAAAATTGAAGGATCCAGAGGGTCCTAGAAACCTATAAGTAGAACATTATGAGGGGTAGATCTGGGCCCAGGGGTCCTGCTCAAACTATGGCACCAGCCAAGGACAATATGCGCAGTAAACTTCAAACCCCTACCCAGATCTACTCAATGGACAGGACATTCTCCACATTTGAGTGGAGAGTCAGGTCTGACTTTCAAATGAACTCTGGTGCCCCATATTTGACCGCATCCCCTGAATGGGGAGGCCTGGTGGCACTCAGAGGAAGGATAGCAGGCTACCAAGAAGAGACTTGATACCCTATGAGCATATACAGGGGGAGGAAGTCCCCCTCAGTCACAGTCATAGGGGAGGGGAATAAGGGGAAAATGGGAGGGAGGGAGGAATGGGAGGATACAAGGGATAGGATAACAATTGAGATGTAATATGAATAAATTAATAAAATATAAAAAATAAAAAACATAAAAACTTGCCAGCTCCAATAGTACTTACAATTTATCAAGTGACTGAATTTTTTATTATTATTTTAAATGCTTAATTTCAATTTTAAAAAAAATATTTATTTATTATTATGTATACAGTGCTCCGTCTGCCTGCACATACACCTGCATGCCAGAAGAGGACATTAGATCACATTATAGATGGTTGTTTTGGTTTGGGTTTGGGTTTGTCTTGTCTGTGCAGTGAAGGGTTTCCCATTTAGAGTTAGATTCTGTGCAGGGACATACATAATATGCCTTGGCTTTCCCAGAACGGTCTCTGTATATCAGGCTCACTTCAAATTCAAGGAATCCACCAGCCTCCGGCTCCCAAGGGCTGGGCTGAGAGCCGTGGGCCGCCACAGACAGGCTCTAATTCACTGGTTTATTTTGATGTCTGGTTTGGTTGAGTGAAAAAGAATCTGAAGTTAGTTCAAGGTCATCACTCCTCCCTCGTCCCTTGACCTAGTGTCCGTGACTGAATTTTTTTTAATGCAAATACTATCATGTTAACAATGAAGACATATATTTTAGGTATCACTGGAAAGACATTTGAAATTTTGACCATCTTTGGTGTGATAAAGAGATGACACAGTTTTAAGGACATGGCGCTCTGGGAGACCCCAAATGCCCAGGATGCCAGTTTAACTGTGACTTGGTTAATTGAGCATCTTACCCCACTGGTTTAAAAACACAACAGAAGCAGAGGAAGAGCATAATTTTTGCGTGTCCCCAGGACCCTGAGCTATGTACAAGGTAGACGGATTTGGTTCCTGTGAGTTTTTACCAGTTCCTATGACAGAATGCCTCTTACGAAGAACGGCAAGGGCAAAAGTTGGAGATTTACTGTGTCTTTAACAGTGAGTGGAATGGAAAGTGGGGAATCACAAGTTAGTTATATGACTTGTAAGATAAGAAGAAGACCCTTTCACATTCTTTATATACCAACACCAACAGCATTCCATGGCATAACTTGAATTATGTACCAAAATAGTGACAGCCATCTTATACTTAATGGTTGAAGACAGCATGTAGATGCAAGTGTAGCTATAAAGCTCATGACTTTGGAGTGCTCTAAAAGGAAGAAGTGATGTTTGACTCTATCCTCACATGAAGAATAGCATCTGTAGATAGCATAATTGACCATTGAAATTGAAATTTCAACTTCATATGTGCCTTTTCTTCTGACATGTTCTAACAGGACCAGAAGCTATGTTTGGCGCCTACCAGTAAGAAAGCGTCAAGAGGACAGCGGGTTTTCATATGTAGTGGATGTGAAATTGATTTTCATATGAGCTAAGTCTACCAGTAAAACAAGTTTACATAACACCTCCAGTAATGCTGGCTTTGGCTAATGTATATGTGACCCACTGGGTAGCATTGCTTTTTAGTCTAATTAAATATCACCCAGCTGTGTCCTGGTCCCACAAGAAATCATGAAAAAGAACTAATGTAGCTGTGCATGGCCCTATAATCTATCCATTTACGTTCTGTCTTATCAAAATATCATTTTTTTTTGTTCTTTCTGATGCAAAAAGCTAAGCTGGATTTCCTTAAGTAGGACAGTTAATTAGTTTGAGACTCCCTGGTCAGTGTGTTTATTTTCATTGCAAATGTTTTCCTAGAGGCATAAAGGAAAATAAAAATCTCTCTTGAGAAAAATTATAATTAAAGAAGATGGCAATGAAAATATAGTGTGAGGAAGGTGTTAGACACGAACTCCACAACCAAAACATCATCAGGTCTCTCTGGGATGCTGCTGTTAGTGAAAATGGTTTTCTTATAGAGCACATGCAGAAATTTCTAGGGTTTAAAAAAAAAATGTGAAATACCATGGAACAATTCAGTTGTCTCATCTCTCTAAGTTTTATTGCTCTGAGTATCTGGTGTGACAACAATGTTCTGTTCAAGTGTTGAAGTAATACGTAGGAACAGAAGTATTCAATCTATGTAGCTGTAAAGTCTAAAACTAAAATATCTCAGCAGGTGGGCAATCAAGTTGACTTTACAGACCCAGAGAAAAGTATATTTGTAATGAGCAGCATGTGCCAGAAGTATAAACAAACTTCTATGTCTTTCCACACTGTCATAACTTATTAAACAAAAATACACGTACAAGATTTTCACGGCAGCAATTTGCCAGATGATGCCACCTTTCTTGGCAACCTGGCCGACGCAAATGCAGTTTGTGTCATCTCAATATTAATTTCTAATGCTAATTCTCATATTACACAGGGCGCAGAACTGTACCTACACATGTGTGTTTGTAGCTAGCAGGATGAATACAGTTTAAAGTGGCCAGGGAAGAGTTCGAGAGTTGTCAGAGGACCGCTGGAGATGTCGCCAGAGTCTGATCGATAAGCTGACATACTCAGAGCCAGCTGCAAAAAAGAAGCTGTTGTAGGAGATCAGGGCACGAGAAAAGGAAGCTGCAACATTGGTCTTAGGGTTGAAATAAGAGCCAGGTAGGGCCGCAAGGTACAGGTCCAGATGAGCTAGCCCATGAAAGGGCGGAGGCCACACCAACAGGGGCCGAGAGAACACCTAGTCAGGGTAAAGCCCCAGGGCCTGTTCTGGCGCCTTCCCCCCCCCCCCCCCCCCCCGTCTCTGTGTCTCTGTCTCTCTCTGTCCTCTCTGTCTCTTTCTCTTCCTCTCCTCTCTCTCTCTGTCTCTGTCTCTCTATCTCTGTCTCTCTCTGTCTCTCTCTCTGCCTCTCTCTGTCTCTTTCTCTCCCTCTCTTCTCTCTGTCTCTCTGTCTCTCTCTCTCTCTGCCTCTGTCTCTGTCTCTCCCCCCCCCCCCGTCTCTGTGTCTCTGTCTCTCTCTGTCCTCTCTGTCTCTTTCTCTTCCTCTCCTCTCTCTCTGTCTCTGTCTCTCTGTCTCTGTCTCTCTGCCTCTGCCTCTGTCTCTCTGTCTCTCTGTCTCTCTCTGCCTCTGTCTCTCTGCCTCTGTCTCTGTCTCTCTGTCTCTCTCTGTCTCTGTCTCTCTGTCTCTCTCTGTCTGTCTGTCTGTCTGTCTGTCTGTCTGTCTGTCTCTCTCTCTCTCTCTCTCTCTCTCACACACACACACACACACACACACACACACACACACACACACATTACATGCTAGCGCTTTCCAACTCCAACAGTACACCATACTTATTATCAAAAAAAGAATACATAAGAAGATAAGAATTGTGGGAAGAGGGCAAAGAAAAGGTGCTTATGAGGCATGGAGTGCACCAGGACACAGGAGATCCCGAGCTCCCGGAGAGCCCTGAGCATCCCTGGTACCCGTGAGTTCTGGAAACAGCCCTGTGCCCACAACAACCCCCAAGTACCTAGGAGGTTCTCACTATCAAGCCAATCAGTGCTGGAGACAACAGCTGCGAGAACTAGCAGAGGAGCCAAGGAGACACAGCAGCGAAGGCCGGGACGAGATGACTGACAGGTTTCACAAGGGAGACAAGGGTGAAAGAAAAAAAAAAACAACAACAACAACCTAGGGAAAGCAAGGTTACAATATAATACAGCCAAGTAGTATTTGTGGAAATGCATAAATATAAAACTTTTTGAAGATTATTAACGTCTGAATGAGTAAACAAAAGCAATTGGAAAATAAAATCTAAAGGAAGCAGTAAAGAAATGAAAGTGTGAAAAAGGGGAAGAGGAAAGAGATCAGGAATGTGCCGAACAAATCTTACAACAAAGCAAAAGTAAATGTGTGATAGAATTGAGCTTCGACAGAGAAATAAATTATACTGAATTTGAATAAGGATGATTTTTTAATTCAGAAAAAATTGAATTTGAAGCAATCCCTTTAGGTAAAACTGAAGAATGAAAGTTGTCTGACACACAATGTAAGAAGATGTCAGTTGCTGGGTACTGATGTTCTGGAAGTCCTAGGTTTTCACATAGATATCTGCAATGCACACGGTCAAGTATTTCAAAATAGTTGCCTCAGACTCAAAGTCAGGGAGAAGTATGTTAATAATAGGACATTTTTAATAATAATAATAATAATTTTTGCATAAGATTGTCTCAGTGTATGCAAGAAATTTTGATCTCCACCTATGAAAAGTAGAGATAGAAATGACTAAGTTAAGTTTTAAAAAGTCCCATAAGGCATGGTGGCATACGCCTTTAATCCCAGCACTCAGTGAGGCAGAGGCAGGCAGATCTCTGTGAGGTTGAGGCCAGGTTGGTCTACAAAGCAAATCCAGGACAGCCAGGGCTACACATAAAAACTTGGGGAAAAAAAAAAACCTCAGAAAAAAAAAGAAAAAGTTTAACAAGATCCTAACTGTCATCATTCTCTGAAATCATTAACAGTTTTTACGTTCACAAATTCATGACAAAAATCTAATAAGGCAAATTTCAGGCATGTTCGTGTACCATAAGTGATAGCTCACAGCACATGAGATCAAAGAGACAGCATCCAGAAACAAGTAGTCTCAAGGACAAGGCTTACCTCTGTGTTAACGACAGAACTGCCATCCTCTGGTGAAACAGACGGTACTCAGGCAGATTTGGAGGGCGGAAGGGGAGGGGAGAAGTGTTGTGATTAAGTTTCGATGTCAAAAACAAACAAAGAATCTCACATCGGGAAGTGAGATGTGAGTCAGGTGAAGTTGAGCATAGAAGGCAAACGCGGCACTGTCTCACCTGTGTGCAGAATTTGAACATCAAGGGTAGAACAAGAGATGGCCAAGCATGGGCAGAGTCAGGTGTGATGGGAGATATGAAAAGGTGGGTTGTAGGCTCCGTTTTCTTAACCAATGTATTTTATTACACCTCATTAACCGAGGGTACGTCGTTTATAACTCGACTAACCAAAACAATAGGAAAAGAGGATTAAAGAATAACAAAACCGTAAGGATATCAGCTCCGATGAACGATTCTCCTGGCGTAATCAGCAGGATTTCTTCTGCCAGAACCTGGAACCTCAGCAGGAGCCGGAGCCCCGAAGCCTTCCCTCGAGCGGTTCTCTCTAGGAGCGTCTCGAAGTGGAGCCGATGAACAGCCAAAACTATCCAAAGTCTCCAAAAGGCCCCGCCTCCAGTTCTGGCTCATTTATATATCTCCTCCCAGAGTCTGATCATGGGACCTTTTCAGCTGGCAACAATAAAGCTCCCGCATGAGGTGGTAGGTCTTTTGGTGGATCAATTTCACCTGTTCTCTCACAAGACCATTCCAATCCCACACTTGGGATCATAAAAAAAAAACAGGTTTATCTCTTCTTCCGTGGGTTGATGGATGCCACGCTGTAGTTAGACAAGAGCTGTTACACTGTAAGGTCAAGAAGTTCACTGCACACTCCAAAAGTTAGAAGAGAGAATTTTGTAAATCTTTCCTATAAAAAAAAAAAAAGATAAACATTTGAATAGACAGGCATGTCTATCCTGGCTTAAATACATCCCAGTGTATGTATGTCTCAAAATATGTTACCCCGCTGATATATTCAATTTTTGGATTTTGTGTAATAACTAATATCATTTTGACCTGCTACTTTTATTTCATTTTATTTTATTTTTTGGTTTTTCGAGACAGGGTCTCTCTGTGTTAGCCTTTGCTGTCCTGAACTCACTTTGTAGACCAGGCTGGCCTCAAACTCACAGGGATCCGCCCGCCTCTGCCTCCCGAGTGCTGGGATTAAAGGCGTGCAACACCACGCCCAGCTGACTTGCTACTTTTAATAAAGTATAAGCTACCATAGAATGCCTTGGATTTGCAAGAGGTAGAATATTAGGAAAATTAAAGAGTTAAAGAAAGTTAAAGAAATAGGGGTGTCTATTATGGAGGTGTTACTCAAAAGGTGATTGTTTAGTGGTTCTTCTTGGTGTATGAAGCTTATTTTATATATGTAAAAAAATAAAAATATTTTTTAAAACACACTTGATAAAGTAATGCAGACTGCAATAGGGCTACCTAGAAGACAACATTTTTAGGCTTCCGAGTTTTCTGACATGGATCTTTGGACATTCTGGAGTTAACAGAGCCACCAAGATTATTTCTATTTTCAAGGGAGAAAAGAGAGGTCACACAGGTGACAGTTTCTGAGGTGTGCATTCTGGGGCCGTTTGCTCTTCCCTCAGAGGTTGCTTTAGTCAGCTTTTCTTTGGTTATGCACCCCAGGACTGAGCTATGGAATCCAGTCCACACTGCTCTACTGCTAATAACTTAAGCTTGATGTTCTTTACAGCTTTTACTTTTATTTCAAAACTCAAATTACTTAATAGCTATACTTTGAACAAATAAACATTTTCCAACTACTTATTTATTAAATAGCTATTCATTTATTTAATGGCTATCAAAAAACAAATGAGCTAATTGAAGACTTGATATTGTCATCTTACATGTATCCATGTTGGCCGTCCTATTTTAATATAAAAGCTGAGACTTGATAGCCTATGAGCATAGACAGGGGAAGGAAGTCCCCCTCAATCACAGTCATAGGGGAGGAGAGTAAGGGGAAAATGGGAGGGAGGGAGGGAGGGAGGGATGTATGGGAGGACACAAGGGATGGGATAACCATTGAGATGTAATAAGAATAAATTAATAAAATATATTTTTAAAAAGGCTATATGCCTTGCTTTTGTTGTACTTTCAACTTTCTTCTAATTCCCTTGACTGTATTTATATAGAACTATTTAATCACTATGTTTTGAAAAAACAAAATATCTCTTTCTATTTATGGCTTTATACATTCATCATTATTGAGTTAAATATACTTTGTAATTCTGTAATAAGCTCTATCTGTGCTATGTATCTGAGTACGAGCCTCAAGTGTGCAGAAACTCTTCACCCTCATGTGACAGATCTTCATGTCTAGACATTGGCTAGACCATTGGGGAACCAATAAGTGACATTAGATCCTGTTTCTGTCCACACATCAGGATGATTACATTCAAGCAAAGATAACTTGATGCTCCTATGACTGTCCTAGCCTGTGATGCTCTAATCTCCGTTCTTACTTAACTGCTTTGGATCAGCACAGCAGAGTGATGTGTGGGGAACTTGCCGCATGGTCACTTAGAAGAGATGTTAAGTATAATAAGCAAAAGCCCAGAAGCAGGAGATCAGTGGGGACAGACATGCATGGAGACACAGTGAGGAATTAAAATGGCATGAGATGGAGAAACCGATGAACTCAAGCATCATTTCAACACCCTGGTGAAGTTGAGGGTCCATCCGCGGCAGGTCTGGGGGATGCACGGATCCCCCAGCAACATCTTACAGCTGGCAGTTTGCTGGGGTCAAGTTAAATAAAATAGTACACGCTGAGTTTACAGGAGAAGAAAGCGATTTAACCTTGAAATTCACCTGAAGGTAAAGGATCATGAATCTCTAGAAGAATTTATTGTTCGCACTTGGGGAATTTCGTAGTTCTCGTTTTATCCTGAGGTCTGTGGTCCACTTCAAGTTACTACTGTGGCTGCTGTGTGTCCTGGGGTCTAGATTCGATTATTGGATGTGGGTATCTGGATTTCTGTTTATTGCATTTATGGGGCTATATTTTGGGGCATTGTATTTTATCATTTAATGAATTTTCCTATTATTTTATTAGTATCTCATTGTCTTGATAGCTGTAACTTTTTGTAATAGTATATCAATAGTCCCTTTTCGTATTTTTGCACTTGTCTATTCTCAGTCAGAGGAGGAAGGAAGGGCAGGGGAAGGACAGAAGGGAGGAAAGAAGAGGAAAGAGCAGAGCAGACAGAACAAAGGAGAGGAAGAGATAAGGAAGTGCAAGCAAAGCAGAAGGAAGATTTATGGGAAACAAAGGGAAGGGGAAAGGGGAGGGGGAAAGGGAAGAGGAGAGGAGCTGAGGGCACAGGCCTTTAAGTCAGGCATAAATGGCAAAGCAAGCATGTCAGAGAAGTGGTAAGTATTCTTGGGAATTTTCTAGTCTTTATTCTTGGGCTTCATCAATGGCAGTCTCTTCAAACAGTTCAACAGGTGAGAGAAAGAGCGGAACCCCCACCCCCCGCCACCCACCCCCCCCCCGCTACCCCCCACCAGTGCTATTAATATGGAAGCTTGGAGCCTTTTAAGCTAACACTGGATGATCTTGGCGTCAGCCTATCTGAGGTCCACAAAATTCTTTGAAGAAACAGACTTAAAAGAGATTCAAGCTCACACCTACAGCCAGAGAGAGCAGCTATCTGATAGCAACTGACATGCCCCACTCCCCCAAGATGGGATTACGCACTTCCCTGAGCAAATGGTGAGCAACAAAAAAAAAAAAATAAGAACAAAGAAAGTGAAGCTGTGAGTGGTGTTGGCACCTTTTCCTCTCGGTAGCCCTTTGGACTTTAGACACATACACCTCTTATGTTAATTATAAAAAGTTCCTCAGGTCAACGCCCAGGGTCGCTTCCTGATACTTTAGTCTTGGTGTTGGGAGCGAGCCAGCTCTAGAGCTGATTCATTAAAGATACCTCTTGTATGTACAGTGGTTTTGAGTCTTTCTGGGGCTTTTTGGGATTAATCTGGGCGCAGTACAGGCAGAATAAATTGCTGCCATGTTTAAAATGGAAGAGAGTTCAAGAGGCTGTCTTCTATATTTCCTGCAAACTCTTAAATCTCTGCAGAAAATTCCATGATGTTAATGTTGTATCAGTTCTCACCATGTTTTCCCTCATGTACACAAGGCAATATACATCCCATGCATAATCGTGTCCCTTATCTAGAACTTCTGCCCCAAGACAAATGTTCACAATAGTTAACCTGCCTGAATAGTGAAAACTAACATCAATTTCCTAAATTATTTTAGAGCAATCCAGCACACAAACCAAGAGAATTACAAGCTACTTATATTGCTTATAATACTACATAAGTGTAAATATTTCAGCATATATCTGTAAGCTGGATAGCAAATGTTATTTACGTGGTTCTATTCAACGAGCATTGTTTATGCTACTTGTGCTTTTATAGCTTTATCTCTGGCTGCTAGATATATTGTGCTCTGTTAGACGCTAATAACCTTCCTCTCATGGAAGGAGTTGTGTTACATCATATGTATGTCCAATTAATAATCATATTTTAGTCATAATTTGAAATGAGAACAATAAGACAAAGCATTTTCTCTATTATATTTCCTATATGTCTATTACCTTATATTGTATTCTTTTTATAACTTTAGTTAGATCATTTTTCTTAGTGTTTTTATTTTCCCATGGTTTAATATGATGATTTCCTTTAAACGTGTCTTATTTCAAATATGTACATTACTAGAAAAACAAGTGTTTAAATGGCATTGTCATAGATACTGTCCTGTTGCTGTGAGGAAACATCATGATCAAGGCAAGTTATAAAACAAAGCATTTATTTGGGGGTTTGCTTACAGTTTCAGAGGTTGATTCCATGACCGTCATGGCGGGAGCACAGCAGCAGGCAGGCAAGCATGGCGCCAAAGCAGTAGTAGCTGAGAGCTCACATCTGATTCGAAAGCCATGGGCAGAAAGCAACACCAGGCCTAGTGTTGGCTTTTGAAACCTCAAGGCTCACCCCTGCCCCAGTGACATACCTTCTCCAACAAGGCCACACCTCCTAATACTTCCCAAACAGTTCCACTAACTGGAGACCAAATATTCAAATATATGCCCCTTTAAGGGGAAGGGGGGCATTCTCATTCAAATCACCACAGACATATTATATATCAGACTACTTCCTTTTAAAAGTGGCTCTTTTTGCTGTTGTTTGGTATGAATTATATATAAGTGTGCCACTCGGTATCTGTGTTCCTCCGAGGTGGGCCATGGAACCATGTTTGCTGCGGTCCTCCCTGCTCTTTCACACCCTGGATTAGCTGCTACCTGCAGCTCCATTGGCTGTCCTCCTTACATGCACAGCTGGAGGAAGGGGTCAGGGCCAGAGGTGTACTGACAGGGGAACCTGTAGATTCTTAAGAATAGAATGAGGAAAGAAAAAAAGAGGCATTTCTAAACTTTGCCTACATTGTCAAAGCAGTCTTACAAAAATGACAGATGCTGAGGGATGCAGAGAGTGTCGCCATGATTTGTGTTTCTTTTGTAGCACATCAGAAGTCGGTATAAAGTCCTGTCTAGGGCCTGGGATCATTCTCCATGTATCATGTAAATATTTTAGGTGTTCTGTTGGCTGGCTTATGGACTGTGGCAGTTTGAATAGGAATGGTCAGTCCCCTTGGACTCGTGTGTTGGAATGCTTGGCCCACAGGGAGCGGCACTATTAGAAGGTGTGGCCTTGTTGGAGTGGGCGTGGCCTTGTTGGAGGAGGCGTGGCCTTGTTGGAGTAGGCGTGGCCTTGTTGGAGTAAGTGTGTCACTGTGGGGCCGGGCTTTGACGTCTCATATACGCTCAAGCTACACTCAGTGTGACACACAGTCTCCTGTTTCCCGTGGATCAAAATGTAGATCAATGTAGAACTCTTGGCTCCTCCAGCACCATGTCTGCCTGCGCGCTGCCGTGGGCTAAGCCTCTGAAACTGTAAGCCAGTCCCAATTAAACACTATGCTTTATAAGAGTTACTGTTGTCATGATGTCTCTTCACAGCAGTGGAAACTCCGACTAAGATATTTGCATTAAACCTGTCTATCCTCTATTCTTCTTCATTTATCATCTGTCTATATCTATTATCTATAATCTATCTAAGGCATCTATCATCTATATATCTATCATTTCTCTATCACTTGCTTATAATTTGTGTAATCAATTTATCTATCATCTATGAATCAATTATCTATGTATCTGTCATATATATGTGTGTACATATACATTCATCTATATATCAATCATCTATTTTGTCTGTTATCTATCAACATCTATATATCTAACACTATTTGTCTATCCATAATCTATCAATTATACATACTTAGTACCATGAGTCCTTATAGGAGCAATTTAATATTTGTGGGGTATTTTTTTGGGGGTCTTTTGTTTTCTCAGATGGCTTTTGTTAACATTTTCTCCTCCTGGGATGGGTTACAGGCACCATGTTGTCATTCAGGTCACACAGTAGTTGATGAAATTTTTCTATTTCATCAAAATTTCATAGGGTGACCTACTTTCGTGAACAACTTGACATAGATGGCATTTCTTCATCCTTCTCCCTCGCTCGCTGAACTCCCCATCAGTTTTTGGTAACATTTTTCTTCCTATTTTATTAGCACAGGGAATGTGCAACATTATCATCTTTAGTTAGTAACACAGAACTTTCCTGAAACTTCCAACACTATACTAAAGGTATCTAATTTTATGACTATTTCTACATCTAACTTACTCTCTGTGGCAAGAAATCCCATTAGCCAGGCCGTATTCTTTGATAAGCTTTCTTGGCTTCCTCCACTCTTCAAACATAAATCCATATAAAAACAGAAATGTAGCAATTTCCCAGTGCCCAGGCTTTAATCAGTTCATTCCGTGTGTCATGATGGATGGGTGGTGAAGTTGAACGTTAGCCTTTATTTCTCCAATAAGTGGCAGGTGAAATAAAATAGTGGCAGGTCGCAGAGGCAGAAAGCATTGATTCCCCTCCACTGCTCAATCTGGCTAGCTTTCCCATGTGCAGTCAGAGGTTTATTCTACTCAGGGAAATTTTTATGCAGAAAACCTACATGATATAGGAAACAGTGGCTCCATTAAAACGATGCATTCATCTGTACATGTGCACATTTGCATGCATTAAAAACAATGCGACACCCGTTATAAGTTACTCGAAGACACTCTTAAATAGACACACTTGTTGTTTCAGTTTCTCTGGTTGCGGTGAAAAGCCCCATGGCCCACAGCAACTTGGGGAGGAGGGGCTTTATTTGAGATTCCGTGTTACTGACCGTTATACTAGGGTGTCAAGTCAGGAACTCAACGCAAGGATCTAAGGGCAGAAGCACAGAGACAGTGGGAGAACACTGCTTGCTTGCTAGCTTGCTTTTCAAGACTTGATCAGCTTCCTTTCTTATATAGATCTCAGGACCACATGCTCAGGGGATGGCACAACCCACAATGAGCTGGGCCTTCACAGCTCAAATAGTCATAAAGAAAATGCCCCGCATACATGCCGACAGGCCAGTCTTACACAGGCAGTTTTCTCAGTTAAGGTTCTCCCTTCCCAGGTGGCTTTATTTTGTGCAAGTTGACAAAAGCTAAGCAGCATAGCCATCTGTGTCTTTACTGCAGAAATGCTTGGGGTGGAAAAGGCTTTTTTTTTTTTTTTTTTTGGATCAGTAACATTTAGCTCACTTGAAAAAATCTAATCCTGTTCATCAATCACTTGCTACAGTTTGGAGCAAGTTACTAAGTGCCAGTTTGACAAATCATACAAATCATGAGTGTAGGCTTAGATTTTTTTTCAAAACCCACTTTATTTAGTGTCCTTAAACGTTTCAACCTCCCTTCTAACCCACCAACTAGAGGTAGGGGAGAAAGAAGGTTAACAGGGAAAGGAGGTTGTGGACCTGTTTAGAAGTAGTTCCTTGGGGTGACTCCGGTCTGCCTTGTCAGGACACCAGGAGTTCAGTCCAACAGCAAACACCAAACAGCAACACAAGTCAGGAACGGTGACATGATCCTGCAGAAACAGAAAGTCTCCGCCAAATCAGCAGGAGTTGGTGGAAGCAGCCAGAATACCATGAGAGGCTCTCTGGTGCGTTTCTCTCTACGAAGTGAAGACCCATGGCCTGGCAGTGGTGGCCCACGCCTTTAATCCCAGCACTCGGGAGGCAGAGGCAGAGGCAGGCTGTGAGTTCAAGGCCAGCCTGGTCTACAAAGTGAGTCTAGGACAGCCAAGGCTACACAGAGAAACCCTGTCTCAAAAAAAACAAAACAACAACAAAAAACAAAAAACAAAACGAAGCAAAGACCAGCAAAGACCAGTGAAGTGTTGCACAGTGTCGCAGTGCACAAGCATCCTGTCATTGTCTGAGGCTCTGTTTATAGTCTTTCTAAACATCACACGTCCTCTCATGCCTCTGTTTTCAGCAAAACATCACATACTCTCGCACAAGACAGATGCCAGAAAAACGTCATGTGACACAACTGAGTTTTTTTGTTTTTTGTTTTTTTTTTTAAAGAAACCAGAACCTTCCGCTTCACGTGATTTTACTACTTACAGACAAGCAACTCTATGAAATTTCTCCGATTATCCCTGAATGTGAGGTACGGACACACCCCACGTGTTAGGCAGATTGTATCTGAATATATGAGCCAGACGAGAAACAGATTTCTCATTACATAAGATGCATGGTGCACGTGAACTTCAAAATATGCAAATGATGATTCAGTATATAAAGGAATACAAAATAGTATTTTTAAATACTATCTTATTATGGTTAAATCCAACTGTGTTCATTGAAGGTTTGTCTTGTCCCCTCCACACACACCCCCTCCACCTTCACCGCCCCCACCCTCCCTGCCCCTTCTTTCCTCTGCCTCTTCCTTGTAAATCATACAGTCTTTAAATTTGGGGCATTCTCTAATGGCTTCGTTTGAATTTAATCACTTCCTTAAAGACACTAATTCTTAAAAGTTATGTTTTATAGTCTTGGGGGTTAGGGTTATAATATATAAGCTTTGTAGGAATGTAACACTCCAAATGATTATATAATACTAATAAATTACTTTTTTATGTGATTTCCATTAATTTCTAAAATATGAAAGAAAGACTATGTCCTCAATGCCTGGAATTCTATTATTAAGGGTTATTGAAATTCTTAGAATTCCCAGCATTACTGAAGGGCTTAGGCTCATAACCCCAACACACATTTTTTTTTCTATAAGTTAAAAAGAATTATAATGAAGAAACTGACAGGGGGGAAAAAATCATTCATTTACAATGGGTCAAATGGGGGAGACAAGGACACCTAATTTCTTTTCAGCTTTTTCAGAGCTTTACTTTAGCAGATAAGAAGAAACAAAAGCAAAGGAGATTCATGCGTAAATTGAACTGTGCGGTAATAAACAGCACAGAGCTCCTCAACTCCTATGCTGTAAGCACATTCCCCCAGGAGCTGCATAGGAAGCCGTGATCGGGTGATTCCGGGTTTAAACAATCAGGCTGTGATTCCTATGTTTTACATAATGAATTTTCTCAGCAGCATCACTTTTCATCATCCACATTAGAGTCCATGTATGCACAATTCTTAGCTCATAATGGTTGGTATCAGATTTCAGCCTCTCTCCGTCTTCTAATATTTTACATTCAAAATTCTGAAGCCGTCATCACCTTTACCTCAGTCTAGCTTGCGCTTGGGAAGCAATTCCTAGCCTGGTGTGCAAAGACTTGACCAAGCATATCACTAGATATCTGTCTACAAATGGGCTGCAATTTGCAAAATTCTGTGCACCACTGTGTTGATTTTGAGTGCAGGTAACAAAATAAAAAGATCAGATTTTAAGTGATCATATTCCCTTATCTTATACTTAAATAATCATTTTATAAACTATTTAGTAAATATAGTGATGGTGATATGATTTACTAGTTATCATTACCATTAAATAATGCAATATTCTGAGGCTCCCTGAAATACCTGGGGTTGGGGGAGTGCAAAGGTTAACAATACACATTTTAATGATCACACTGCAAAACACTGAGGGCTTTCTTAGGTGTCATAGTAAACAGGATATATATATATCACCAGAGCAGCCTGTTAATGTTTCTTTGGGAAAACATTGGCAGTAGAACTAGTGAATGGAGATTGTTTCTTCTTAAATCTGGGAACCATTTTTTTCCCTCTTCCCTTAACTTTATTAGATTTTATGCTTTCTGGCCAAATGCCAGTATGGCCTTGGATTGAATCTGTGTTTTATTCCTTTTTATAAGAGAAAAAAGGACTCAGTATTATTTCCAAATACAACTTTTCAGTAGAACATACTGAAAACGGATGCTTTAAATTTGAGTCTGTTTTATATCCTAACGTTCACATAGGGAAGACCAGCACAACTGCACAGTGTGTGGGCTGGAGCGCTGGATGCTCAGTGGTTAACGGCACACACTGCTACTGCAGAGGACCTGAGTTCCGTTTCCCCCAGCTATATCAGGGGAATCACCACTCACTGGCTGTCACTCCAATTCCAGGTATCTGACCCTCCACATGCTACAGGAACCCACACACATGTGCACATACCACACACACATAGGCACATATTAAATTTTTTTTAAATCTCTGAATTAAAAGGACACAGTTCCACACTGGCAAACAAAGACACCAGTGAACAAGCAGCCACAAGGATCCGATCTGGGCGGCTGAACTCTGACTTGTATTGTGTATGTCAATACAGCTTCTCAAGTCAGCATCAGCTTCAGATATAAAATAATAAAAGTATGGATTTTTGTCTATTTGTTCTCTAAGATGGAGTGATTTGGATAATATTTGCCATCTATTGCCAAAGTCTAAAGTAATTCTTTGTCAAGGCGTTATTTTGATCTTATGACTTTTTACAGTTAACGCAGCTACAGCTTTGCAAGGACTATGGCGGTTGCTGCTCTCTGTGCCTAACAAAAGCCTACAGTGGATGTGGCGTTTCCATATGTATCTTCTGCTATTGTCTATAGTATACACTAAGAGGCATTTCACACATGGCCTGAGAACTGCTTGCCAGAGCGTTCCCTACGGCTGTCCTTCTCGTGTTCCCCACCTCAGAGATCACCTTAGAACCTGACAGACTGATTAAATAATTAAAACTTAGATGATCACTTGTTGGCGGTAAGTCCAAGACTTTGGGACTTAAGACGAGAAAAGCAGTTGAACTCTGTAAGCAGACCTTAAAAGGCCGTTCTAGAGGGAGCTTGGAAGACAGCTTTACGGACAGCTGTATGGACTTGTGGAGGCCTGGCTCAAGAGATTTCAGAGGGAAACATCTGGGAAGCACCCTGGCTAGAGATCTCCTTGTGATGGGTTGGCAAAGAAGTTGGCTGCTTCCTGTCCTGGTGCAAAAAATCTTGCCCAAGGCTAAGCCAACTTCTCCATGATGGCTATGCAGGCTGAAAGCCAGACTAGGCTTGATAACGTGCTTGTGGTTATAATGGGATGGTTATATTATGTCAGATGGAATCATGACCTGGTTAAATACATATTGCATCTATGGTTCTGCCTGGGATAGTTGTACATTTTATGTGGAATTATGACCTGGTTATTTTTTCTCATTTGCCTGACATACAGAGATGTGACTGTGTGTCGAGTTGACAAGGGCGAGTTCTTGACGACTAATCTTGGTTGTCAACTTGACTGCATCTGGAAACTAACTAAAACCCAAGTTGTTGGGCATGCCTCTGAGGGGTTTTCCCCATTAGAATATTTGACATCAGAAGACTCACGCGAAATCTGGACCTCACCTTCTAGAGGCAGCTGACAGAAAAGGACATTTGCTTTCTGCCCACTTGTCTTCACTCTCGCTGGCAAGATTGAACGTTCTCTTGCTTAAATCAACGTTATAAGTTAATTTTTTAAAAAGATGATAGAGGATAAGAGATAAACAAAATCTTTATCAATGCATAAGTTACAACAATTTTGACTGAAATGCATTTAATATGTAGTATGGAGTGGCATTTAGGGGTTATCGGGTATCCACTGATCTTAGGAAACAACTAACAGAAATAAATGCTTCTAAGTAAGTACCATTCTTCAAACAACAGCAGACAAGTTCTTGTTTTTTGTTTTTTTGTTTTGTTTTGTTTTGTTTGGTCTTGGTTTTGGGGGGGTTTCCCCCTAGTTTTTCCAGACAGCTTTCTCTATGTAACTGAGCCCTGGCTGTCCTGGAACTCCCTTTGTAGACCAGGCTGGACTCGAACTCACAGACCCGCCTGCCTCTGCCTCCTCAAGTGATGGAATTAAAGGTTGCACCTCCACACTGGACAACAGATAGGAATTTGAGTAAAGAATCTGCAGCTCAAGAATCAAAGCTTTTCATAATGTTCTTCTTGTAGGTTTCTAGGCTAGGCAGATTTGGGCCCAGGGGTCCCGCTCAAACTATGGCACCAGCCAAGGACAATACAGGCTGTAAACTTCAAACTCCTACCCAGATCTAGCCAATGGCCAGGACATTCTCCACAGTAGAGTGGAGAGTGGGGTCTGACTTTCACACGAACTCTGGTGCCCCATATTTGACCACGTCCCCTGAATGGGGAGACCTGGTGGCACTCAGAGGAAGGATAGCAGGCTATCAAGAAGAGACTTGACACCCTATGAGCATATACAGGGGGAGGAAGTCCCGCTCAGTCATAGTCATAGGGGAGGGGAATAAGAGGAAAATGGGAGGGAGGGAGGAATGGGAGGATACAAGGGAGGGGATAACCATTGAGATGTAATATGAATAAAGTAATAAAATAAAATTTAAAAAAATAAATAAGATAAGTAAATTTTAAAAAAAGAATCAAAGCTTTGCAGTGTATGGGAGGGCTCCTTGTTTCTGACCATCAGCAGCGGCTGCTCTATCTGCTTAAAATACTGTACTGCAGTTTGTTATTATTTGGAACCCAAGGCTTAGGATGTAAATACTGGGAGGCAGAGCATGGTGTGACTTTGAGAAATGGTATTTTGCCATTTAAAACCAGGGTCAGGGCAAGATCTACTCAAGGGCAACCTGATTTATAAAAAGATTATGATCATCAAGATAAATGAAGTGTCATTTTCTAAAGCGTCCAGTAGACTGGAGAGCCGGCTGTTAATGTATCAGTTACATCAAACAGAGGAAGGGAGAGAGAGTTAACAAACTAAAAGGATACTGAGACAGTCATGGGAAAATTTCCAATGACTGTAAAGTTGCTCATTATGGATGGAAGTTAATCTTGTGTGTGGGATATTACATAGTTTACATTTAAATCATTCAGTTGGGTATGACTACTCACAGGGTTGGTTACCTCTCCAGTCATTTAATAGATTGATAATATTTATGACTTATGTCTTATTAATATAGGTTGAGACAGGGTTTCTGGCTGTCCCAGAACTCACTTTGTAGACTAGGCTGTCTACACTACCTAGACATGTAGAAACAATGTAAAATTGAACACTGAGTTATGCAGATAAAGGAGATTAGACCTTGATGGGTCTAAAGGGCAAGTCTATCAATACATGCATAAATGTGTTCATCTCTTCTGCATTAAGATATTTAACATATCTATACGTTTTGTTGATGGTGTGGGACAGGAATGCCCGATGTTGCTATTTTGTCCTTTCAGGGGAAATGCTATTAAAAGAACTTTGTATATGAGTATGATGATGCTGTGGCTTTTTAAAAGTAAAATGCAATGCTGTCCTTTTTAGCATGTGTTTCTTTGAATCATGAGTCTGAAACTTGACTCAGAGTTAAATTGCAGATATATGGGTTTCCATGGAGCCAGATGGAAGGTGTTACAAAATACTGCCTAGTCTCTGGAGGCCTTTGTGGTCCTGAGTCCTGAGTTGGGTGGCTACATGACTCATTCTACCTCGGACTCTGGTTTATCAGGTGTGGGAGATGCTATGAGGTCAAGCATAAGGTCCCTTTCCAGAGGGACCCTTGGAAGGGTTTTCTCACATGAACTGACTTCCGGCACCAGGAAGTCAAGGTTCTGTCTTGCATCAGTACCAGCCACAGGAGGGAGTAAGGAAAGGACATGAGGCTGCAGGAGGCAGCTGAGCTATGTATGAATCCAGCACTCCTCACCTCGCTCCTGCTGCTGCCTAACCCAGAACGGAAACCACTCTAGAGGCAAGGCATGGCCAGCAAGACCTACACTGGCACTGCAGATTAAGACATCCTGTATTAAAAGGGCTTTGTCTAGAAGAATGAGAGCTAAATGGCCATATCACCCATCACTATATCTATCTGTCCGTCTATCTGTCTGTCTGTCTGTCTAGCATCTAATTAACATCTTCCTATCATAAATCACCAATCGACCATCAGCCTATTAACTCTCATGAATCTCTGATTGTCTTTCTCAATACACATGTAATGCCTACAATGGCCTGACTGATAAACTCACAAAACCTTCATCCAGATAACTTACCAGAAAGTTTGAAAAATTCAAATATACCACTCATATCCTCTCAAATGTAAAGCACGGAGAAGGTGCTCATATTCCTGAGAGTAAGGGTCACATCTTGGTTCTTAGCTCATGTACACACAAAACATAGACATTGCAATTGCCTCAGTTGGCTGACTTATCATCTGTGGAGGTGTTGGAGGCACAATGATGCAAAAGATGGGCTCATAATTGCCTCTGAACGAGAGTGAGCTTCTTTCTTGGTTCTGTGGGGCTTCTAACTTCATACAAGAGTTACCATGCTCTTCCCAGAAAGCCTGTGTCCTCCCTCCACAGGAAACCAATGTCTTCAGCATTTTCTGCTGACCTCCCATTTACACTGGTGTAGATATGGCTTTCGATGACAGACTGTTTAAATGAATCATTCCATGCAGTGCCAAAATGGAACTAGAGTTTGCTAACTCTGTTATAGCAGTAGTATCTCAAGTAAAACCACTGATTTACTTCCGTTGCTACAATAGCAGAAAAAAAGGTTTAAAAAAATTCCTGATTCAAAATCAGAACACAGAATGCATTTGTTTGCTGATAGTTTAAGTGAGACTGTAAGATGTTTGTTTTTCCACATAGCTGAACTATGTCAGAAACAAGTTTTACAATTTAAATATCAACCTTTATTGCAAGCATTTAATTCAGTTGTTTTGAAATATCTCATGAGATGAGATTCATAGATCCTAGTTTAAGTCTTTATTTGCTAACACAGTACAATTGTGTTATTGGGTGACTGTACAAAGCTGTGGCTTATTAAGAGCCGTATTCTCTTGAATGTGACACTACTCCATACAAGCACTTTTCAGTTACGTTCTCTTGTAGTTGTTTTTCCCTCTTTCCCTTCTCTTGAGGTCTTAAGAGGGGGAAACTCTACATTGGATCTTGGGCTCCATCCTTGGAGGGCTCAATTCTTAATTCCTGATCAAAACAGCCTTCATTATTGAAATATGTAAAGCTATTGATAGACCTGAAGCCATCACCGTGCCATTGCGAATGGCAGGATGAGGCCAATCTGGGATTTAAATTTCCCACTGTAAAAGCAGAGATGCTACATTCCTTAATGAAGCAAGCACTGCCATCTGTCATGAATCTCTGTCAGCCATTATCACTGCCATCTCTCATCTTTGATAACTGTTTATAAATGAGCTTGCCAAGCACTTAACAAAAATCAACTCTAATTTCTCAGATAAATCATGGCTACGTCCAGTCCAGTCAAGTTTTGGAAGGAGCCATGAAAGATACAATGTATAAAAATGACTTTTAAAAACCTACTGTCAAGGTACTATAGTATACTTCAAAATACAAATGTTTATTGAGCACGTAGAACATTTTTCTGTCTAAAATAAACTCAGGGATGTATTTTTTTAATATGTAAGAGATTAGGCATGGTGGTGCACAAATTTTGTCTCAGCACTGAATTAGAGAAAGTCAGATCTCTCAATCCCAGGACACTCTGGCCTACATAATGAATTCCCACATCTAACCTAATACCTTCAGTCTACCCTTCAGAGAAAACTACTAGAGAAAGATCTTTGTTGAAAGTAGTTTGATTTGCTTCTTTAAATTTATCAAAACATTTGAAATTAGTAAAGTGGCTAATTACATCAATTTATAAGGGAAACACACAAAAATTATTAGCTCTAATTGGTATCAAAAATACCATGAAAAGGTCAAAAGGAATTTAAACTGCTGAAGCAAGTTCAGGCCAATTAGCTAACCAAATTTAATTATATGTAACTTAGCAAATGGCATTCCTTTAATCATTTATTAAACTCCATTTTACATTAGGCAAATTAAATGACAGGAAACATGTGTTACTGTGTGGTACACAAAATATGACTTGATTTTTAAATTGAAGAACAACAGAATCAATTTTTTTTAATAATTTCAGTTTTTACAGATTTTTATTTTTAGCTTTCTAACTCCAGTTCCAAGGGTTCCAATGCCTTCTTCTGACTTTCACAAGTACCAGGTACATGTGGTATACATAGATACATATAAAACATCCATATATATATATATATATATATATATGTATATATATATACATATATATATATATATATATATATATATATATATATACTTTCTATGGTTTTAAAATGTCTTCATTTTATGCGGTCAGTGAACTTAAGCTGAGCATCTGATAAAAAACGAAGAATTATAGAGGTAAAACAGGCACAGCCTTCCAAAACAGCTAGTTAGAGTTAGTATATGATCAGTGATTTCTTAAGTTACATAAGTAGGCAGAAGAGCAAATGGTACCTTTTTCTGGGTCTCCTGGAGAAAGACTTAACTCAGGGTGTGGTGAGAGAATAAGAATTAGAATTTTCCAATAAAGAGTTGTCTGGGCAGTGAGGGAGTGAGTGGAATTGTACGGCAGACACTGAAGCACGAAGTCAAGGGAGAATCAGCATGTTTGGCACCTCTTGGTGAGTTGTGGCAGCCATGGAGTCCGCTAAGAAGCAAGACTGGCAAGTGCTGGCAGAGACCAAAATGTGAACGAAGGTTTTAGGATGAACTGGAAAGTTTTATTTACTTTGAACGTCCTTCATAACACTGACTCCGACATGATGAAAGTTTTTTTAATATATTTTGAATAGACCCAGATTTGGTTCTCAGAACCCACAAGGAGGTTCACAGCCATATATATATATATGTGTGTGTGTGTGTGTGTGTGTGTGTGTGTGTGTGTGTATGTATGTATGTATGTATGTATATGTTTAAAGTTAAAAAACAGCTAAGCATAGATCTACAGTATAAGCAGATAAACCAATCCTATATACTTATCAAAAGACTCTAAGTCAGTGTATCACACAGATACTTACATAGCAATATTTGTTGAAGCATTTTTCACAGTGGCTATATGAAGGGAGAAACCTAAGTGTCCATCAAAAAAATGAATAGACAAATGAAATGTCAGATTTATACACTAGGGGATTCCACTTAGCCACAGAGAGTTCTGCTGTTTGCCAAAATGGATGCAACCAGAGATAGTGAGACTAAGTTAAGTGAGTCTCAGAAAAGCAGATGTCCCAGGTGTTCTCTCATTTGTGGAGACTTGACTTTCTGTACATACATAAAATCATGTGTGGGGATGGAATAGCAAGATGGTTTGGTAGATAAAGAAACTGGCAAGTCTGAAGACCTGGGGACCCACATGGTGGAGGACAAAACCAATTCTTGGCAGTTGTCCTCTGACCTCATTATGTGCCCAGTGGTATGTACATGCTCACAAACATACACATACATACATACATACATACATACATACATACATACATACAAAATAGTTATGTGTATATATGTTCATGTGTGTATACGATATGTCCATTAGCAAATAAATATAAAATGTTTTTAACCATGTATGTATATATAACATGAAAGTAAAGCAAAACTTTTTAGGGAAACAAAGGAAATTAATGTGAGAGAAAAGAGAGGCAGGCAAGGACTGGAGAGCTTGGCAAGGAATGTGCTCAAAGCACGTCATATTCTTGTGTGAAAATGTCCTCAGGAGGCACAATACCATCTACTTGAAAACTCCCAATCTAGGAAACAATCAAAGAACACAGTATTTGACACTTGGCTCTGTAAGTGAGAGAGTGTCGCCAATGTTGCTGGTGAGGGCAAGGGGACTCTGGGTTGCATTTGCAGGAACAACCCTGTGTTTCAGCGTGAAACCTGGTTTTCTGGAGCCAGCAATCAGGAGGCTGAGGCAGGAACTTCTGCAGGATACAGCTGCAGCCTATCATGTGTCGATGGCGGAGCTAATCCCCAGGACTCCACAATGCATGCACAGACCTCAGTGTTTAGGAAGAAAGGGGCGGCGGGGTGGAAGACTTTTTTTTCATGTTTCCTCTTGGGGAGACCCAATGAGAGGTAGTGCCCTGTGCCAAATCAAAATCTAGTGATTGGGGAAAATGTGTGTGTGTGTGTGTGTGTGTGTGTGTGTGTGTGTGTGTGTGTCTGTGTGTCTGTGTGTGTCTGTGTGTGCATTATGCATATGAGAGAAAATGGAATATTTTGTTCTTCTTTTCCTTTTCTTCCCTTCCCTTCCCTTTAGACCTCTCCCGCCTCTCTGCTAGAACCCTTTCAGCCACAATGAAGATCAGAGTGGAGCTTCCTTAGGAGACAGAAGACTGTTTCCAGGAAGGAAAGTGGACAACAGGAGTGATAAAGGTCCACTAGAAAACAAGGAAAGGGTTAATGAGAGCAAAATAAGATGGTACGTATCTATTAAAATGTCATAATCAGACTCACGACCCTGTACATTAACTAAAACTAGAAAGGGGGAGAGAGTTACCCACAAACGTGGATAACGACGATCAAGTGCAGAGGCGTAGCCTCCTCCCCTGCAGCAGCGGGTGTGGCAGCATACATGAGTGCAGATTCAGGCGAACTCTAGGGCTCCTGGCAAGGACTCAAACCCCAACGGCTCCATTTCCCCCGCTTAACAGTGAGAATTCATGTGGTCATTAGAATAAATGATCAGCTGAACAGGTGTCACAAGAGTAAGACTGTTTTAAGCCTCTGTGAAAGCTGGGAGATCAATAATTAAGGGGAAAGTGGGATGATCTGGTGTTGCCCGGGCACTCGAGTACATCGTGGCCTGAGGTGGGCTGTCAAAGGATCACTCCGGAGCTGAGAGAACACAGACAGTGAAGCCAAGCAGGACTGAAAAATCTCAAATCCATCATGGTGGGAAGTTAATGGGTCCAGAGGGAGGGTACTTACAGGTATGATTGATGGATCATAGAATGGCATCTCAATCACGAAACAACAGAAAGGGGCTGGCAGGAAGGACAGGGCGCATAAATCAAAGTGCTAATTTGAATTCAAAAGGACAGGCAACGAAGCAGTACAGGTGAACCAGCAGGACAGCCAGCCAGTAGCATAGAGCATTCCAATTTGGGCAGCTGAGGTGACACAAGCCCTGTCACGTGACCCCGGAATAGACAGCTTTAAGATAAAAAAAAATTTTTTTTTGGAAATAAAATGTCAAAAAAATTGATTTTTAAAATATTTTTTCATATTTTTATCTGAACACAATAGTCCTCAAAATAATAGGATCCCTGGGGGTAAGGGAGAGCAACCTACTTGTAGGTGACGAAAAGAAAAAGAATGAAAAAGGCTGTGAAGGGGAGGAGAGAGGTGGCGTCTACAGCAGTCTGTGACTCGGTAGGTGAAAAGGTGCTGCCCAGAATTGGCTTGCTTTAAGTTGATGCATGATTTCTAAAGACGGTTGTCAGTGTGAAAAGGTTAGTTTTAATTACACAAGAATTACTTTCAAAAATCACGCTTACTTCTGATATGGGAAATAGCCCCTCTTACACGGAAGGTTTTAAATTCTTACCAGTTCAGAAACCCTTTCAAAACACCTGACGACACCGTTAAGGGAAATCAGTCCAGGGGGCACAAAGTGGCTTGAGAAAGCATCTTTACTGTTTTCTGTCACAAAGCTCAATGTATGAAGGACAGAGACGCTCAGTTCTAATCACGATGAGGCTGTTGCCCACAAGGCTGCATTCTTAACCTTGCAGCTAGCACAGATTTCACTGTCCAGAGTCCCTTCTGCTCCAGTCGATGGCAGGGGTGGGACTTAGGATGCTCTGTTTTTGCTCATTTTTACAAGCTTTGTCCCCACATTCAGGTTTTAGGATTTTATGTCCTCGTATGTTTCCCGGGAGATAACATTGAATGGTGTAACTCTGACCTTTCCTGTGTCCTGTTAGTCCACTAACTCCTCATGATGGCTCCATTTGCAGTGTAGCTCAGCAGCCGGTGGTGATACAGGAGAAAAGAGAGGAAGGGCAGCAGTGATAAATGCCGAGCAGACACTGGCAGCCAGTGCAGGCCGTGTCCCAAGCTCCTTTAATTACCTTAGGTTGGTTTCTTATCATTTAAACAGAGTCATTAAACTGAAAACAAAACAAACCGCTAATATATAGATGAGTCAATTAATGCCGAGGAGATATGTTTTATATCACTCAGAGCATTTCTCACCTAGAACGGTCATTTCATTTCATCCGTAAGTTGCACAAAGAAGCAGGGCTTGTTTCACCCCATTCCCTTCCTGTCTGACACTATCAGCTGTTATTTACGTTGAGAGAGACTCTTGTTTTTAAGCACAAATTAAAAACTATTATGTAAAAAAAAAACTATTATGTACTTATTACGTAATAAGCAACAAGATTGGAAAGACTTAAAAGGCATGGTTCTGTTGTAGTATATTTCAGATAGCAAGGAGGTTTTCTAAAACACGGAATGGACGTCAGCGATAGAATTTAGATAAAGATGAGAAACGCTAGGTCCACAGGGGCTGTGCGCTTGTTCTGTCTGTCTGCCGTAGGCGGCCACGCTTCATGACGTGGGACACGGATGTGGACAGGGCTAAGAAGCAAGTCCAAGCCGGGTGTGGTGGCGCACGCCTATAATCCCAGCACTCGGGAGGCAGAGGCAGGCGGATCGCTGTGAGTTCGAGGTCAGCCTGCTCTACAAAGCAGGTCCAGGACAGCCAAGGCTACACAGAGAAACCCTGTCTCGAAAAACAAAACAAAAAAGAAGAAGAAGAAGCAAGTCCAAAGAAAAGCACAGGAGCATTTCAGACCTTCCTTGGGATTTGACTTGTTGAAGTCAGGTCGCATCACCTTCCCATGGCTACGGTCCGCCATGCTCAGTCATTCCAGAGAGAAAATTACTTAGATCATTGTTCACTCTGCTGGATATATATATGATGTGTGTTGTAAAGATGCTGAACCACAGAGCCATTCTGACACTGGGAATAAGCAAGTTGGGGATCAAAGAGTTAGAGTGAGAGGGAAACTGATTTGAATGTGAATTCTGGTATCCTTTTGCTTTGAATATTGGCTCAAATGGGTCTAATGAAACAATAAAGTTACTTTTTTTTTTTTGAGACAGGGTTTCTCTGTGTAGCCTTGGCTGTCCTGGACTTGCTTTTGTAGACCACGCTGGCCTCGAACTCACAGAGATCCACCTGCCTCTGCCTCCCGAGTGCTGGGATTAAAGGCATGCGTCACCACGCCCAGCCTTAAAGTTCCTTTAATATGTTCGATAGTCTCTACTACAATAAAAATATTCTCATCCTTTTGGCTTTACTGAATTCTTTTAGTGAGCCCATATATTTAAAAGTATAGACAAAGTTACTCATGGTTTTCTTCAGGAAAATTCCAAGACTAGTTAGGTAAGTCAGAATGCTATTTGATTTAAAATTTCTAAAAGGGAACAGAAAATTCTAATATTTAGTTTGTTATTCCCTATCAGGAAAAAAATGAAGATGAATGATAGCATGCTAATAAAATATTTGAAAAGTTTAAATAGAACATCATATCCCTTTTCTAATTCTACACATCAAAACGTTCTTTGGATTTCTTTATATTATAAAATATTTGGATGCTATTTTCATCTAATAATTAGTTTTAATCTGGTATTTGCTTAAATTTGTAAGGAAAGAAAAATAAAAAATGATTTGCTTATTAAAAATTCAATAATTGTTCAAACTGGTTTTATATAAAACAAATCTTTTTTTTTTTCTTTTCTTAATCATTCTTAAACACTTTTCAAATGTTCTTTGCAGGGAAAAAAAAACTTGATAGTTCATTCTAATGAAAGCGATGCGTGCCAAAGAGATCCAATTCTTTCTCCTTTGTTGTTTTCTGTCGAGCCGTGGAAACTTAATGTTAGGAAACAGTTCATTGGTGGTAAATTAGTCAGTTACCGGAGCCCAGCTTGTTCTTCTGCTCTCCTCTCTCATATGCATCTGTACTGATAACTTGTCAAATTAAAGGCATCTCGGAAACACTGCGGAGGCCTGCACTTGTGACACGTTCTATACCGCTGGCTCTGCCTTTCAGCCCAGTGCCTTTCAGATTCCCTGACCAATACCTTTGTTCCCACGCTACCTTCCAAACTCTTACCCAGACGGTGAGCTGACTCAGGAAGGCGTTGGTGTGCTGTTTCCCTTGAGCCCATAGCCATACGGATGTACGCATCATCTCCTCCGGCCACAGACTAAGCAAGGGAAAGGAGTTCCTGGTCAGTATTGCTTTCTTATAGTCTCGCGTCACATCAATTCAACAGACACTTTCCTTACTTACTAATTAATTAATTAATTAATTATTCTAAAGTTTTATGTGCAATCTACTTTGGTCATATTCTTTCCCCTCCCTCAACTCCTCCCAGAAACCTGCTCCCTACCTAACCAATTTCAAATTATTTCTCTCTTTTAAAAAAAAAAAAGCATCCCCACAAAAACTAGAACGTGAAGTCTGTTCTGTGTTGGTCTGGTCTGTTCATGAGCATGGAGTCTACCTACCCTGGAGTATGCTTCACATACCCAGTGTCACACCATTGAAGAAAACTGATTTCCCCACTCCAGGGAGCTATCAAATGCAAATGGCTTCTTGGCTTGAGGTGGCATTCTGTTCCTCGGTTTCCCCCTCCTCTGTGTTGGGCCCCTGTCTGCTTGAATTTGTGCAGGTCTTGTGTGTGCTGCCTCAGTCTACGTGAGTTCATATGTGCATCCGCCCTGTTATGTCTGGAAACTGCTGTTTCCTCTGAGTCATCCCTAACCTCTGGCTCTTACATTCTTTCTACCTCCTCATCCACACAGATCTTCGAGCCTGGAGGGAAGGCCTGTGAGACAGACGTGCCATCTAGGACAGAGTGCTCCAACGTTCCTCACTCTCTGCATGTTGTCCAGTGATGGAGCTCTGTGCTAAGCCCCACAAGAAGAACCGTCTCTGACAATAGTTTGGTGATGCACTGATCTATGGGAATAGCAGACGGGAGTCACTTTATTGCTGTGTTCGTTTAGCGGAATAATTATAGTAGGCTTTGGCATAACCCGTTCCTTTTAGCCTCATATTCTTGGCCTTATTTACAATGTCAGGTTTGGGTTCCATCTCAGAGAGCAGCCCTTAAATGTAAACAAAACAAAATGGCTGGTTGCTCCCCTGACATTTGTGATGCTATTGCACTAGTATGCATACCTTGCAGGCACGTCCCTGTGGTAGCTTGCAGTGTTAGTATGTGTAGCTGGGCGATATTGATGGTTACTCTTCTCCACCCATAGCATGCAGAATATCTTCCAGCACTATAGACACTGCTCAGTAGCAATGAGCTTCTAATTGAGCAGCAGCCCAATTTCTCCTTGTTCAGGGACGTTAAGTATATGATATCTTCACAATAGGGTCTTACCATCAAGTTCTGGAAGGCAACCAATAGCATTGGCAATAGCTTATAAAGTGTGGGTGTGGGCTATGGGACTCCATTGGCCAATGAGTCAAAAGATGAACCCATTCTGGTACCAGTGTTTGATTTGGTAGCACATGATGTCTAGTTATTGTCTATACCGTTACATGGCAACTCTACTTAAATCATTACACACACACACACACACACACACACACACACAGTTTCTACAGTCCATATGACTTTTCAAAAGGTCTTTCCTGTTAGTTAGCCCTCCCACTACCTCTTCCCCTACCTTCTCCTTCCTCCTGCTCCCCCATTTAGTCTTCCTATTCAGGTTTTTCCTTTTCCCTTTTAAAACATTGTGTTCTATTTCCTCTGTTGGTTCTCCTCTTCCTCTGTAGTCCCTAACTAGCTACCTAACTTCTGTGGGTTATTGTGAATGAAACATACGTATCTAAACATAAAAGCTAGCATTGACATATAGGAGAAGACACTTAACATTTGTCCTTTGGTGTCTGGGTTACCTCACTCGGGGGTGATGGTTTCTAGCAACACCAGTTTTCCTGTGAATTTAATCACTTTGCTTTTCTTAACAGCTGAATAATATTCCATTGTGTAAGCACTCTCCGTTTTCACTACCCACTCATCAATGGATAGGCATCTATGCTGTATTCAGTGTCTGGCTATTATGAATAGGGCAGCAATGAACATGGATGAGCAAGTGTGTCTGT
Source organism: Acomys minous (assembly GCF_964271855.1). NCBI lineage: Eukaryota > Metazoa > Chordata > Mammalia > Rodentia > Muridae > Acomys > Acomys minous. Next base: position 101,275,821 of record NC_140495.1, read on the forward strand.
GGTAAGATGTGGAGCCCTAAGAGTGGTGTAGCTGGATCCTGTGCAGATCTATTTTGGGTTTCCTAGGGAACCAGGAGGCCTACCTACTGCTTTCCATGGTGGCTAAACAAGTTCGCATCCCCACCAGCACTGGATGAGCATGTCCCTCCCCGCACATCCTCACTAGCATGTGCTGTCATTTGATTTATTGGTCTTTGTCATTCTTACTGATGGGTGGGATGAAAGTGGTTTTGATTTGCGTTTCCATGACGACCACGGATGTTGAGTACTTCTTTAAGAGTTTGTCATCCATTTGCATTTCCTCTTCTGGAAACGTTCTGTTTAGCTCTACATCTTACTTCTTAACAAGGTTGTTTGTTTTCTTGATATTCATTTTTTGGGTTCTTTGTGTGTTTTAGATCCCCCTCTGCCAGTTATATAATTGGCAAAAATGTTCCCACTATCTAGGCTGCCTCTTTGCTCAAATGATGGTGTCCTTTACTCCGCAGAAACTTTTCACTTCATGAGATCCCATTTATTGCTGGTCTTAATGCCTGTGCTCTCGGTGCCTTGTTCAGAAATTCCCTCCCTCTGTCAATGAGTTCGTGTGTGGTCCCTCCTTCTTTTAGATTCATGATATCTGGTCTAATGTTGAGGTCCTTGATCCATTGGGATTAATTTTTTGGTGTAAGGTAATAGATATGGACCTAGCTACGCTCTTCAACATGCAGCTATCCAGTTTTGCCAGCAGCATCCGACAAACACATTGAATCACTACGTTTGAGAGAGCGATCAGTGGTTTACAGCATATGCTGCTCTTCCAGAAGACCTGTGCTCAGTCCCCAACACTCACACCTTAGCTCTAGCTTCAGGAGATCAGATACTCTCTTCCGTGCTCTGTGGACACCAGTGCTTTCTTGCACATACACAGAAATAGGGAGACACACAATCTAAGATGGAATAAAATCTTTTTTTAGAGAGAAAAAAAGAGTCATTACTATTTATCTCAAATATCTAAATTCTCTGATAGAATAATGCAAAAGCAATACTATTTAATTGAAGAGTTCATTTGATAATCAACTAAGAAACATGAGATGGGCACTACTGGGAGCTAGCATCCCTTGGACATGAGCGCCAAAGACTGTGCTCTCATGAAACGCTGCATCACTTGGTATGTTATTGCTCGTACTGAGCAGCGTTATCTGGTTTCTGTCCCCGAGGGTTTGTCTGTCTGGGAACTTCCCTAAATAAGAACCAGATACTGATGTGTTTGGGCTTTTAGAAATAGTTTTCTTGTTAAGTTTTACATAGTTTTCAGTCTTTGGACTCTCTGGATAATTTTTAGATTCCATACTAAGCGCCACCTAGATGGCACTTTCCTTACTGAACAACAGTGAGCCTTCTCAGTCTATGTCACGGAGCAAGTATAGACTGGTCTTCTGGAACAGTTACAGAAGCCCTTAGACACTTACCAGGATCCTATTAGACTAGCAAGTTCTCCCAAGCCACCTGCTCTCTCAGCAATTAACTGTGACAGTGCAAACAGAAATGATCTTTGTCTGCGTTTATAAGAGCGTTCCTACTGCAGATGGCATCTGTATTATGATGCCCGGGAAGGTAGCGGCAGAGCCACTGCCCGTGGACTCAGACTTGTGCCCCAGCTCTGATGAAAGTCGCTCCTGAAACGGAAACTTCCTACCCTGGGAAAGACGATTTTACATTTCTCAGATTTCCTCTCTACACTAAGATATCGCCTTCACTACTCGTGTGACAGTACAGATTCAGATTCAATGATTACTCATAAATCCTAACAACTGGTGTGAATCTGGGCGTTGCAAGGTAGCGGGGGAACCTGTCTTCTGGGTGCCGACCACCTGGGTAATGAGTTCCAGGTTCCTGCCATCATACTCAATTTCTAATTTCAAGTTGTATCAATAAATTGGAAATATAATTCTGTGAACCAGCAAAGTGAATTAAAAAAAAAAAAACAACAAAATCAACCATCTAGGAAAAGAAACTGTTATGCACAGTCCTTCACAGAGTTTCTACAGCATGGGAAAGTTCCCTAACTCCCTGAGCGGCTGCTGAACAGATCTCTCTTAATTCCACCGCTGTCTAAAGAATCCGTATCTGTTTCTAACGCCGTCCTGATAGTCTCTGAGGCTTCTCAATAGGGGAAGCAAACCAGAGATCTAGGAATTTTCAAACTACCATAGGTATGTTAACAACTCCGGAGCTCATAAATATGGAATAAACACAATCAGAGCGTTTCCAGAGAGAATCTGAGCGTTGCCTAGGCAACACGGGTGGTGCTGCAGCATTTGATCTTCCACTCTCAGTGGCCACAACGTTCCTGCGTTCTGAGCACTCCGCTCTCGGTACGGGTACGCAAACTCTAAATACCCACAATGCCACACAAAAGCCGTGCATGATCAGCGGAGGAGCCCACAGCTGTCTGCTATCTCTGATGCTGACACCTTTCCCAAAGACTGTTCTTACCATGTCATATTTCCATTAGTAGTACTTGAACATCTTGATAAGTTCACATCAGGAGCCTGCGCCGTTGACCCTCCTTCACTTGTTCTATACTTTTGCAGTTTGTTTAATATTTACTGGGTGAAGCTTTATATCTTTTGCACACTCTTTTGCGATCCCTTGAGTCTTCATGTTTAAAGAGCATATTACGTTGATTTCGCCACACCTGCAGACACTCTGCTATTCCGGATTGTTTCCATAAGGGCTGGAGAACATACTAACCACTCTGTGGTTTAAATTGTTTTACATCCTCCGTGGTTTGTTTCAAGATGTAGAACGGTTGCACCGAGCGGCTGTTGACGGTTCCAGGCTATGCCGAGGCAGGACAGACTGTTGTACAGGTACATTTAGATATAGCCAGACAACAGAACTTCGGCGCTTTGGTGCAGTCACTGGCCTTGTGTCTATTGTTTCTTTATGTAAAGAGGAATTTGAAATCACTAACTCTAAGTGTAATTAACAAAACATTACTTACAAGTCTATCAGTTTTTAAAATGCATTTTATGGCTGTTTATATGCACGTATGCGTTTAGAATTGTTGCGTCTTGGTCAAATGACTTTTTATCACTATCGATGTTCCCCTTTCTACTTGACATTTTCAATTTTATCAGAGCCATTCCGGGTTTAGTTAGTGTTTTACTAGCCTGGATTCCCCTCCCTTGTCTCTTTACAGGCTTAGCAATTGTTCTAGACCTGAAGTCTAGCCTTCTCTACTCAGTTTTATGGCGTTGTTGTTGTTGTTTTAAGGACAGTGCTTAGTTAATCTGCATTTAAAACAATATCTGGCTGGGATGCTTTCCTGGAGGCTCACAACATTCTTTGTCTGGGCCTAGCTTACGGTTCTTATTAGCTGTCATTTTGTTTTTTACTCTTTCCATTTCTAGCATTCTTTTGAGCACTATTGCTATTCGTTACTAATTTATGTATTGCAGCCAGTCATTTCTTTTGACCACCAGCAACTGAATTTAAGAAATACAGCTTGGAAAAAATTAATAAAATAAATTAAAATTAAAATTAAAATAAATGCAGCTTGGTTTCAGGGTCCTTGTCATCCTTTCGGCTCTGCCCAGAAGACCCCTGAGGCCACCCTGATCCCCTTGTCCCTGTGTTAGGGCCAGCTACTCCACCTACAGATTCAGAGCTGGACTCTACTATGAAGATGAGAAACAGCACCGCTTCACTTCAGAGCAAGCCACACACACACATCAGCTAGAAACAGCTCACTGGAACAAAGTTCACGTTCCAGTTCAGAGACCTCTAAAAGAACCAGTTCTGTGATAGTCCCATGCACCAGAAAAAAAATCACCCAAAAGATACCAGACAAGTCAAATGAGGGACACAACTCAGCAGGAAGAAAACAAAGCCACTAAGACAATTGAGTTAAAAAAATAAAAATAAAAACAAAAAAACAAAAACAAAAACAACTCAGAATAGAAACATCTAGAGTGGATACAAACAAATGGGGACTGGCTGGCCATGTGAGATCATGTGACATCAAGTCTTTGTAGCAGGTCTAAACAGGATGTCTTTGGTGAAAACACAACATAAAATTTGTCATTAGTATAAAATCTGATCATAATTTCCAAAGTCTTGATTTTTGTACAGTTTTCTGAAAGCCCACATTATTTTTTTTCTAGTCTTTTTAAACCTTCTAACCAACAAGAATTTATTATGTGGTTGAATAGCACATTGAAAAATAAGTTCTAAAAGGTTTCAAAAATGTAATGCATCTTGTGATGCAGCTGTGCTATAAGTAGAAAAAAAAATCAAAGAGCAATGACAAATTGTAGACAGGAAGTACATGGGCTAAAGCCGTCAGTGGCAGGAGTGGGAACTGTTCTTTAGAACTTTAAATAAAGCTACAAGGGCACACTTCCTGCTACATGTAGATTTTTTTTTTTTTATGATTCGTGTTATATTAGAATCGTCCCAATGCATTCTAGTGTAAAATCTCTAAGTCATTTCAGGAGCAAATTGCTAGCAATGGTACAAACATCATCGCAAGCTTCTGGATACTGTTAAACTTGGAGAGAGAATAGCCCTACAGGAGGCTCACTCAAGGGCAGAAGAGATCAGCTCTCAAATCAGTTTGATTTTTATAACCAAGTAGGAGATTTGGCCCACTACCGTCCGAAGGCCACAGAAGCTATATAGAAACAAATTTCTGGGGGGACAGAGTGTTGGAGCGAATGATGAGAGATGTCATAGTATAGAATTCAAGAATTTGGGCTTTTAAAAAAAAAATGGAAAAGGCAGTTAAAATCTTACACTACTCTTTAAGTTAAAAAAAAAAAAAAAGAGCCCCCCCTCGCTGCCTCATTCACTCTTTTTTTTAGGAAACAAATCTCAGAAGACAGCTTCCAAACTGGAACCTGTTTTAAGACAAGTGAAAAAAAAATGAAAAAAAAAACACATAATAATAATAAAATTAAATTAAAAAAGAAAAAAGACAAGTGAGCCCAAACAGCCTCCACAGGCCATCTCTGAGGGTGCACATGAACAGATCTGTGCAGACGGAGGAGCTCCACGCCAAGGAGTTTCTCTTATCCTCCATGATTAATAGCATGGCGCCCTCTGATAGTTTTCCTGTTCTTATTAAAACACACGGGCCTGCATCAACAATCAGCGGTCTCCCTATCTCATCCACCTCATCTTGATGTGCAATCTGAGGCAGCCCAAATCTTCTCTTTCCCTCTGAAAAGCAGTGTTTTTCTATACTACAGGGCTAAACTGCAGGTGTCTGCCATGCCTGCCCAATGTGAGATTTCTATTGTAATCCATTTCTCATCTGTCAAATTAGGACCAGTAAAATTAAAGTCAAATGCTCTGCTAAACTGCCTGACTCACAACACGTGTTCTTATATGGTGGCTTAGTCACTGTTCTAGTGCTGTGAAAAGGCACCATGACCAACTGACCGGGGTTTATTTACAGTTTCAGAGGTTTACTTCATTAAGATCACAGCAGGGAGCAAGGCAGCAGGCAGGCGTGGTGCTGGAGGAGTGGCTGAGAGCTATAGCCTTAGTCTATGGGGGGGGAGGGGAAGAGGGAGAGAGGGAGAAGGAAAGAGAGAGAGAGAGAGAGAGAGAGAGAGAGAGAGAGAGAGAGAGTGCCTTGCATGGCCTTTTGAAACCTAAAAGCCCATCCCAAACAATACACTTCCTCTGAGAAGGCCACACTTCCTCCAACAAGGCCATACCTCCTAATCCTTCCAATCCTTTCAAACAATTCCACTCCCTAGTGGCTAAGCACTCAAATACATGAGCCTATAGGGTCCACTCTTATTCAAACCACCACAGCAGCCATTTTTAGTCTGATGGAGCTGCATGTCCAAAAATATATACTAAAAGTGGGGCCTATCCATGTTTCTGGAACTATCTGACCAAGATAGCAAATGGTTTGTGTTCTAACAGTTACATTTCGAGGGTGGGGGGGGATGTGCTTCTTTGAGCTTATATTGGGCAGGCTATAATGAGAAAACAGGGCGGCGGGGGGGGGGCTTTTAAAATAAAGATCATTAAGGTTGTACACAATATTGTCTAGTGCACACATTCACATTAAAATAAGTAAATGGGCAAAAACATAGCATAGGGACTGAAGTTTAGCTTGTTCTGTTGGGAGGTCTAGGTCTTTGCGGCACTCTGACTCTTAGAGGTCAAAATATCTGATATGTTATCAGTTCTCAACATTAGAAGGTTTTGGTTTGATTTTAAATTATCACTACATCAATGAAACTAGAAAAGTCCCCTTTGACACTTTTCACTTGGTATTAATAGTGTTAATAGTCTAAAGGGCTAAGGAATCAAACTAATTATTCCATGTCAGAACATTAATTTTCAGTCTTGGTTGATAATATCGTGACCGACTCAGAAAAGAAAGGCAAGTGCTTTCATTTTCATCTTTATGTGAAAATTAGATCCAGCGGTTATTTGTGCATGATAAAAGTGGTTTAATCATGAACTTCTAATAGAGACAGCAATACTTGGCTATGACTTACAATAAAAAATATTTTAACTTGTAACCAGCCTAGAAGCAGACCTCCAGGAAAGTCCCCGTGACCATCAGTGTATAACCTTCCTAAACTAAACAGCACTGATTTGTGTAACTAGAGTGAAATGGTACAAAGAAAGCTCCCCTAAGATGCCAAGTTTTCCACTTTGTTCTCAGTTTTGGAAATATTTAAAGACAGAACCATCCCCCCAATGCCATTCTTATTTCCGCCAAGGTGACTCTTAGTTAATCCACGTTCATTGTGTTAAACTGAGGCTTTGGACAGATGTTGTATCAACAGAAAACAGCTGTACTCAGTGTGAATAGCATAGACATGCCCAGAAGGTCGCAGTATGCTGTGCTGGTGCACACTCTAATCCTAGCAGGTGAATCAAGAAAAAAAAAAATTACATGTGAGGGTTCAAGGTTAGCTTTTTTTTAAAAAAAAAATGGCTGACTTGAACTTTAGTTGGGTGCTTTACTTTAGTCGGGCGCCTTGCTTAGCCAGCTTTCTTAAGTCATTCGTTATTTCAGAGTACAACTTGGAGCAAGTGTGAAGGCCGTTGTTTCAAAGTGCGTTGCGTTTCGTTTACAGAAATTGCGATGCTGTGTTGAGATCTGTTTCTCTGCATTACTTCCCTCTGCGCCAGCTCTACTATCACGTAGGACAGTAGAGCAATGGAAGCTCGCGGCTGGACACAGCTACACACGCTCTTGTCTCCTTCTTCCTTTCAGTTGTTCTTACGAGACTCCCTTTGTGTCCTTGGACCTCAAGTTTCAGATCGTGTTGGTTTGTAATGACATACTAAAATGCAGGATCTTGGGCTGCCAAATGTTGACATGCTTGCGATCTTCTTTTTAATGCGGATCCAGACCCTATTCCTTTCAAGTGATTTCTCCTCGTTGGCAAATCAGTTTTTCTTCCCAGTAACATTATTGCAGCAATCAACGCTTTTAACCATAACTCTCTCCGACTTAGTGATGTCACATATACTTATATATTTTTAAAGTGCTTTTTTTTTTAAAAAAAATCAAGCACTATAGTTTGTTGTTCTAATTAAGCGACCTTTAAAATGAGAAAGTGACAATCTCAACTCTTAAGTAACCAAAAGGCTTCATTAATAGAGAAAAAAGACGGACCAAGGATTTGGAGGGGCCTTTAGTCTGGAGTACAGTTTGCATCTGGATGAGCCCTCAAATGTTCACATGACAAACATGTTGCCCAGAAAATGTAGGATAAAGCTTTTAAGAGAAATGAACTAATGGAAGTGTTCTGGTGACTAAGTGGAGGTCCTTGGGGGGAGGGGGGACATGGGGACCCCAGCTCTTCCCGTTCCTTTCTTGTGCTGGTCGTGAGGTGAGTATTGTTCTAACGCCATGATATATCACTCCACCACACTATCAGAAGCATCTCAGACTAACCATCCCAAAATGCGAGCCCAAACAAACTGCCTTTGTTGTACATTTTGATCTCAGCTTTGGTTACCGTATTCAAAGCTAACGTGGCTCTCCACTAAAAAAAGCATTATAGTTATTAGAAACTGTTTACCATTTCATTCCTTGTCTACACAATGAGGATAGCATACACTATATTAAAAATACACTATACCATATTACTATGCAATTTATATTAATATCGTTATATGATCTAGGGTAATATAGAGGGTATAGTATAGGATATATACTTGCCATGAGGTTTAGCATTTACAGTATTTAAAAGCAGGTTAGCCTTGTATTCCATATATAACGGAGCCTCAAAACACTACCCATCTTTAAATGTTATTGTTCTAATGTTCCTCATCACATGCTATAAATAAGTAATGACTACTTAACCTTATTAAGGACCAAATATTGAGAATAATGTATATCCTATATGTTCCACTAGCTTCAGCTTTCCCTTCAATCTTTGTACAATGACTCATGACTCCCATTTTAAATTTAAGTAACCTGGAGACAGACAGCGTTCTTGGTGCCACGGAAGCCAAGTTCAGCCCCGTTTATAAATTGATATTTTTTTCCAGGTCGGCCACTGGCATGTGAGCCTTCACTTAGGAGCCAGTAGAAACTTCCTCCAGCTTCTGCTGGGAGGGCTCCCTGTCTCGGACTAGAACCTCTCCAACTTCCAATTTATGAAAATGCTTTGTTCTAAGCTAAGGAAACAGTCTCCTGTCTATTGCCCTCCATTAGTCTCTCACTTACAAAGTCATTGCCAAAGGAAAAATACTTTCTAAAAATAATTATCCAAAGGAATCTCACTGGCAAATGAAGAGCCGAGCATCACACAAAAAGGCATTTACATAATAATATACCATGAGATCTTATATTTCAAGCATGAGCTACTTTGGGTCGTTGCCATGATGAGCACAAATGACTTGCTTTTTGTTGGTGGTTTTTTTTTGTCCATTTTTTTTATTTTTGATATTAAAATATAGCTAAATTATTTCCCCTTTTCCTTTTCTCCCTGAAAGCCCTCCTACTTACCCACCCACCCCCACCTGCTCCCCACTTTCTTTCAAATTCATGGCCTCTTTTTTTCTTTCACTGTTGTTACATGCATATATGTATATACACATTTGTCCCTGCTTTCGGTTTTCTGGCAGTGGTTCTGGGTTTCACCTCTCCCCGCATTTGCCTGTGTCATTCCCCACTTCAGGAGCATCCTGCATCAACAGATAATCTCTGAAGAGTGTGACGTGCTTGGCCATCTCTCCATCTGGGATGAATGTGAGGGTCATGCCAATCTGGAGACTACCAAAGCTGGCTGAGGTCCCTCTCAACCTCATCTCTGCCTCATTTCTTCCCTTGCACGGTCCTCCCTCCCCCTGGACAAATGTTGATCCAAAGAGCGCTGCTAGCGGACCCTCAACGTGCTCACCTCCACTTCACAGCCAAGTTCCCAGGGACTCCTGTCGGCTAGAGCAAGCTTGATCGAACCTTCTGTCAGTCTTTATCATTGAACATGTTCTGAGTTACCTGTGTTGTCAACTATGTTACCAAGCGCTGATTGCCCATTTAGGGCAGTGCATTTTTTCATCTCACCTTAATTTCCAGCGCTTGTTTACGTATCAGGCTAGTTTAATCTGTCTGATGCTCCTTTAAAAATATCTGGTGCTCTGAAGTCTGTTTCTCCTTATGAAGGCTGCAAACATCACAGGACCTTTCTTTCCTCATTTGAAATAAATTGTCTTGTGACTATGTTGTAGAGATACCTAGAAATAGTGACATGTTTCTTATATGTAGATGTTCCGTTCCGTTATTATTTAAATGTGAGCCTTTTCATGCATGTATAATACATGCCTTGAGTTTGGACTTAGTTTAGACATGAAAGTTGTGGTGGCTGGTATTGCCCATTTTTTTTGACCACATGTGTCTATCAATACATATATCAATCCTCATGGCAAGAAGAATTTGTAGTGAGAGGGTATCAAGTTGGATCTCAATGGCGCAACATAGCAGAAAGCAAAGGCGCCATCTTCTAAGTGTCGGATATGACGTCTCACTGCGTGGGTACTGGTGGTCAGATGTAATCTGGTCTTTGAGCACTGTGTGGGAGATTCAGAAATTACAGTCTGGAAGACATCCAGGACAAAGATAACTGTTCTTGAAGTGGACAGATGCTAACCCTCGTTCGGAGGAGTCTGCAGCTAGTGAGCACTTCCTTCTTGCTTTTCAAATTTGAAAATGAGTCTTGGTGTTTTGTAGACTGTGTACATTGTTGAGAAAAAGGGGTTTCTAGCATTTCCAAACACAAGTACGCAGTATTCTGAAGGGCTTTGTTAAGCATTTGTTGAACTACTATTTAACTTTATGCTAGAGAGCAGGGTAGAAAAGACGAGACGGCATTTCAGAAATAAATTCTGAACTCGGAATAGTTTAAACAGTGAAAGATTGTGAGTTTCAGGTTAACTCAGACAACACTGTGGACCACATAACAAGAAATGATAAACCAATTATAAATTAATAAATAGATAAATAAAATTTAGAACGCAAAGGGTGGGTGGAAATTGTGATATCAATTTGCAAAGTGTGTGGGAAGAATAATGTTTAGAGATTTTGTATGCTAAAGAAATTAACTTAATATTAGTTTTAAATATACTTTATATGTAAATATCATAAAAAAATATGGATATGTACGAATATATGTATATGTAAAAAGAGACAGGCAATACAAAAGAAAAAAGAATGAAAGAATATTACTAAAAAATTCAAATACACAGAGAATGATAAGAGAAACAGAAGTGTGAAATGAGCTACAAACCAAATAAAAACACACTTGAAAGGATACAAATCATCATAATGAAAAGTTATGAAGAATCTTGGAAATTAATTTTATGAGTTTGATTCTTTAATGTGCCTTGTTTTTCACATTTTCACTCTTGATTTTTATGTTTTTTAAAAACTGTATTTATGTTATGAGTATGGGCATGTGTCACCTGCATGCCTGGTGTATGAGGTAGGCGCATCCCCTGGGACTGGAACCACAGGTGGTTGTGAGATGCCCTGTGGGTGCTGGGAACTGAACCCTGGTCCTCTGCAAGAGCTACAAGCTCCCTTATCTGCTGGGCCAGCTCTCCAGCCCCATGCTTTTTCATTCTTATGATGTGAAAATTGATATCTTAATATCTTAGCATTTATCATTTCCCCTGAGGATGGATTCATCTGTCACATAATGAGGTTTTTTAGGTTTTCAGTCCTTACAATTTGTAAAATATATTTTATTAATTTATTCATATTACATCTCAATTGTAATCCCATCCCTTGTATCCTCCCATTCCTCCCTCCCTCCCATTTCCCCTTTACTCTGCTCCCCTATGACTGTAACTGAGGGGGACCTCCTCCCCCTGTATCATGGGGTATCAAGTCTCTTCTTGGTAGCCTGCTATCCTTCCTCTGAGTGCCACCAAGTCTCCCCATCCAGGGGACGTGGTCAAATATGGGGAACCAGAGTTCATGTGAAAGTCAGTCCCCACTCTGCTATAATTTCATTCAATATTTCTGTTGTTACAGTTACACACTAATATTGTGGGGAAATATTATCTTTTTTGAAGTAATATTTGGATAAAGTTTTATCAAACTATGCTAAGCAACTTTGAAAGTAATTCTGGCAAAAATAAAAAGATGAGTGAAATTTCTGTAGGCACCTTGCGGGATTGCAAACCATTTCTGTAAGTTAGAACAGCAACGCGGGCACCGTGTTCACCGGCTTGCATTCTTATGTCCCATTGCAGCCTTTTAACAGTTTTCCAAAGACGAGTTTCAGACTCAGCGCCACACTACGCTGGCACTTTGATCAATCACGCCTGCTTTTGTGTTGTTTTATTTGGGTGTTTTTGTTTTTGTTTTTGTTTTCACATCTGAGTGTTAATTTTTTTTTTTTTTTTTTTTTTTTTTTTTTTTTTTTTTTTTTTGGTTTTTCGAGACAGGGTCTCTCTGTGTTAGCCTTGGCTGTCCTGGACTCACTTTGTAGACCAGGCTGGCCTCGAACTCACAGCGATCCGCCCGCCTCTGCCTCCCGAGTGCTGGGATTAAAGGCGTGCGCCACCACGCCCGGCTGAGTGTTAATTTTTATGACTAAAACTGAACCGAGCAGAGAAACGTAAGACAGACTGATGTTGGAGCGCCCTCTGGTGTTGGATGGAAGTTAAGCGCAGATCCCATGCAAGAAACAGGCACCTGACGTGGTGGATATGCTTTGAGAGTGTAACAAACAGTTGCTTAATTTTCTTAAACGTCTTCCCAAAGCTCTTTGCCAAAAGAATAATTCCAAACAAGAGCAATCCAATTGTTTATTCTCTCCAGATACTAATGCTTGTAAAGATCCTTGGCTGCTGTTGTTGCCCAGAAGAGAATGTTTGTGGGTGCTGGCCCACCGATCTTGGGGAGAGAGGGAGAATTCAGTTCTTCTAGCGCGCCATTCCCTGTGCAACATTTGGTAAGTTCCGGGTAGCCAGGGTCTTAGTATTTGTCACTTTGCTGAGTACGTGCAGCTTAACTTTGCTAGTTTCCCTTCCGAGAAAGTGGAGCACTGAAAGAAACTTGGAAACAAACCTACACTGAAGTTCGTACAACAAATGTTTATTAACGTTTGTGCATTGCAAGTACTATCACTTAGATGAAGGAAGGGAGGGCTCCTAATTTGAAAACGATGCTACAATCATGTTTAATTTTTTTCCACACAAAGCACAAGCTATCAGCTTTAAATTTCAAGCCTGAATATTTTTACTCAGCTGCCTGGATATTTTCTTTAAAAAACTGATGGCCGCTTAGTATACCATAAAAGGAAGTTCAACTAAGAACAAAACAAACAAACAAACAAACAAAAAAACTGGCACAATGATGCCCATTCAATTTCAGGTCTTGGTGGGCACTCATAGGAATATTTGTCTGACTTCTGAAATACATCTCTGTGGAACAGCAGAAGTGAATTTTCCATATAGCACGAAGGCTGACATAATCCATCTATTAATAAGCTAGCAAAGCTTAGCCACAGGATCAGAGTCTGAGCGTCATTTACAAGACATTCCAAACCTTTTTAAAGGCCTTACTTATTTTAGTTTCATTAAGGAGCTTCACATTAGGATCAAAGCCATGGATGCACTTGGTTTTGTGTGCAGTAACAGTCAATGGTTGTTGCATTAAAAGTATCTTTTTATTTCTTTTTTTTTAATATATTTGATTAATTTATTCATGTTACATCTCAATTCTTATCCCATCCCTTAAAAGTATCTTTTTCTTATTTCAGGTTCTTAGACAGCATAGCAGAAAGCAGACAGGTGAATGTCACTAAGTAAGCTCATTATGACATCTGCGCCATGAAACGGTTTCTCTTTTTTTTTTTTTTTCCTCCTTTTATTGAAACCATTTTCCTCATATAAGAAATCCTAATATGGGTTTCCCTTCCCTCTATTTCTCCCAGTTCCTTCCCAGCACCTCTCCCATTCAGAACCAACTCATTTCTGTCTCTAATTAGAAAACGAACAGGCTTCTACAGAAGAATAATAAAATATAATAATATAAAACAAAAACTAACACATCAGAATAGGACAAAACAAACAAGCAAGAAAAAAGGGGGCCCCCAAAAAGCACCAGAAACATATATAGACACAGAGACCCACTCATGCATACACTCAGGGATCTGATTTTTTTTTTTTAAAAAAAGCACTAAACTTCAAGCCATCATATATATATGTGTGTGTGTGTGTGTGTGTGTATAAGACTTGTGGGGTAAAAAAGAGAAATATATATTTTAAAATTAAGATGAAATTAAAAGAATTTTTTTAAAAAGCCCTGACAAATCATTATGAGACAAGGAGCCTCCAAAGATGAGTTAGTTTTCCGTTGGCCATTCATCTTCTACTGGGCATGGAGCCTGCCCTCAGGAGTGGTTTGTTTCCCTAGTGAGACTCCCTTGGATAGAACTAACTTTTCATTTGCAAATAGTTATTGGTTGGAGAAAGTTTCTGGCTTAGAGATGAGGACATGCGTCCCCTTCTCCTTTCGGCTCTAGGACCACGTCTGGTGCAGACCTGGGGAGGATCTTCAGATGCTACCACAGTCATTGAGGGTCCTTTTGAGCTTAGAAAGCCTTGTTTCCTTTGTGTCCTGCATCTCCTCTGGCTCTCACTCTTCTTCTACCTCCTCTTTCACAGGGTTCCCTGAGCCCTAAGAGGAGGGATTTGATGGAGGCATCCTGTTTAGGGCTAACTGTTCTGAGATCGCCCGCTCTCTGCATATTGTCTGTCTGTGGGTCTCCATATGTGTCCCCATCTGCTGCAGAAGGAAGCTTGTCTGATGACAAAGCTAGTCTGTGAGTAGAGCTGAATGTCATTAGGAGTCACTTTGTTGCTGCCTTCTTTTAGCAGTATTTTGTTTTCCACTAGGTCCCTGCGTATCTTGTCTCAGGTTCTTGGTCACCCAAGCAAAGCCAGGTATGGGTTCCATCTCACAGAATGGACTTTTAAATCAAGTCAGATATTGGTTGGTTGTTCCCACAAGCTTTGTGCCACTGTTGCAGGTAGTACACCTCTGTGAATAAAGGTTTTGTGGCAGACCTGGTGTATATGTTTCTCTTCTATAGCATGCGGAATATTTTCCTGCACTAAAGTACAGCACATAGGAGCAGAGGCTCTAGGTAGGCATCAGTTCAACTTCTCCATATGCAATGAATTGTGTATGTATTGTCTTCAGCAACAGAGCCTTGCCGTCAGTTTGCAGAAAGCATCCTATAGCCTGACCAAACATGCCTAACCAAGTGATTCCATATGAGCATCACCTGTTTTTCTTTAAATAGTTAATGAAAATCAAGGTGGGCAAAAAAGATCATTAAAAACAAAACCAAGAAGACCAACAGAGCCAACAAATCTGGGCCCGGGGAGCCTGCAGAGCCTGATGCACCAACCAAGAATCAGGCATGAACTGGACCTAGGCCCTGAGCTCAGGTGGAGCTGATGGGCAGCTCAGTCTCCACGTGGGTCCCCTAGGATGGGGAGCAGGGCCTGACTAGGCCATTGATTCTGTTTCCTGCTCTTCAATCACTTCCCCCCCCCCGTGGCCCCCCCCCCCCCGGCAGGGTGGCCTTACCAGGCCCCAGAGGAAGAGGAAGCAGGCAGTCCTGATGAGCTGGATAGGCTGGGGTCAGTTGGTAGGGGAGAAAGGTTCCCCTTTTCTGGGGACTGAGGGAGAGGGATAAGGGGGAAGATAAAGGAGGGTGGGACTGGGAGGATACGCCGGAAGGGGTTACCATTGGGACGTAAAGTGAATAAATTTTTAAAAATAAATTTAATTTAAAAAAAAAAAAACAAGAAAATACACCTGGAAAACACTTGTGACATTTCCTTTCATTTAAAGCATGAACGCCCTGCATGTCTGGTGGCTTTCCCTGCACTGTCACCGTATGGCTTTTCCTACAGGTGAAAGAGCCTCCACCGACCGAGCGCTGCTCGTAAGCGCTAGTCGCAAGTGCAAGTGGCTCAAGCCAGCATCATTTGGTTAGTAGTTTCTTTGACCAGCGCCTTTCTCTGGGGCGGATTGATTAGGAGATTGGACACATGAAAGCCTGCACAAAAAGAAAAAGCTGCTTCACTTAATGCTCTTAGAGTCATAAAGAGATCAGAGTGCTGTACGTCCCAGTGGGAGTTATCTACACAAAGACTGCTGTTCTATGTTAATATCCTGATCATCAAGGAGAAAGGACCGTGTGACCTTCTAAAGATTTAGTACCTAGCTGACTGTGTAGTTGTATTGGACTCGCTTGTTGTTCTTTAAATAATTAAACCTCTTGCGTTTAATTTCCCGAGGTCCCTGACCCTGATGCGCTCAATGCCAGCCACTGTTCTGTCCACTCATGAAGGAAAGGAACACGAAGACAGTAATTCACGAGGCACAAGTGCCTTAAAGGGGTCGTTTTGCATTTTAACAAGCCTATCACCATAGATACGATTATACCGTTCCATATATATAGCCAAAGCCACGTTAGCGCTGAAAGTTCCCCGTGACAGAGCTACGTGACTTTTACATTAACGAAGCCACTTGTCGCTTACAAACTCGTTCCTCTAGAGTGGAGTGAGACGGTGAAGAGCATTGCAAAGCCACGGGCAGGGCAGAGTTTTGTCCATCTCCTGCCTGTCAGTCAGTGTGGTACGGACTCCACTGACTCAGAGCGGCTTGAGAGTTTGTGTGTTTAAAGTTACGATACAACATAATGTACTACTTATGCTGAATGTACCAGTCCTGCGTTGTTGGCACAGTAAATACATCAGCTCTGAACAGCGAAACATGAATAATGCACTCAGGAAAGCAGTAGGTGACAGCAGTCCTAGAGGATCACTGGGTAACAGGAGCCCTAGGCTATATTTAGCATTTAGAACCATGCAGATAGCATCAGGTACAGCTGTTTGCAAAGGAACCTAGATTTAGATAACGCCGGTCGCTTTCTATGCAGTCACAAGTTGCCTATTCACTTAGAGTAATGACCACATGGCCTGACTCAATCATGCATTTCTCTCGGTTATCTGCTTTGCTTTCGAATAAATTCCTTGAAAGTAAAATGCGGACAATTAAATGGCATCTTTGGACCTGAAAAAAAAAATGCTATATCTGGTTGGAAATGCATGTTTGGATTTTGTTTTGTTTTGTTTTGCTTTGTTTCTTTCTTTCGTCTTATAGAGTCCTTTAAAAAATAAGAAATTTCACATAGGAATACAGATTTCTGGTCTCAGTTGGAAATCTCAACATGAGCTATGCAGCTCTCCAGGTAGCCTTTGACAGGCTTGATTCTCTCACTGTGTTTGTTTGTGGTATCTGTGTAGCGTTATGAAATTGTCCCTTCCTAAGCTAGGACGACTCCTGCCTGAAAGCAGCCCAGGGCTTGCTCCTGTCCCTTCTAGTCCGTTGTTGAGGTTAGGGAGAAACTGTCCGGAATGGCACTGGATTTGCCACTTCCTCTCCTGAAAGCAGAATGTCCGAAGCCTTGCCCAAGTGGGCTCTGTTATCCCTAAAATATGCAACACAATAGGCTGACTTGGGTTTCCCTCAGCTGTGATCCACATGGGAGCACAGGTGTCCAGGTCTCCCAGCATTCCAAAGTGCTTCCTTAAGGGTGAGATACCAGCTCACAATCCATCCGCAGTTTCTTTACCTCCTTACTGCGCCAAAAAAACAAATCCATTTCAGGAGTCATTCTAGGAGGGTATTGCCTCAGTGGACCCAGACAAGTTGATACTGAGAGCAAACACCTGCTTTGCAAGGAGTGTCCCAAGTGAGCAGGAATAAGGGGACGCAAGTAGCAAAGTGTCTGATGGAATGACTCTGGAAATGAGACGAAGAAAGCAAAATCAATAGCTGGGACCAGGAGGCCCTGCATAAGCTGGGGACTTATGCCAAGCATGTTAATTAAGAAATGCAGCGTCGTATATACTATTTTCATGGGGAAACTGGCCAAAGTCAGCAAGTGAAGTCAGACAACGTTGGCAAACAAAACACACTGTACTTCAGACATAGCTGCCTGATAAACACAGTCCAGGGGGTGGGGATAATATTCAGGTCCCCAGAAGCCACAACCTTGACTCATTTGTGGCGCTCACTCCAGCTCTAGAGTGGCCTCCCCAAGTCCACCCCTAGACAAGGACACAGTACTAAAGTCTCTTTTGTCCTTTCTTCAAGGCCTCTTGGGTTGGACTGACTCCCACACCTGGGTATGACATTACACATGCAGATCCAAGAAGCTGCCCCTTTAGACAAGCCATAATGCCTCAGGCTTCCTCTCCTGAGGTTGAGCACCACTTGTCATTTTATTTGTTTACTTATTTATTTATTTATTCACTTGACATCCCTGGTGTAGCCCCCCCCTCCTCTCCTCCCATTTTCACCCTTCCTCTCACAGTCCCCTCCCCCACCTACCCACCCCAGCTCATCAAATTGCATCAGGAATGAATTGCAGCTGAGAGGAAAAACTGTGGTCAGAATATATTGACAAGAGAAAAATAAATAAAACAAAAGAAAATTACAGCTGGTTAACATCTTTTGAAATATATTTAAAATGAAGTATAAAAAAATAATTGGCCAAGTTAAATGTCCAACTAATGCATTCATTTAATTCAAAAATTGGAGTTTGTCAAGTTTCCTTTATCTTAAAGAAATAGGCACATAGGCATCGTTTTGTACACAGTGAAGTCTCCAGCATAAAGTACATTTACACTCGATCCTTAAGCCAATGCGAATACTTTATGTTCATCAATTAGGAAATGTTAAATACTCAAATCCATGTTTAGTAATAAAGATTTATAATAGTTCAAGCATATACATTTACACATGAAAAATTCTAAATCCCTTGAGGACTCCCTCCCACCAAGGCACAGTTGTTCTGTGTGGCATGTGATGAGTGAAGAATTTAACGAGAAATCCATTCATTGTGTTTGTAGTCGAAATAATTTCGTCCCCGTGCTGTAGAAGGGAGGCTCCAGCTCCCTCCGGGCAACAGTGACATTTGCTTTCATCCGGCTCACTCAGCATGAGTCCTACTCATAGGGCAGCCCTTGTTCTATGTGGTTTGGTGATGCTTGGACAATCTCTGTAGCCCCTGGGTACCATGACCTAACCATAAGCGTAAAACCACCACTTCTACAGACCCAAGCATTACATAGGACGTGCTAAAAAAAAAAAAGAAGTCCTGGTGACACTAGATTTCTGTATCCAACAAGAACATATGTAATTAAGCTATGCTGATATGCGGTGACACCCATAAATTTTACTAAGAAAATGTATTGCTTTACATTTTGGGCCAAAGGCTCCTATATAAAACGTAGGCAGTGTTTCTAGGCAAGCTTACATGTTTCTCTCTAGTTTTGCAACACACTGCTTTTACCACTTTCACTCCCTATTATCGTGGGTTTGTTTTTCTCCATGGTGGTGAGACATGGGTGAGACATGACTTTCTGAACTGTCGGGAAGATTGTAAGATTACTATCTACCAGAAGCCATTCTATTAAAGAACAAAGGCGTAATATTGTCCCCTCTCTGAAGAGGAAATCAAAACGGACCCGCCAAGCCCTGGAAAAAGAAAACGTCCCTAAGAAAGGCTGTCTGTTTCAGAGACATTAGAAAATAGCATTTGGCCACCTGTGGCCTTGGTCCATCCTGATGCTGGTACTATGAACTCTGTCAGTGTTCTGCATTGTATTCTGTATCTTATATAAATTCCTTCAACAGAGATAGAACATAGGGACCAGTAACAACTGCCTTGTTGTGATAACTACATGAAAAATTGAAATAGCCAGCATACACAGCTGTGAATTCTGAAGACATATTTTTTTGCTAAATGGTTTGTTAAACATTACACACACAAACGTGTGTGTGTGTGTGCACGGAAATCCTTTAAATAAACAAAAATAAAATAAAATTACAAGCATGAATCCCTTGCTCTCTTTCGAATATCCCATTGCTTTCCTAATATATTCTCTGTTTGGGACAAAGGCATTGAATTGCCCGTTGTTTTCAAGCAGGCCCACAGATTGCCGGGCTGAGGCTTACTGAGAATGTTGTGCTGCGTTGATTAGACTGAGTGCTATGCAGTGATGGGCAGAGAAAATCCATCTCCTATGCTGGCTCCTAGTTCCGGCAATTTGGGGCATCAATGGATAGGCTCTCTCGCTCTCAGAAAAACACCATTTATAATCCTTATCTATTGAGGTGTTACAGGGATTAGCGGTTGTGAAACAGTTTTAAATCCTGGTTTAAAGCTATTTTATGAGTATCAAAGATCACTGGAGAAGCTTACCTTCTAGTGTCACAGAGAAGGACACGCATGGGTTTTTTTTGTTATTAAATAAATGTGCTGGATGATCCAGCCTAGGGTGATTGAAACAGTCTGCTTGTTAGTGTACGCTTTCTTCTTGTAATGTTTATCAATGTAGATTTTCAGGCTCCCACTGGCACAAAATGTCTGATATCTGAGCCAAAGAGTTCCAAGCAGTGATTGAAACTTAAAAAAGAATTTCACAGAAATGTATAAGAAGAATTCTCATTTCTCTAACCTCAACT
Source organism: Acomys minous (assembly GCF_964271855.1). Classification (NCBI taxonomy): domain Eukaryota; kingdom Metazoa; phylum Chordata; class Mammalia; order Rodentia; family Muridae; genus Acomys; species Acomys minous. The sequence continues at coordinate 101,295,859 of NC_140495.1, forward strand.
TTAGGAGGGGAAGTCGCTCCAGGTAGCAAGTTTGTTTAGTATTCAGATTTAAATAAAAGTTTCAATGTCTATAACATCTCCTGATCCCGCCCAGGCCATTCATGCTGCCGTTGCTGTTTTGATATAGTACAAACCAATTTTGGTGGAAAATGTAATTCATAAAGAGCACGTGGGCTGGGAAAGATGTTAGTATTTTTGATGTGCTGAAAGTGATTATTTTTTGTTTATGACATCCAAGACCAATAGAGAATTATAGAAGCACTAAACAAGTAAGAAGCTCTCCTGATAAGCCGCTGGAGCTGTGAGATGTGACTCTAAACAATTCCTTAGAACTGGTGGTTGGAATAAAAGTTAAATTCTATGTGGATACACTGTGGCTATAAGAGATTTTTTAAAAAGTGTTATTTGTATCCAGCAGCAGGGGACCCAAGACTGAGGAGACCACCTTCTAGCCGGGCTACAGTGATGGGAGGGGGAAACCAATCCACTTACAAAACCTTCAAACCAAAATTTATCCTGCGTACAAGATGTGCAGAGATAAAGAGAGAGACTGGGGAAATGACCAACCCTTGCTTGGCCAAACCTGAGACCCGCCCCATGCGGGAGAGAGACAACCCCTGCCACCATTATAGATATCTGCTATGCTTACAGACAGGAGCCTAACTTAACTATTCTCTGAGAGGACCCACCCAGCAGCTGATAGAATCAGATGCTGAGACTCACAGCCAGTCATTAAGCAGAGCTCCAGGAGTCCTGTGGAAGAGTGAGAGGGAAGGGATAGAAGGACCAGGAGGGAACAGGAACGCTGCAAGAAGACCAACAGCATCAACTTATCTAGACCCATGGGAGCTTACAGAGACGGAAGCACCAACCAAAGGGCATCATGCACGGGCTGCACCTAGGCCATGTGTAACTGATTGTGGGGTCCCCTAGTGAGCTGAGAGGGTGCTGACTGTAGCATGGGCTCTGTCCCTTGCTTACTTGCTTGCTTGCTTTCGATCACTTCGCCCTATCTGGGCTACCTCGTTTGGCTGGCCTCAGTAAACAAGAAGGAGCTCAGTCCTGATGCAATTTGATGTGCTGGGGTTGATTGGGGGGGCGGCTCCTCTTTTGTCTGAGGATGAGGGGATAGGGGGGCAGGGGCGGGGATAGGGTAAAGACGGTGGGAGGGAGAGACCAGGAGGAAAGGAGGGAGGAGGTACGATCGGGATGTAACGTGAATATATAAATTAAAAATAAATTTAAAAAAAAAAGAAAAAGTATCCAACTTCATATTACAAATAAAGTGTGTGAATCAACTCAAAGCCATCAGTAAAAATATATATATATATGACTCACACTTTATGATGCCTCCACCCCATCTAATGTTCTTAGTTGATTTTGCATGCATCACCCTAATTCCAAAGACGATCCCAATAAGAACACATGCAAAAAGGACGCACAATGAGACACAAGCTGCTTAAGGACCAAACACTGCACTAGTGATGTGATGGTGAAGTAGTCGACAGAGGGCGCTGCTTCCGCCGACCTCTGCCCACACCACGGTGATCTCGCGCTATGCCTTTCATTTTAAGTTTTCTCTGTCTCAGACACTTGACTGGTGAAGAGCCCACAAACGACCAACCTCGTGTTGCGATTTTCATAGACTTGTCTAATTAAGTGGAAACAAACTACGTTGGGAAATTAGCAAATGCTAGACGGGGCTGTTCACTAACCCCCTCATAAGAAACGGAGTGCTGCTCTGTTGTAAAGGCCCACACGGAAGCGGAACAGACATGGGATATGTCTTTGTAAGCCTCGGTAAAGCCTAACTCGGTACAAGAACAGGACAAACAAAACGGTATTCAGTCCCTCTCTGCCTATACTCAACACCCTACAGCCAAACAGAGAAAAAAGTTAAAGGCCTATTATGATGTTTCTTGTTGTTGTGTTGATGGATATATTAATAAAATCTTTACTGCGTGATACTTTACAAGGCATTGCAAATTGAGCGCTCCTTAAATTCTTCTCCACTGCTCTAAGCAAAAACTAATTAAGCCAATTTAATTGCTACATGATTGTTTTGATGTAGCCCTCAAAGAAACATCACCATGGGTCCTCCCAAACTGTCCACTAGCAGTATAAAAATCAAAACCCTGAGTTAAATAACCTGGTGGTTTCTCCAGTATGGTCTTTTTTTTTTTTTTAACTGAGCTCAGTTTCCCACAGTTCGAAATAATTTGATTTCTGAGAGAGATAAAGCAGAGATAGGATTAGGGAGGAATTGGCTTGAGGATTGCATTGGTTCCCTGTGAACAAGCCGCTGCTGAGTTCCTAATGATGGATCGCGTTCTGTCCTGAGAAGAAGGGCCCCTTTCCCTCCGCTTATCCTTGAAGTAGTTGATAGGGCTCCAGGGTTTCGGCTTCTGTACAGATGACTGGATGTCTTTCAACCAAATAAAACCTGTCTCTGGTTTAAACCTCAGACTGCGAATAGTAAAGACAGCACACTCAAGAGCCGAAAAAGTATACAAACGGTGAAGCTAACCTGTTTCTTCCTTCACGGGCTTAGAGGATGGTTAGTCACGTGACCCACGAGCCTCCGCAAATAACGTGTTCTGCTTCAGCATCCGGGCACGATGAAGCTTCTTTTTAAAGGAGAAAAAAATAAAAAAATAAAAAAGATAACAAACTTGCTAGCTATGAAAACAACCACTCTCACTATAGACGACACACGGTGTGTGACTAACCTGGCTCGACCTATGAGCACGGCATTTGTTTAAGATGACTCTTACAGACTCATGGCACAGTAGTCTGTTTTTCTTTTAAAGAAAAATAGGCAGCCAGGCGGCGGTGGGCGTAGGCCTTTAATCTCAGCACCTGGGAGGGGGAGGCAGGCAGATCTCTGAGTTTGAGGCCAACCTCGTCTACAGAGTTAGCTCCAGAACAGCCAGGGCTACACAGAGGAAAGCTGTCTCAAAAAAATATAAATAAATAAAAATTAAAAAGGAAGGAAGGAAGAGAGGGAGGAAGGAAGCGAGGGAAGGAAGGAGAGAGGGAGGAAGGAAGGGAGGGAGTGAGGGGGGAAGGAGGGAGGGAGGGAGGGAGGGAGGGAGGGAGGGAGGGAGGGAGGAAAGCAAGCTAAAATACTTCCACCTATTCTTTTGTCTGGTACTTAATCTTTTTTCTTCTACATATTCTGTTGGTTTTGTTTTGTTTTGTTTTTGGTTTGGGGTTTTTTTGTTTGGTTGGTTGGTTGTTTTGGTTGGTTGGTTGGTTGGTTGGGTTTTTTCGTTTGTTTGTTTGTTTGTTTGTTTGGCTTGGTTTGGCTTTTTCCTTCCGTTTACAAGAATATTTTTGTGAAGAATTGTGAGTATTTTAAGGTTTTCTTTATAGTCTAACAAGTTTGTCACAATTTCATGGATGCTGGCAGAAAGTCACAAACCTGGGGCAGAGACCAAGGCTACTATGGGGACCATGTGACTCGAGCTGTCCTGTCCTGTCTCAGTTGGTGCAGTGTCTCCTGTATGCCAGATCCAACAAGTGTGTGAAACAGCTGAGGGCCTCCAAGCCTAAAATCATTCCATCTTTGAAACTTTGAATTGGCTACTAGCCATCTACAAAATTTTTATGGGCAAAAATGATGTTTTTATCTCATACAACTATAACTTCTGTCTGCCCACCCCACGCACTAGGAATCCTACAAAGATGTTTGCAACACAAACATCTTTGAAAAGACAGTAAAAGAAAACAAAAACAAAAACAAAAAACAAAGATGGCAGGGCATGGCAGCACAGAGCTTTAATCCCTACACTCGGGAGGCAAAGGCAGGCAGATCTCTATGAGTTCAAGGCCAGCCTGGTCTATAAAGCAAGTTCCAGGACAGCCAGGCTGTTACATAGTGAAACCCTGTGTCAAAAAATAAATAAATAAATAATTTTTAAAAATCTCTTTATTTAAATGTTTCCTGTTTCAGAAGAGACACAAAAGCTTGAAAGACCCACAGAGATGGGCGGAATGACTTACTTGCAGCCAGCTACCGGGTGTCAGGATGCCCCTTGAATATAGCAGCCTGGGTCTATCTGGTCTCCCGTTTTACATCATTCCTTTTGAAATCAGTTATCAGAGGACCTTTTTGTTTACTTTGTCTTATTTCTGTCTTCAAGATAGAATCTGACTATAGATACCAGGCTGGTCTTAAATGCAGCATTCTTCTGCCTGTACCTCCAGTGTATGTGACAGACATGCCACTGTGCTCAGCTTAGTAGCTGCTGCTTTGAACTAAATGTCTCCTTTTCTCTGCCATGCTGCTATTTTCTTACTCCCTCTGCCTTTTAGAAGTCTCCATAAAATGATAAGTCATAGTTTTTTTCAAATTTATTCTTCTTGTTCTAGTATTCGTCAGGTCTGGAATTCAATCGTAGTTTAAAAGATTCACAAATCAGATATTTTTACCGTCATCACGTTTACTTTGTCAAATAGTTGAAAATCAAGTTCATCACCATCTTAAAATGAAACCCTGGCAAGCTTTAACAGCTGTAAAATTAAGACACATCTCTGTTGCCGCTGGCTTTCTCCTTTCTGTTGTGCCCACTTGGAACCTAGAGGCAGACATTGTGAACAGCTCAACCGTAGTCTATAGATAAGCCTGTGTTCCCTTCAGAGGACCGCATTTTTCTCTACTTAACACAATGCTAAGGAGTTCAGGGCATAGAGGCCAGCTTTTGATTTGGTAAAGCCAACAGTCTAACCTATGTCCGCCTTCCTAGGATGGAACACTGGCCTACAGCCTGTCCCTGACATACTCTTTTGTCCCACGCATGTTTTCCGCTTAGCTCTCAGTTCTCACTGCCTTTACGTGGAACTGACATACGAGCTGACACGCAGTGGCTCCCGTTGAGAGTCCATCAACTCGCCAGCATCATCAAGCCAGGCTGGAGTGACCGTCAATGCTATGTCATCTTCCCTGTGCTTTGTTGGGTCCACGGCCCAGGCATCCCTGTGTGCCCAGCAGGGACGCGGTGTGTAGTTTCATCTCAGCCAGCTGCCACGCCCTCTTTCCTTTTTCCTGTACATTTTGTAGCCTCCACTTATTCCTTTTTTCCAGAGACCTTTAACGTCTTTAGCAAATACTATTCTATGATATCATTTGTTAAATGTTTCTAGTGGAATTGAAAAACCAAAACCCTCAAATTTGTCTGGAGTCAGAGTTCACTCTTCTCGCTTTTAAAATGGAAAGAAAATATTTTGAGGCCATACCAAACAGAACAATAATATTCCATAATGACTTTCAAGTGCTTTATGAATATTTATAAGAGAACTAAAGTACTAGCACTTCTCCACTTATCTTGGCTTGGGAAAGGTTTTTTTATCATAATCCTTATTATCTCCATTGATATTGTTAATTGCACAGTTAATCTGCACAATTGCTTTACATAGAACGTGGATTTTGGCAAAGTTCTGTGTAATGAGATGAGGCTGAAAGTTCCTGTTTGCATTTCTGCTAGTGCATACGACCGCACTCCGCCAAGTGTTTCTATCAGACTAGAGCCTTCAAATTCACCTTGGAGAGTGGGAAAGTCCCACTTAAATAAGCTCGTGGGACTCTAAAGAACGTGTTCCCTCTTCCCAGCTGCTCAGCGGATTTTCACAGTCAGGCCTTATCAATGTCGTATCTTAGTCGAAGCCAATCATGTTTGCTTCTGCGTGGCCCGGTAGATTTTTCAAGGCCCACCGTGGTCAAGTGCCATGGGCTGAGTGCCGTAAGTGCTCTCTCCCCATCCGTACCCTAGACGGTAGAAATCCCAGATCAAGCTGCAGTGGGGGCTCGCTTTCACGAGCTTCCTTTCTTGGAGTTTGCACATAGCAGTTTTTCTTTTGTTTTCCTAATTTAAGAAAAAAAAAAAAGCATTAGTCCTTTGGGAATTTTTGTATTAACGTGTTTTCATCTATCCCCCTCCCTCCTCCAGCCCTTCCCTAACCCATGTCACTTCCCTACTCAACCACTTTGCATTAAAAGGAAAAAAGACCAACAGCAAAACCAAGAATATCTTCTTCTTCTTCTTCTTCTTCTTCTTCTTCTTCTTCTTCTTCTTCTTCTTCTTTCAAATCCCAAGTCCAGGTAGCACAGTGCACTCACGCACTGACTGCCTCTGACTGTGGAAGGAAGCCTTTGTGATACCTAAACCCAGTTTTCCATCTCCCTCGGCAACTCCAGTCTCCCAGCGATGGACTAGCAGAAGGAAAGTCTTGCCGACTTCCAGGAAGAAATAACCTTTACCGCTTTTATTACTGGTACTTTACAAAGGATTTGGGATATTTTGTTGAAAAGCATAGGAATTCACAAAATAATAAGAATAAAGTTCAGTGGTACTAAAAGATAGCCAAGCCGGGAGCAGTGGTGCACGCCTGTAATCCCAGCACTCAGGGAGGCAGAGGCAGGTGGATCTCTGTGAGTTCGAAGCCAGCCTGGTCTACAGAGCGAGTCCAAGACAGTCAAGGCTACACAGAGAAACCTTATCTCGAAAATAAAAGAAGACGACGAAGGGGGAGGAGGATTTTTTTTAAATTATAAGCCATATACATAGACACACGTAAGCTACATCTGGAAAATCTTAGTAGTCTCATAATATGGCATAAATAACTTCTGTACACACATGCATTTGCGACATATTGATAATATGTCAACTTACCATGTCATATTTACATAAGATTTTATTAAATTAAGGTGATGGATTTTTAATTATAGTTGTGGTAATTGTTACATTATTAATTAGCTATACAAGCATTTTAGCTGTAATTGAAGTTGTTTAGATATTGAAAGTAAACCATTAGTATAATAACTCATGCCCTTGAGTGCCAAGTGCGTTGGTTGTTTTTAGGTTAACTCATGCTAATGACTATGACTAATCAGATGGCATTGATTACGTCGTAAACTACTTTTCTTCCGCCTGAAGGTTGTGCTTCTTAGAAAACATTTACTCTTGTACCGAATAAATATTGAAATCATCTTATTAAGAAAATGGGGAAAAGTGAATTCAATGGGTGTTTCTAATGGATTTATAATGCTTTGATGTAATAATATTTCAAAATAGTTGGCTGGATTTCAAAATGTGTTTTCTTCCTATTAGCAGAGGAACAGAATAAATTAAGAAAACCAATGCAGCAGTTCAGAGTTTGATGTTATCAAGTCTTAGTAAATTGATTTCACGACTCTTCAGCTGCAGCACAGCCTGCATTTCAAACGTTCAGCATTAGCATGTGAGATGTCTGTGCAGAATGGGATTTTCCAGGTTGAGTTAGAAGACCAGGGAGCAGGAGGATCAGAAGGATGGAATGAAAAGTGAGGGGCTGACAGTGCTGATGAGACCCTGTCTGCTATGGCTTTGGTCCAGTGAGGGGCTGACAGTGCTGATTAGACCCTGTCTACTATGACTTTGGTTCTATGCTGTTTTATGTGCACATGTGTGAGTGAAGGTACCTGTGAGTGCGCCTAAGTTGCAATATAAACATATATTTTGTTGTTGGTTGCATTCAGAATGTTTTGAAGTTAATGGTCAGTACATTGTTAATAAATCCATAAACACAATATAATGAGCTTCTAGTCACTTCTGAAATTTTACTTTTGGGGACTTTCTTCAGACAATGGGTGGGGGGGAAATCAAGAAATTTTCAAAGACGAAAAATAAAGACAACATGCCAGACAATCCCCAGAAATGTCACAACAGATGCAGAAGTCTTTGCCCATTGAGAATAAAGTCCTCTTTGAAGTAGTTTAAATTAAGGTTTAAAATCACGTATTTTTAATTTATCAAACGAATTTTGAAAACTTTATTATTATATGTGTTACGGTTGATAAAAATCATAACCAAACTGAACCTGGGCAGTAACAAAACTACAGAGCAATCCTATGACTCATTTGGCCAACATAGACTTGGAGAACAGTGAAGTTATTTTGCACAAGCCCTAGCCATGGAGCCCTGTGAGGGGAGAGTGTTCCCTGTGCTGTGTGTTTCACTCTCTGGGAGCACATGTTATGCAACCATACTCAGGAAGGAAAAAAAAAAGAATTTAACTCTCTTAAAATGCTATGATTTGTGCCTAAAATGAAAACCTTAAAAGTGAAATAAATTAAAGAAGTTGTAAGTAAGTGAAACTATTTCTTATTCACGAGCTGGCAAGAACAGTATTTTAAAAATGCCTATGTCACTAAAGAGCAATCTACAGATTCACCACAGTGCCCATGGAAACCCATTGGCACAGTCCCTGAAATATCAGTCCAGAAACTCACAGGGGCTACACAGGGTGCCATGGGACCCTTAATCCCAACCAAAACAGGTTCAAAGCTGGACAGCACATTGCTTTAACCAAAGTGCATTGCACTGCTCTCGTAGTAAAAGTGTGGTCCTTCTTGCAAGCACACACACAGGCCAATGAAATACAGAGGCTCAAAATAAGTGTGGGAGCAGAGTCAACCCAATTTTCACAAAGAGTCGGGACTAAGTATGGTGTGGTAGCACACGCCTTTAATGCCAGAACTCTTGGGATAGAGGCAGAGAGATCTCTGTGAGTTTGAGGCCAGCCTGGTCTGCCCCTGAACATAACTAGTCGGAGCTGCATAATATAGAGACCCTGTCTCAAAAATAAAAAAATATATATATAAAGCAAGCACGCTGGTTAAAAGGATGCTCTTTAGTAGACAATGTTATATTATGAAAACTGAATACATACACACAGAGGAACAAAACCAGACTTTCAGCTTACTGTATCCAAAAAGCTGCTTAAACTTGAGTGAAATGCAATTGTACGACCTCAGACTATAAATATATTACATAAAAGCACATGGCAGGGTGGGGGATTCTTGACGTTAGTCTGAGCAATAATATCTTAGATATTTGCCAAAACACAGTTAAAAATATAAAAATGATATTGCATCAAACTGAAGTAGAACAAGGTAGGAAAGACCAATTAGCAGACACTGGATTCTTGATTTATTTAAAGCACAGCTTGTACTCTCGGTCCCTGCTCACTGACGATGTCACATAGAGGTTGCTCTCTGGAGAGCAAACTTGTCCCAGAGCAACTCCAGTTCTTGGGCGCTCATCAAAATATAACCGTGTAATTAACTGCCCCTCAGGCGGGTTCTGCTTTAACTCCCTCGGGGGCTGCTACTTGGAATAGGCCAACTGAAGGTCATCCTTCGAGCCCTGTCATGCTGTGATAGAGCTGCCCAAGCTGGGAAAGCAGACAGTGGTTTCTTCTGGATGAATAGTGATGGATGAGGGCCAAGGGCAAAACAGCCATAATGCGGGACTCCACTGGTCCTATTTTACACACTGGTCAGGCATGGACTTCTCCAGGAAGGGGTATGTCAGGAAGGTAGCGTCCACAGAGGGACAAGGAATTAAGACCATAGTGGGACTTCAGATAGAGGGAACTCAGGAGGAAGGATGTGGGAACTCACCACAGAAAAGCCCTTTGCGTGGGAAAACCATATTTCAAAAACCCAGCTTTAGTAAATGACGTCCATAAGCACCTTAACCTAACAAGACCCATGTCCAGGTCAGGCCTGCTGGATGTACATACAGACGAGCCAGGTTATGTCTGTTGATGTAGAAATGGCTAACACAAAAGAGATACCTGCTCAGGTCATAGGGGAAAGCCAAATGTGTAAAATGTAAAGAGCTACACCAGACTAGTCAAAAGAGCAGTGGCTCCTAATGGTACATAACTTCACCCGCCCACGGGCATTTACATCTGCTAACCCAGAAGACAATTACAGGCTGGTATTCTTGGCCACTGGCTTATTTGAGTTGCCAGGAATACTTACATCCCTTAGATCCGAGACATCAGAGAACCCCTACACACTACCTAGTCTTGCTAGGAATGGCTCCAATGACAGGGTCCGTGACCACCAGTGAGACTGCAATAGACAAGTTCAATGTAGCCAGTTGTAGGAGCCAGGCCCGACTGGGCTGCCTGCCTGTCTTGCTGTTTCATGTCCTGTTTCTAGTAGCTTCCATGTCTGTGTTTATCTTGGTTAGCTAGTCATGTTTACTGCTCTGAGAACGCGCCCCTCCCCTCCTTGAGACTTTCCCTCCTATGTGCGATCACCGCTTGAGGGATTTTACCTGGGAGGGGGATTCCTGTTTTGCTGCCTATTGGAAGGCTCTTTAGAACTCTGGAAGAGAAGAATAAACAGCTGCTGTGGCTGCTGCTGCGGCTGCTGCTCTCTTAGCAGGAAGGACCCTGTGTGTGTGTGTGTGTGTGTGTGTGTGTGTGTGTGTGTGTGTGTGTGTCCCTCACCCTCGACTCGGTACCTCGGTGGCACGGGCACCACAGCCAGTCCCTATTCAGATCAAGGAAAACTTAACTATTATTCAGTAAAGCATGGTCATTGTTCAGAGTCAGATAGATTCCGCAGCAGCAGAGGTCCTCCAAAACCCCGGAGGATTAGACTTGATTATGCCAGAAAAAGGAGACATATACACAGTGCTAAATGAGGGACGCTTTTTTACACTAATCCGTCAGGAACAGTATAGGAAAATGCCAAAGAGTTACTTATAAGAATTAAGGCCTGATGTACAGATGAGAGCCACCAGAGGACGATACAGATACCATGCCGGGAGTACCAGCCCATTTCAAGATAGATTCATACAATGTCGTGAAGGTGAAGAGGAGGGAACAAAGTAGAATAAGGCAGAAAAGACTTATTGATTTATCTAATGGTTTACTCAAAGCGCTGCTTGTACCGCCTATTTGCCAAGCACAGCTTCACTCGCTACCTGAAGCAGAAGGACCTGCAGAAGCAGCCGAGATAATGGGTTATTGCACTTAACTGCTGACTGCCCGTGTATACTGCTGTAACAACGTCTTGATTGCTTGCCCACCGCCCCCCATGTGATTTTAGGGTCTCAAGCGACAATGCAAACTGGGCCCCAGACCGAAGCCTTTCAGGAGCTATCCTGGAATTGGTCCAGCGGTAGCATCTCCTCTCTTCCACTCTCATGGTGTCAGAGTGCGTGTTCCAGAAAGATTCCCACCACACAACTAAGAAGCTCCACACAGCAAGAGTCAAAACGTCAAAGCTATAGCAGGCTACCAAGAAGAGACTTGATACCCTATGAGCATATACAGGGGGAGGAGGTCCCCCTCAGTCACAGTCATAGGGGAGGGGAGTAAGGGGAAAATGTGAGGGAGGGAAGAATGGGAGGATACAAGGGATGGGATAACCATTGAGATGTAACAAGAGTAAATTAATAAAAAATTAAAAAAAAAAACAAAATGCCAAAGCCAACTTGGAGAATCGGAATGTTTTTTTTCAAACCATACATTTAGCAAAAGATTAATAGCTAAACATACAAGCAATGCCTATAATTCAATTGCAAGAAAAACGATTAATTCTTCATTTTATAAATGGGAAAGGGAGGGGCTGGGGAAGATGGTTGAATTCGGTAAAATGCTTGGCTTCGAGCATAAGGACGATCCTCAGAACTCTTGTAAAGTTGATAGACACCTCTGCACAGCCTAGTGCCTGGAGTCAGAGATGGGTAGGTTTCCAGACTTTGTTGGCCAACCTGTCTAGTCTACACATCGAGACTCAGGCTACAGTGCCACATCCTGTCTCCAAAAAAGGTGGATAGCATCCAGTCTTGACCTCTGGTCTCTAAATATCCAAGCACACACATACTCTGACAAGAACATAGACACGTGTGTACCTGTGCATACACAGGCACACACCTACATGCAGTTACACATAAAGAAAATAACTTCTAAGTGGGAGATAAGTTAAATAGACATTTCTTTCCTTTCAAAGATTTCTTTTATTATTATTATTTATTTGTGTGCACATCTGTGTGTGTAAATGACTGCCTGTAAGAAGTCAGAAGACAATGTTAAATCCTTTGGAGCTGGCATTACATACAGGCAGTTGTGAGCCTCTTGAAATGGGTGCTGGGAACTGAATTCAAACCCTTCAAAAGAGCAGAAACTGTCTTAACCATTGAGCCATTTCTCCAGCTCCAGAATAGACATTTCTTAAAAGAAAAGACCGCCAACCAAAGAGCACGCATGGGCTGGACCTAGACCCCCCTACATATAGGTAGCAGATGTGCAGCTTGGTCACCATGTGAGTCCCCTAACAATGGGAGTAGAGGCTGTCTCTGACTCTGCTGTCTGCCTTTGGGTTCTGTAGGCTCAATTTTCTTAACCAATATATTTTATTAACAACTTAGTGACCGAGCCTACGTCACTTATAACCCGACTAACCAAAACAATAGGAAATGAGGATTAATGGACACAATAACAAAACCTTAAGGATATCAGTTCCGAGGAACGATTCTCAGGGCATGAGCTGCAGGATTTCTTCTGCTGGAACCTGAGGTAACCAGAACCCAGAAACTCAGCAGGAGCCGGAGCCCTGAAGCCTTCCCTCGAACGGTTCTCTCTAGGAGCGTCTCGAAGTGCAGCGATGAACAGCCAAAACTATCCCAAGTCTCCACAAAGCCCCGCCTCCAGTTCTGTGCTCATTTATATATCTCCTCCCAGAGTCAGTTCGAGGGATCTTTTCAGCTGGCAACAATTAAGCTCCTGCACGAGGTGGTTGCTCTTCTAGTGAATTAACCTCACCTGTTCTCTCACAAGACCATTCCGATCCCGCACTTGGAATCCTTAAAAACAGATTTAACTCTTCTTCGTCTCCCTCTTTCTATTTAATAAAATAAGCTATATACAACAAACTAAGAATTGCCCAGTAAGTCAACATTTACAACGACCAGTCCATTTGTAGTTAACCATTTTTAAGAAATTATTCCCCTATCCTATACTATTGAGTCTTTTAACTAAACCTATAATAAAATGGTGCCTATCTACTCTTCAAGCCCATCAGAGACCCCAGAAGGAAAAACTATCTAATATGAGGGAAGTGCAGGCAAGCAACTTCCAAAAGTACTGACAAAAGTACTAACAGGACAGAGAGCTGACTGTCTGGACAGTGACAAGTTCCTTCTCCATTGTCGGGGCATCCAGTCTTCAGCCAGCCTGCCCAAGGCATTTGACAGACGGTTTCTGGACAGTCACAAGTTTCTCTCCATTGCAGGTGCATCCCACCTTCAGCCAGCCAGCCCAAAGCATCCCACAGATTGCTCTGCAGCATGAACCCTGAAGGATTAGCCCACCTGGTCTCTGCAGGATTCCTTTCCCCTAGTTGGGCTGCCTTGTCTGGCCTTAACGGGAGGGATGTGTTTAGCCCTGCTGCAACTTGAGATGCAAGGTTGGGTTGGTACCCTTTGGAGGGCTCCCCTTTTCTGAGAAAAAGGAAAGTGGGTAATGGAGGAGTGGGCATGAGGGTGGAACTGGAAGGAGAAGAGAGAAGGCCAGCTTCAGGCTCAAAATTGATTAAATAAAAAGTGTTTAATTAGGTATGAGTTTTAATGAGAAAACATGTAACCAATAATCCTGCTCTGTAAATTCCTCTGTGCAACAACTTTAGCTGTTTTGCGATAATTTCTTTTAAGGCCATGAGGTAATTTTTCTTCTTCTGTAGAAAACTTTGTTTTAGGAAGTATAAAAAGCCTGAGAGAAATAATAAGATGTGGCTGTTAGGAAAAAAAAAAAGAAAAGAAAATATAGAAATGTTGGACAGGTATATGAAAATGCCCAATAACATGAATTATCATAGGAGTGCATATTCAAAACACAGGAATGGTTATTCGAAAAGACAAATGCTAAGGGAGTGGGGAGATGGGGACGCCGGGTGTCAGATTGGAGCATGAATGGTACATTATTACATAAAAGAAAAATGAAGATGACTCCATAATTCAAAGTTGACCTACCACGACATCCAGCATTCTGCTTGGCGTCTGTCCAACAAAGTGAAATTAATACGTTTGCAGCAGCATTGTTAACAATAGCCAACTCGGTTGTATTATTATTATAGAACATTTTTTTTTCTTTCTTAGTTCTTGGAATGAAGAAAAAGCCAGATTCAATAACTTTGCAGTGAGATTCCTAAGTAAAGTCAGGCCAGCTGAAGAGCCCTGTCATTTCTTTCCTGTGGATAGGAGCCTCCGGGAGAGTGTTTCAATTAAGGGAAAAAAATTCTCCACTGTTCCAGCTGTTCCTGAAGTAGAAACCATCTCGGTACATTTGTACCCAAGAACGGGTTCTCAAAATAAACCTATTAAAGTTTTTTTTTTATCCTAAGCTTGAATTTTTAAATAAATTCTTCCAATTTCTAACATTTGGAATTCTTTCTAAAAGAAAATAAAGGCTATGCAACAAGTTTCATGAGATTTAGCCATGAGGAGGAAGGGTTGTAAAGGATTAGATGTAGGGGGCATGTAAGTCCTTGTGTTCACAGAAAAGCACTGGGGAAATTAGGGATGCTAAACACACCGGCTTGCCTCTTCGTAAGAAAAGATGTGCAACCCGTTGTGCACCTAGAAGGCTGGTTGATAGCCTAGTGACCTCTGCATTATCTGTGTGGTCACCAGGCCACACCAGCTCCCTTCTCCCCTTCTCTTGAGCTTGCTTGTCTTGAGCCTATTTCCCCTACAGGTTCTACTCTACAGAACCTGTCTTTATGGAAGATGCCACTTGTGCTTTACAATAATTTCTGTGTAGTCATACCTTAAGATTTGTTGTGAACACGAGGTTGAATTAATTATCAGAAGGATACTTTTCCCAAATTGTGCTGGGCTTAAATATGCCTAAAATAAACGACCCATAAAAAATAAATAAATAAATAAAATAAAAAATAAACGACCCATTGTCAGACTCTAAACCAACACAGGCTACTGAGTCATGTTGAACTGAACTCCCTTCCTGTCTCTCCTGAACGAACACTTTGCTGGCTGTGGTAGTATCAATTAGGGAATCCGAGGTTCGGGGTGTAGAAAGTGTTTAGTTTCTTTCAGTCACAGGAGGGTTCCAGTTTCACAAACTTCCCCTGATCCTGCAAAATACAGAAGCCCATTGCCTTGACCTTTGTCATTACAACAAAACACATCTCATCTTTAGAGAACGGGAGCTTCCCCTTTGGCCTCCAGTTTGGAGGATCCAAGCCATGCTTGACTGTACCCATGGCTTTGGAGTTCTTGGCCAGGCAGTATGTCATGGCAGGGGAGCAAGTAGAGGAAAGAGCTCAGCTCATCGCTGCAAGCAAACAATAAAAGGCCAAGGTGCCGACATCCCTTTCAAGATCAACACACACTCACACACACACACACACACACACACTTGCAGGACTTACTTCCATTTTCTCTCTAGCACACACTCCCAGATACCATGGCCCATTGGTCATAGATCACAACCTAAAAATTGAGAACGATTGAAAACAATTGTTCTCCCCAATTTCCATTCCCCTGTCAAAGCAAAAAACGATAAATAGTTTGTTTTACTCAATTTCCCGGTAATGTGAACATTATCCTATATACTACTAATGAGGGTGTCATCCTATTTCAACATACTATGAAATACAATTATTAGAATATGAACAGCTGGGAGCTGAAAAGATGGCTCAGCAGTTAGGAGCATTGGCTGCTCTTCCAGAGGAGCCACATTCAATTCCCAGCACCCATATGGCCCGCGACAACTGTCTGTAACTCAAGTTTGAGTGCATCCAACTCCCTCACAGACATTCTTGTAGGCCAAACACATAAATAAAGAAATGATTGGTTGTCTCCTTGTGGGATTTTCTTTGCTTCCATCTGCCAACATCCAATAGCAGATCTACTTCCAACCTCCCTGACACACCCACTGCTCACTGCTCCTTTCATCTGCTCGTAATTTCTTCTAGAGAAAATTGAGGGTCATCTCACAGAGTATATGTATGAGTCACCAACAAAATAACTGAGGTAATCAAACTAAGTGGGGAAAAGGGTGGGTTTTGGCCACTATTACTGAGCTCTAGTCTATGCATTATTTAGAGTTTGTATGGCATGTTGGGGTGTGTTGTTAAGAAAGCACCCATTTCATAACCATGGAGAAAAGAGAGTCACAGAAAAGGGTCATGGTCCCAATAGTATTTCTAAGGGCCTGTCACTAATTACCTTCTACTAGATTCCATGTTCCAAAAGTTGTAAACCCTCCCAAAGGCATCGCAGGCTGGGAACCAAGCCTTTAACACATTAACCTTACTATACTCTTCCTTTTCTATATAAATAATCTACCTTTAGAGAGATAAACAGATACTTCTCAACATCAAATGGCTGAGAAACACTTAAAGAAATGTTCAACATCCTTCATCATCTGGGAAATGCAAATCAAAACAGCTCTGAGATTCCATCTTATACCCATCAGTATGGCTAAGATCAAAAACTCAAGTGACAGCACATGCTGGTGAGGATGTGGAGAAAGGGGAACACTCCTTCCTTGCTGATGGGAGTGCAAACTTGTACGACCACTTAGGAAATAAATCTGGAACTTTCTCAGAAAATTAGGACTAGTTCTACCTCAAGTCCCAGCTATACCACCCCTCGGCATATACCTGAAAGATGCTCCACCATGTAACAAGGACATTTGCTCAACTGTGTTCATAGCAGCTGCATTCATAATAGCCAGAATCTGGAAACAACCTAGATGTCCCTCAACCAAAGAAGAGATAAAGAAACGGCGGTACATTTACACAATGGAATATTACTCAGCTATTAAAAACAGGGAAATCTAGAAATTTGCAAGCAAATAGATGGAACTAGAAATGGTCATCCTGAACGAGGAAAGCCAGACCCAGAAAGACACACATATATAAACTTACTTATAAGTGGATATTAACCCAACTTAGATATCCTCTGAGAGGCTCCACCAAGTAAGGGATTAGGACAGATGCTGGGACTCGCAGTTGGACTGTGGGCAAAGGGATGAGAATGGTATGAGATGATGGGGAGATGGAAGGACCCAGAGGGTTCAGGAGCCCCACATGGAGACCATCAAGTCCTGAGGCTCTGGAGCCGGGGAGGGGGGGCTGCACAAACTGCTGCACCAAGCAAGGATAATGCACGCAGAGAACCTAGACCCCCTGTTCAGATCTAGCCGATGGACAGCTCATTCTCCACGGTGGTGGGAGGAGTGGGGACTGCCTCTGACATGAACTCTGGTGCTCCCGAGTTGATCACTCCCCCTTGGTGGGGAGGCCCTGTGGGCACACAGAGGAAAAGGATGCAGGCTATCCAGATGAGACCTGATAGGCTGTGGTCAGACGGTACAGGAGGAGGGTCCCTTGTCAGAGGTCTAGGGGAGGGGAACAGGGTGGAAAGGTGAGGGAGGGTGGAAACGGGTAGATAAGAGCGAGGGGATAACAATTGGGGTGTAATATGAATAAATTATAAATAAATAAATATGTGTTGGGGTTCAGAACTGAATTAAACATTGATTACGTAATTAAGAGGGGTTTGACCTTTATTGAGAAAGAAAGACAATAAAGTTGAAACAACAGAACACCTCATTGGTCTTGAGTTCATATATGTGGAATAGCTACTGCTCTTTAAGCCAGCTTCTATGGCCATTCCCCACGGCTCATCTTCCTGAGTCAGACACAGGAAATGATAGGAACGGGTTAAGACTGACAAGGTCTACTTCTGTTATGTCTTTTAACATAGCTCTAACCTCAACTTTGTTCCCTAAGATACATGTTGACAAGAAAAAGTTCTAGAAATGTGTCCTCATTTGTTCTGAGGTGCCAGTTCACACCTCCTAAGTCAAAAGAATCAATACAAGAAATGTATTAAAATCGCTTTTAGAAGCCTAAATATAGTGGCTCGTGCCTGTTATGAAAGCACTTGAGAAGCTGAGGCAGGAACATTACCGTGAATCTGAGGTCGGCAGAGACTAACCTAACACAACTAGCAGAGTGGATTTTAGGCTAGCCTGGGGTACAAGGGTAGATCTTCCCTCAGCCCCCCTTCTCTAAACAAACAGGAAAACGTGCAAATAAAACTAGAAACACAACCCATTCTTTTTCCAGGCAGGTAAATAGTAAACACACTTTCACAAGGCTGCAAAAGCAGACCGTAAAGTTCTTAGCAATTTAGAGACTCAATAAACAGTCATTCTTAGATGAATTACTGCCTCACACTTAGTAATATGACACAATGAAAGTGTACTTCTGTGTAATACTATAATGCTTACATGGGTTTTAATGGCAGGATTAGCATGAACAATGACCAAGCCTTGCCTTTCAAAGAAAACCGAGATTCCTCTCTTGAATGACCTGTTTCTTTCGGTCATTTCCAGGCAGATACCTTCTCTGAGCACTCTTGATATAAAGCAGGAATAATTATATGGTCCTTAGGAAGAAGGAACAAAACTGTCACAAAATAACAACACATCAATGGAAGATTGAAATGTGGCCATTTCTCCTTTGCTCTGGGAGTCAGGTTTTCATAGATAGGACTATGTAAGATAAAACTGGTCCTTTACACAAAGTGACATGAACAAATGTAAATAAATAACCCAACAGGGAAAGGCTATTGTATAGGTAACATAAATCAAGTGAGTTTTCCAAGGACCATTTTTCCTGCAAAGGCTTTACATTCTTAAGCTCAGGGGAAGGAAAGTGTTATAAATTTAGGTAGAAGAGAAAGGAAAAGTAAATTGACAACACTATCATCTATAGTTCTTTTTAAAATGCCTCCAATCTAAGAATCTAAACCATGTTACCGATATGTCATAATTAATTAACATTATGTGGTATTGGACAACTAGTATATTATATGAACAGTGAAGGGACTCTATTCCATCTCCAACATGGCCAGCATGGCTCTGCCAGGCCTTGCCCTTCTCCCCCATTGCCTCTGCCTTGCTAAAAGAAGAAGAAGAAGAAGAAGAAGAAGAAGAAGAAGAAGAAGAAGAAGAAGAAGAAGAAGAAGAAGAAGAAGAAGAAGAAATAAAATTAAATTGCATTCCTAAAGGTAGACCCCAAGATCTATTCCCTTGTTGGTCCACTTCCTCCTCCTGAGGCTGCCTACCAAGGTCCAGCCATCAAAGTATTAAAGTCCATCAATCAAAAGATCCATTTGGCTCACCTAATAAACATGCTCAATTAAAATACACCTCTTCCTAACATGGGGTTTCCCCTTTTCCCTTTATGAGCCACCATTTGCCTATGGGCCACCACTGTCTTCTTTCCATCCAGAGGCAGTCCTTTGTCCCCTGGGATAAATACCCCTTCCCTTTCTTCCTCATTCCCTTCCCTTTCTCTTTCATACTCTGTCTCCTATCTTTATCTCCTATTCCCTGCCCTCTGTCCCTCTGGGATAAATAAATCTCCTTTGTGCTTAAAATTTGGCCTCGGGGTTTCTTGAGCGGTCTCAAGGTTTCCTAGAAACAGTGCTATAAATAACACACATCTTGAAATAAAATTTATATTAAATTTTCTGCTGGTTTTTAATAACATAAATAATATGTACATCCCCGTCAAAATTGTCCCTGTTGCTCTTTGAAGGCCCACAAAACAAGCACAAGGTGTTATTAAAGATATAACTTATCACAGTGAAACTTCAGAATCTCTCTGGGTTCGTGACCCTGAGATGTCACTCTGCGGTGACACACAGCACTTAGAGCTAGATGCAGCAGTGACTCTGATCCGTGGGCCTCTACTGGCATGTGATGCTCAGTGGCACGTTATCAAGCAATCATTACACCGATGATGATGGACTGTGATAGCCCCTCACCATTCATCTCCTGGCTGTCAGATTGCAAGTTCACCAGGTCTGGAGGAATCCAAAAATGAATTTCAAAAGCCACGCCTCAACCCTATTCAAGAATAAAATCCAATTCTTTCCTTATCATTTTTAGATTGCAGTGAGTATCTACGATAGCTACAATCTCCACCAACCCAAACTCATAAATAATACATTTTTCTTGTATTGCGGATGTTCATATGAAGCACAGCTCACTTTGGAAGAAATAATCTTGCTGTAAAAGTAGATGAGCGAGATGACATGTGAATATGGTCTGAGGGTTTTATAAACAGGATAGATGGGAGCAAGTGCAGAATTACCATGAGGCAGAAATGACAAACTGAAGAGATTTACTTTAAAGTAAGTTATGAGACTGCTCCGCCAGGGCCAAAAGCCTATAAACTCAACCTTACTTTCTGAGACCGAGACACAGACTAGCACAGAACAAATGAGCTCGGTGTGAACAATTGTATGCGTGCAGATGTGAGCTAATAGGAAGGTTGTGAATTCTGCTGTAAGTTCACAGGTTGCCAACCCAGGCCAGATCCTGTACCACAATAATCAGTAAGTATGAACAGTTCCACCAAACACCACATGCTGTGACTAACATAGGTTTATCAGTCCAGAAGAAAAGATGTGACCAATGCCCTGCGTGGTAAGGCTCAGCCAAGGTCTGCACAAGGTGTGGTTGCCGCCTTTGGCCCAACCACAGTCGGCTCTACAAATTCTTAGCACGGAGTTCCAGTTGTGTGTGTGCGTGCATGTGTGTGCACTTTATCTGTGTGGGCGTGCACAGGTGCATGGGTGTACAGAGATCAGAGACCTACTTCAGGTGACTTTCTCTATGGTTTTCATTCTACTGTTTGAAACAGGCTCTCTAACTGAAGCTAGGGCCTATGAATTTGACATGGCTGGCCAGGAGATGAGCTCCAAGCATCTCTCTGTCTCCTCCCTCCCTCTCACCTCAGCACCAGGGTTACAGATGTTCACCACAGTGTCTGGACTTCACATGGACTCTGAGGATTCAAACTCAGGTCCTCACACTTGCACTTTACTGCCTGAGCCATCTCCTCAGCCTCTTTTGGTTTTGATTTTCCATTATTTTGATTTTTATTTTTGTAATAGCTATGAGGTCAAACTCAGCATTTTTTTTACATCCTAGGCTAACTCTCTACTTTTCAGCCTACCTGCAAGAGCCAACCTTTTCCAACTCTAACAGAATCATTTTATTAGCCAGGGGAGACCTTGAAAGGGATGAAGAATATACTGCCTATTTAGTATTTTATAAGTAAGAAATTTATGAGACCTCGAGAAGTTTAATGGATCTGGTTTAACCTCTTTCTCAAGTGTCATATTAGGCAATAACCCTTGAGGAGGCAGAAAAGATTTGGCTGTCCCAGCCCATAGTCTGAAAAGCTGCCTGTATCAATGATGTTTGGGATACACTACATCTCACATGACTTCCCTCCTATTTTTTTTTTTTCAAAAATAGGAAAATCGCTTGCTCTCCTGTATTTGACTTTAATTAACACCTACTTTTGTTTTGGGAATTTGGAGCCCCAGGCAAGGGGGACATGTCCTCTGATTTATTGGTCATATTTACACCCACGAATTGGGGCTTCTTGCTTTGGTGGCCCTGGGATGATTATAACAACACCATTTCAATTTGCAACATAAATTTGTCAAAGTGAGAAAGAAGTTAAAGCCACCTGAGGCCAAAGTGTCTACTGTACAGCAGCAGTGGACTTGATGACTCTGCAGTCAAGAAATAACTAGAGAAGATACAGGAGTGGCAGTCATTTTTCTCTTACCAAGCATATGAACACATCTTGTTATTTAAAACATGACTGGCGAGCCGGGCGTGGTGGCGCACGCCTTTAATCCCAGCACTTGGGAGGCAGAGGCAGGCGGATCGCTGTGAGTTCAAGGCCAGCCTGGTCTACAAAGCGAGTCTAGGACAGCCCAGGCTACACAGAGAACCCTTGTCTCAAAAAACCAAAAAAAAAAAAAAAAAAAAAAAAAAGACTGGCTTTTCAGCTGTATGGTCAGAACATCTAGTAGCATGAATTTAGGTCTTTGTTCAGTTGTTTGTGTTTTCCTCAGTCCTGCTGCCAATGCTCCTGATACTTACTAACACCATTGCTTTCTTCTCCAAACTTACCACATTCTCCATTATTTGGATAATAATTAACAATGGTAATCAGAAAAGATGGGCTGGTATATTTATTTGTTTATCATAGTTTTCTTGGAATTTTCTTGAATTAGTTTACTGATGCCAAGGAAATGTTCTTAAATCATACAGCGTCCTACATTCCAGACCTTTGACCAACTGATCTAGTCAGCGTTTTTATCCTCTACTTGTGCACCCCACCCCGCTCTCTTTCTATCTCTCTCTCCATCTCTCTGCCTATCTCTGTCTCTGTCTCCCTGTCTGTCTCTGTCTCTCTCTATATACCTCTTCTTCTATTGTATAAGACAGGATGAACCTGTTACTACCCTGTTAGCCTGACAAGGCACGGAGGAGTGCAAGCCAACTTAACCCATGAGTCACAGTTTAATGACACTTAGTTTCGGGACATGATGTTGAAAACAGGTAAGTTACACGCATCAATTCTCACCAACATGGCTGCCTAAATATGAGCTGACCAAGGACAAGAATAGTAGACACGCCAAAGTCAACCAGACAGAAGTCAGAGGAGACCAGACAACTAAGGAATGCTGACAGCTGAAAAAAAAATTAGTCTTTCCCAGAGAAGAGCCCTTAAATTGGTTATCCAACACCAAATAGTGTGTGTGTGTGTGTGTGTGTGTGTGTATGTGTGTGTGTGTGTGTGTGTGTGTGTTGGTTTGAGTAGGAATGGCCCCATTGACTCCTGTTTGAATGCTTGGCTCACGGGGAGAAGCACAATTAGGAGCTATAGCCTTGCTGGAGTAGGTGCAGCCTTGTTGGAGGAAGTGGGTTACTGTGGGGCAGGTTTCGAGGTCTCCTGTGCTCAGGCTATGCCCAGTGTGACACACAGTCTCCTGCTGCTTGCTCGTCAACATGTAGAACTCTCTCGGCTCCTTCTCCAGCACCACGTCTGCCTCTATGCTGCCATGCTTCCCGCCATGATGCTAACGGACTAAACCTCTGAAACTGTAAGCCAGCCTCAATTAAATGTTTTCCTTTATAAGAGTTTCATGATGTCTCTTCACAGCAATAAAACCCTAAGACAATGTATATACATATGTATGTGTATATATATATATATATATATATATATATATATATATATAGAGAGAGAGAGAGAGAGAGAGAGAGAGAGAGAGAGACATGTAACAAACATTAATGGGAAAAGAAGCCATGAATTTAAAAGAGACTAGGAAATGGTATACAAGAAAGTTTGGAGAGAGGAAAAGGAAGGGGGAAGTGATATAACTACATTATAATATTAAACACAAAAATAAACTAAATGTTGGCATAGTTCTGTGTGATAAATCTTAACTGTTGGGCATTATGTTGCCTAAAATATTTTTAAACCAGATATCATAAATCTATGGCCATGGGCCAACGTTTTATGATAATTTTTATGAATGAAATTCTATCAGGACCCAGTCATGCCAAGTCGTTGACATTTTACATTTGTGCTACAGTTGCCAAGTTGAGCGGCTGTGGAAAGGACCATATGGTAGAGAACTACTAAAACATTTATCACCTGGCTTCTTGGTGAGGATGTAACCTATTGTGTAGCCCGGTTAGAGGCTTTGGAGTGAAGGTGTACTTTTGTGACAAGTCTCAGATCTTCCATTGTTATCATTGTCCACTTCCTGCCTTACTGTGCTACTCACAATTTAAAATGACTGTACATTGTAATTTTTTTGTCTCTTCATTCCTGTCAGTTTTGCTTTGGTTATCTTTGTCGGGCTATCATGTGTGATTCTATATTCTAATACGTTGACTTTTATTGATGTAATGCAGACTTCATAATCTGTAGTAATCCCCAGACTGTGATCAAAACAGTTTAGAAGAATAGGTATACAGTTGTGGCATGCACCTGGACCCCAGCACTTGGGAGGCAGAGGTGGGAAAGCCATGAGCTCATGTCAGCCTCGGCTACGTACTAAGACCCTGTGTCACAACAAGCACAAAGCCAAATTCAAGCATGGTGAGAAGACAGTGCATAGGACAGCCAGGTCATCCAGTTGGTGGCTTTACACTGCAAGCCCAAAACACCCCTCGGAAATCACGGCAACTGCGCTGAGAGGAAGCATGTGACCTCTGAGGAGGCACTTCATCAGGACTGCTCTAAAATCCCTCTCTCACTTCCCAGCAAGGAGCTTCTTAACTCCCCACCCTATGAATTACCCCAAAGCAAGCTGTTGGGGCAGCAGACGTGAAGTGCATCCTCAGCACCCTCCTTCCTGGGTGAGCACACTGTGAAACTCGGTCTGTGGGCAACATCTCAACGCATAGAACTGGTTTCTAGGCAAAGTGGCCCAGTGGCCAACTTCAGCATCTTTTTTTTTTTAAGATTTATTTATTGTATATGAGTGTTTTATCTGCAGAAGAGGGCATCAGATAACATTATAGATGGTTGGGAGCCACCATGTGGTTGCTGGGAATTGAGCTCAGAACCTCTGGAAGAGCAGGCGGTGCCCTTGACCACTGAGCCATCTCTCCAGTCCCAGCATCTCTTACTAAAGCTCACTGAAAAGTGGCTTATGGGTGGAGGGTTTCTTTGGTCTCTTAGCCTCTGTGTCATGCAACAGCAAGACCATGACTTTACTCCCTCACAGGGCACTGTGCAAAGTTCATTTGCTTTTCAGAAGAATGCCTCCAGGTGTACCGGGAATACTTTTTTTTAAATCAACATACTGATGAGAAAAAGGGTTGTACTCAATTAAATGAAGATGCAATTGGGAAGACTTTTTTTTTGGCTCTGTGCAAGTTACTAAAGTTAAATTTTAATTATTATGGAAATTGAATTACATGTGCTCCAATACATTAACAATAGATTTTTTTAAAGTATTCCTGCGGAACACTAATAAGCAAAACCCAGAGACATTATGTACATCTACATAACTCTGTGATGTGAAGATTAGCCACACCTGATAGTCACCTCCGAATGTCTTAGCAACAAATTTCACAGCTGTGCCAAATTTCACACCATCGCTTTATTTTCTAGACCTTCCTAATTCTGAAAGTAAATGTTTTTTGTTTTTTTTTTTTTAATTCTTGGGCCTGAATGCAAGTCATCTTTTGTAGTACAGGGGTCAGCAATTAAACATATGTGCTACATGACTTCACACTGATTCACTGTGGAACTTCTCTAAAGGATACAGGAGTTATTTTCATCAGTCCATTCAAATGAACCTGAGAGGACATATCTAATTCCCTGTTGCCAGGTAGCAATTGCTCTGGACCATTCTTGTCTCTTGGCTGGCGTGCCAAATGCTGGTGTGCAGTGTGTGCCATCTGTTTAGGGAACAGTTATCTAGAAGGGGAAAAATTTTTGTTAGGAGATACACTAAAATGGCATTTGCTGTTAAAAGTGTCAACCCTTTAATAGGCTGGACGATATAAGCAATAGTTTAAAATGTACTTCCTGGGAATGATTTAACAATCTACTATAAGAAAGTTCCTTTTAAAAGTTAACTCTGAAAAAGCAGCTCTTAATAGAGTGTAACCAGATGCTCCATAAATATCTGACTCTTTTTATATAATTAACAAGTCTTTTGGTTGTGTTGTTGTTGTGGTGGTGGTGGTGGTGGTGGTTGTGGTTGTTGTTTTAAGACAAGGTCTCTCTGGGTAGCCTGGGCTGTCTTGAAACTCTTTTACGGACCAGGCTGGCCTCAAACTCAGAGATCCACCTACCTCCGCCTCTGCCTCCTGAGTTCTGGGATTAAAGGTGTGTGCCACCACCACCCAGCAAAATATCTGAATCAGTTTTCTTCTTTCGTGATGTTTTATTGATTCTTTGTGACGTTCACATGATGCACCCTAGTCCTGCTCATGTTCCCATCCCCTCATGTCTGCCCTTTGCCCTTGCAAAGCTCCCTTACCAAAAAAAAAAAAAAAAACTATACAAGCAAACAAAAACAAAAAGAGCATAGAAAAATCTCATCGTAGAAGCTGTAGTGTATCATAGTAAGTCCACATTATCTCTATTGTCCACACATCTTCAATTACAAGTGTTCGCTGCAAGGAGTCACTGGTCTGGCTCAAGATCTCTGGCTTCTGTGACATCATCACTAGTGGATCCTCACCAGGACTCCTGGTTATCCTGCTGTTGCCATGTGTCACGGAGATCCTGCGGCTTTGGATCAGCAGCACCAGCCCTTTCACATGTTCCAAGTGTTCACAGATGATATAGATTTGGGGTGGGCCAACTCAGAGCCCTGGATCTGGGCCTGGGTGGTAGCTGAGCTGCTCGGCTCACTGGCTCTCCCTTGTTCACACCACCAGGGTGAGTTCTCCAGCACTGCTCCAGCCAGGCCACCCAAAGCCGCCATCAGCAGGAGGCAGGGTCCCCTCTCCTGAGTACTGCAGCCAGTGAAGGGCAGAGCATTAGCTCTCCTGAGCTAATGACTCTGTGGTCAGCTTTCCCAACTGTCAGAGGTGGCAAGGGACAGAGGGCATCACCTCTGTGCACATGCCATCCCATGGCAGATGAGTGTGGCAGAGTAGGCTCTCCCACATTCCTGACCCTGGGGCTGGCTCACCCACACCCCTGCCACCAGAACTAGTTCCCCTGTGTTGCCTGGGCAAGTCACAGGGCCTGCTCTCCCCAACCACTGCCTCTGCTTTCCAGAGTGCAACAGCCAGTGAGGGGTGGGGCCAGTTCTGCACAGCCCCTGGACATCCACGTGGTCCGGGCTGGCCACTTACAACTCCTCTCCGCCCTTGAGTCTCCGGTTCCATCTCTCTTCATAATGTTTAAGCTGTTCGGCTTCTATTTCTCGCCCATCTGCCCACTACATCTTTGCACATTGTTGTGGCTGGCCATACAGCTGGAGGGCCCCTGGGTGACATCTTCCATCCCCACCACTTGGAATGGCGGCAAGTGAGTGTCTATGGCCTGGCTGTGCTGTGTGCTACCAGAGGGCAGGTCTGTGGATGGCATGGAGGTCCACAGGTCTCTGTCTCTCTCCTCCTGCACTGTGATGCCTGGATTTTATTTGATTTGATTTTTATGAGTCCAACATATAAAACGGCTTTGGCCACCAAGCCAGGCATCAAGCTAGGATGAACAAGGGACTGCCATCTGCTATGCCCCTGACTGATATAAGAACAACACCACCAACAAGGTGTCTCTTTGCCCGTTCCCAGGGAGGGCTGAATCTTAATATGTTAAAAAAAAAAAAATAGTAAGCTTTAGTGCCAGAATGACAACCACATTCAATGTCTTGATTATTGAGATTCATTGTTTCCACCTTATTATCCTTTAAATGAAAATGTTTTAAGAGAAATAGCACAAGCTTTCATTTAGTGCAGAAAAATTGCTTTGCACTTCCTAATGTAATCACAAGGAACTACAGCCATCCCATCAATATTGCCAGAATAACAAGTAGATGAAGAGAAACAAAGTAAAGAGCATGTGACTGATGATAAGGCAAAGAAAAACAAGGCTATAAAACAGACGGAACACGTTCAAAATGATTGACTTAAGTTCAGACATTAGTAGCTACATCAAGTACTGGTTGATGGTTTTCAAAGAATGTATTCTGTGCCTCGTTACAGTCTCCACATGGACGTCGAGAAGATATGAGTGAGTTGTGCCACGCAGAAACGAGTTGAAGGAAAGCCGGTGTCCCTTATCTCCAGCCACAAGGACCCTAGGCCAGTGGGCACAACTATGACAAAGAAACTTGCTTTATAGTAATAATGGCTAGACTCTGTTTCTTTTTGTTTGTTTGTTTGTTTGTTTTAATGGTATGGCCTCAAAAGATTAAAGGCAAAATTTTTAAAAGCAGATAAACTTACTTAAACATTCTCTCCATGTGCGTGAGACAGAGACAGAGACACCAAGAGAGAGACAGAGAGAATACATTGACTGAATAATAATCAAAATATAGATATCACAATTTATGGGTTTAGCTGAAGTCACAGTTGGAAGCAGATTTATAGCTGTTAAAGTACATATTTCAAAAGAAGCAAAGACTATTATGTGCCCTTGTGAAACCCACATTTTCCCAAATGTAAGAAAACAAAAAGAAACTGTCAAACAAACAAATAAAGCACGCAGTATGAGAATTTGCAATCACCTCCACAGAGAAAATAGCAGCACAAAGCAATAACAGAATGAATTTGGAAATCAGACAAAATGGTTCTCGGTGCAGTGCTCAGAGTAGACTACCATCCGGATGGAAGAAAGTGAGTGCGAAAAGGTCTCCAAGCAGATCAGTAAGACCAGACACCCTCCCTGGCATGGGGCTTGCCGGGAGCACTAAGTGAACACACTGCCCCTGGGATTTGTGTAGGGTGAGAGTGGAGAAATTCTCGGTCCAGAGGTTTGAGAGATGGCTCAGTAGGCAAAATGTCTCTGTGCAAGCATGAGACCCAAGTCTGGATTCCTAACAAGTATCTGTCACCCTAGAACTTGTGGGAAGATACTAAGTTCTTAGTAAGGATAACTTACCAGCCAGCCTAGCCGATTGCTGAGGTTCAGGTTCACTGAGAGACACTGTCTCAAAAAAAATAAATTAAAAAAATAAAAAATAAAAATAAAAAAAAATAAAAAATAAAATATATATATATATATATATATATATATATATATATATATATATGGCGCAAAGTAATAAACAAAGACATTAGGCTTCTGCCTCTATCCCTCTATCCCACGTGTGCTCATTCATAAAGGTCACAGACAGGAGAGAAACAAAAAATTAAAATATCAGTTAGTGAACATGAAGAAAAAAAGTCTAAATCGTACACAACTTTGTAGGTTATTTTAAGAATACCAGCCAGGCATGGGTGGTGCACAACTTTAATCCCAGCACTCAGGAGGCAGAGGCAGGTGGATCGCTGTGAGTTCAAGGCCAGCCTGGTCTAGAAAGTGAGTCCAGGACAGCCAGGGCTACACAGAGAAACCCTGTCTCGAAACCTTCCATTCACTCCCACCAGAAAGCTGATATATTTTAAATAGACAACACCAATAATTGTGTTAAAAGTAGACGTGAAATTCAAAGTAGGAGCCCAGACATATCATCCAAAGCTGATTTGACTAGTGCTATAAAAGCAGTCAGACCTGGTCATTCCCCACATATATTTTAGTGAGCCAGTGTACTAACAGGACAAAGATGGCAAGAGAGAGAGGCAGGCTCATGTACAAGGTCAAGTTTGAACCAGCAGAAGGAAGGGTGTGCTGTATGCTGCTAAGACCGACAAGACAAAGAGTGTGACAAGTGGCCAGTTCGGTGTGAAATATTCACCTTGAGACTGCTGTTGGGCAGCACATCTTAGACAGCAGAGAGGTGTTGGATACAGCGCTCTGAAGTGCAGGAAAAGAGCACTGGCTGGGGTGGTGTCTGTTTCAGAGTTACAGGGACTCACAAGGAAGAAACGATGGGATTAGGAAAGATTCCTTTTATCCTACATTGGATAAACACTCTGCCCACGTCCTTTCCTGTCAGTGGAGCAGAGGTGACACCGGACCTCAGATTTTTGCAATTTTCACCTTTTCCCCAGTTCATCCACCAGCTATATGTCAGGTCAAAAGGAAATTCCACTGCCCCCAAATTCTGGTGATTAGACAAAAAAAAAAAAAAAACAGCATTCCTCAGGAACTTATGAAGCCAGTTTCCCTCTACCGAAGGAGCTAGTTTCCTTATCACTGGCAGAAAGAACACGTGGCTATCTATGCTGACTATCAGCAAGCCAAACCATAAGCTGGCTGCAGGATTTCTCAGTATCACAAATACCTAGTTCTTCTCACCTCCTCCTCCTACCAGAAACTTCTCCAAATCAGGAGCGCTCTCTCTCTCTCTCTCTCTCTCTCTCTCTCTCTCTCTCTCTCTCTCTCTCTCTCTCTCTCACACACACACACACACACACACACACACACACACTCTGTCCCTCACCAGCTAGCTACTCATTTCTCCTTATAACCTTGCTATTTTGTCTGGGCTCGCTCGCTCTGTCTGTCTGTCTGTCTGTCTGTCTGTCTGTCTCTCTCTCTCTCTCTCTCTCTCTCTCTCTCTCTCGTACTCGCTCTCTCTCCTCCTGACCAAGTACAGTCTGTTGGGCTGAGACCATAGCTTTTCACATTTCTATCTATCCTCAGGCCTAGCTCTCAAAGCTTCTAGCCGCCATATGATCTAATTTTCTGGAAGCCTAGACCCTTAAGGCTTCGGCTTCCAGCCTTTATCTGCTAACCTACGCCTAGAATGTTTTCAGCCTCCAAGACTTACTGATGAATAAAGCCACCCTTTCTAGCTCTTTCTGAACTCTCACTTGGCTGCTTCAACTCAGCTGTTCTGGCTCAAACTTCTCTCCAAGCTGACTGATTCCATCTGGCTTCTCTCAGCCTCTGACTGAATTTCTCTGCTTAGAAAAACT
The DNA here is from genome assembly GCF_964271855.1 of Acomys minous. NCBI lineage: Eukaryota > Metazoa > Chordata > Mammalia > Rodentia > Muridae > Acomys > Acomys minous. The sequence goes on from NC_140495.1 coordinate 101,326,054, forward strand.
GCCTCTGAACTCCACGAACTGAATAGAACTTAGTGGAACCTGCACGAACTCAACTGAACTCAACTGCACTCAACTGAACTGCACCAAACTCAACTCTCTTCTTTCTCCCTGCACTGTTCTTACTGTTTTTCAGAAATATTTTGACTTTACTTATATTGACTTTGACAATCACTAAGAACTTTCTTAAAACTACCCCTACATCCTCGGTCCCTCCTTAATTCCTCCCAGACCCACCCCTACATCCTCGGTCCCTCCTTAGTTCCTCCCAGACCCACCCCTACATCCTTGGTCCCTTCTTAGTTCCTCCCAGACCCACCCCTACATCCTTGGTCCCTTCTTAGTTCCTCCCAGACCCACCCCTACATCCTCGGTCCCTCCTTAGTTCCTCCCAGACCCACCCCTACATCCTCGGTCCCTCCTTAGTTCCTCCCAGACCCACCCCTACATCCTCGGTCCCTCCTTAGTTCCTCCCAGACCCACCCCTACATCCTCGGTCCCTCCTTAGTTCCTCCCAGACCCACCCCTACATCCTCGGTCCCTCCTTAATTCCTCCCAGACCCACCCCTACATCCTTGGTCCCTTCTTAGTTCCTCCCAGACCCACCCCTACATCCTCGGTCCCTCCTTAATTCCTCCCAGACCCACCCCTACATCCTTGGTCCCTTCTTAGTTCCTCCCAGACCCACCCCTACATCCTCGGTCCCTCCTTAGTTCCTCCCAGACCCACCCCTACATCCTTGGTCCCTCCTTAGTTCCTCCCAGACCCACCCCTACATCCTCGGTCCCTCCTTAGTTCCTCCCAGACCCACCCCTACATCCTCGGTCCCTCCTTAATTCCTCCCAGACCCACCCCTACATCCTTGGTCCCTTCTTAGTTCCTCCCAGACCCACCCCTACATCCTTGGTCCCTCCTTAGTTCCTCCCAGACCCACCCCTACATCCTCGGTCCCTCCTTAGTTCCTCCCAGACCCACCCCTACATCCTCGGTCCCTCCTTAATTCCTCCCAGACCCACCCCTACATCCTTGGTCCCTTCTTAGTTCCTCCCAGACCCACCCCTACATCCTCGGTCCCTCCTTAATTCCTCCCAGACCCACCCCTACATCCTCGGTCCCTCCTTAATTCCTCCCAGACCCACCCCTACATCCTTGGTCCCTTCTTAGTTCCTCCCAGACCCACCCCTACATCCTCGGTCCCTCCTTAGTTCCTCCCAGACCCACCCCTACATCCTCGGTCCCTCCTTAATTCCTCCCAGACCCACCCCTACATCCTCGGTCCCTCCTTAGTTCCTCCCAGACCCACCCCTACATCCTCGGTCCCTCCTTAGTTCCTCCCAGACCCACCCCTACATCCTCGGTCCCTCCTTAATTCCTCCCAGACCCACCCCTACATCCTCGGTCCCTCCTTAGTTCCTCCCAGACCCACCCCTACATCCTCGGTCCCTCCTTAATTCCTCCCAGACCCACCCCTACATCCTCGGTCCCTCCTTAGTTCCTCCCAGACCCACCCCTACATCCTCGGTCCCTCCTTAATTCCTCCCAGACCCACCCCTACATCCTCGGTCCCTCCTTAGTTCCTCCCAGACCCACCCCTACATCCTCGGTCCCTCCTTAGTTCCTCCCAGACCCACCCCTACATTCTCGGTCCCTCCTTAGTTCCTCCCAGACCCACCCCTACATTCTCGGTCCCTCCTTAGTTCCTCCCAGACCCACCCCTACATTCTCGGTCCCTCCTTAGTTCCTCCCAGACCCACCCCTACATTCTCGGTCCCTCCTTAGTTCCTCCCAGACCCACCCCTACATCCTCGGTCCCTCCTTAGTTCCTCCCAGACCCACCCCTACATCCTCGGTCCCTCCTTAATTCCTCCCAGACCCACCCCTACATTCTCGGTCCCTCCTTAGTTCCTCCCAGACCCACCCCTACATCCTCGGTCCCTCCTTAGTTCCTCCCAGACCCACCCCTACATCCTCGGTCCCTCCTTAGTTCCTCCCAGACCCACCCCTACATCCTCGGTCCCTTCTTAATTCCTCCCAGACCCACCCCTACATCCTCGGTCCCTCCTTAGTTCCTCCCAGACCCACCCCTACATCCTTGGTCCCTCCTTAATTCCTCCCAGACCCACCCCTACATCCTCGGTCCCTCCTTAATTCCTCCCAGACCCACCCCTACATCCTCGGTCCCTCCTTAGTTCCTCCCAGACCCACCCCTACATCCTCGGTCCCTCCTTAGTTCCTCCCAGACCCACCCCTACATCCTCGGTCCCTCCTTAGTTCCTCCCAGACCCACCCCTACATCCTCGGTCCCTCCTTAGTTCCTCCCAGACCCACCCCTACATCCTCATCCCTCTGAACTTCATGTTCTCTTCTCTTTTTAATACCCACTGAGTTCAGTTTGTGACGCCTACCTGCTCCCGGGTGAGGGGCCAGCCACTGGTTCACCTACCACCCATTACACCCTTACAAGTCCAAATTTTGTATCGGATTTCATTGTTGCTGTAAGCATATGATGCCACAATGATATTTATTGCGTCATTTTCATACCTGTATATGATGTGCTTCAAGCACGTTAACTTCATATTCTTTCATATCGCTCTCTAGCTTTCTCCATGCCCAAATTGTTCTCTTGTGGTTCCTGTTCTTCATTCATGCCTACAGAGAATATGGATGCTCATCTTTCTGAGTCTGATTCACTTCATTTAATATGCTGATCTATGGATCCATAAAGTTCTACTGTGACACTCGCACCACCACGGTACCGAGTCGAGGGTGAGGGACTGCGGATTTAACTCATGCACACACACTCATGCACACACACGCACGCACATACACACAATAACACAGCGGGTCCTTCATGCTAAGAGAGCAGCAGCCACAGCAGCAGCCACGGCAGCAGTTTATTATTCTCTTCCAGAGTTCCAAAGAGCCTTCTTATAGGCAGCAAAACAGGAATCCTCCTCCCAGGTGAAATCCCTCAAGAGGTGATTGCACACAGGAGGAAAAGTCTCGAGGAAGGGAGGGACGCGTTCTCAGAGCAGTAAACATGACTAGCTAACCAAGATAAACCCAGACATGGAAGGTGCTAGAAACAGGACATGAAACAGCAAGACAGGCAGGCAGCCCAGTCGGGCCTGGTTCCTACATTCTACAGATGACATGATTTGGGCTTTTTTGTTGTTGTTGAGACAGGGTTTCACTATGTTGCTTTGGCTGGCCTGGAACTTATTACATTGGTAAGAGTGGCTTTGAACTCATAGAGATAGATCTGCCTGCCTCTATGCTTCCCATGTGCTAAAATTCCTGATATAAGCCACAATGTCTGTCGATTTTGTTTTTCTTAATGGTTGTGTTTATTATTCTTCCATGTGCCTATAAATATGCAGATAAGATTTTCAGAAATAAAAATAATTTAGTATATAACAGGAGTAATGGTAGAAACACTTCTAATGAAGAAAGGTACAAAACACCTAGGTGTGTCAAAGTCAGGAAAATATACACGTAAGAATCATTGTTAAGAGAGTCAGAATTAAGAGTTGCAATGATTTCACACACAAAGATAATTTCACTGTTTAGAAATGCTGTGGAACTAGTCCAGTGCCCACAAAAAGGATCTTACAAGTGAGTTAATGATGTCTATTAGGCATTTTTATTAAGTTGTCAGTAGCTATTGTTTATGAGATGATAAACGATAGTCCTGTGAATTAAAAGATGGTTTTCACAAAATATGGTAATTTGTCTCATGAAGTGTCACACTCTGCAGAATACAGCACGTACTGCCACTTTTGTTCTGCAAACATATCTTAAGGGCAGCCATCTTCAGATCATTTTAATTACCTTAAGGGGGATTTTAATTTGATTAAGATGTATGGAAATTAATTCACTACCCTTCAAAAAAAATGAAAGCCTCAGTACAGCTGTAATTAAACACATCAAGGAAGAAAGCAATGTGCAGGCAAGGTGGGTCTGCCATTGGGTCCAGGCTCATCTGTCAGCTGAGAGATCTCCTGAAAAGCCTGCCAGAAGAGATGGATGGATGAAAATGGTACCGCCATCCTTTTAACAAGTAAGATGAGAGTGGGGAAAACAGACCAATAGTCAGGATTGTCCTGACGCCACAAGAAGAGACAACTGAGCACAAAGTAAATCCACGCTCAGACACGTAGGCAGGAGTTAGCCCTGCAAAGCCTGCTTATTTGAAAACAACAGTAGCAATCCTTATGAAATAGTTTTTAGGGGATTTAAAATGTGAATTTCATCTTCACTCTGGGAGAGATTTTTGGTCAGCAAATTTTTTTTCTGGAAAGAAGAAGTTTATATCTTGGCCTGTTTCTAGCTGAGTCCATTATATAAATGAGAGTTATGGAGCCAGAGGATATGGCGTAGCCCTTTGCTAGGCAGTGAAACGCTAACCCTTATTTAATATTGAACAGCACGGCAGATCTGGGGAGACCCTAGTGACGGCTACCCTGCCTTCATACTTTATAATGCGGGTTGCAATTTCAACTTGAGAGAGCTCACTCTCGGCCTTCGGTGCTCAATTATGATCATCTGAGCACTCACTTGATAATCATTTACCTGCCACATACCTCCTCTGAAAACACACCATCAGTCTTAGCATCTCAAATTACCAAGTAGGTTACGCAGGTGACCTTCTTCCTTCGGGATTCCACCTTTCCATGTGGGATCACACACCCCGTGCTTTCTGGCCACTGCCTTCCTCAAATCACCTTGGTGTGGATATATTCTGGCCAACGTGATGTTGGTAATCACACTTCTCCCACCGACCTTTGAAAGCGTTCTGTGTTGAGTATGCCTGCTCCCTCTCTCAGCAGCCTCAGAACTATATTCTCCCTTCTATAGCCACAGTTAGATTAAAGGGGCTCAATGATGTTTCTTATGACTTACTCTTTGGTAGTTTGAGCATTTTCCTGAATTCAGAATCAATGAAGATTTCACTAGCAGTGTGTGTCCTGGGTATGGTTTAATGGCCTAAGGTTTGGTTTGTTTGTTTTTTTTTTAAAGAATCAAATAGAAGTATTTTCTTCTCTTTTCATCTTATCTATAATTTCAGGTGATCCTCATGGCCAGAGTTTTGCCATTATTTTAGAACTTTGTTTAGATATTATATAACTCCTTTAATATTGTATATAGTATATAGTATACATTGTTACATAAATATGTAGGGGATACATAATATTACATTGTATACATCAGTCTTCAGGAGAGACAGGGAGCAAATTCTATCCCTACTGTATTGCTGTGATTTGGAACCTAACTCAGTACAGGTTTCATCATGACACTCACAGTTTACCCCTGACTCAAAGTGCCAAAGATGAAACTCTAATTTGCCTTGCTGGTTACGTAAGGTTGATTTTATTTTATTTACTTCCATATGATCAAGATGATAGGTGAAGAATTCCTTGATTGTTCCTGATCTCTTTTTAGCATAACACAGAGCAGTGATGTGGGCAGTAAGCTGTGCGTAAGAATTTTCCTCTTTGCTGTATTCTGCTTATATTCCAAAATTTGCAAATATTAAATTTTGGCATTATATGTAACCTTATTTTTTTAATGTTATATACATTTGTTGTCCCCTTTGGTTTTTAATGATTTCTTATGTAAAGCATTCATTGACACCAAAAAAAAAAAAAACAACAACAATGTAAGACTAACTTGGGGGAGGAGGGGATAATCATTTTAGACATTCAGTTAAAATGTAATTTATCTAAATTCCCAAATGCTTAATAGAAATATATGTCTTTTTGACATTCTGCTTGTTCACTGTACAGTAAATTGCATTATAGAGAGTACACCTCTATTTTCATATGTAACTTTAAAGTAACTGTTTTTCTTTTATGCAGAAATTGATGGCACTCACATAAAATTGAGTTACTGAGATGGCAATACTTCTTTTCAAGTTAGTATTTCCTAGAATGTACCATGGCCTTACATTGATAAACTGTTGTCCAGTCTCATTTGCTATCATTAGTTCATCTTTTTAATGTGACCATCATTTATTCTTAGAGTTATACATAGGTTTACTTGTGTGTGCTGGGCGTGGTGGTGCACGCCTTTAATCCCAGCACTCGAGAGGCAGAGGCAGACAGATCACTGGTTCAAGGCCAGCCTGGTCTACAAAGTGACTCCAAGACAGCCAAGGCTACACAGAGAAACTTTGTCGAAAAAAAAAAAGATTTACTTGTATGTTACATCCCCAACTTAGTAAAGAAATACTTCTATAGCTATAGAATGTTACCAACTTCATATAACAGAGGCTGAAAGCCAAGGGAGGGATTGTAGAATTTCATTTTAGTTCATTAATTGAGACATTATAAGGATACTTGGAAGCCAGGTATAGTGGTGTACACCTTTAATCCCAGCACACAGGGAGGCAAAGGCAAACAGATCTCTGAGAGTTCAAGGCCAGTATGGTCTACAAAGAGAGTACAGGACAGCCAGGACTACACAGAGAAAGCCTGTCTCAAAAAAAACCGAACAAAACAAACAAAAAAGAATACTTGGATACTTTTGATAGTTATGATATTTTCTGCTCTTTTTTGTAGATTGTGTTTTGTCTATATATTTCTACAAATTTACAAATAACTCTTCCCAAACTATTTTTAAAATAAAAATTCAAAACAAAAAAAATGTCATTGAGACAATGAAAACAATTTTCAGTATGATCTTCCACTGACGCATATTCTTATGTAAAATGTGACAAACACTTGTCACAGGCCAATGGCATTTGAAATGAGTGTGCACACGTTGAGAAGGGTGAAAAGCCTTTTGTCTCACACTGCAATAGCATACCAATAGTAGTGTGCAGTTTGGGGCTTACGTTTTACCCAGGACGGTTGTTTGGAAATCCTTGGAAGAGGTGTGCCACGGTCATTATGCCTGGGACCCCAGCCCGCCAGCTGTAATGCGGCTCTTCCAGAACGCTGGCTAATGGAAACTTGTCTTTAGCGGCCAGTTCCACCCAAATCACTCCCTTCTCGCTCCCTAAACACTTACTGCATTCATCCGCACTGACCCTCAGTCCCGTTGTTTAAACACTTGTTGGGGTTCCTGGCTGAACTGGCTAGCCAAAGCTTAAAAGCCTCAAAAAATGCCTACGTGGAAACAAAACAGGCTCCAGCCCCTTTCCAAGGCCCCTTTTCCTTTGCCCAGTTCTTTCCAAGCTTAGCCTTGGACAGGGGATGGGGACCCTGTCCTGAGCATTAAGGGGGGGGTCCCGGATTTGGTGACTTTTGCTGAGCTTCACATTGCTCTCTTCCTATAAGTCTTGCTGCCTTAGGAGATGATACACAATTTGAGCTCAGGGCATTTTAATAAATAGAGAGGAAACGTCAAGCAAATGAGAGGACGCTGCCTGGGGATGCTATAACTGTGCGACTATTTGATGAGGCTTGCTCACTCAAGCATTCACCATGCATTTCCCCATTGTGTCATCGTTGTCTAGTTTTGATGTCTCTGCTTTATTGTCTTAGGGTTTTTAAATGTCATTTTGTCTTCAAACACTCCAATGAGAGAGGCGAGTATCCCACCTCAGTTTTTATTTACGTGCTCTCCCCAACAGCCACAGGGCAGTTGAAGTTTAACTACACAGGCTTTTCAAGTTTTATTTTATTTTAGGGTTTAGTTCCCTCTACAGAATTTGTTTTTTATAGATTATCCTTATTAATAATATCTGAAACACCTCTTTTTGACATCTATGACCAATATGTTTACTTAAAATTTTAGGGTTTTTTTTTTTCATTTTCTTTTTAATTAGCATGCTTAAATTATCCATGTCAATGGGCCTCAGTGTGCTATTTCATATTTCAGTACATGAAAGGATAATGAAATCAAGACTTATGGTTTGTTTTTAACACTTAGAAGAATTTGAAGAGGATTGAAAATGAAATAAATAGGGAGTTGGAGAGATGGCTCAGCGGATAAGAGCACTGTCTGCTCTTCCCGAGGTCCTGAGTTCAATCCCTAGCAACCACAGAGTGGCTCACAACCATCTATATTAGAATCTGATGCCCTCTTCTGGCATATAGGTGTATATGCAGATTGAGCACTCATAGATAAAATAAATAAAACAAAATCTAAAAAAAGAAAATAAAATAAAATGAAACAAATAAAATGATGTTTGTAAGACTAAAAGGAATCTGCATTTCCAGTGAAGTGATACATAATATGTTTAGTCCTATAGTTATCTTAATTCATGTAAAATACCCTTGTTCATGTTTAACCACTTTCTAAAATGTTCCCAAGGTTTTAGTAGAACCCCTGCTTGTAGTTTACATCTATCTCCTTTTCACATAGGTCCAAAGGTTACAAACAAAAATAATATGGGTTTGGGAAAATAATCTTCCATAATAATTTATAATCGTGTGATTATGAAAATTTGAATATGTGTGCTTTTAAAGCTTTACAATACCTTAAAAATCACTTTATTCCAACTAACGAGCATAAATAATACACAGCTGGATTTAAAAAGCCGCATGGACAAAGAGCCTAAATTCTATGCGTATTGGCGAACTCCTACACAGCTGCAGCAGCTATAAAAACAAGCGCCCTCCACTCAGGGCTTTACGCTTCCACCATCAACTGCATTGTTTGATTGATTGTTTAATTACAAACCCTCGATCTGCAGCTACATGATTTATGACACAGAGATGCCAAAAATACACATTGGAGGAAAAAAAACAGCGTCTTTGCAAATGGTGCTGGAAAACTGATACATGCAAAGGAGGAAACACGATCCCTATCTGTCATCTTATACAAAAGTCAGCTCCACATGCATCAAAAGTTCTTACTGTGGGTCTGAAACTCTGAGACTTTAGAGGAAATAACAAGAGAAAACACTTCAAGTTAAAGGTATAGTCTATAAAGTCTCAGAGAGCTCTCAACAGGACTCTAGCTGCCCAAGAATTAATGCTAATGGTTGACAAATGGGACTTAAGTAAGAAAAAAAAAATCTTCTGTATAGCAAAGGAAACAGTAGACTGAAGAGATGACATACAGACTGGGAGAAATCTCTGCTAACTATACATCTGACAGAGAATTAACGTCTAAAATATGCAAAAAAAAAAAAACCTAAATAAGACATCAAACACCCTAATCAGCAAACGGCTAATGTAATAAATGGAAACTTCTCAAAACGCCCAAAATAACATGAGAGAACGTTCACTCTCACCAGCAATCAGAAAAATGTAAGACAAAATTATATTGAGCTAGCCGAGCGGTGGTGGCGCACTCCTTTAATCCCAGCCCTCAGGAGGCAGAGGCAGGCAGATCTCTGTGAGTTCAAGGCCAGCCTGGTCTACACAGTGAGTCCCAGGACAGCCAAGGCTACACAGAGAAGCCCTGTCGCAGAAAGAAAAAACAAAGTTATGTTGAGATTCCATCTCACCCCATTAAGATGACAATCTTTTAAGAAAACGAAGACAGACCAAGAAGGACGTTCATTTCGTGTTCTCTCCCATACACAAAAGTTAACTTTCCAGCTGTAGATAAGTCTTTCATGGAGAATACCCACAGAGGTAAGGACCACAGAGGAGCTATGGAGAGCGGGAGGGGGTCTTTCAAGGAAGGAGAGACAATAGAATACAGTATTATAAAGGGGCAGGGGGATAACGGACCATGAGAGATTACATAGGGGACAAGGGATGAGAGGGACAAAGGGATATTGGAAGAGATAACACAAACAAGCTTTTGAAAATGCCGTATGGAAAACTACTAATACAGAAGCTTCCTAGCACGTACACATCACATGCATGTACTTATGCAAACACAAGAGTGCTTAAGTCAAGTTAACTTATAACGCGGGGAGGCAGGCTGTGCCTCAACTGGACACCACACGCTAATGAACCGAAGCCCCAGTGCCAGGAACGGGTTGTCTTCTTAAGTCGTTGCTCAGTAGGGTACCATCAACTTCCGAACGGCCATCTATTTTAGTTTCCCTCCGGAAGTTGGCAGTAAGGCCCTGTTGCTGAAGGTACTACATGCTTGAATCAAAGAACATGAAGACACCCAGCTGTGGGAAAGATTAAGCTTTGTCACAGGTGGAAGCAGTCTTGGTGGGCTTTACCCTTGGGGCACACCATGAATACCTTGTGACAGACTGTTTGGAGCCTTCCTGGGCTTGGAATTCAGGAAGCCTACCTGGGAACCCCACCGTGGCTATTGTTTTCCTAATTGACCCTCGAAGGGAGAAGGAGACCGCCCTTTGCATGTGACTGGGAAGGTGGTGGGAAGGAAAACAAGAGGTTGAGGGAAGGCGAGCAGAGAGCGCGGAGAGAGAGGAACAGACCGGACCAGCTCGTGGGTCAGAGAGACACCTAAAGACCTATCCCGTGGAACGGAGACTGGAAGGTTCATTCTTCTGTCCCTTTAAACTTTTTTCCTTCTTGTGTATGCTAGTTGGGTTGTATAATAAAGTTTAATTGTTAATAAACAGAGCCAACACCCAGCTGATGTAGATGCTTCTTCCTACTGCCTAGATTTCATGGTGCTGTAAGGTGCTACACATGATACTATAGGAGAAAACTAATCATTAGTCTCACCCAGTTACGAACAGTACAAGCTACAGTGACCACTGGCCTGCCAAGGTATAGCCAACAACAAGAGTGGCACATATGTTGTGGGAGCAACCAAATACTCTCTGATTGGATTCAATGAAACATACATTTAAAAAAAAAGTTTCATAATCTTCAGGAAGAAAAAAATGAATGTAACTTAAGATAATCATATAAAGTAGGTTAAACCAGTCTCAGAAAGATAAATATAACGTTTTCTCTCGTTTTCTCACATATATGTGGACACTCCTGACTTAATGCCTTTGGGGCTCATGGCCTGGGGCAGCTTCCTCCTACATGACTGAGGAAGTGGTAGGGCGGAGGGTGCCCAGAGGTGAGCATCCATTGGCCGGCTCAGAGATGACACGGAGGAACCTGATTGGTCGCCCAAACCTATATATCCTGCTGTCTCTCCCAGAATAAAGGAGTCTGCAGCCCCTCGCCGGATTCCTGGTGTCTGTGTAATGGCACCTCTTGTAAGACCCCCTCCCCTGTGCACCCGGCATAGCAAGCATAGCAGCAGTAACGTTATCTTGCAAGGCAAGACTAGAATAATGGGTTCCCGAGATAAAATAAGGCCTGGAGCTCAGAGGAGAAAGATAAAAGCGTGCTTGTCCTTGTCAAACAAAATATTTATGGTCGGCCATCTGGCCCAGGGAGTGGGCAAACTCCCCTGTTCCCATCCGATGGCCGGGCCATAACCTCGCTCCATGTCAAACAAGATATTTATGGATGGCCACCTGGCCCAGAGAACGGGTAAACTCCCCTGCTCCCAGAGCCCACCTAATGACCGGACTATAACCTCGCCTCATTTAAATTTACCAATCAGAGCCCTGTAACTATGCTTTTTCGCTTCTGTAACCGAGCTTCCCGCCAAACTCCCTATAAAGGACCCCCTAAAGACTCGCCCGGCGCGCCAGCCTCTTGGGAGACTGAAACGCCCGGGTACCCGTCCCCTTAATAATAAAGCCTCTTGCTTGTTGCAGCCGAAGCCTTGGTCTCGTTGGTTCTTGGTGGGGGTCTCCGCGTTAAGACCGCCGTGTCGGGGGTCTTACATTTGGAGGTCCCACCGAGATCGAGACCCCCGCCTGGGGACCATCGACCCAAATTCGGGAGGTAAGCCTTTGTCTTTGCGCCGGCCGGCTTTGTCGTTGTTGATCGTTGTTAATCGTTACGTGTCTCGGTGTTTGCGCAAACTCTCTGAATCTGGCAAGGGCGGGGGAAGCTGACGGGCTTGTACTCCCCCCTTGTGGCCCGGGGAGACGTCCCTGTGGAATTCTGTACTAGAACCCTGTCTCCTCCAGGGTTATTTGGGGCTCCGGCCCATCTGAGAGGCTATTCGCCTCATCTGGAAGGCGGGGGGTACGGATCCCCTGCGGCGGCCGAGCCGCCGCCTGCAACCGCCGCTTTATTTTCGCTTTGGCGCAAGCGTCCCGCGCAGGCTGTGTCTGGTCTTCTGTGTGTAGTGTTTCTCTGTTGTGTTTCGTTCTATATTTTCGGCACCATGGGTCAGACTCTTGTCACCCCACTAACCCTTACTTTGCAGCACTCCAAAGAGGTCCGTGCCATAGCGCACAATTTGTCAGTAGAAGTTCGCAAGGGCAGATGGGAAACTCTTTGTTCCGCTGAATGGCCTACGCTTTATACCGGGTGGCCACAAGATGGCACTTTTAACCTTTCTCTCATTCTACAGATCAAGTCCAAAATTATAGACCCTGGACCACACGGTCATCCGGACCAGGTCCCCTACATAATGACTTGGGAATCTCTCGTTCGTGACCCCCCTCCATGGGTCAGACCTTTCCTCATTCAGCCCCACTCCGCGACTCCCGCCGGGGCCGGGCCCCACTCCGCGACTCCCGCCGGGGCCGGGCCCCACTCCGCGACTCCCGCCGGGACCGGGCCCCACTCCGCGACTCCCGCCGGGGCCGGGCCCCACTCCGCGACTCCCGCCGGGGCCGGGCCCCACTCCGCAACACCCCAGCCGGCGCCTTCTGCTCTGGCGGGTTCCGCTGGGACCGGGCTCCCTCCCGCAATGCCCCTGCCTGTAGTTTCTGCTCTGGCGGGTTCAGCTGGGACCGGGCTTCCCCTCGCTACGCCCCAGCCAGTGTCCCCTGCCATGGCAGATTCAGCTGGGACCGGGCTTCACTCCGCTCCGCCCCCCGCTGGGACAGGTCTCTATCCCGCCATTGTCCGTCCAGCCCAGAAGGTCTTGCCACCAGATGAGGGGCCCCTCCTGGATCTCCTGACTGAAGAACCACCCCCCTACCGGGCCCTAGTGGTTCCAGGTCCAGCCTCATCGGCCGGACCTCCGACTCCCTCGGCTCCTCCCCCGCCGGGGACACCTGGGGATATCACGCCCCGCCCTGAAGATATTGCTCCCACCGCAGCGCCTGAGGCCTCACCGATGGCCGGCCGACTCCGTAGCCGGCGCGAAGTTCCACCTCAGACCTCTCAGGCCTTCCCTCTTCGGGCTGGCACGGGTGGCCAGATGCAATATTGGCCGTTTTCCGCCTCAGACCTTTATAATTGGAAAAATAATAACCCTTCTTTTTCTAAGGACCCCTCCCGGCTAACCTCCCTTATTGAGTCCATTCTAGTCACCCATCAACCCACTTGGGATGATTGTCAACAGCTTCTACAGACGCTCCTTACCTCTGAGGAAAAGCAGCGCGTCCTTCTGGAGGCACGCAAGAGCGTCCCAGGAGCTAATGGGCGGCCTACCCAGCTGCCAAATGAGATAGCCAGTGCCTTCCCCTTGGAACGACCCGACTGGGACTTCAATACTGAGGAAGGTAGGGCCCACCTACGCCTTTATCGTCAGCTGCTTATAGCGGGTCTCCAAAAAGCCGCCAGGCGGCCCACCAATTTGGCCCAGGTTAAGATGGTTACTCAAAAAGCAGATGAGACGCCGTCAGCTTTCCTTGAGCGTCTAAAAGAGGCTTATAGGGTCTATACTCCATATGATCCGGAAGACCCCCTCCTGGCCACCACCCTGGCCATGGCTTTTATCTGGCAGTCTGCCCCAGATATCAGACGCAAATTGGAGAAATTGGAGGAACTTAAAGAGAGTACAGTTCAGGATCTTTTAAAGGAGGCAGAGAAAGTTTATAATAAGAGAGAGACGCCGGAAGAGAGAGAAGAAAGGCTTAGGAAAGAGTCTGAAGAAAGGGAAGAGAGATTGAGAAAAGAAGCGGAAGAGAGGGAAAATGCTAGAGATAAAAAGAGACATAGAGAAATGAGTAGACTTTTGGCCACCGTAGTTTCAGGACGCCAGGATAGTCAGGGCCAGGGAGAACGGAGAAAAACCCCTGTGGATAAGGACCAATGTGCCTATTGTAAGGAGAGAGGTCACTGGGTACGGGACTGTCCCAGGCGTCCCAAAGGGCCCCGTAGAACCCCCCCCCCGCGGCTCTCCTCAACCTGGAAGACTGAAGAAGTCAGGGTCAGGAGCCTCCCCCTGAACCCCGGCTAACTCTAAATGTGGGGGGGCAACCCGTCACCTTCTTGGTGGATACGGGAGCTCAGCACTCCGTCCTTACCACCGCACCGGGGCCCCTGACAACAAAGACTGCCTGGGTGCAAGGAGCGACTGGCGGGAAGCCTTACCGCTGGACCACCGAGAGAAAAGTACATCTTGCCACCGGTAAGGTCTCACATTCCTTTCTTCACGTCCCGGACTGCCCATATCCCCTCCTGGGAAGAGACTTATTAACCAAACTCAAGGCCCAAATTCACTTCGAAGAAGGGCACACTCGTGTGACAGGACCACAAGGGCAGCCTATTCAGACTTTGGTATTAAATTTAGAGGATGAATACAGATTGTATGAGACTGACCCCCCTGGGAGCGATACCCCTAGCCCAGACTGGCAAGCCCTGTATCCATCATCATGGGCCGAAACTGGGGGAATGGGCCTAGCTCACCAACAGCCCCCCATATTAGTACACCTTAAGGCTTCTGCCACCCCAGTCTCTATCCGGCAGTACCCTATGTCACAGGCAGCCTACCTGGGAATACGGCCTCATATTCGGAGACTCCTGGACCAAGGCATACTGACTCCTTGTCAGTCTCCCTGGAACACCCCCTTGCTTCCTGTTAAAAAGCCCGGAACGGGGGATTATCGGCCGGTCCAAGACTTAAGAGAAGTCAACAAACGGGTTGAAGACATACATCCTACTGTCCCCAACCCTTACAACCTATTGACGGGGCTATCCCCAGACCATGTCTGGTACACTGTGCTGGACTTAAAGGATGCTTTCTTCTGCCTAAGACTGCATCCCTCCAGCCAGCCTCTCTTTGCATTCGAATGGAAGGACCCCGACTTGGGGATTTCGGGGCAACTAACATGGACACGGCTGCCACAGGGATTTAAAAATAGTCCCACCCTGTTCGATGAGGCCTTACACCGTGATTTGGCCGACTTCAGGGTACGATACCCAGACCTCATATTGCTCCAATATGTGGACGATCTCCTCCTGGCAGCCCCCTCTAAGGAGAGCTGCCGACGGGGAACCCACGCCCTCCTACAAGTCCTAGGACGGCTGGGGTATCGAGCCTCTTTCAAGAAGGCACAAATTTGCCAGACTGAAGTAACCTACCTAGGTTACTCCATCAAGGATGGACAGAGGTGGCTCACTCCGGCTAGGAAACAAACTGTCCTCCAAATCCCGCCACCGCGGTCCCCCCGTCAGCTCAGAGAATTTTTAGGAACAGCGGGCTTTTGCCGCCTCTGGATCCCTGGGTTCGCGGAACTGGCAGCTCCCCTGTACCCCCTCACCAAGCCAGGAACGATGTTTGTCTGGGGGCCCACCCATCAACAGGCCTTCGAGGCTATTAAGACTGCCTTAATTTCAGCCCCCGCACTGGGGCTGCCCGATTTAACCAAGCCCTTTGAGTTGTTCATTGACGAGAAGCAAGGCTACGCCAAGGGAATTCTAATTCAGAGACTGGGGCCCTGGAAAAGGCCTATAGCCTACCTCTCTAAGAAACTGGACTCCGTGGCAGCAGGCTGGCCCCCTTGCCTACGGATGGTTGCTACAGCCGCCTTACTCCTTAAAGACTCTAATAAACTCACCATGGGACAGCCAATTACTATCTTAGCGCCCCATGCCATGGAATCCCTGGTCCGGCAGCCCCCAGACAGATGGCTCTCCAACGCCCGGGTTACACATTACCAGGCCATGCTTTTAGACTCGGACAGAGTCACCTTTGGGCCAATAACCAATCTCAACCCTGCCACGCTGCTCCCTCTCCCAGACGGGCCCGAGGATCATGACTGTCAGCAAGTCCTGGCGGAAATCCACAGAACCCGCCCTGACCTCACTGACCAGCCCCTCCCTCACCCAGACTTCGTTTGGTATACGGATGGGAGCAGCTTCCTGGATAACGGGACACGACGGGCCGGAGCGGCTATCACCACCACCGACCAGGTAATATGGGCCAGCCCTCTGCCCCCAGGGACCTCCGCCCAGCGTGCTGAACTGATCGCCCTGACCAAGGCCCTGGAACTGGCAAAAGGAAAAAGGCTAACAGTCTATACAGACAGCCGGTATGCCTTCGCCACAGCCCACGTACATGGAGAAATTTATCGGCGCCGAGGACTCCTCACCTCAGAAGGTAAAGAAATTAAAAATAAGACTGAAATCCTGGCCCTCCTGAAGGCCCTCTTTTTACCCCAGCAGCTCAGCATCATCCATTGCCCGGGCCACCAGAAAGGGGACTCTCCTGAGGCTCGAGGTAATCGGCTGGCTGACGAGACAGCCCGCCAAGCCGCTACAAGACCCCTCGACACTCTCGAGGCGCTCTCCTTACAAGGAGACACCGGAGCGCCAAGACAGCAGGACCGGAATTGGAAATTCACCGACGACGACATACAAAGACTTCAAAAGATGGGCGCGCTTCCTGAAGGCCCTGACCATTGGCGATACCAGGACAAGGTAGTCGTCCCCTCAAAAGAAACTGACTATTTGATTGACTACTTCCACAAGCTCACTCATTTAAGCGCCCAGAAGATGAAGACCCTCCTTGAAAAAGAAGAAACGGACTTTTACCTATTGGGAAAAAAGGAGGCCCTCCAGAGAGCCATTGACAATTGCCGGCCCTGCACGCTGGTCAATACCAACAAGTCCTTAAATTTGTCAGGAACTAGGGTCCGAGGACACCGGCCAGGGACCCATTGGGAAATTGACTTCACGGAGATCAAACCAGGTATATACGGATACCGGTACCTGCTGGTCTTTGTAGATACTTTTTCAGGATGGACTGAAGCCTTCCCCACCAAACATGAGACGGCCAAGGTGGTTTCCAAGAAGCTTTTAGATGATATTTTCCCTCGCTACGGGATGCCACAGGTAATTGGGTCCGACAACGGACCAGCCTTCGTCTCCCAGGTAAGCCAGCAGGTGGCCAAACTACTGGGGATTAATTGGAAATTACATTGTTCTTATAGACCCCAGAGTTCAGGACAGGTAGAGCGCATGAATAGATCTATTAAGGAGACTTTGACTAAATTAACGCTTGCAGCTGGCACTAAGGACTGGGTGGCCCTGCTACCCCTGGCCCTATACAGGGTTAGGAACACCCCTGGCCCACATGGACTTACTCCCTTTGAGATTGTCTATGGTTCACATGTTCCTATTGTTCACTTCCTTGACCCAGATATCGGCTCCTTCGCTACCAGGCCTTCCCTCCAGGCACACCTAAGAGCCCTCCAAGAGGTGCAAAATGAGGTATGGGAGCCCCTAGCCCGTGCTTATAAAGACCAGCTTGACAAACCCCTGGCCCCTCACCCATTCCAGGTCGGAGACTACGTCTGGGTCCGACGCCACCGGACCAAGAACCTTGAACCCCGCTGGAAAGGACCTTACGCTGTTCTCCTGACTACCCCGATGGCTCTCAAGGTAGACGGAATTGCCACCTGGATCCACGCAGCCCACGTCAAGGCAGCCAGGGAGACAGACCCAGACAAGACAACATGGAAGGCCCATCGAACCGACAATCCCCTAAAGATAAGACTTTCCCGAACCTGATCCGCCCCATGACCCTTACCTTTCTCCTACTATCCCTCCCCTGGGCCCCGTCTGCCAGCCCTCACACTCCAGTACAACAAACCTGGGAGGTAACCAATGAAGAGGGAGACACCGTCTGGTCGGTCACCGCACTACATCCTCCATGGACTTGGTGGCCGGACCTGACGCCAGACCTCTGTAAGTTGGCAGCTGGGTCACTAACATGGGACCTTCCCGACCACACTGACCTCTCTAATCCCCCGGCTGAAAGACTATGCGTGCCAAATGGGATAGGAAGCACTCTCGGGTGCTCCGGACAGTTCTACCGGGCTAATCTTCGGTCCATTCAGTTCTATGTTTGCCCAGGACAAGGCCAATCTCGGCAGTTCAAGCGCCAATGTGGGGGGGCCCCTGATTTCTTTTGTGCCGCATGGGGCTGTGAAACCACGGGCGAGGCTTCCTGGAACCCCTCTTCCAGTTGGGACCTGATCACGGTAAAGAGAAACAGTAGCTATGACAGGCCAGGAGAAGGAGAAAGAAATGAGTATAAATACCTCCAGACTAAATGCGCCCCCTTCAATAGCCCAGAGGGGCCCTGCAAGAAAAAGTACTGCAACCCCATAGTCATCAAGTTTACAGAAAAAGGAAAGCAGGATCGCCGATGGCTTAAGGGGAACACTTGGGGGTTGCGATTGTATAAATCAAACAAAGACCATGGGCTAATTTTCAAGGTCAAGTTAACCCTGACTACCGCTCCCACCATGGCAATAGGCCCTAACCCTGTCCTGGCCGAGCCACCTCAAGCCCAGCCTAGACCCCAGGTGCTACCCCCACCCGCTCCACCGACGACGTCATTTTCGGTAAATCCTAGCACCCCCTCTGCCCTAGATTCACATCCTAACACGAGAAATCAGCTCCTGGACTTGGTAACGGGGGCATACCAGGCCCTAAACTATACTTCCCCGGAAAAGACTAAGGAATGTTGGATGTGTCTCACCTCCCAACCCCCTTACTATGAGGGAGTTGCCCTTACGACCAGCATTACCAACTCCTCCACCCCAGACAATAGGTGTCTCTCCAATACCCCTCACCGCCTTACGCTGTCTGAAATATCCGGTAAGGGAACTTGCTTAGGGACCGTCCCCTCGTCCCATAAATCCCTGTGCAACACCACTTTGACCAGCACCCTGAAAATTTCGGAAACCAGGTACCTCACTGGCCCAAATGGAACCTACTGGGCCTGTAACACTGGGTTAACCCCATGTGTCACAACATCCGTCCTTAAAATGTCTTCGGACTTCTGTGTATTAGTCCAGCTCTTCCCCAAGATCACATACCATGACCCCTCCGACCTATACCGCTATTTTGAGGGGATTAATCGTTACCCCCGAGAGCCAGTATCCATCACTCTGGCACTGCTACTGGGAGGATTAACAGTCGGGGGAGTTGCGGCAGGGATCGGAACCGGGACTACTGCTCTCACTCAGGTTGCTCATTTTCAGCAGCTACAACAGGCCATGAACGCAGATCTTCAAGCATTAGAAGAATCTATTAGTGCATTAGAACAGTCCCTAACCTCCCTTTCTGAGGTAGTACTCCAAAATCGTAGAGGGTTAGACATTTTATTCCTGAAAGAAGGTGGACTCTGTGCAGCCCTCAAGGAAGAATGTTGTTTTTACGCTGACCATACAGGGGTAGTTAGAGATAGTATGTCCAAGCTGCGAGAAAGACTAAAACAGCGACAGTTACAATTCGAATCAGGACGAACGTGGTATGAAAACTGGTTTAATAAGGCTCCTTGGTTCACCACTTTAATATCTACCATAACAGGCCCTTTGTTAATTATTGTTCTGCTCCTACTTTTTGGGCCCTGCGTTCTTAACAGACTGATGCAATTCATCCAAAACCAAGGCCACCTATCGGTTGTACAGGCCTTGGTTCTAACCCGACAATACCAACAGCTCCAACAGACACAACCAGAGGTCATTGAATGAAAGATTTCATTCAATTTACAACAAGAGGGGGGAATGTAAGACCCCCTCCCCTGTGCACCCGGCATAGCAAGCATAGCAGCAGTAACGTTATCTTGCAAGGCAAGACTAGAATAATGGGTTCCCGAGATAAAATAAGGCCTGGAGCTCAGAGGAGAAAGATAAAAGCGTGCTTGTCCTTGTCAAACAAAATATTTATGGTCGGCCATCTGGCCCAGGGAGTGGGCAAACTCCCCTGTTCCCATCCGATGGCCGGGCCATAACCTCGCTCCATGTCAAACAAGATATTTATGGATGGCCACCTGGCCCAGAGAACGGGTAAACTCCCCTGCTCCCAGAGCCCACCTAATGACCGGACTATAACCTCGCCTCATTTAAATTTACCAATCAGAGCCCTGTAACTATGCTTTTTCGCTTCTGTAACCGAGCTTCCCGCCAAACTCCCTATAAAGGACCCCCTAAAGACTCGCCCGGCGCGCCAGCCTCTTGGGAGACTGAAACGCCCGGGTACCCGTCCCCTTAATAATAAAGCCTCTTGCTTGTTGCAGCCGAAGCCTTGGTCTCGTTGGTTCTTGGTGGGGGTCTCCGCGTTAAGACCGCCGTGTCGGGGGTCTTACACTCTAGCCATTCACTTCCTCGCCCTGAACCCCCTGCCTTCTCCCATGAGCTGCACCCTTGGGAGAAGGAGCAACACATATATATGACATGAAATTAGAAGAAAACTATTTAGGTAGAGGGGCTAACAGGAAGGTGAGGAGTAAAATGCGGGGTTCAGAGCTATGGGAGGATATTTTCAATGTATAATACGTATTTATATGAAAATGCCTTCCCCAGGTAAAACGAATAGACACAATGACAATTTAACTAAATTAAAGTTAGAAAGAGGTGGGTCATTTATAATTAAGTGCATATTAAATATAATGCCATCTAAATATAGGATCTATGAGGAGAACCTTGTAGCGAGATGCTAAAGGACTTCCTATTTAGTGTTTAGATAGTCATGGGCAATGAAAATGCAAAAAAAAATTTTTTTTTGAGAATTCAAAGATAGAAACTATCTCACTTTATTTCATAGATATATTTCATAGACTAGTCACAGATTATCTCATAGTCTAATCAATCTAGAGGTTTGCAGAGTTTTACTTTAAAAACGATTTTACCCTAAAGGAACATGAGTAGCACTATGAGACTGAAACATTCTGGTCTCTAATTCACATCTTCTTGCAGCTATGACACATCAGTTCCTGAAGATGAGTCTGTCGGTTATGGGTGATAACTGATAGGCTGCCGAGGGACACTGCGATGCAAACGCTTTAAGTGGAGAGTCAAGCTGATGTAATGTTTTTTTTAATCTTATGACTTTCACAGGTCATTTCTGAACATCTCTGTCTTCCTGTCTCTGTCTCTCCCTCTACCCCACTCCCGTGTGTGTGTGTGTGTGTGTGTGTGTGTGTGTGTGTGTGTGTGTGCGCGCGCTTTAACTGTTCAGTATGTACACTGTTATTTAAATCCCCCAATAAACAGAGATTTCTGATGCTATAATTTCTGAAGTGAACTCTTGCCCTGGTTTTCCTTCCCAGCTCAGGACGTCTATAGCATGTTTCATGGGTACCTTTCTTGCTCCAGGCAGAGGTCTCACATCCTTAACTTTCCATCAGCGACCACTGCTTCTCTGATCTGACCTCAAAAATGAGGCAAACAGGGGAAGAACTTTAAGGCAACCCTTTAGGCAGTCCTAAACTAAATTTGAACACACAGGTATAAAATTTAAATGATGTCTGCTCTGCTTTCTTGAGGACCCAGAAAAAAAAAGAAAGCTCATTGAGTTCAGGATGGTCCTGTAAAAAAGAAAAGAAAAAAAAGAAAAGAAAAAGTGAATGAGACCGAGATCTGAAGTGCCCTCCTGCTGTTGGCTTTATCACCTGTTGCCTCATTGTCTGCTTCCAGAGACCTAACAAATTGATTCTGGCATCTTCTGCTTGTTTTATAGTGTTTCTGTGGAATACGAAGTCTGAAGCTTCCTACTCCAAAATGCTTTTCTAAGCTATAATTTTTTGAAATATTTTCTTAATGACACTTTGTAGGCTCAATTTTCTTAGCAAATATATTTTATTATGAACTTCTTAACTGAGATTACCTCACTTATACCCTGACTAACTTAAACAATAGGAAAAGGAGATTAAAGAATACAATAACAAAACTGTAAGAATATCAGTTCTAAGGAACGATTCTCCTGGTGTAATGAGCAGAATTTTCTTCTCCTGGAACCTTGAGTAACCAGAACCCAGAACCTCAGCTGGAGCCCGGAGCCCTGAAGCCTTACCTAGAGCGGTTCTCCCTAGGAGCATCTCAAAGTGGAGCGATGAACAGCCAAGACTATCCCAAGTCTCCAAAAGGCCCTGCCTCTTGTTTTTTGGCTCACATTTATACCTCCTCTCAGAATTTGTTCAAGGATGTTTTTCAGCTGGTTAACAACCAATCTTCCCCCACATGGTGGTTTGACTTCTAAGGTGATAAGCATCACCTGCTCTCTCACAAGTCTTTTTTTTCATCCCCCACTTGTGATCTAAACAAACAAACAAAAAAAACATGTTTATCTCTCCTTCAACACTTCACTAAATCTATTGCATGCCACACAGACATATTACCTCCTGCTCACTTTTTTGGGTGCAGTATTATTTGGTGACTTGCCATTCAGCAAGTAATGCATCTTGCACTAAAATATGTCAACCTCCTTAACACAAATATATTCACAAATGTGGTACCTTCTGTGCCCTCAGGGACTACAGTCAAGGCATGTGGGATGGCCACATGGCATGAAGCTCTGCTCACATTACTACCAGCTTCATGTCACATGGACATTTTCTTTATATACATCCTTGTAGCTGTGTCTAGTTTTTTTTTTTAATATTGTGACATAATGTTGCTATCTGCAAAGTTCGTTTTCAAAAACTGGACATGTGATTTTTTTTATCACAAAAATATTTATAATCTTTTTAAGTAATCTTATGATTTTTGAGGGAGGATGGGAGGAAATCATTGTGATGGCTGCTCTTGGTTGTCACATTGACTTATGTAGAATCCTCAACTGAGGGACTGCCTGTCCCATCAGCTTAGCCTGTTGGCATGCATGTGGAGCATTTTCATGATTGCTAATTGGTGTAGTAGCCCACTGTGACAAGCACCATCTCACAGCAGGTAAGGTGGGCCTGGGCCATATAAAAGAGGTAGGTGAACATGTTCCTGTAAGCAAACCAGTAGCATCATCCTTCAATATTCTCTGCTTCAAGCCCCTGCCCTGACTTCCCTCAGTGATGGACTATCACCTGTAACATGAAACAATCCTTTTCTCCCCCAAGTTATATCTAGTCTTGGGGTTTATCATAGCAACTGAAACCAGGACACTCATTCACAGCTGTGCTGGGATTTGTGTGTCCTATAAGTTGCCGGCAGGCATGCTTGCTAGAATACATTTCCAGGGGCTAATTTCTTAATTTGTTAAAGATCATCACGAAGTTTTTAAAAAAAAAATCTGTCTGGCTTTCATAGAATAAATAAAATATTATAATCCTAATCAATCCTGTTTTAGTTAAGTGCTTTATTTCATTAAGGCTTTTGTTAAAGCCTTTTAAAATGTGCTCTTTGAATGGATAAAGAAACAGTGGTACTTTTACTCAATGAAATATTTGTTAGGTATTTTAAAAAAAAAACAAGGAAATCAAGAAATTTGCAGGCAAATGGATGGAGCTAGAAAAGATCCTGAGTGAGGTAACCCAGACCCAAAAAGACACACATGGTATATGTACTCACTTATAAGTGGATTTTAGCCACCTGGTACAGGATAAACATACAGCAATTCACAGACCCAAAGAAGCTAAGAACCAAGGAGGACCCTAGGGAGGATGACTAAATCTCACTCAGAAGGGGAAACAGAATAGACAGCAGAAGTGATTGAAGAGAGGGAACAAGGCAGGAGAGGGCGCTCAGATAGAAATGAGGATGGGGACCAGACCTGAGGAAAGCGGAGGCGGGAGTACAGAGGGCTCATATAGAGAAGGGAAACCGTGGGTGGAGCATCTCTGTGTTATAAGCTGGAGACTTAAGTCAGGGTAGGCTTCTGGAAGGATATGGGGGTGACTCTAGCTGAGACTCCTGGTAGCTTGGGTCATGGAGACAGAATAGGACACCCTCCAACTAGACAGGACTCCTAGAGGAGGGAGGGGAACACCACCCCAACCACAAAAATCTCAACTCAAAACTTACCCTGCTTATAAGATGTACAAGGATGCACAAGCAGAGATTGAGGGACTGTCCAACCAATGCCTAGCTCAACCTGAGACCCACCCCATGAGAGAGAGCCAACCACTGACACTATTAACGGTACTCCGCTATGCTTGCAGACAGGAGCCTAGCATAGCTGGCCTCTGAGAGATTCCACACAGCCGCAGATTGAAAGAGATGCTGAGACTCACAGCCAAACATTGGGCTGAGCATAGGGAGCCTTGTGGAAAAGTGGGGGGAAGGATGGAAGAACCTGGAGGAGACAGGAGTGCCACAAGACCAACAAAGCCAACTAACCTGGGCCCAGAGGAGCTTGTGGAGACTGAAGCACCACCCAGGGACCATGCATGGACTGGACTAAGGCTCCCTACACAGATGTAACTGATGGGCAGCTCAGGCTTCATGTGGGTCCCCTTGTAAAGGGAGCAGATACCATCTCTGACATGGACCCTGTTGCCTACTTTTTGATCACTTTCCCCTGACAGGGCAGCCTCACCAGGCCACAGGGGAAGAGGATGCGCTCAGTCCTGATGAGACTTGATTGGGGTGGGGTCGTAGGGGGAGCTCCCCTTTTCTGAGGAGTAGGGGAGCGGGGTAGAAGGAGGGTGTGGAGCCCGCACCACTGCAGTACCGAGTCAAGGGCGAGGGACTGCGGATTTAACTCATGCACACACACACACACACACACACACACACACACACACACACACACACACTAACACAGTGGGTCCTTCATGTTAAGAGAGCAGCAGCGGTTTATTATTCTCTTTCGAGAATTCCAAAGAGCCTTCTTATGGGCAGCAAAACAGAAATCCCCCTCCCAGGTGAAATCCCTCAAGAGGTGATCGCACACAGAAGGACAAGTCTCGAGGAAGGGAGGGGCGCGTTCTCAGAGCAGTAAACATGACTAGCTAACCAAGATAAACACAGACATGGAAGCTGCTAGAAACAGGACATGAAACAGCAAGACAGGCAGGCAGCCCAGTCAGGCCTGGTTCCTACAGAGGGAAGGTGGGATCCTAAGAGAGGAGGGAAGGGGCTATGATCAGGATGGAAAGTGAATAGATAAGTTAATTTTTTTAATGTGATCTTTGTATACTGGGTTAAGGAGGAGAGAAAAGTCCCTCTCTAACTGATTGAATTACATAATTTACCCACGGCATAATCACATAGGTGACTATAATTGCACAAACTTAAGTGGAATTACATTGAAAGTATTTCTTTTTAAATCAGAATGCCATCGTGATTGACAGTAAGAATTTAATACATTTTATCCATGGGAAGTAAATTGCAAGCCTGACTAAAGCAGGACTTTCTCTTACTCGACAGGGATTTTGTTTCACTATCTGATGTATCCCAAAGACTGAGGAAGCTCTCGAGGTGGTATTTACTGGTTCATGAGTAAACTTTAAGTCTAGAATACACAGTTTCCTAAGATTCTATTTTTCATAAATTTTAAGTAAGCTAAAAAAAACCAGTTCTGAACTCCTTTCAACCCTCATTATTCAGATCATCTTAAATCTCAATTTCTTTTAATATGTTTTCATTCATTTATCTCTATGCATGCAGCCATTTAAACATTCACTGATCCATTGAAAAAGTCTGAATTATCACTGTATACTAAACAATGTGATATTTTGGAGGTCTCAGATTTAACAATGTAGACAAGTTTGGGTCTGTTGTTGTTGTTTTTTGTTTGTTTTCCCTGTATGGTGTTCCCAAAAGAATGTGTATGTTCAACCAAAGACGTGATTTGTATTTTGTTTACTATTATACTCGAACTCAGACTGGCTAGATCACTGGTGAGCTCAGAAGCCACAGACACTTAACCTTACCAAGTTCTGTTCTCGCTGTCACTGCTCTGAAGATGTCCGCTTCCCCCCAGCGACCAGATGGCCACCGGATGTGGGGAAAGGGCAGCTCTTTAATCCAGCCATTCCAAGCATATTTATTTGCTTGTGACTTTCTACATCCTTTTTCCCTGTGTGTTAGGGGCGCCATGTCACTGTTCCTCTATCCCAATTACTGCCTGATTTATAATACTCAAGTCAGTTGATTATTTCTATCATTGCCGAAAGTATGTTAAATAATGCTGAACTCTGACTGAAGTGCTTAGAACACGTTCATTGCTACCTCACAGAAACCACATTATGTTGCCATAGGCACTTTGCTAGCTAATATACGCTTTTTCTTAGCATATTTTTTTTCTTGAGATAAGTTCACTCCATAGTTCGGGCTGGCATTGAACTTATAACAGTCTTGCCTCAGTCTTAGGTGTTGGGATTATTAGTGTATATACTGCAGTGCCCCTGTCAATAAAAACCCCTTATTGTGTTCAATATGACTAAAAGTGAAGTGACATTACTTGATCAACTGTATTTATAAGCTATTAAAAATAATGTAATTTTTTTTCCCTTTTACTCATACTGTGTTACCCTGCCCAGCCCTAATACGAGGGGAAGTGCCTAGTCTTGCTACAACTTGACGTGCCATATTTGGTTGCTCTCCATGGGAGGCCTGCTCCTTTTCTGAAGAGAAACAGAGGAGGAGGAGGGGGGGGAGGGGAGGGAGGGGTAACTGTGGTCAGGGTGTAATAAATAAGAGAAGAATCAATTTTTAAAAAATGATGTCCTTTTTCAAATTAAAGGACACGGAATTATCACTGTTGGTTAGGTGAAAGGGGTGAGCCAACTTCACATCCCAGCATATGACAAAAGAAGCAAGCTTTGCCCGGGTTAAATGCAGCAGACCAGGTTTTCATAGGCTCTGAACTCCCCTGACATCAGCAACTGTCTGAGCAAATTCCATGGCCATGATTTCTAAATTCAGAGTAACTGGAGGCTGCACTTGAACTGCATGACAATCACCTGTTATTAATAACACCAAAGCTTGAGTTATTCATTTGTAAAACTCTGGTGCTGTTTCTTGCTGTTTCTGAATCAGTTTTTCAACAGTGACTTTCTAAGTATATTCTCTTACCCAGAACCATGGGTGCTACCTGGAAAGTCCTTAGGAACCTACACTGAGACAGACTCCAGACCTGTTACATCAGCAGGGAGATAAGGGCGAGATAAGCAGGCCATGCCCTAAACAATCACACCTGTTTGCACTCCTGCCGTGTACCACTGGTCCCACATGACAGTTTGGCACACTTGTTCAAAGACACACAGTGTCCCAGTCATGCAGCCACTGGCTGCATGGGTAATCCTGTTTGCACATCTGTGGTGTCCAGCGCCACCCTGTGTTGGAGTGGGCACACCTGTTCACACACCCGCTATTTCCCGGTGCACCTGCCATTTCCCAACACCACCCCATGGCATCACAGGCATGCCCACTTTCACTTCTATCGCGTCCCAACTCTGCCACCTGGTGGCACGGGCACACAGGCTTGCATGTCCGTACTCAGAGCTGCCATGTGGCTGTGTGGCATGCCTGTTCGGGCACCTGTTATATCTCTGCAATGCCACGTGGCGTGTGCTCACCTGTTTGCACACCTTCTGAGCCCAGCACCATCATGCGGCAGTGTAGGTACACCTGTTCACATGCCTGCTCTAACTCACGGCAGCAACAGCTGGCACACCTGTTTGCACTTTGAGTGCTCCAGCAGCTCCAGTAGTTGCTAGGGCACACCTGCACAGGCCCACCCCTTCCCAGCACTGCTAAGCGGCTGCAAGGCCACTTGTGTCATGCCTATTGTGTCCCAAGCTGCTATGTAGGAATGGCAAACATCTTTGTATGCCTGCCATGTCCCAGTACTGCTATGTGGTGGCTTCAGCGTCCCTGTGTCTGTTGGAGGAAGGTCTGATGTATTTTAATGCTAATTAACAAAAAGCATCCCCACCTGTGCAGGGCAGATGAGATAGGTGTGGCTAAGGGTCCAGAGAAGGAGAGAAAGGAATCCTGGGAAGAAGAAAGATCACCACGAGGAAGAAGGAGAAGAGAGACTGGAGGCTCCCAAGAGGAGGAAGAGAAGGAGGCCACCATGGGTTAGATGGAGAAGAAACACGTGGCCGGCATGGATGGAGGATTTGGCCCAGATGAAGAACATTAGCAAGTATTTGGGATTATAGATGAGAGGTAGCTTGATAGAAGTCATTAGAAACAGATGACATGGGATTGGGACAAAGATCCTATACCTGCCCCACTATGGGAAATAGTTTAGAGGATTAACATCTGCCCCGCCGCAGGTTAACTAAGGCTATTTTAAAATATAACAAGTGTCAGTGTCTCAATTGATCGCTAGCTGGACCTAGCCAGGCCTTACTAATAATACTGGTAATTTTTAAAGCAATATGTGTCCACCTGCTATAAAAGAGGGCCTCCCTGTGGCAACACAGCTGTTTACATGCCCACAGTCCCCCAGCCTTGCTATACAGAGGCTTTGATGCACCTATTCACTCTTGCTGGGTACGGGGGCCACCCTAGCAGTATAACCATGCCTGTTCATGTACCTGTCTTGTCCCAGTGCCACCATATGGAGCAGGGGCATGCCTATTTGCATACGTTCCATCTCCAGCCCTGCCACATGGTGGTAAGGTCACACCTTTTCACACGCCTACGCTGGAGATGCCACCAGGAAGTGTGGGAAAGCCTGTCCGTGCCCACTGTGTGCCAGGGCCTCCTATGAGAGTATGAACATGCTTGTTCACAAACCTGCCGAGCCTCATAATGTCACATGTCACTGCAGGCATACCTGTTGGCATGCCTCCTAAGCCCCAGCTCCATTATGTGATGGTGTGGACCTCTTTGTTCATGCACCTGTCGTATCCCAAGACCGAACGTGGCAGGACGGGCAGGCCTGGTTCTGCTCCTGCCACAGTGAAGGTACACGTCTTTGCATTTGCCTTCTCCCAGCTATGCCTCGTGGCTATGCAACCCTGCCTATTCATGCATGTGGAGCCTTCGCACCGCTGTGTAGGATAGACACTCCTGTTTGGGTCCCTGCCATTCCCCAACATTGCTACCTGGTGGTTTGAGCTGCCTTTTTTTGCCGCAGCTGTGTACCAGGATCTCCACCTAGGAGTGTGAGCCTGCCTGTTCACGCACTTGCCACCCCGGCATCAACACGAGGTGGCACAAGTAGTCTTACTCACACATCTGTCAAGCCCTGGTGCTAACACATTACAGCATGGACACGTGTGTTTGTACGCCTGCCGTGTCCAGGTGATGCCACGTGTCGGCTTAGGTGCACCTGTTTGCATGCCAGCCATCTCCTAGTCCTGCCACGTGGAACTTGGGCACACCTGTTCACACACCTGCCGTTATACCATGAGGCACAGGTGTATCTATTTGCATGCCTGTCACGTCTCAGCAATGTCACCTGATAACTCAGGCATGCCTGCTTATATGCCTGCCATTTCCTAGGGCAGTCACCTGTGCCTGTTCCTGCATCTGCTGTGCCCCAGCACCGACATACGGTGACTTAAAAAGCCCTGTTCATGTCGTTGGCATTGCTGAGCCCCAGCAATGCCGCAAAGCACCATAGGCACATTTCTTTGTGCCTGTCATGCCTCAGTGCCACCACACAACAGTGTGGAAATGCCCGTGCCAGCCTGTCAGGCCCCATTTCTCAGCCAGCCACGTGATGCGTGCATGCCTATGTACACACCTGTCGCTTCCCAGCTATTCCATGCGGCATTGTGAACAAGCATGTGTGTGCTTGCTGTGTCCGAGCACTCCCACACGGCCATGCCTGTTTGCATGACTGCTATGTCCCCGTGATGTCATCTGGCAATGGGGGTGTGTCTGTTCATGCGCCTCCCGTGTCCCATGGCCAACACAGGCTAGAAAGGCAGGAGTGATCACACGTCAACTGAGTTCCAGCGCTACCACATAGCGGCATGAGCAAATGTCTTGGCTCACGGGCACTAGCCAAGCAATGCCACGTGGTGGGTGCAGGCATGCCCAGTTAGCATGCTTAGTGTGTCCCCGTGAGGCCACATGGTGGTACATGCATGCCTGTTTGTACACCTGCCATGTTCCAGTGCCAGCACACAGTTCACATGCCTGCTGAGCGTCACTGTTGCCATTGTTGCCATGTGGGGGCACTGCCACACCTGCTCACACATTCTCTCTCTCTCTCTCTCTCTCTCTCTCTCTCTCTCTCTCTCTCTCTCTCTCTCCCCGCCCCCATCATGTGGTGGGGATAACGTGCCTGTTTGCATGTCTGCCATATTGCAGCACATGCATTAATGGCTTGGGCATGTCTGTTTACACACATGCCACATCCCAGCCTCACTATGTGGAAGCTTAGTTGCTCATACCTTTGTCATACCCAATAACACAATATACAGCCTGGGTTCTCCTGTTCCTATACCCGGTCTCCCAGCTGGTAGCCTCGGTGCACCTGTTCACAAACCCGCCACGACCCAGGTGGTGACCACAAGGGGGCCTGAGCTTGCATGTTTGCCACATGCCATATCTCTGTGTTGCCTGTGACAGCACAGGCACACCTGTGCATACATCTGCTGTATCCAAGTGCCAGGTGACAATACAGGCATGTATGTTTTAGCCTACCATATCCCACATGGTGGCACAGACATGCCTGTTTACAAACCTGCCATGTCCCAGTACTACCAATATGGCATGCTTGTCTGTGCACCTGCTGTGTTCCAGCCTAAAACCTGGCATCAGGAGCAGTCCTTTTGTCACATCTGCCGAATGCCAGTGTGGCAATACGGTGGGCACAGACGTGTCATGTCCGATGGTATGCCTGCCATGTCAGTGCCACCCACCATATCACAGTACAAGGGTGCCTTTTTGCGTGCCTGCTATGTCCCAGTATCGCCACTGCATGGCAGCACAGGCACACCTGTCCAGGCCTGCGGTGTCCCAGCCCCGCCACCTGGCAGCATGGCCTGCCTGTTCACACACCTGCCGCCTCCCAGAGCCAACACGTGGTGGTGCGTGCAGGACTGTTTGCAAGCCTGCATGAGTTCCAGCACGGGGTACTGGGTACTGGAAGCATTTGGCAGCGAGCCATGCTTGGGGGTACACCTGCTGTATCCCAGTCCACAGGCGGTGCAGACATGCTATACGCACGCCTGCCATGTCCCAGTACCGCCATGAAGTACCCTAGCCACGCCTAGTCTCACTTGCTGTGTCCTAGACTCCTGAGGGGGAAACATAGCACTCCTGCGGTAGCCTGGCACCAGTGTCCCGTCCCGCGGAATGTATCAAAGCAGGCTTCCATCTGAAAGAGAGGATGTGAATGGAGGGAAATAGGACAGAGCCGCGTGGAGGCGAGGCCAAGACCAGCCCCACCCCCACCCCCGTTTAATCTGAGGGAGCCCAGGCTTATATACAAGTTACTTGTTACAGGGCCTCCTCCCTTAGTTCCTGAGGCAAGCTGAAAAGAAGTCATTTCCCCGGAAAAGCTCTCCTTTGTCTCCCAGTGGGAGGTAATCCAAACATCGCGGTGATGCAGAGCTCCTCTGGCTTTGCGAAGGATTCTCCCAGCAGGTTCTGGCGACTCAGAGGTTAGCGGAAAGGTTGCCTGTGCACTCACTGAGTCACAGTACTGAAATAGGGCTCCTGACACACCAGTACCTGAGTACACCTGTTCACATACCTATTATGTCCCAGAACTGCCATGTGGCTGCCTAACATGCGTGATCCCAAGCCTGCCCAGTCCCAACACTGCCACGTGGGCAGCACGTACCTCCCCTGTCTGATGCCAGGTGGTGGGACACCTGTCTGCAGGCCTGCTATGTCCCAGCACTTTGCCTGGCAAGCAAGGGCATGCCTGTTTCTGCACCTACTCTGTCCCGCCACTGCTTTGTGGCAGCACAGACACACTTACATAGCTGCTGTGTCACATCACCGCCATGTGCTCTCGTGTGAGCACCTGGTGCCTGCCCTATCCCGGCAATGATGCTTATTTGCACACCTCCCATGTTCAGAGCTGCCATGTGATGGCATTGGGTACCCCCGTACACACTCGCTGTGGTCTAGTGCTGTAGTGTGGCAGCACAGATACACTTGCTTGCCTCTGCTGTGTCCCAACCCCAAAACATGGCCGGGTGGGCAGACCTGTTCATACGGCTTTCAAATCTCAGGGTGAAACCGTGTCCCAGGCTTGGATGTAGAAGCGTGAGCACGCCTGTTCACACCCACACAATATTCAGCACTGCGTATGCAGCTTGGTTTTGCCTATTCACACAACTGCCATGTGCCAGCACCACCACAGGTGGTTTGGGCACACCAGACCACAAGCCTGCCATGTCCTAGCACCACCATGCGTTGGCAAGGGCAAACATATTTACACACCTGCTTTGTCCCAACCTGGCCAGAAGTGGTAGCTTGGGAATGCCTATTTGCATGTCTGCCACATCCAAGCAATGCCATGTGGTGGAATGAGCACACACATTTGCATATCTGTTGTGTCCCAGAACTGCTACATAGCAGCACGGACAAACCTATTAGCGTGCCTCTGTGTCCCAACGGCTTGCAAGCATGTCTGGTTTTGTGCCTGCTGTGTTAACAGCATCCTGTGGTACGTGGCACACCTGTTCATGGGCCTGCTGTTTCACAATGCCACCGCTTGGCAGCGTAGGCACTCCTGTTTGCATCCCTGCCGTGTCCCACCACAGCTTTGTGGTGGCTGCGCCATGCCTGTTTATGGCTGCCATGTCCCAGTACCACCACAGGCAGCACAGGCGTGACTATAGTGTCATCCCAGTGCCACCGCATGGCAGGGGGGCACACCTGTTCATGCAGCCACTATGTTCCAGCAGCACCACCTGATGGATTGTGCACCTGTCGTGCCCTAGCACCACCAAATGATGGTGCTGTGGGCATGTGTGCTCACACCTGTCATGTCTGAACACCAGTGCATGGGGACCATGCAGACACGTTCACATGTCTGCCGAGCACAGCTGCATGGCAGCACAGGCACACGTGTGTTGATGCCTACCATGTCCATGAAATGCCACGCGATGACAAGAGCACACTTTGTGTATGTCTGACATGTCCCAGCGTCACCAAGTGGCAGGACAGGCACAGCCATTCACATGCCTGCTGTGTCCCAGTGGTGCACACTGTGGAGTGGGCACACCTGTATGCACACCCGCCATGTCCAGTGATGACCCAGGGTAGCACAGGAACACCTCTTCATGAGCTCGATGTGTCCCAGAGCCACCACCTGGGAGCTGCTGTCTCTACCACTGCCACATGGGAGTGTAGGCAAGCTTGTTCGTGCCTGCCATGTTCCAGTGCCACCATACAGCATCAGTGAGGCATGACTGCGTGCCTCTGTGTCCCAGTACCACCGAAGCACTCCTGTTCACACCTCTGGTGTTGCAGCACCACCATGTGGCTGCAGGGGCATGTTTATTCATACCTACCTTGTCCCAGCACTGCCACGCGGCAGCATGGGCAGCACAGATGGTGTTGGCACTCCTGCTGTGTCCCAGTACTGCCCAGCGGCAATGCAGCATGTCTTCACACACCTGCAGTGTCTAGCGGCAGGACAAACAAGCAGGCACTCTCATACGTCTGCCGTGTCCCAGCATCGCCGGGTCAGCATAGTCACACCAGTTTTGTGAGCCTGCTGTGCTCATGGAAGCAAAGGAATGAAATGTTTGCACGACTGCCGTGCTCCAGCACTTCCACGTGAGGGAGCGGGCATACGTGTCCAACTGCATTCTGAGTTACGTCAATGTCAAGTGGCCGCACGCCCATGCTTGCATACTCAGAGTGTCCTCATCATGGACATACCTTCTATGTCCAAGCACAACCACTTTCCAGGGTGGCCATGCCTGTTTGCACACCTGATGTGTCCAGATGCTACCTCACGGTGGGATGGCACATGTGTTCACGCACCTGCCATGTCCCAGCACCAACACATGATGTTGCAGGCAGGTCTGTTCTCACATCTGCCACGTCAAGTGCTACTACCTGCTTGTACAGGTATGCCTACTTGCGTACAAGCATGTTTAAGCAATGCCATGAGTTGGCACGGGCACACCTCCTTTCTCACCTGCTATGCCTCAATACCATCAAGTGTTGGCACAGCATGCCTGGTCATACGCCTGCCGTGTCCCGGCATTGCAACCTGGCGGCACATGCATGCTTGTTTGCACACCTGCCATATCTCATCAATGTCAAGTATGAAAGCAAGCTCACACCTGCTTTATCCCAGCACCGCACCGCCATGTGGGCACAGGTGTGACTCTTTGCATGCCCTCTGTGTTCTGCCACCTTCATGTGATAGCCTAGTCACACAACGTTCATTTTGTCCCCACATCATCATGTAGAGGCACAAGCAGACATATCAACCAAGTCCCAGTACTCCCATGTGGTGACACAGTCACACCTCTTTGCACCCATGGAATCTCCCAGCACACACACACACCTGCCATGTCCCAGATGTGACACCTATTCACGGGCATGCCTGCTCACACTCATGGTGTGTCGAGATGTGAAAGCATGAACATGGCTGTTTGCACCCCTACCTGTGGAGAGCCACAGAGCCCTTTGTGGACCTCGTCCCAAGATGGCACCTGGCATGCAGCCAGAGCCACCTCGATTTAGACAAACAACCCCTTATTTGGAAGAGGCCCGCTGCTTGCATTAGCTCCGCCTCTACGAGCCTATCAGCGTGTGAGACGTGGCTTAGTGTGATTGGCTGTTTGGGTGGTATAAAAGAGCGTGATGGGAGTGGCTCTAGGGATTCTCTTGGAAGCAAAGCCTGAGTAAACCGCTTGAGAGAAGAACTGATGGTCGCGTCTTTCTTGCTGGTCGAGCGAGGCACGACACCTACCATGACCCAGTAATTGCAATATTTAGCCTGGGGGTGACTGTTTGCACACACATTGTGTCTGGCACTGCCATCTGGTGGCCTCGGCATACCTGTTCACACATCTACCACATCCCAGGACCGCCACATAACACATATGCTCTGTTCACACACATGCTCTGTTTCAGTGTTGCCATGTGACAGCCTGGGCTCACCTGTTCACACATCTGCCATGGCCAGGAGCCTCTACTTGATCACATGACCATGGCTGTATGCATGCTAGCTCATAACATTGCCACTATTGACACCTGCTTCTACAAAGGCCTATCGTGTCCTATCACCACAAATTGGAAGCACGGCACACCTATTCCCACACCTGTGTCCCAGTTCCATCATGCGGCATGCCTGTCTGCACACCTGCTGTGTCCCAGAAGCGTCAATTAGTAGTATGATTTATCTGTTCACATACCTGCCATTTCCCAGACACATCCGGCACGCAATGGCACAGACAGGACCGTTTGCAAGTCGGCCAGACTTACAGGTGTGACTGTGTTGTCGTGAGGCAGGGATGGGACATGTGATTAGGTGTGTCAAGGCTGCTCACGGGACATGGCAAATGTGCAAACAGCATTCCCAGGCTACATAGTATGGTGCTGGGATACTGTGGTGTAGGAACCAGGCCCGACTAGGCTGCCTGCCTGTCTTGCTGTTTCATGTCCTGTTTCTAGCAGCTTCCACGTCTGGGTTTATCTTGGTTAGCTAGTCATGTTTACTGCTCTGAGAATGCACCCCTCCCTTCCTTGAAACTTTTCCTCCTGTGTGCAATCACCTCTTGAGGGATTTCACCTGGGAGGAGGATTCCTGTTTTGCTGCCTATAAGAAGGCTCTTTGGAACTCTGAAGGAAAGAATAATAAACCGCTGCCGCGGCTGCTGCTGCAGCTGCTGCTCTCTTAGCACGAAGGACCCGCTGTGTTATTGTGTGTGTGTGTGTGTGTGTGTGTGTGTGTGTGTGTGTGTACATGAGTTAAATCCCCAGTCCCTCGCCCTCGACTCAGTACCAGGGTGGCACGGGCACCACACTGTGGGGGGTGCAAACAAGTACACTCACAGTTCCACATTGTGGGCCTGGGACACAACAGGCAAGAAGAGGTGTGGACGTTCTGGGGTAACAGCAGGTGTGCAAAGACACATAACCATACCACATGGCACTGGGACACAGCAGGTGCACAGAGAAGCATGCTACATTGCTGTGTGGCAGTTCTGGATGTGCACTTTGTTTCTGCCAGTGATGCCAGGTGGTGGCATGGCACGCCTGCTTTGATGAGTGTCATGACAGCACTGCTACCTGGTGGCATAGGCGTGCCTGTTGGGGTGCCTGCTGTGTGTCACATCACTGCTCTGTGGCAGCGCAAGCGTGCCTGTTTGCATGTGACCTGTCACAGTGCTACCATGTGGAGGCATGGGCACATATGCTGTATGCCTGCCATATCCGAATGCTGCCACGTGGTGACAAATTCCTGCCTGCTTGAGCACCTGTCCTATCCCGGAGGTGATGTGTGGTATTGTGGGTACTCCTGTCATGTCACCACCGAATGCAGAACACCTATTTGCTCACTTGTCCTGTCCTAACAGTGTCCAGTGCTGTCATAAGGTGGTGCAGGTGCAGCTGCTGAGGCACCCAATGGGTCCCAGAGCCATCACCTGACAGTGCAGACAACCTGTCTGCTGTGTCCCGTCACCACCATGGACATAGCTGTTCACGTGACTGCCATGTCCTCGCCACCACACCACATCACCTCTTTGGGCATCTGTCATGTCCCAGTGCCACCACATGGTGGCACCAGCATACCTGCTCATGCCTACCTTGTGTGAGCACTGCCACTTTTCTGTTTACACATCTGACGTGGCCAGCTGCCACCACCTTAGAGAGCATGGCATCCCTGCTCATGTACTTCCTGTGTCCCGATGCCAACACATAGTGCTGTGGGAGGCCTGTTTCCACGTCTACCAAGTTCCAGCAGTGCCACACGCCTACACAGGTATTCCTGTTTGCATAGCAGCCCTGTCCGAGTAACATGCGTCAGCGTGGGCACGCACACCTCTTTTCTCACCCGCCACGTCCCAATGGTGACAAGTGGTGGTACAGGGGTTCTTGTTTGCATGCTTGCCATGTCCCAGTGATAAAATATGGTGGCACGGGCACGCCTATATGCACATCTGCCACATGGTAACACAGACAACCCTATTTGTATGACTGCATGTCCCATAACTGTCACCTGTAGTGTTCACGCCACTCAGTGTTCAAACCTCCCATATCCTAGTGTCATCACTTGGCATCATGGGAACAACTGTTTGTACCCCTGCCTCCTCCCCAGCAGTGCCATGTGGCAGTTCAGCATCACATGGCACACTACCTGTGTCCCAGCACTGCTATGTAGGGCTACAGACAGGCCTAGTCAAGCATCTCCTGAGCTCTAGGGCCACACCTCTCTACATCTGTGGAATCCCCCCAGCTCTGCCAGGTAGCAGACCTGGCACACCTGTTTGCACACTTCTTGCCCTACCTCTGGCACCTGCTACACTGGGCATGTCTGTTCGTCCCGCCTCCCACCCCAGTGTGAAAGTGTGGGCGCAGCTGTCTGCATCCCTGTTGTATCTCAGGAATACAATGTGTGACCTAGGTAGAGCTGTTTGCACACCTGTTATGTTCCAGCACTGCCACCTGGTATCCTTGGCGTGCCTGTTCACATGCCTGTCATGTCCCAGGACCACTACATGGCAGCCTGAGCTCATCTGCGTGCTGTATCCCAGTATTGCCATGTGGTGACCTCCATGACCCCATGTGCATGCCAGCCCTATCACGTCACTGCCGTGTGACAATGTGAGCCTGCTTTGTTCACATGTGTGCCGTGCCCCATCACATGAAACCCACCTGTTCAGAGGCCTACTATTATCCCGTGCTGCAGCACGGCAACCTGGCCTCATGTGCTCGTGCACAGGCCATTTCTCAGAGCCACCGCATGGCGGCACAGGTACTTCCGTTTGTGCACCCACTGAGTCCCAGGACAGCCATGGGAAGGGTGGAAGTGCCTGTTTGCGTGCCTGACACCTACGGAGCTGCAGTACATCAGTGCAGCATGGCTGTTCACACACCTGTCAGGCGCCAGACATGCCTCCTGTGCCTTCTGTGTCCCAGTACCACCACCAGGTGGCACGGAGACACCTGTTGGCATATCTGCCATTTTCCATCACCTACGTGTTCCAGCATGGGCGGGGTTGGCCATACATATATGAAGTCTCAACATCGTAACACAGCAGCATGGCCACACCTGTTTGCACCTGTGCCACCTCCCAGTGAAACTACATGGTAGCGATGGCTCACCTTTTGCACACCTGCTGTATCCCAGCACTGACACCTGGTAACATGGGCATGCCTGTCCACACCCACACCGTGGCCCAGCCTGACAATGTGGAATCGTGGGCATGCCTGTTTACATCCTTGCTGTATCCCAGAAGAACTATTATGGCTTAGATATGCCAGTAGACTCACCTGCCATGTCCTGGCATGGGCTCACCTGTTCATATGTGCGCTATGTCCCAGCACCATTCTGTGGCAGTGTGGGCACATGTGAACACTGTGGTGAGAGTTTTGGTTTCTTTTAAAACCCCCAGTTATGTTATGTAAATATATTTTAATTTTAAGCCCAGGTATGGACTATGGGGCTGCTTCAGATTGTCCCCAGCAGCTGACGATGATTTGTCTCGTGCTCTAGGAGGGGAGTGATTTTGCCAGATGTGGGTAGTTTACGCTTAGAATTCTGGGGACTCTCATAAATGCCGGAGCCCTGAGCAGGGCTGGAGGCAAACTGACGAGTTGGTAGCAGCTACAGTCTGCTGCGGTTTGTCACATGGTCATACAGGGGTGGGAGAAGAGTAGAAATGTCCTGTTGGCCACGATCAAATTTGCCCCGAGGAACCCGATGCCCCTGATAAGCAGGAAGTATCTAACAAGACCTGCGCCTCCTTCCCCTCCGTCCTTCTTTCTCTCCTACCTAGTGTTGGGGGTGGGGGACAGGCGGGGATTGAGGTGAAGGGTGGTTGGTAGAAGAACCCAATAAAGTAGCCAAAAAGAAAAATCCCAGCTACAGAATACACATGCCATTTCCCGGGAGTGTCCCAAGGTTCTAGGTATGAGCATGCATGTTCACATGCAAGGCACATCCCAGTGATGTCCCCTGTTGGTGGTATTGGCATGCATTTCTACGAATAAGCAGTATCCCTACGCCAACATGTGGCATCATGGGCACGTGTGTTCACACCCGTGACGTGTCCAAGCACCAACGTTTGGCAGCACAGGTGCACCTGTCCAGATGTGTGCCATGTCACAGTGGCATGCCGTAGTGGCACAGGCAGCTTTGTTCACACCTGGGCTGTGTCCTCGAGCCATTACACTGTACTGTGGGCATCACTGTTGACACACACACATGCTTGTCATAGCTCCATCATCTGGCAGCTCAGATATGTCTATTCATACACATGTCATGCCCCAACTCCACCACCACATGGTGGTATGGGCACGCCTATTTACACACATGCTGTGGCCCAGTGCCATCATGTGTGTATGACTACACCTGTTCCCATACATGCTGTATTCCAACACTGTCACTCAGTGGCAAGGATATAGCTGTTCTCGAATGTTCCATGTCCCAGTCTCCACACTGTGGCATAAGCAAGGGTCCTATTTGGTACTATGTTTATGCCCGCTCCCACGCACATCCTGTCCAAGCAAGCACCACAGTGTGGTAGCATGGGGACATCTGTTTCACATGTGCCACATGTGGCATGGGCATTCCTCGTTCACATACACACTCTGTTCCACACCCTCGTGTGGCAGTGTGAGCATGCTTGTTCACACTTATGCCCTGTCTCAGTGCTGTCATGTGGTCATGTGGACACATCTGTTCACACACATACCCTGACTACGTGCTGTCCCATGCTGGCCTGGGCGCACCTGTGCACACTGTGCCATGTCCCAGGACCATCCCATAGCAGCAAGAGTAAGCCTCCCCGAACATGTGCCATGTTTCAGTACCATCATATCTGGTAGCATGGACATACCTGTTCCCCTACATACATGCGTTGTCACTTAATGCCCGTTTCCCAGAGCCACCGAGTACACCTATGGGCAGACCTGCTTCTACATGTGCTGTGTGCCAGCACCACCAGGGGGGCACATATGTGCTCCTACACAAGCCAAGTTCCAGCCCCATCACATTAAGACATGGGCTCACATGTTCTCATGAAGACCATGTCCCTGCATGTGGGCAAATTCTGAGTGGATGTATCACCCATCAATAAAACACTGTTTAGCCAATCAGCTGGGCAGAAGGACAGGAAGTAGAAGGCGGGGCTTGCTGGAGGAGGAAGAGCAAGTTTGGCAGTTGGGTTAGAGACTGGGGAGGAAGATGAAGGGAAGAATGGCCCGTGGAGCATCATAGTAGCAAATGCTTGGGGAATATGTATTATATATTAGTTTAGAGTAGTTTGTTTACCATAGTTTAGGAATAGATTTGTGTTAGTATAGTTTCTGCCCAGCTTAGAACTAGTAGCTTTAAGGTATGCTTCTGACTCTGCGTCTTTATTTAGCATATTATGCTGAACTGATACACTTTTACTGTATCACCTGCACCATCCTATAATGTCATAGAAGGCCTGTTCACACATATTTTATGCCCCTATGCCACCCCATGTGCATGAGCACGCTATTAATATGACGGCCGTGCCCTAGAACTGTCATATGCAAGCCGCGACCCCATGCTTACCCATGGCAGCATGGGCATGTATGGTCACACGTCAGCTAAGTCCCAGCACCACCCCATAGTGGCACGGATGTGTATGTTCACACATCGGCCGTACACGAGTACCATCACATGGCACTGCGAGCATGTGTGTTCACACAGGACTCATGTCACAGAATCATCACATAGCTGCACAGGCTGATATATCCACACACCGCCATGTCCCGGCACCATCACTCGGCGATATGGGCGTCACGTACACATGAGTGCCATGTCCTAGTGCATCGTGTGATGGTGCTGGCTTATCTCTTCACATACCATGTCACAGAACCACCATTACTCGGCAGTGAGGGCATGGCTGTTCATATGCATGCCATGTGCCAGCACTGTCACTAGTGGTGTAGACACACATCACACATATACTGTGCCCCATGTGTCACATGGTGGCACCGGCATTCGTGATATCACATGGTCCATGTTCCAGTGCCATCACTTGGCTACATGGGCTTGCCTGTTCCTGTGTCCCAGCCCCATAATGTGGCAACATGGACACACCTGGTCCCATCTGAGCCATGTCCCAGTGTCACCACCTATCAACACTGGTGTGTGTTCACATGTGTACTGCATTCCAGTGATACCAGTGGCGGCATGGGTGCCATGTCCATATCTTCACACATGTGACATAGCCTGGCACCACCCCATAGTGACCATGAACACGTATGTCATTTCCCAACACTGTCCTAAGGTGGCATGAACGTGGGTTTTCATATATGAGCCATGTCCTAGAGCCATCACATGGTAGTTTAAGCACACATGTTCAAAGGCAAGCAATTTCCTAGTGCCATTGATTAGCACAGTGTTCACATATGTTCACATGCAAGCAGTGTCCCAACACTATCCTGATGCAGCACTGACACACATACTCACACATGTGTCATGTTCCAGTGCCACCACAAGATGGTGTGGGCATGAGTGCTCACATAAGTGCTGCATCCAGTATCTTCCTTTGGTGGCACAGGCCTGCAGGCTTGCATGCTGTGCAGTCTCCACACAGTCCTGGGGCAGCAAGGTTATGCAAGTTCACATCCAAGCCAGGTCCCAGCACCATCATATGGTGGTGTTGTTATGAGTGTTCACCCATGAACTGTGTCCCACAGCAGCAACATTGCCATATGGGCACACATGTTCATATACTAGCCGTGTCCCAGCATTGCTGTGTAATGGTATAAGCACACAAGTTCACACATAAACCATGCTCAAACACTCTCTTGTGGTGATATAGGCACACATACTTACATGTGTGCACAGTTACATGCATGCCATATCCCAGTGCCATCCTGTGGGGTTTAGGCCACACCTGTTCACACACATGCCACACCACTGCACCATTCCACAGTGGCATGGGCACACATGTTGACAGGCAAGCTGTTTCCCAGGGCTATCAACTGGGGCAGGGGTGTTCACATGTGTGGTGTCTCAGTCCTACCCATAGTAGCCTAGCCACACATGTTCACACAGCTGTGTCCCAATGCCAACCCATAGAGGCATGCCTGTTCACACGCATGCCATGTTCCTTCTCCATCATGTGGTGATAAGAACATGCCTGTTTGCATGCCTGCTGCATCCCAGCACTGTCCTGTGGTGGGATGGGCATGAGTGTTCACATGTGTACCCTGTTTCAATGTTGCGCTATGACAACAGGTAGACATGTGTTTATATGCAATGTTCCAACACCAACATGTGGTTACATGTACATGCATGT
The DNA here is from genome assembly GCF_964271855.1 of Acomys minous. Lineage (NCBI taxonomy): Eukaryota > Metazoa > Chordata > Mammalia > Rodentia > Muridae > Acomys > Acomys minous. Next base: position 101,368,195 of record NC_140495.1, read on the forward strand.
TCATACTAAATCCCTGCCCCAGGCCCATAATAGACAGCATGGACATATGTCTACATGTGAGCTGTATCCCTGGAGTGTCATGTGTCAGCATGGATATGCATGTTCACATGTAAGCCATGTCCCATGCCATCATGTGGCAGCATGGGCATGCCTGTTGGCAAACATGTCATATCTCAGTGCTGTCCCTTTATTGGCATGTGCACACCCGTTCACACGTCAGCAATAAGTATTACCACATGGACTAAGGATAAATCCCTTGTGTGTTTGTCTTGCCTCTGTGGATAAATCACTTGTCACACAATCATGAGGACTAGAGTTTGCATCCCCAGAGCCTACACAAATTCAGGTGAGGTGACACACATACGTAAGCCCAGCACATTTACAGAAAATGCTCCAGAATCTTAGAGGCTGGAAATCCTGGCCTAGGCAGCAATAACAGAAACCTTGCCTCAAATAGGGAAGGTGAGGGCTGATGCCCAAGTTGGTCCTCTGACCTCCACATGCATGCCATAGCACTTGTGCACCCACATTTACACACACACACACACACACACACACACACACACACACACACTCTACAGAGCCCATTTAGTGTTGCTGTTATGTACATCTGTTTAGGGCTAACCACTTGAGATTGGAGTGTCTATCAGAGGCATGGCCCTGAAGCACACTGACTCTCCCTATCCCAGCTGCCATTGATTGCCTGTAGCTCTTCCTCTAGGCGTCGGCTCTTGTGAGATTTTCTCTACCCTTATTGGCAGGTCAACTGGTGTTATCATTATACGGGTCTTGTCTAGGCAAGCATGTTTTTGAAATCTAATGAGCACTGTTTCTCTGTCCTGTCTAGAAGTCACTAACTCATAAGCAGGTGTCCTGTTCCTCTGGCTCTTACAAATTTTTTTGTCCCCTCTTGTGATGTCCCATGAGTCTTGGGGAGAAGTGGCCGTGTTGGGATGGACCAATCGAGGATGTACACTCCGTGGTCACCTTTTTCTGCATCCTGACCAGTTGTGGATTTCTGTAGTAGCCTCCATCGGTTGTAAAAAAGAAGAAGCTTGAGGTGGGCAGGGAGCGGGGGATGGGTGGAGAACTAGCTGTATCTGGATGTGAGGATAAGTATTTAAAATATGGTTATGGATAATAGCTGTTTAGACGATGTCAGTAGTACATTTTCCTCTAGGGTCTATGACCTCACCACCCATGGGTACTTGGCTAGAATTCCAGAATCAGGCTTGAATTTCCTGCTATTGAGCAGGACTTACATCTGCCTAGGCTGCCTAGCTGCTGGTTACCTCCAAGATAATAGCAGGACTATTGAACTGTTTGGAGGCGTACCGCCCAGCCCATCGTTGCTGTGGTTCCAAGGCTTTGTACTTAGATGGGATACTGATTGCTTTTCTCCCTTAGCAGGTTGCATAGCAACTATGGATCCAGCGAGAGCTAGTCCGCATAGAGGAGGCTCCCATGTCAGGTCTAAGCCCTGAGTCTTAAGTATGTGGTGTCTTCAGCAATAGGGTTTTACATTATGGTTCTGGGAGGCGATCAAGGACAATGTTGATAACCTATATTATCTAGGGCGGGGGAGAGGGGATGTCTCTTGGAACTCCCTGGCCAACAACCCAAAGGGAAGTTTCCCATACCTGCCACTTGGATTTCTGTCAGTCTATGGTTCTTGAGAGAAGCATTATCACCCTATGTGGCGTAACTACATTTTAATATATATTATTTTATATGTAGTATATTTTATTTTATTATTTTACCTAACATTGATACTATTTGTGTGTATATGCATTGCTATATATGTGGGTTTAGTACTCTCATAAAATAATGTCTTCCTACGGCTTTTCCAAGCATCTTTAGTGTTATTTATTTCTCCTCCTTCCATCTTCCTCTTTAGTACCCCCATCCCCAGGGAGAATACCTGCCCCTAGTTTTCCCTTTTCCCCCCCATTACATTACCTGTCTTAGCTAAAGCAATAAGACAAGAGAATGCTATAAAAGGGACAAAAATAAGGAAGGAAAGGTCAAATTATCTCTATGTTACAGTTGACATGATTCTATATCTAGAAGGCCTCATAGGCTCTGCAAGAAAACTCCTAGATCTAATAAGCGCTTTTTGTGAAGTTGCAGAGTGCAAAACCAGCATATGAGAGGCAACATACCAGTTACAAACTTGCTGCAAAACAAATTAGGAGAAAACCCACCCAATCACAAACCTTAAAAACAAACAAAAAAAAATGTAAAAAGGAGTTTTTAACCTGCCTAGGAATAAACTTAATTTCTTTGTTACAGTTTCTATTGACAGTAATGAAACACTGTGAACAAAACCATCCTGGGGAGGAAAGGGTGTTGTTGTTGTTGTTGTTGTTGTTGTTGTTGTTGTTGTTGTTTTTCACTTACATTTCCATACCACAGTTATCACCAAAGAGAAGAAGGGACCTAGAGGCAGGAGCTGATGCAGCGGCCATGGAGGGATGCTGCTTACTGACTTGCTCCGCATGGCTTGCTCAGCCTGCTTTCTCATAGAAGCCAGGACCACCAGCCTCGGGGTGGCACTGCCAACAAAGGGCTAGGCCCTCCCCATCAATCAGTAATTAAGAAAATGCCCTTTTCTCAAGCCAGGTTCCCTCCTCTCTGACAACACTGGCTGCATCAAGTTGAATGAAAGGGTCTCCCATAGGCTGATAGGGGATGGCATTATTTGCCTTTTTAGATTGGTGTGGCCTTGTTGGAAGAGGTGTGTCACTGGGGGTGGGCTTTGGGGTTTCAGAAGCTCCAGCTTGGCCCGGTGGCTCACTCCCTCTTCCTACTGCCTGCCAATCTGGATGTAGAACACTAAGCTGCCTCTCCAGCACCATGTCTGCCTGCACGCCGCCATGCTTCCCGCCATGAAAATAATGGACTAACCCTCTGAACTGCAAGCCAGCCCCAGTTAAATGTTTTCCTTTATAAGAGTTGACATGATCATGGTGTCTCCTCACAGGAACAGAAACGCTAAAACAGTTGACACAATCAATATTGTAAAAATGGCTGTGTTACCAGAAGTGCTCTGTAGATCCAATGCAAATCTCATCAAAATTCCAGGAGCATTCTTCATAAAACTGGGGGTGGGGGGGGAATGACTAAAAATTCATATGGGAACACCACACAAACACACACACACACACACACACACACACACACACACACACACACAGAGCCAAAGCAAACCTAGGCAAAAAGAACGCCCCTGGTGCTATCACAATTCCTGACCTCAGGTTATACCACAGAGCCACAGTGACAAAGACAGCTTGATGTTGGCATGGAAACAGATACATGGACCAGTCAAATAGAATGAGAAACTCAGAAATAAAGCCACACAGCTATGGCCACCATATGTTTGACATGCACTGGAGAAGAGGCTATTCAACAAATGGTGCTGGTGAAACTGTGCATCTATCTATAATCTACCTCTAGATCTCTATATAGATATATGGACCAAAGACCTTAATTTAAAAGCTGCAACACTGAAACTGCGTGAGAACATAGGAACTTTACTTCAAGATATAGGCAAGGACTATAATAATAACACAGGACATAGTACACTAACAAACGAGGCTACAGGAAATTAAAAAGTGTAATATCAGCAGGGCAATCAGCTAGCCCACAGAATAGGAAAAACATCTTTCCCAGCTAGCTATACCTAAGACAGGAGGGGGTAAGGGGAGGGCGCCGTGACACAATATATAAATCGCTGCAAAAAAAATCAAACACCGAAAATCCAAAGTATCAATCCATAAATAAAGTAATAACATGAACAGACAGTTCTCAAAAGAAGAAACGCAGATTGCTAGTAACTTCTTTTAATGTTCACCATGCTTAGTCGTCCAGAAAATGCAAATTTAACTATGTTGAAATTCCACCTCACCCATTCAGAGCGCCGTTACGGAGCCACTAGATGACAACAAGCGCTGGCCAGGATGTGAGGAGAGGGGACATTCATCCCACGCCAGCCGCCAGCGTGTAAACAGCGCGGCCATTGGGGGAGGCAGCATAGAAGTCTCTCCGAAAAATTAAAAACAGAGCCAGTGAGATGGCTCATTGTGCAAACACCCTTGTCACACAGGCACAGCGGCCTGGGCTCAATCCCTGGTACCCACAACGAGCTGCCTGTGGTGGTGTGCTTCTGTAATGCCAGCACTGCTAGAGCAAGGTGGAGGCAGAGACATGGAGAACTGCTCAGAAGCCGTCCAGCCTGCCTGGAGTATGGAGATGGGCAGAAACAACAGAAGGAGCTCTGCCTTGGCAAGGTGAAAGGCGAGGACGGAAACTCCTAAAACCTGTCCTCTGACTCCCATATGCACAGTGTTGTATAGCCTCTCTCTCTCTCTCTCTCTCTCTCTCTCTCTCTCTCTCTCTCTCTCTCCTGCCTCTTGCCCCCTCCTTCCCTCCCTCCCTCCCTCCCTCTCCCTCCTTCTCCCTCTTCTCCCTCCCCCTCCTTCCCCCCTTCTCTCTCTCTCTCTCTCTCTCTCTCTCTCTCTCTCTCTCTCTCTCTTACACACACACACACACACAAATGAGAGCAATAATGATAAAGAAATTTTCTACATTAAAAATAAAACTACCATACAATCCAACTATACCCACTCCGGAGCATATACCCAAAGGGCTCTCTATCCTACCTAGAGACACTTGCACATCATCGCTTACTGATGCCTTAGTCATGATAGCAAGGAGATGGGACTAGCCTAGATGTCCACCACCAGATAGAAACGGATAATGAAAACGCAGTGTATATGCACAATGGGACTCATTCAATGCTAAATAAAAATGAAATTTGGAAGAAACCAGATGACTCTGGAAAGTATTATAATAAGCTAGATAACCCAGGCTCAGACAAGGAGTGTGTGTTCCTCCCAGGTGCAAAGCTTAGCTGTGTGTGTGTGTGTCTGTGTGTGTGTGTGTGTGTGTGTGTGTGTGTGTGTGTGTGTGTTGAGGAAGGATGGGGAGCAATAGTGATCTTGTGATATGAAAGGCAAAAGGAAGATCGTGAAGATGAAAGGGCACAAGGGGGTAAGGAAATGGTGGAGAAGACGGGGAAAGAAAACCCAACAAAAATAAACATTCATGTTAAAATGTCATATAGCGAGTATGGTCCCATCGAGAGCCATCGTGCTAGGTGGATTGTGACAGGGTCCCTTAGTGACAATGTGCCCCGTTCTATCCACGCCCCAGCTCCTGGCCACCTTCTGGAGTTTACATAGCAACAGGGAGAAGATGGTAGCTCTGAGCCCAGAAATTAAGCGGAAGAGATGCCTGCCCTCCAAGCACAGTCAGGTGAGATGGAATATTCACAACCCCTGGAAAGCAGCCCTGTGTAGAATTCTTTGAGGTGACATGTGGCCTGGGCACCCCAGTTTCCCTACCACCCTCACCCTCAGAAACCTTCTTCCAGAGAGCGGGCCTGGTTCCCGTTCCTCCATGATGTCTCCTGGCGTGGGTAGAGCATACAGGAAGCTATACACATCCTAGGCGAACAGGCCGGGCTGTAGGCGGGGTGTGGAAGAGGGCAGCCGGTATACAGGGAGGACTCAGAAGCAAGTGGCGGGTGGCACTGCTAGGGGAAGAAAGATGAGATCCGAGATTCAGCTATCAGGTTTATTAGCCTTAGGGAGACATACTGTGGCCCCAGCAAAGCAGACTGGTGATGTGTGCTCGGAGCTGAGGATGGAGATAGGGGTAATGCAGGAGTCCAGAACAGACTGTCTACAGAAGGGGGTGAAAGATAGCCCTCTGCAACAGAGAACAGAGACGGGCTGGCAGAGAGAGGCGAGGAAGCAATCCCCACCTAAGAGGACACCATCAAAGCAGGTCTCAAGAACCAATTTTCAATCCAAACAAAAAAGCAACAGTGTGTCCCTGAGAGAAGTTGAGGCCTGGGGCAGCCAGAGGGCTAGAGAGTCTATCTTAGCAGTTGGGGTCAGAAAAGGAGCATCTAAGGTCATAGAGGCCAGGGGATAGTGACCTGAGCCTCTCACCAGCCCTGACGCAAACACTGGATAAAGGCTCTAATGAGATTATACTTGAGCCTGGGGTGTCGTTGGGGAGAGGCTGCGAATGTGAAGGGGAGAAGGAAGGAGAGTCATTGGAGAGGAAGGGGACAAGGCTGAGAAAATACCTCTGTAAGGACATTCTCCACCGTTGAGTGGAGAATGGGAACTGACTTTCACACGAACTCCGGTGTCCCATATTTGACCACGTCCCCTTGATGGGGAGGCCTGGTGGCACTCAGAGGAAGGACAGCAGGCTACCAAGAAGAGACTTGATACCCTATGAGCATATATGGGGGAGGAGGTCCCCCTCAGTCACAGACATAGGGGAGAGGAGTAGGGGGAAAGCGGGAGGGAGGGAGGAATGGGAGGATACAAGGGACAGGATAACAATTGAGATGTAATATGAATAAATTAATAAAATATTTTTAAGAGAAGAATGGCTTGTAACCAAGTCTGTATAGGGCGTTACTAGTAATTGATGTGGGAGGGCCCAGCCCATTGTGGACGGGGCCATCCCTGGGGCGGTGGGTCTGGATTCTATAAGAAAGCAGGCTAAGCAAGCCATGGGGAGCAAGTCAGTAAGCAGCACCCCTCCGTGGCCTCTGCATCAGCTTCTGCCTCCAGGTTCCTGCCCTGCTTGAGTTCCTGTCCTGACTTCCTTCATGATGGACTATTATGTGGAAGCATAAAGCAAATAAAGCCTTTCCTCCCCAACTTGCTCTGGGCCATGGTGTTCCATCACAGCAACAGTAACCCTAACTAAGACAGATCCTTTCCACTATACATTCTAAGCCTACAGAGGCCTGGGGCACCTTTTCAAGACCTATCCCAAGATTTGCCCTGGTGGGAATGTCCTGGTGGATATCTGTGGAGTTAGAGTCACCTGTCCTGGGGACAAGTGACCCAACATCCTCCACTGTCAGCTCCTCTCTAAGTGGACAAAACTGGACCTCTTTGTGGCCACACCACGTATTAATATAGACTAGGTGTATAATCACTGAGTTTTAGAGCTGGGAACTCTGAACCACTTAGCACTCAGGCAGCCAATGAGATATTTGTAATAAACACTGCCTCTAAAATGTGCCCTCTCAGCCCCCGAGGCAGCCAGAACACACAGCATTAACTTCTAAGTGTATACTAGCTGTGTCTTTGGGCTGTGGTTGAATCACTAGATGGCTTTTCCGTACTAGCTCCAGTGCCACTTCCTGAAGCCTGTGTGCTTCTGGACTCTGAGCCATAGGCTAACACCATGGGTGTTTAAGAGCAGAAGCCACAGCGTGGCTAGGGAGCAGGACTCTCAGCCACAATATGAGACTATGCCACTGACTTCGGTGCTTCCTGGCTCCACCTTGTAATGGAGGCCACTCTATCTCTGGCTGGTAGCTCCACTGTCCCCAAGGCCTCTCCATCCTGAGATGCAGGGACAGGAGGCAGGAGACATGGGCTTGGAGGCTGTTCAATGGGTGAGACATTGGATGTCATGGCACAATGGCTGGGATCTGGCTCTGACTGAAATGGAGTTGTCTTGTCACCCAGCAGGGCCCTAGTCCCAGGAGCGGCTGCAAGGACACATTCTAGGCAGTGGTTGGGCCCAGAGTAAGTGGGATAGAGCTCAACACGGTGCCAGCACAGGTTCTGAGGGGCCGGCCAGCACCATCAGTACAGACAGACACTGAGGTGATGTGCAGATCCACTTAGGAGTCCTGGGGAAAGGAATGGCAGCCTTGTGAAGTTACTAAGCTCCCATTAGATGGCCATAGGATGTTCCTCCAGGGCTCAGGTCTCTGCAGCTGTCCCTGCTGGCCAAGCAGAGAACTAGAGCTTCCTGGAGAAGACAGGAAGTTGCTGGAGAGAACAACACCTGTTGCCAGGACTCCCGGGGGTTTCTTTTGTCCTCAGAAGCAGGTGCACCCTGAGGAGCAGCCACATATGGCCAAGTCCTACAAAGACAGGCCCAGAACATTGCAGCAGCATGGCAGGGACACGTGGGCTATATCTCATCATAGCTAGGAGGCACAGCGAAGCCCACCTGAAACATCTGTGAAAAGGAGAAAGCCAGCGTCATGACAAAGGAAAAGAAGAACGCAGACTCTTGTCAGTCACATGGCAACACCCTGTGTGCTTCAGTACCCAAGCAGAGAGGACCGGGGAAGCTGCAGAGCGAGTTGTTGAAAAGAAAAGGTAATTCTAGGTTGAGATAATGTAATACATTTCACTAAAGTAACAAACAAACAACAGCAGCAATACAAGAGTATGGGCAAGACATGCCCCCATCATGTGTCCAGTTGGAGGGATGTGAGCACAGCTGACAGCTCTGCCCCTCCTCCAGCCACCAAATTGCCAAGTCCTTTGTCCCACACTTGGCCTCAGCCGTGCACTGTTTCACATTGTGGGTGAGTGTGTGGGACTTGGTGACTCACTGTGGAGACGGTCCCTCCCTTCTTCTGGGTCAAGACTTGTGTGTCCCCCTGACCTTCACTGTTCCCTCCCTTTCAGGTATGCTTAGAGAGAGCTAGGCTTCCTTTAAATGTCCTCGGTCCTGTTCTGTGTCCTGGACTCATAATGACCGCCCCTCAAGCTATTGTGAGAGGCAATCCTCCTAGCTAAGCAATCGCCATCTTAAGGAGTTCATCTGTGTGCCCCTTGCAGAGGAGTTATCCCAGCTGGCCACTCTGTTTCAATCGAGTCCCTAACTGCCCTCTACCACCTATTGTATACAGCTCTGCCTTAACTGCCTGTGGTCCTTGGAGTGTATAAGCCAGAAGAGGCTACAGGATGCCCCAGCTGTTCAACTCTGGAAAGCCCTCATGCCTGACAGGTAAAGGCTTTACAGGCACAGCCGGTTAGAGGGAAAAACATTACGCTGAACAATGTTTTGTCAACAAGAAGAACTTGAGTCACTTGGGCAGAGGGAACCTCAATTGAGAAAAATGCCCCCAGTGAGAGAGGCCTGTGGGCAAACCTGTGGAGCGATTCCTCGGTTAACGATTGACATGGTGGTCTCAGCTCACTGGGGCAGATGGTCCCAGCTCACTAGGGGAAGGTGGTCTCAGCTCACTGGGGACAGGGGGTCCCAGCTCACTAGGGGCAGGTGGTCCCAGCTCACTGGGGGCAGGTGGTCCCAGCTCACTGGTGGCAGGTGGTCCCAGCTCACTAGAGGAAGGTGGTTCCAGCTCACTAGGGGCAGGTGGTCCCAGCTCACTAGGGGCAGGTGGTCCCAGCTCACTGGGGGCAGGTGGTCCCAGCTCACTAGAGGCAGGTGGTCCCAGCTCACTAGGGGAAGGTGGTCCCAGCTCACTAGGGGAAGGTGGTCCCAGCTCACTAGGGGAAGGTGGTCCCAGCTCACTAGGGGAAGGTGGTCCCAGCTCACTAGGGGAAGGTGGTCCCAGCTCACTGGGGGCAGGTGGTCCCAGCTCACTGGGGGCAGGTGGTCCCAGCTCACTGGGGGCAGGTGGTCCCAGCTCACTGGGGGCAGGTGGTCCCAGCTCACTGGGGGCAGGTGGTCCCAGCTCACTAGGGGAAGGTGGTCCCAGCTCACTAGGGGAAGATGGTCCCAGCTCACTAGGGGAAGGTGGTCCCAGCTCACTAGGGAAAGGTGGTCCCAGCTCACTGGGGGAAGGTGGTCCCAGCTCACTAGGGGCAGGTAGTCCCAGCTCACTAGGGGAAGGTGGTCCCAGCTCACTAGGGGAAGGTGGTCCCAGCTCACTAAGGGAAGGTGGTCCCAGCTCACTGGGGGCAGGTGGTCCCAGCTCACTGGGGGAAGGTGGTCCCAGCTCACTGGGGGCAGGTGGTCCCAGCTCACTAGGGGAAGGTGGTCCCAGCTCACTAGGGGAAGGTGGTCCCAGCTCACTAAGGGAAGGTGGTCCCAGCTCACTGGGGGCAGGTGGTCCCAGCTCACTGGGGGAAGGTGGTCCCAGCTCACTGGGGGCAGGTGGTCCCAGCTCTCTAGGGGCAGGTGGTCCCAGCTCACTAGGGGCAGGTGCTCCTGGGTGAAGGAAGAAGGCCGACTGAGCAAGCTAGGAGAAGCCAGGAAGCCGCACTCCTCCGTGGCCTCCGCTTCATTTTCTACCTCTGGGAACCTGCATCAGGTCCCTGCCATAACTTTCTGGACCACATTCTGTAAATCAAGATAAACCCTTTCCTCTCCGAGTTGCATTTGGTTGCCATGTTTTATCATCGCAATGGGAACCCTGAGACAAATATCCATATCCCTGAAAGGAACCCCTGGGCTGCGCTCTGTAATAAAGCTGAATAAACTCGTTGGCTCTCCAGAGAGAGCTTTGGCATATCTGTGCCTGGACTTGTCACCGGAACCTTAGGAGGAAAGGGAGGTGTTTCTGATGTCACCTCCTAGGAAGGGGGTTTGGCAACAGGAGACTAAAGAGAACACGGAGAAAGCACTGGGACATGTTGAGGTACAGAGGTTCTAGCCCCCAGAGAGGTAGTCAGAAAGGTGGAGGTGAGTGAGGACATGAAAGGGATAGAGGGGGTGACACATTGGAGAGTGGCTACTGCCTGGTTGTGTCCACGGTTGTTGGCCAAGTCTGCTATGCATGACCCAGCCTAGGTGGAGTAAGGAGTTGGGGACAGGAAAGACTGCTGCCTTCCCCAGATTCCTTCATTGTGATGAGGATGAAGTGATTTATTTCCCAAGGGCACCCAACAATACAGGGCCAAGGACCACGCTAAATGAAAACACCGCCTTGGTGTCGCGCAAGTGCCACCAACTGCGGACCTATGCATGCACCGGGGACAGAGCAAAGTCCATTCACGCTTAAGGAGACTATGCAAATGAGAACATCTGTTCCTCTCAGAGATGAGTCATTTTCTCCAAATGGCTCCACTTCATAAGCAACAACTTTCACTTTAAATTTAATTTTGGCTTTTTAGCTCTGATATGTTTGGCATTTTTTATTTATTTATTTATTTATTTATTTTTGCTTGTGTTTACCAGGCTGTCAGGATTTTTCCCCCTGTACTCACCCTGTTGCATTGTCCTCTCACTCTCTAAGGTTGTCCTGCTGTCAAAGATGTCTGCTGTAAGCCCGGCTCCACCCTTGTCAGGGGCCCTAGCCCACAGGTGCTGGGCCCAGTGCTGATTGATGGCCATCAGGCCAGGGGCAACAGCTGCTACCTGGGTGGACATTTCAGCTCCTCTCTGGCCCAGACAGACAGTTAAATCGCTCTTCTCCACAGATTGGTCTTCTCCTCTATTTTACAACTGATACGCGCATCTCCTGTGCCAATTTCTGGACGGGCAGATAAGAGAGGGATCTCTCTCCCTGTGAGCTCTCCCGGTCTGGTATTAAGCCAGCCATCCGTTATAGGCACCCGTGGGCTGTCTCTACTGGGATGACCTAACCACGCCTTTTTCCTTCTTAGACCAAAATAGATGACAGAATCCTTAAGAAAAGTTCCAAGTACCTACATGTGTACTTGGGGGAAGCCCATCCAGTGTCATGAAAAATCACACTCTCAAACCAAGTGCCAGTTGTTCATCCTTTCGTTGGTCTTTCTTGGGAATTTCTGTGTAACCACCACTGTGCGGTGCTCTCAGAGAAATGGCTACGAATAGAGCTTATAAGGATTTCTCTGAGACCTTCTAGCCTATGGAGAGAGAAGACAACAGTGGCTGTAGCTTTTGTTTCACATGCTGTTTTCATGCCCACCGGAAGTGCCTTTTCACTTTCAAGACGTAGAGCCTCTTGGCAGAGGGTCTGCTTAACCATTGCCGGAGCAAACAGTGAGGCGCAAGCAGTGAGGCTCTCCAGCAAAGGAACCTGGTCGCCGCCGGGAGGTAGGCAGGAGTCCACAGGCGCTGTGCACGCTAGAGGAATGCACAGCGGGGTGGGTGTCCCAACCGGACCCACAGTCCCGGAAGGAGGAGTCAATTCGCTGATAAGAGAAGGGACGAAGCAAGGCTTGACCGGAAGGAAAGGCATGGCCAAGGATGTCCAAACGAGGACAATGGGTGGCAGAGATTTCTGAAACCCAACCAGAAGCCCAGGATGTATGCTCTGTCATCCCGAGTCCTCTGGAGAAAGAGCGGAGAAGTGATAAGATGCCGCCGGGAAGACGAAAGGGAAGCAGCATCGCCCTGTTGGAGGCTAGTACCAAAGGCAAAGAGAAGAGCTTTGGGGTAGCGGGGGGGTGGGGGGGGGGGGGGTGGTGGGGGGTGGTGGTGGTGGTGTCATAGTCACCTTCCATGTTGCTGGGTTAAAATACCTACTAATAAAAGCCACTTCCGGGGGAGGGGTGGAGTTTATGTTGGCTTGTAAATCAAGGCTACAGTCCCTCGTAGCCTGGGAGCCATGTTGAGAGTAGTTTATGGCAGCCGGTCACACGGCATCCACAATCAAGAAGCAGAGTGATGGATGCCCGCTAGGTAAATGTCCACTGTGGATCTAGACAAAAGTAGATTCCAAGGTTTTTATTCGGCCCGGGGGCCCACGCTCAGGGAGTAGTATCAAAACACCTTCTGAGGACCTGCCTGGTCCTTCACAGGTGTGCTTGGAGGATTCTTCCTAGGTGGTTCTAGACCTTGTTGACAATCAGGTTCAAAAATCGCAGGGGGGGGGGTGTCCAGGGTGACTGCCTAGCGTGAGAATACAGGTGAAACCTCCATCTATTCTAGAATAGGCTCCAGTGGAGGAAGAACGGACTTGGAGGACACAAGATCTTTGTTTCCAAGGTGTACCCTGAGCTACATGAGTGTGTGACTGCCAGACAGCACCAAGTCTCCCATCTACACACATGGGCTGTCTTCCCATTGGTTTAGGTGTTTAAGGCCTCTTAACTACACTTACTTTTCAATGCACAGGTCTTGCATTTCTTTTGTTAGGTTTTGTCTGAGGGTTTCTATTGCTGTGGCAAAAACGCCATGACCAAAGCAACTTGGGGAGGTAAGGGCTTATTTCTGCTTATGGCTTATAGTCCATATTCAGGGAAAGAAATGACAGGAACTCAGAGCAGAACTCAGAGGCCATAGAAGGGTGTTGCTTACTTACTTAGCTGTCTTATGTCATCCAGGACCACCAGCGCCAAGGTGGAATTGTTCCCAGTAAGCTGAATCCTTCCTGACCAATCAACTTAAAAAAAAAAAAAAGCCTTTACAAGCCTTCCCATGGGTCAATCTGGTGAGGGCATTTTCTTAATTGAGGTTCTCTCTTCCCAAATGGCTCTAGCTTGTTTAAAAAAGAAAGAAAGAAAGAAAGAAAGAAAGAAAGAAAGAAAGAAAGCTAGCCTGCACATATTTTATTCTTTTATGCTACCATAAGTAAAATTTCTTCGTTTCATTTTTTTAAGGTTCACTGACAGTTCACAGAAATATAATTAATTGTATATTGGTGCCACCGCGGTGATGAACTTGTTAGTTCTAATAGTTTTACAGTGCTTTTCTTATACTGATGGTATAATTAACAAATCAAAATCATTTGTTCATTTAAAAAAAAATGTAGATGTTGCCGGGAGTGGTGGCGGACACCTTTAGTCCCAGCACTCAGGAGGCAGAGGCAGGTGGATCACTGTGAGTTCAAGGCCAGCCTGGTCTACAAAGCGAGTCCGCAATAGCCAAGGCTACACAGAGAAACCTTGTCTCAAAAAAAATGAAACAAAACAAAACAAAAATCCTAAATGCCTCTTATATTTTTTCCTTGCCCACATGCCCTGGCTAGAACCCCCAGGACAAGACTAAACCAAATGCCAAAAACAGAGGTCCCAGTCTTGTTCTGTATCTCAAGGAATAAGTCATTAGTGATTTGATGCCAGGTGTTGAATTTTTTTTTTTAAGACAGGGTCTCTCTCTGTGTAGCTTTGGCTGTCCTGGACTTGCTTTGTAGACTAGGCTGGCCTCGAACTCACAGAGATCCACCTGCCTCTGCCTCCCGAGTGCTTGGATTACAGGCGCGCTCTACCACACCTGGCAGGTGTTGCATTTTCACAGGTGCTCTCTATTGTATAGAGGAAGCTTTCGTCTGTTTCTAGATTGCTCACAGTGTGTTGTTGTTTGTTTGTTTGTTTGTTTTTAACTCTGAATGGGTATTGGATTTCGTGAAATGATCGTCTGAATTTTGTACATTGGCTGTTTCTTCCTCTGATATTTAAACCCCAGTTGGTCCTGACATTGTAATATTTTTACTATGTTGCCACATTTGTTTCACTAATCGTTTGCTACAGTTTCATGTCTCTGTACAGGAGACACGGTAGTCTATAATTTTCTTGGAGTTTCTTTGTGGAGCATGGACAAGGGTTGCAAGTATTGTTACTGAGCGAGCTGAATTCTTCCTCTATATTTTTTGAAGCATTTTCTGAAGGACTGGTATTCATCGTTGCCTAGACACATCAAAGGTAAATTTTTCTGTTGGACGTAAGGGACCAGCACTTAAAACAGACTGGAATTAGAGGCACTGTTTGGGGCAGAGGAAACAGAAATCATACCCAGCTGGAAAGGGAGGGAGAGGGGGACCCACAGCCACACAGTTTGGACCATGGTGGGGGGGAATAGCCAGCCTCTAAACCAGAAGCACATGGAATCATGTCACAAAAGGGGGTCCTGGTAGTAGGGTGTTGCTGAACTTGGCTGGGCCCCATGGCCCAGGAGGAGCCTGCAGTCCACAGAGGTGGGACCAGAACATGAGGCAACTGGGGTCCCAGAATCCTGAAGAATAGTGTTGTTGTTGTTGTTGTTGTTGCTTTTATGCAACCTGTTTTTCTGTCTTTCTTTTCTTTCTTTTTTTTTTTTTCCAGTCTGTTTTTCAAAATGGGATAGCACCTGAAATGCCGCTTGGGGCCAGCAGCCTGTCCCCTTTTGTACAAGAGGGCCGGCTTGAGCTGATCCTTTAATTCCAGGGCACGCACCTCTCTGCGTTTCTCCTGACAACCATGAGGCTCCTTGAAAGGACAATGAGGAGAGACTTACTTGGGTTCTTGTGGGTTCCAGTTTTGTTAATATTTACTCTAAGGCGTCCTCTCGAAATTAACTCCCACTTGGAGCTTTAACCAGCTCCTGGGGAAAAGACAAGGGTCTTTCTCAATCCCAGACCTGAGGCTCTGCCTTGACGTCCCAGTCTACTCCTTTGCTTCCTCCAACAGAGGCTGGACACACTAGTTCTCTTGTGAATGGGGGCATCCATAACCTACCCGTTCAGGCAGAACTAGATGAGCATAAATTAACACGGTCATCCCCGACCACGTCCCCAGCTGATCTCTGCATATCCGTCTCCCTTACAGGGAAAAGCATAGGTGGAAGTGGCCAGCAAAGCTGTGCTCAGCGGTACCCCAGGGTCCTGAGCATTCAAATGTACAAAGTCTGGCCGGTGCCTGGTCCAGCTGTGTACCTTCCAAGCCCCAATCAAACCCTATGCCTCCCACCCCTGTCCCTGGAGGGTTCAGTCCTGCTCTCTGCCTTCTAGAAGGATTTTGTATCTGGGATGGGGGGGTGTACATCCTCCCACTCCACAGCCTGGGATGGACCTGTGTGAACCAGAACCATGCCCTTCTGCGTCCGGTGTTTCTTCTTTGGCAGGAGAGAGCTATGACACTGCTCCGGGGACATGAAGTGGCACTGGGATTCCAGCATAAGAAGATTCAACTCATTTATTAAGGCATAGAAGTAGCCTATAAGGGCTGGCCCAAAAGGAAAGTCATGGCCTCCACTCAATCACTTTGATGGCTACTTGGGCTGCTCGCTGTATGGCCTCATTTTTATTCAGCTGGAATAAACGGAAGGTGGACACATGGTTGTGCAGTAACTTTCGGCCCTCGGGGGCTTCGGCCAGCATGGTGAGGGCTTTGATGGTGTTCAGACACACCTTGACCGTGGATGAGGAACAGAGCAACTCCAGGAGTGGGGTGATGGCATCTGCGTCCAGGGCTGCATATTTCCCTGTGGGCCACAGACACTGGGTTTCCCACTGATCTTCGCTAAAGGGGCTGTCTCCCCCATGGTCCTGCTGCCCGGGGTGGCTTAGGAGCAATGCCACCTAGACCCACCTTCTCCTTCCCACTCCCACCCGTTTTTGTTGCAGGCTCCCACTGAGTCTACTCTGGACCATTTCTTCCTTTTTTCTGACTGTTTGGTTCCTAACCAGCCTAGCTACGTCACCCTACTCCTATCCTGAAATCAGCCCTCATATGACAACATACAAATTTTTAAAATGAAAAAAAAAATCAGTCATATGTTTATGTGGCAGGTATTTCTTGAGCAACTGCTTTGCACCTGGCACAAAGCATGCATGGTAGGCACAAAAGGGTGGCTGAATGGTAGATCCCGGAAACCACTCTCAGAAGAGGCTGAGCACCTTGCCCTATGCTCCAACAGCCCCCTCCCTGCCCCAGATGCTAACTTCTCCTCTATATCCATCCTTGTTGTGCCTCTCTTGACAACTGTAGACACCCTAGGCCAAGGCCTCTATGTGTCATCGTCCAACTCAGAGCCTGCCACAAAATAAGGACTCAGAGACCCGTCTAGGAATGGATGGCATAGTCTGAGGTCCTGGTTTCTGTGTTTCTAGCCATTGGCTGAGACCTAATGGGTCCCTGGAACTTCTAAGTTCTCCCATATAAGCTTGGGTTAAGGTACCCCCCATGTGAAAACATATGTAGTGCCCTGCTCCACATACAGCCAGAATTCCCTCAGTGAGGGTAAAAGATGGGAAGAGGAGATTACTCTGAGGAGAATCCCAACTTCTCCTCCTGTGTGTCTCAAGTTCTACTCCTAAAGTCCGGTGGAGAGCTTCTGGGAGCCTCTCTATCTTCGGGAGACTCTGCCACATACTGGTTATAAATCCAAGACCCCACAGAGTCATCCAGAAACATGAAGGAAGCAGAAAGCACATGGCTGGAGCAGGTAAGTGTGGACCATTCAGGAAGGTCAGGTGGCTTCCGGAAAGTATGAGGGGACAAGACAGGAGAAAGCCATGCCTAGTCTGTCAGGTGTTGAGACAACCCTAGGTCTTTTACCTCAGCCAGTGGGATTCAGGGCTTAGCTGTGAAGTCAGCCTGACTGGGAATCCTGGCCAGGATTTTTAGGTGATGCTATTTCTATATCCTTACATGCTTTCCCCCACAACCTGATAAAAGTAGTTATCATCAAGAAACACATAAACAGTTGTGGAGCAGAGAGATTAAGGACGTGGTGTTGCTTTTGCAGAGGACCTGAGTTCTGTTCCCAGCACCCACAAGAGGGAGTTCACAATCACCTCTTATTTAAGCTTCAGGGGAAAAGGTGTCTCATTGCACACATGCACACACATAACTAAACAGAACAAAAATATTCTTGTAAAGAAAGGAACACATAAGCCAGGTGTGGTAGCACACACCTTTAATCCCAGCACTCGGGAGGCAGAGGCAGGCAGACCGCTGTGAGTTCGAGGCCAGCCAGGTCTACAAAGTGAGTTCAGGACAGCCAAGAAACCCTGTCTCAAAAAACAAGAAGAAGAAAAAGAAAGAAAGACAGACATTAGGCCAAGGGCTCCAGGATCTGCTTAGGCCCAGAAATAACAGAATCATACATAGCAAACTAATCAATCTCAGAATTGTGGTTCGCAAGAGATCTGAGTGTGAAGCGAGGTCTTTAGGTCAAGGATATGGCGTGGTGTAGAGCAGCAGAGGTCCCTTGTGAGGGACTTGTGAGCTCAGTGTGACTGGAAGCTCACTGTGTCCAGGACAAAACAAAAAGGGAGGGGGGTGGAATTTTGATGGAGCCCAGAGGCCGGAAAGATCCATGCATGGCCCTTGACTTGAGAAGGGTGCTTTGAAAGCTCACTGTGGCTGCTGGCAAGCTGGGGAGCTCACACTTCCCCCTTGCCTGCACTTACTCAGCCTCAGGAATCCGGGGGCCCTCTCGCCTTACCTTCGGTGGTCACTGTCGCATGCATCAGGGCCCCGGCAGCATTAGCCTGGACCTCCTCCTCGAGGTCTGACAGCAGCTCCACCAGGATAGGAATGACTTCATAATGCCATACCTGGTTCTTCCCCTCCAAAGGGATGCTAGGGCAGAGAGCGGACGAAAGGGTGTGAGGCCAGAAATGTCCGGGGATGCATGCTAAGCTAGGACCTGTTGACGGTGCAGAACTAGCCACGACCAAGGCACCGAAGAATGCCAGTATGAGTGTGGTTTGCTGCCAGTGAAAAGAGACCTAAGCCGCAATCACAGGGGAAGACATGGTTCATCTTGGCCCCAACATATGGAAGAGTAAAGACCCAAGGGTGTGGCCCACAGCAGGACTGTTTGGCGGAAGGTTTCCTTCCCAGGGAAGAATCAGGCTGCTCCACACAGCAGTGACCAGCTAGTGCTGAGTAATCAGAGGCATGGGCCTAGACAAGGCAGTTCTTACACTCCATTCCAGCATTGTATAAGGCTGTGAAAATGAGGGTGGTGAATTTCCCAAGAGTTTCTCAACCATGGGAGGGCCAGCATTATCCTGAGAGAGAGAGAGAGAGAGGAGGGGTTCCTGGCCAGGGAAGCCCTCCTCACAGGCGCCGTGGTACTGTCACTGTGCACAAACATCTCAAGGAACAAGCTTCCTTCAGCTTACCTGCTTGCTCACCATTTCCCCACTCCACTACCCACGGGACTCTCATTTTGCAGAACTTTTAACACCTCAAAAGACATAGGTATTTTATGGGAACACTGTTTAGGAAACAGCTCTGGCAGCCACTTCTCTGTGATACTGCAATGCTATTGGACTTTCCAGGCCATTGGTCTTTACCCTGAGGTGACGTATCAAGGACACAGAGTCATGGGTCCACCTGCCGGGATGCCCTGAGTTTTAACTACTCGGGGACACAAGGCAGGTCCTAATTCAGACACTGACAAAGGAGCTGAATTGAGCTGTCTCTGCACTTGACACCTGGTGGGGAGAGGCGGTGGTGGGGTGGAGTGTTTAATCTAGCCATTGCTCTACAGCAATGGTCAGAAAAATCCCAGCGCGTGGGTGACACAAAATGGTTACGGGTAGTAATGGACCTGGGCTGCTGGGGGAGGCCAGAGGAACTGGCAGAAGTCGCACTTTGGTGAAGTCCTGTTGTTAAAGCTTCGTTGGCTGAGGACCTCGGGTCAACCTGATGGTGATCATTCTGGGTGGGCCTGGGAACAGCATAAGCATGAGCATTCTGAACGAGTGTCCCAGGTGCTGGGACAGGTCCACCGGGAATACCAGCCCAGCCCTCCAGCAAGACTCCCAGATAGAAGGAAAGCCAAGACTTACAAGATGGCAAGGCCTGCCCTCCCTCTCACACTGAAGGGATGTGTCCACAGGTAAAGGGTCCCCTGGAACACAGGGGGGACTAATGGTTGGGAGGATCTGTGCTTCCTCAGTTTTCAGGTCAGGATTTTAGACTGTGCTCCTATGTGAACTGGAGCAAAGGACTCAATCAACTTCATGCTTCCATTTTTCTCACCTTAAAGGCAGATGTCCTTTCCTTGTCGGTGTCTAACCGTCGACTTTATAGGCAATCGATTTCATAGGCAATCAACTTTACAGGCAGTGCCTGGCATGTTTGCATACTTAACGACCAATGGCTGTCATTACCACTGGTGTTCATCTGCCTGTCTTCCTCATGGAGAGGTGACCAATTAGCTAGGTTTGTCTGACATGGGAGTGAAAGGGTTTCCTGAGCTATAAGACGATTTAAGGCCAGACCCCATGGTCATAATAATGGAAAAAGGTGTATGTCTGACCCAGTGCCCTCCTTTACCCAGGGCACAAGGAGGTTAGAGGAAGTGTGCTCGGGTGTGTGCCCTGTGGCACACTTGGCTAGGCAAAGCCCCACTGCTGATCTACCGATAGGCCAGGAGTAGCTTGGCGGCCATCTCTGGCCCTCAACAGAAACGTAAGGAGGTAGCCCCTCAGTCAACACAAAACAGTCCTCACCTGATGGCAATGAGTGCCCGGGCTGCCTTGCTGCGGATTTGAGAATTGTTGCTAAGGAGCTTCTCCTTAAAACAGGGCACAGCTTGGCTCTCTAGAGCCTCTGTGGCATCCTCCTGCAGGCACGGGGCCAGAGTGTCCAGGATGAGCTTCTGTATGCGGACTTCCTCCTTCTGCAGCTTCCAGACCAGTGAGGGGATCAGGCCACTGTTGACAATGCCCCGGGCACCTGCAGAACAGGATGAGTCATTAAGGGTCCTTTTCCGCCAGGGCTAATTGACCTGCCTAGGTGTGCCCCAAAGGCATCAGCCATAGTCACCTGCATGGTGGCCTGAGAAAATGCAGCTAGCTGCTGTAGATCCACGCATAAAGAGACCCTCTGTCTTCCATACTATTATGGTTTGGACATAAAAACAACCTAAAAGGCTCACATGGTTTACTTGTTTGTTTATTTGTTTGTTTGTTTTTGTTTTCGAGACAGAGTTTCTCTGTGTTAGCTTTGGCTGTCCTGGACTCACTATGTAGACCAGCTGGCCTCGAACTCGCAGAGATCCACTTAGCCTCTGGCTTCCAAGTGCTGGGATTTAAAGGTGTACACCACCAAGCCTCGAGGCTCACGTGTTTTTAAAGCCTTGATCCCCATCAAGTGCCTCAGTTGAGAGCTGATTGGTTCATGGTGGCATTTACCTCATCAACTAACCTCATCGGCGCTCCCAATCCATGACTAGTTGAATAAGCTGTTGGGAAGCGGGGTCTGTCAGAAGCAGGTCACGAGGGCTGTGCCTTTGAAAAGCCTGAATCTTGTGCCCAACTACCACCTCTCTCCCTCTCTCCCTCTCTCCCTCTCTCCCTCTCTCTTTCTCACTCCCCTTTCTCTACCTCCCCTCGCCTCCAGCCTACCTATGAGGTGGGCAGCTCTTGCTCTAGCTCAGCTGCCACCATGACGCTCTGAGATGGAGCCACATGAGCATGGAGCCAAAGCTGACCTTCCCTCCTTTACATTGACTCCCTCAGGTCTTTTGTCATAGGTAAAAGGAACATGGACCGCATTTCCTCCAGAGTGGTGGGGAAGCACTGGGTCTCCTTTCCCATCCAGACTGTGCCAAAAAGCTGCTGGAGGCTGAGATAGAAACTGCGGGGCGCAAAACAGTATCTCCCGTCCACCCCCCCCCCATAAGATCTGTGCCCCCACCTGAAAAAAAAATGACAGGAATCCAGACTCTGGCCAAGGGGTTTTGGAAATACCACACATTGGACAGTAGTGGATGGAGGGGCAGACTGTAAACTTTAAGGCATACCCCCGGCTTGACCCACTTTGTCTAGCTTAGGCTCCACTCCCTAGAGGTCCTACAACCTCCCTAAAACAGTGCCACTAGCTGGGGACCAAGTAAATGTTCAGTCACACGAACCTGTGGGGGGGAGCATTTTGTAACCAAACCATAGGGGCACAGTGAGAAGAGCCCCCCACCCCTGAAACAGCATCTACCTCTCTCCTTCTGGAGAACCCAGAACCAGGCACAGACAGAACACAGAAAGCCCCGGGCTTTCCCGATTCACAGCGACGAAAAGGGAACAAAAGGGAACCCTCTTCCGTGCCACACAAGGGCCACCTGTGACTGCTGCCTGGCAGCCAGCCCCTTTGCCAAGCCTCTCCAGCAGCCCACTGTGCCCACTACAAAGCCTCCCATTGGCCCTGAGGAGGTGGCCACCAGCAAACGTCTCTCTTTTGGCCTCCCCAGCTAAACCCTCTAATTTACTCTGGAGAGGGCGAATGAACAGGTTAATTAGCCTAAAGGTCTCTCAGTGCCAATTAGCACTGGGGAATTTCCTCTTTGAGGGCATTGCCCCTGTGCTTTGCTTTGCTTCCTAGGTCCCTGAGGACGTCAGATGTCGAGTGACTGTGGTGATGGGGCGGAGAGGTAGGGAGGGATCTCGGCAGTTCTCACTGCTCACCCCGCTGTGTCCTGATGACCGGTGGTTCCCAGTGCTCTTATCCAGCTTGTCTTTGGGGTGCCTGAGCATAGTAACTGGCTCTACCCATTCATGCTCAAGCATCTCAGGACAGCTCAGGGAAGCCATTTTCCTACTGCCTGGAGAGAACTGGGGTTTGTTTGTTGCCCACCCAGACTTCCAAAGCCCTGATTGTGTCTTTTCCCAGCTGTGTGACTTTGGACCTATTACCTAATCTCAGAGCCAGGTTTCCTTAGCAGGGAAATGGGCCTCAGCGTTAACCGCCAGTAGAAGCTATTCATCCTCTAACTGGGACTTGATTCTGGCCTAACTTGCACCTGAGTCTAAGCTCCCCAGGAAACGCCAGGGGCTGATGTCCCTGCTGCCTGAGACTATAGCCTTGAGTTGAGACAGACACGGGCTAGGGGAAGAACGAAGGGAAGGGAGGCCAGAAAAGCAGTAACATTACAGGCCCAAGTCTCCTTGCCTCCTTCAACCCCCCTTCCTTGGTAAAGGAATTGGCCCCCCCCCAAAAAAAACCGAGTTTAATCCCCAAGGGCTTGCCAGCTGAAGGTAAAGCCAGAACCGTCAGCAGCTCAGACTTTGTTACCCAGGTATCTGTCTCCAGCTCACTGGTCCAAGAAATACCAAGCAGCAGAACCAAGAATCAGTTTGGGACAGAGGGGAAAAGTTAAGAATAAAGTTTGTGCCAGTCCTGTCTTTTCTGATCATTTGTGTTGCTTCTTTTCGGCTAAAAGATGACGAGTAGGCCAAGCTATTTATAACTAACCCAGGTGCAGTCTTGCATGTTAAAGTGGAGGGTAGAATACATGGATTTCGCCCGCCCCCCCAGGAAACATAGTACAGAAACACACCCAGCTGGCACAGTCTGAGAAACAGTGGGCCTTAGGGGTGAGACAGGCAGAGCATAGAAAGGAGCCAGCCAGGACAGATGCCATCCCGAGAGGCCAGCCCCTGGGTAGCTGGACACTCCGACCCCACACTGGGGAAACGGGAAAGCTAGAAGAGAGCCAGCTGGGGGCAAGTCATTGGGGAACGAGTGTCCCCCTCGATTCCACGATTCCACGGCTGCAACAGGCTCTACCCCACACTAGGCCTTGTAGGCTGACTTCTAAGTTTGTTCTAGTTTTCTCTGGATGGACTATTCAAGATTTTCATTACCTGATTACTCCCAGCAACACAGCTCACACGGTCTGTGAGCCCATGTCTGTCGTAAACGATACAATACTCGGCTCTCGCCTTCTTTGAGGTAAAAAAGCTAATCTTAAATTCTCTGCTGGCTCTTAACGCCGGCTTCCTCAATCTTAACTCAAAGGCTGTTAGCTAGGTGTAAACTATTCCCGTATCCCTGCCTGTTTGATAGGTGCTAGTGTGAACAAATTAAGCTTTCCTAGGCTCTCATTAGACCTCACATTCCTTCATGCCCACCCTGGAGCCAACAAACCTTAGGAAGTGATCAGGGCTGGGCAGAGGCAGTTAACCCTTTGAGGAGCCGATAGTACCCTGTTTGCTAGACTAGGAAGCTGATTTCAGCCAGGTCCCAATGACGAAAAGACTGGCCCTACAACCTGATGAGTGTTCTTCAGCCACTAGCAAAATTCCTCACTGGTCCCTTCCAGGGAACACAGTAGAGTAAGGGGTGTCTAGGTTGGCCTCCGTAGTACCCATAACTAGTACCTGTCCCATCCCTGCAAGTTTAAGCAGTGCTTTCACGGGTGGGCTCTCCCCCTGGCGTAGGCAGGACAACAGTCCCCACTTCCCAGCAGAGGGAACTTGGATGATGTCTTGCCTCCGGAGCATCCAGCTGGCAGGCACCAACACATGGCCATGGCCATGGCTCCCAGTTTCATCCTGGGCTCTTGGACACATATATTGCTTAAAGCTACAATGGTTAAAAAGAAAAAAAAAAAAGACAGAGAGGCACTACTGTGGTGGCCCCTTGGCCTGATTCTTTCTAGTACCAGCCAAGACCCACACATGGGCTGCTCCTGATACCAGGAGGAGACTCTTGGGTGCATTTTGCCAACGGTGTGATGTCTCCTGGGAAGTTTCCAAAGGGGGCAGAGGCTTCAGGCACTGATCTGGTTCCCTTTTGCTTCTCTCTGTTGGGGGAGGGAGGAATTCCAGAAGCGCCCCTAAATGCTGCAAAGGAGAGCAGAAGAGAGGACGAAAACGACGTGCTGCGCAAACCTCGTCAGCTTAACCCCATCAGGGTTTGCAATCGCCCTAAAGGATTGTTGACACGATGTAAGGAAGCTGGGACACACAGTACTTTGCAAAGAGCCGGGGTGGGAGATTAGGTTGCCAGATTGCCGAGCTCAAAACCCATTGAGGTAGGGCAGGACAACCAGGGTGCAAGGAACCGGGGCTACACTGCTTTCAGGGTGGGTTTCCCACGACGCTAGAAGTGGCTTCGGTTGAGGCTCGGCGCAGTGCAGTGCCACGGCCGCTGGAGCCAGCAGCGCGTGCAGTACGGCGGCGCGCGCACAGCCTCGCCCCGCCCCTGTCTGAAATTATTGGGCTGCTCGCACGTCTGTTGGCTTCTATCGCCCAATGGAAAAAGAGCCGGAGCTAGTGGTCGGGCGGCAGCGCGTGGTGCGGGGCAGGCGAGCGGCAGTCCCCGCCCGCGGTTGGCCTGGCAACGGGCTGCGCTCGCGACTCCGCCCCCTGCCGGCGGCGGCGCGGTGCGGGGCGGGTGGACCCGCTCGCAGGCGGCGCGGGAGGGCGGAGGAGGGATCCAGGGCGGCGGAGCGTGTGTGCCACCCGCGGACCGGTCACGTCCTCGCGCGGGCGCCGGCACCCGAGTCGTGCAGAACCAGGGCGCCACAGCCCCACGCTCACGGCCCCGCCCCGCCGGGTGCAGCTCGACCGACGCACGAAGCCGCGCCCGGGAGGTGAGTGAGTGAGCGCACCAGCGGCCCCGGCGCGCACAGCTGAACCCCGGGCTGGGGGCGCGGCTGGGGTGCACCCCACCCCCACCCGGGCCGGGGCCTGGGGCCTTTGTGCTGGGGACCCGAGATCTATAGGGCTAGGGGTGCAGAGGCGGGGATGCCCTGCCGGGTAGGAGAGCCGCGAGGGTGGGGTTGTCTGCGAGGTGGGCACTGGATGGCCACGGCCCAGACAGGTGCCTAGGGAGGGAGGAGCCGTGGCCCAGTAACCCTTGGAAGGGGAGGCTGCCGCCTCACGAGATTGGGCTGGGGGCGCCGAGGATGATGTGGGACCACTGCACGCCCTGAGCAGCTGCGAGTGCGGAGTCTAGGCGGGCGACCTGCGGGAGCGACGCCAGGCGAGGGTCTCCCTCTGGGGGTCCAGGGGTACAGGCAGCCGCAGGTGTCAGGAGCTCAGACGCTTGGCCTTGGCAAAACGGGGAAAAAGAAGGCCCTGAGGCCCGGTACAACAGCTCGCTGTTCTCGGTCATCGCTCTTGCAAGGGAGCAGGTTCCTTGGAGGCATTTGGAGCCAGAGATGAGTATCGACCTGCTGCGATTGTTATGTGTTCCTGGCTCAATATTTTTTCCCTTAAAAGGCGGTGGGGTGTTTGGGGAGGGGTGTGAGGGCCTCTGCCCGGGATCCTGCGGTGGATCTATGGGGGCTTTGCCTTTAGGGAGGTGCTAAGCCTATCTGGATGAGGATGGCAAGAATCCGCCTAGGCCGAGAATTGGGGATCCTGTTACAGAGAGGAGGATGGGAAGACAGTGCCAAGTGAGCCCAGGGTTCCCTGGAGTCTGAGTCTCAGGGTGGAGGGACTCAGCCTGGTAACTGGGGTCGCCTTGTCTGAGGAGGGGGAGGATTGGGGCAAAATACCTGAGCCTTGACAGACTCCTTTCTGCCCAAGTGGTTTCCCTGCGCTAGAAATCAGCCAGGTCTCCTAACCTGGCCCCTGTCTAGAGGAAACTGCTTGGCCAGATTCAATTAAGCAAACATTTACTGAGTACTGGCTCCCCCCAGGGCCCCGGTGCTGAGGTGGAAGGGTGGAAGTGGACTGGGCCTGCCCTCCCAGGACTGATTCACCTTCCTAGGGGGGGGAAATAGGGCTGTTGCTCTGATGGCCAGGCCTTCAGTGCGGTGCGGGGGGCGGGGGAGGGGGCTGGGAGGGGCCTGGGACAGAGATACCCCGGGCTTAGGTCAGACCTGCCTATGGGCAATGTGGCATTTGAACTAGAGCTTGAAGGACATTGGCTCGGTCAGAAGGAGCAGTGTGGGCAGAGAGGGAGAAAATGAGTGAGGACTTAGAAGCTCTGGCAGCTGGGTTGGGTGGAAACACAAGAGTGTATTTGGGGAGGAGTCAGAGGTATGAGGGAGAGGTGGGTGAGAGGCCGGAAGAGCACACGGAAAGGACGTGGACAGAGGCACTTGAGACAGACACCGTTACCTGTGAGGCTGTCTCAGTGAAGACCACGGCCTCCATGTCTATGAAAGGGAAGGGTTCTGTGACTTGGGAGCTGGGCTGTGTTAGAGAAAGAACTTCAGACATGGAGGAGGGCTCTTGGCCACCTGGGACACTGCCCTTGCAGGTAGAGCCAGGGTCCTGGGTGACCAACCCAATCAGCCTCCTCCTTAGCCAAGATGAAGTCACCTGCTTTGAAGGAGTCAAATGTTTAACTGTTGAGTGTGGAGTTGGGAAGGTTTGAAGGCAATGGTTATCTAGGGTAGGAGGGACCATTCAGGGACCCGGGAAGCTGCAGGGGGCCTGTCCCACGCTTGGCTAAAGTGGTGCCCCTTCCGCTTGCCTTTTCCTCTACATGTGAAGAGACATTGGCATTTGCTGTAAAACTCTTCCTGTGTGTGTTCCTCTGACAGATGCTTTTTTATGAGACAGGCTGTGAATAGGCAGGGCTCTCTCTCCCCTTAGAAGGCCGCTGTCACCTTCTGCCCTAGACCTATCTGCTCCCCTTGTTCCCAGAGATGTTTTTGGTTTCTCTCAGAAGGGCCTCGTTCTTATTCATCTTGGTAGTGTGCCCACCGTCAAAGATAGGCGCGCACATGCACACACACACACACACACACACACACACACACACACACACCACAACTCCCCCGCACACATACACACAGGGTATTGGCTGAGGTTCAGGGTGTCCCGGCAAGAACACAGCCTGCCTTGCCCTCATGGAGTTACATGATCTGTACCTCGTGCACAGTCCATTCCGGGGAGCTGCTGTGAAACTCGGGGGGAGGGGGGCTTGAAGCACAGAGAACAGGGTTCTTTCTCTTGTCCTCAACCTCCTAGACATTTTGGTCCCTTAGGATAAAAAGGGTGTCTCAGTCTGTACCTCAGGATAGCCTGTGGTGAGTCCAGCAGTGTCAGGGTGGCTGAATACAGACACCACTGCCAAGAGGCCCCTCCCCAGAGGCTGCAGGGAGGAAGAGTCTTCTAGCGGATGCTCTGAGAGTGTATCATCCATGGTCTAGCTACTCAGTTGTCTGGAATGTGTACCTGGATGATAGTGTGCTTGTGCAAGCAAGTGTGTGCCTGTGGTTCTTCCCCTGGAGTCAAGCGCTAAGTGAGGACAGCGAGCCGCCCCACAGAAGCCTCAAACGCCTAAGAACACCGGGTCGGGGCTAGAGAGATGGCTCAGTGGTTAAGAGCACTACCTGCTCTTCCAAAGGACCCAGGTTCAATTCCCAGCTCCCACATGGCAGCTCACAACTGTCTGTAACTCCAAGATCTGACACCCTCACAGCAACACACATAAATTAAAATTAAATAAAATATTAAAAACAAAAAAGGAACACCAGGTCCTGCAGCGGTGTGCTAGCTGCTCCTGACTATGGCTTGCTCATGGGAACCCTGGAGGAAACAGATAACCAGTTGCTCTCCCAGGCCCCCCCAGGAAGGAAACCTGGGGTGTGCAAGCCTAGGGCCGCCAGGGAGGTTCTGGGCATGACTTAAAGAAATATGGGGGAAAATGACATAAAAAGTTACCTCCAGGCAGTCAGAGGCCACACTATATGTGGCCTTAGGAGGGCCCAGGAGCACCCAGGCTTTTGATGCCTTAGAGCCATCCAGCAAGAACTCCAGTAGAGGCATGGAGACAGGCCCTGCTCCTGTTGCCTCTAGTCCAGACTCTTTTTTTTTTTTTCCTGAACCTTCTTCCCAAGATAGGGTTTCTCTGTGTAATAGTCCTGGCTGTCCTGTAACTCCCTTTGTCGACCAGGCTGGCCTCGAACTCACAGTGATCTACCTGCCTCTGCCTTCCGAGTGCTGGTATTAAAGACGTGCGCCACCACACACGGCTCTCTGAACCTTCTTGTCCTCGTCTATAAAGAACAGAGAATTCTGTCATCAGTCCCCCACATTAGCCATCCACTTTAATGTGTCTCCACTGGAGGAAGAACGCGAGAGTTGAGGCAGGAAGGTAGCTAGTTTGATGTCAGCTGTATAGCAAGACCTTGTCTCAAAAATCAAAAGTGGGGCAGGGGTTGCAAAGGTCAGCAGGCTGAGGGAGAGAGCTCAGTGGTAAAGCTCTTGTCACACAAGCGTGAGGGCCTGAGTTCCATGCTCAGATGGTGTGGCATGCACTTGTCCCCTCAGTGTTGGGGATGGGAAGTAGAAACAGGCAGGTCCCTGGGTCTTGCTGACAAGCTAGAGTGAGGCTGACGAGGTAGCCTAAGACCCAAGCTATGGTCGGACCCCTTCTCAGAAAACAAGGTAGACAACACTCAGAGAGATACAACATGCAAGGTTGTCCTCTGGCCTACACACATGCAGACACAAACACACATACATACACATATGTGTGTACACACACCTCACATAAACATGCTCATAAGTACACATGAGGAGCCCAGTGTAGGCATATGGATAAGACTGGATCAGGTAAGGCCTGTACTCTGGTGAGTGAGGGGACCTGCTCAGGTTAGAACAGAGAAAGAACTACAACCAGTTGGGACTTTTTAGAAGTGATCAGCTCTGCCAGGTGTGTAGCTCTGTGTGGGAGAGAATCATTGAACACAGGGGTGTGACGGGGGGGGGGGGGGGCTGGAGAGCCCTTAGTTTCATCCCCATTACCAAAAAACAATGATCGTGTAAGTATAATAAAAGCAGGCTGGGCTAGGACGAGACCCTGAAGCTACTTGGGGCTAAGACAGCATTTCAACCGAGAGGCCGCTGCCCCCTGTAGTGTGGGGTGGGAGGTAGAAGGGACGATGGGAGGGTGTGAGTCAGATGGCGACTTTGGGGTTTTTTTTTTTTTTTTTTTAAGATTTATTTATTTATTATGTATACAGTGTTCTGCCTGCATGTACACCTTCAGGCCAGAAGAGGGCATCACATCACACTATATTATAGATGGTTGTGAGCCACCATGTGGTTGCTGGGGATTGAACTCAGGACCTTTGGAAGAGCAGGTGGTGCTCTTACCCACTGAGCCATCTCTCCAGCCCCGCGACTTTGGGGTTTTATCTGAGCCACCAGAGGATACAGCTGGCCCTGGCAAAGGAAGGAGGCTCATGAAGACTCCTTCAAGGGGACTGGGGAGTCGGATCTGAGAATCTGGTAGGTTTTGACAGTATCGTGGTCATAGCGAGGTCACTGGTAGCAGCCTGGAGTCCTTGGCATCAGAGTGTTTCGGGAAGCTGTGAGCCAATGAGATCGCTGAAGACCCGAGGTAGAGAGGACCTGACAGGATGAAGCTGACATTGGAGAGCCCACAAACTAGTGAGGTTCCTGCCCCATTGTGATGGTCCCTTAGGAAGCCGGAGAAGGCATCCCGGGAGGTAGGTCCCTGCAACAAGCACTGGGGTCGGAGCATCATGAGAAGCTCTGGTTACACAGTTAATTGGGGCCTTGGTTAAGAAATTAGTGTTTCAAAATGGCCACAGTGTAGCGTTAGGCCTGACAGAGGGGCCCGTTAAATGGTCTTTGTTTATACCCGTGAAGCCGGTATTTATGGGGACTTACAGAGACAGCGCTAGGGCCACAGTGGGCAGAGAAAGAGGCCTAACAAGCTGGACAGTGACAGACCCGCCCCCCTCCCTCTGCCCCTTTCCTCATTTCCCTGAGTGGGGTCAGTCGGAACTATCCCGTGATCCCATCTTTGACCTCCTGCCTAGGGATCCGAAAGCCACAGATTAAGGACCGCTCCCTGTGAGTCACCATTTCTTCCTTCTCCATCTTTTTGTCCCCAGTGGCCAGCAGGCACTCGGAAGGCAGATAGTAGGAGATGTATCTTGGGCTCGGCCATGGTCGGACATTGGGCAGGTGTGGCTGGCAGCTCCCTAGAGCGGCTTCCATTGAGTTTTGCCTTTCTTCCTCAGCAGGCTGCTACGTCACAGAGTTTTGAGTTATTCACTTCTAAATTAAGGTATACCTCTCTTTTAGAGACGTCCCTGGAGAATCCCATCCAGAAGGGCTAGGAAGCTAGGCTGTCAAAAGACACAGCACGGGGAGGGGCCTTTCCATGTCAAACCTGATGTTCCCTCTAGCAGAATCCAACCAGAAGCATAGCCTGTCCTCCGGGGCTCTTGTGGCCATGGCTGCGCTGGTAATGCGGTGATCAAACCAAGCCTCAGAGAGAGAGAGCACTACCCCTAAGATGGGGAACCTCCAAGACAGGATTCCTGTATCCCTCCGAGTGCCCCTGTGAGCCAAGGATGCCATGGTCCTCTGCTGTGTTGGGTTGGAGGGGTTTGCAATGATGCTCACAGTTCCACAGAGCCCAGACATGGACATTCCCAAGGAGGGAGGATGTGCCAAATCCGCCCTGGATTTCACAGCCAAGTGCCTTCCAGGAGACAGGAAGTGTTCCTTACCCCCTCACAATCAATACAGTGGAGGAGAGACTTGGCTTTGCCTCCATTTTTTAGTTGAGGAAAGTGAGCTCTGACCCAGGCATTGTCGGGGAGGGGGCAGAGGGTCCACCAGTGACTCAGTAGACCCTGGAAGCCACCACACTCGACAAGCCGTGCTCAAGTAGGGCATTAGGGAACCCAGGATTCTCAGCAGCAGAGGAGTAGCTCAGCATCCTCCTCTATAGACTGGCTTTAACCCCGCCTCATCCCATCCCCCAGTTGGTCACAGGAAGTGTGCTGGAGGCTACCTCACTGGACCTGTGGACCTGGTGCCAGCTTATGGGCTCTGGCCTCTGCTCCAACCAGAGTAGTGGGCTGCAGCAAGGCCTGGGCATTTTCCATCCAGTCCCTTCCTCCCCCCCCCCCCCCGGGTTTCTGGCTGGTGAGCAGTGTGCAGCCTCAGGACTGCACTTCGTTCCTTAGCTCCGTGTCCTGGGACTGACCTTTTACCCCTTTGGGCTCCAGTTTCCTTTTCCCTAAACAGGTGACAGAAGTAAGTGGACTGTGCGGTTCATTGTGTGCTAACACTAGGGCTGGTCCCCTGAGGGGACCTGAAGGTCCTGAAGCCAGGTTGGTCACTCGGTGGGGGAAGCACCAGAGCTGGCCTCCCCTGTCATCTCTGTTTTCTCAGATTCTGCCTAAAAAGAGTTCCTCTCTGCTGACTCCAGGCACCAGCACTGCAGGCCAGGTTTCTCTGCAGGGTGGGATCCCCCCCCCCCGAAATGTGTGTGTGTGTGTGTGTGTGTGTGTGTGTATGTGTGTGAGAGAGAGAGAGAGAGAGAGAGAGAGAGAGAGAGAGAGAGCGCTCCCAGTTCTCTTTTTCCCCCCCTCAGTCCTCACAGTGTCACCTACTATTTCATTTTCACTTGTTGTTTGCTTATTGTTTCTTGGGTCTGAATGAAAAACGTGTGAGGTAAGGACTTTTTTGTGTGTCTACCTATGAGAAAATGACACCAGGAAGTCTGTGCATGGGGATTGACCCCTGGTGAGCGGATGCCCCTGGAGCCATGTCTCTTTGAGAACCTTTCGTGCAGAGGGTTGGCGTGTGTTGACTGATACGGAGAGTGGTGGCCCCGGCTTAGCTCTCAACTCCTAAGAGAGATCATCTGGGCCCTGTCAGGCCTGACCACAGCTCATGCACCAGCCAGACACAGGTCAACTGCCTGGCTTCTGACACTGAGTCAGACACCTCAGCCTGACACTTGGCCCCTTGGTGAAGCGGCTAGCTGTGTGCCTCAGTGGGAGCTTGATCAGTCGAGGAAGTGGGACTTACAATGGAAGTGACACACAAGAGGTGGATCCAAGGGAAACAGCCCTAAAGGGACGAAACAAGCTCCTGATGGAAAGAAAGCCACACAAGCAGTGGCCAAGTGGCCTTTCCAGGCCCCAGATCAGGAGACAGCCTATCAGGTCAGGTCAGCAGGGCTTCTGGGAGCAAGAGAAGACTGAGACACCTCCCCATCTCCCTCCCTCCCTTCCCTCTCTCCTCCCCTCTTTGCCTTAATTTCCCCACCTTTATTATTTATTTTCTCACTTTTTAATACAATTTTTTCAGTTCTAAGGGGTAGAACCCAGGCTTTTGCACACACCAAGCCTTCGCTCACACTAGGCAAACACACTACAACTGAGCCACCACACCAGCCCTCCTCATTTTTTTTAAAATCAGAGGCTCTGGGCTGAGTCAGGGGTGCTGAAAGTTTTCAACGCCCTATTCCAGCTTCACAGTGGCTGCGTAAAGCACGCTGTGGCAGAGAGGATCCTGAGGCTGTGTCATAGCTCAGAACGGAAGTGGTCACGGTTGGTTAGTGATACCCATAAGAAGTTCATCTGGCAGGGCTGGCATGTGCTTGCCAGGCTTTCTGTTACCTATCAGCTTTAAGTCATCTCCACATCTCTTAACTTGGGAGTGTGGCCCTGACCTCCCCCTGCCACCCCCACACGCATGCACACACACTCACACGCACACATACACACACACACACACACACACACACACACACACACACATCCAGGCAATGACTGTCCCCTCTCTCTGCGGATTGATTTCTTGCCTCCTCCCTGCCCCATAGCAGCCTTGCTGTGTACACCGTGTGGATGAATGAATGAAGAGTTAAGAGAGGTCACTTAGCGAGGCCAAAGCTCCTCCTGGGCATAAATCTCGTTCCAGCGTGGAACCCCAAGAAGCCTGCCTGTTTGTGTGCACCAGGTGACCACGGGAAGAAAGCACTAAACTGTGATTTCCGCAGGAGGTGTCGCACGAATGGAAATAACATGGGGGGAATAAGCAGAGTAACCAGAGGCGGGAAGACACGCTGCGCTGCTGGCGGATGCCCTGAAGGTTCTCCTAGATCGGCCAGATAGACTTACAGCCTTTGCCTGGCTCCAGCAGGTCCTAGCGCTGTGAGAAACAGCTTGTGTGTGCCTTCCTGCCCTGCAGCCATGCTGGGGTTGGGTGGGCAGAGCCAGAGCTGGGGGAGTGGGCTGACTGAGGGTCTGCCCCTGTGCCTCCCTTCCCCCCCCCCCCCGCCCCCAGCTCCACCCCTCATGGCATCATGTCCTCATTGGTCTTCGTTGCCCCAGGTATGTGCAGGCTCAGACCTGTCCCGTCTGCCCCTCTCAGACTGGCTTCCAGGAGCCTCACTTCCATCCTTGCCAGTGAGTACGGGTGCGGATGGCCTGTCCCCAAGTCAGACATCCCCTGCAGCAGAGTCGCCCCCTCACCCCACTCTTGCCACCTCTAATATGCACTGCAAACATATTTCTTGATAAATGCTAGGGAGAAAAATAATTAGAGTGTTGCCTCCATTATCCAATTTCTGATTAATCAAACTCGCTTTGTCCTCGGCCAAAATCTATTCATTTCCCTTAAACACTGGGCTGGTGCCAGGCATCGATTTTCTCTGCGATAACGCGCGCACGCGCACACACTGCCAGCCTTGCCCTGCCCTGCCCTGTGGCTGGGCCTGCTCAGTGGCACTGACGGGGTCACTGTTCTTTCCCAAATCCACCTGCCTTCTCCAAGCAGCCTCCCTCATCCCTGCCCCGGCAGTTCTGGAGGCTTCTTGACTCACTCCACATACACACACACACACACACACACACACACACACACACACACACTTGGTATCAGATTATGGGTGTGTTCTGAGTTAGGATGTACTACCTGTCCCTGGCCCTAAGTCTCTAGGGGCTTAGAGATATCCCTATCACTGGGTCAGGAGGAAGGCCGACACTAAAGGGGGGAGATTGGGGCTTTTGAGGAGCTTCAAGGGAGCTTGGCATAGCTATAGGGAGGGCAGCAGCAGAAAGGCAGCTTCCAAGAATTTGCAAGACAGAGGCTGCCCCAGACTAGAACCGGGGACTCATCAGTAGGGGCGCAGAGCAGCGCTGCCATCCAGGGGAGAGAGTGCCCACATGTCCTTTCTCCCACCCTCACTCGGTCTGCGCCGCTTACACTGTTGATCCTGATAGGAAATGGGGCGGGGCCCACCGACCACGAGTGGCTCAGTGACATGTTGTTATAGAGAGGAGCGGTTCTGTGAGGGAAGACAGCGTTGAGTATTTGGGTCAGAGTGATCGGTTTTGTCTGTAAATGTGGTGGGCAAGGAAGAGACATCTGAACCGTTGGGTGTGAGAAGGCTCCGATCAAAATCTCACAGGCTTTGACAAAAGAAGAGACTATGGTACAGTTGCACTGAGCTGTGAGAGGGATCCCTGTGTGACAGATTAGCAGGGGGATGAGCAAAGGAGGGAGTAGGGGTGAGGAGGCAGTTGGAGATTGCTCTGAAGCAGAGTCCCTGGGCCCTGGCACGACCTTGACCCTGCCTCTCAACTCAACCGGCAAGGGACAGAAAGAAGGCTTCAAGCCCGAGAGAGAGAGAGAAGCCCATTGCCTTATTTCTAATACGAAGCCCTTAGGTGCTCGTGGGGCACCAAGTGCATGGGGCTGGTGACAGCAAGGACACCTGCTACCTACTGCCCAGGAGACAGAGTGAGCAGATTAAGCCCAATAACCGGGCTGTGGATGGAGTTAGAAGGATAACAGAAGGGCCCAGTCTGGCCTGAGGCGCCCCACGAGAAAGGGAAAGTATGCTGAGCGTCTTGTGCATGCCTTAATGCCCCCAGGGCCTCTTGTTCATATGGCTACACTGTTCCCTACAGTAGTCCCACACCCGGGGGTGTCTGCAGCCAGGCCCATGGAGCTTCCCTCCCTGGAAATGCCTGTGGGGGTCTGTCTCCCCTTCAAAGTGGACAGCAGTGGGGCTCTTCTCCCTCATAGGCTCCCCATGTGGTCAGCCCAGTGTCCTTCCATGGCTGGAGGTTAACAGCACCCAGGCTCTTCTCTGATCCTGCTCTGAGGCCCCCACTCCCCCGAGAGTTTCTCCTGGGTGCTCTTCTTCCACTGGCCACAGCATAAAAACATTCCACTCCGCCCCTGCCTCTGGTTTGGGTTGGTTTCATTTGGTTTGGTTTTCAAGACAGAGTTTCTCTATGTAGTCCTGGAACAGTCTTTGTAGACCAGGCTGGCCTCGAACTCAAAGAGATCCGCCTGCCTCTGCCTCCCAGTGCTGGGATTAAAGGCGTGCGCCATCGCGGCCAGCTAGCCTCTTTCTCTTAAGGAGCCTACCAAGATTTGTCAAGGTTCAGGCTCTCCTAGGAGTGACTGACCTATTGCTGGATGAAGAGCTGATACAGGGGCCCCAGGCTGCTAGCGCCAGGCAGATGTCAGCACTGATAAAATGCACATTCCTGGGCCCTTCTCAGACCTGAGGAGGATCCCAGGATATGCACCAGGATCGCACAGCATCTGTGTGAGCTGAGTCTGAACACAGGAGTGAGCGCGGGCGGGTCCAGAAGAGGGCCGTGGGACAGAGCAAGGAAGAAAGGGGGTTCAGGCAGATAGGGGGTACATTTTACCTAATAGCAAAGAGGAGAAAGGAGCCTCAAAACTCATCTGGGGAACTTTGGGGAGCAGGATGAGATTATTAGTGTCTTGTGTAAAGGCAAGGGCAGGAATCTACAGAGGTCCAGTACAGTAGAGTCACGTTCTTCACCCAACCCGGGGACCTGACTAAACCAGCGGTTAGCCTTCCCCAGGCCACAGCTCCCCGAGGCAGCACACAATTTAACGGGGCCCTCATTAAAGGCCCTACTTCTTGGCTGTCATATTTTTTTTTCCCTCCTCCTCCACCTCCGTAGGTTGAACTCGTCGTTTTTATCTCTTTAGTCCTGGCCGTGTTTCCTTCTGAGTCAGCGCTCTCAGTTGAAGTTCTCGCCTCTTGTCTGGTCAGCCTTGGTGGCTGTGGGCCAGAAGATTACACATGTGGCTGGCCAGAGTCACAGGGATACAGGAAAGGGCCTCTCTGGTGATCTCATGTCACCTTCCTTTAGGAGTAGGACACTAATAGTCTGTTGTGACCTGCCCAGCTGCAGCAGGGAGAGAGAGAGAGATTGGAGGAAGCAAAAAAGGGGGTCCTGCTGCCAAACTGCAAGTCAGGAAAGGTTATAGGGGCACAATGGAAAAGCTAACCCAGTGGCCAGGGTCCTAGTGACTTTTGAGTGGTTGCAAACAACAACAAAACAAAACACCGCACAAACATAGTTATATTTTCCTAAGCATGCCTTAGGAAAACTAGTGAACAGAAACCCCTTTTCCCCACTCTGTCATCTGCCCCTGGTGTATGGGAGTTCAACATTCTCCCTGTAAAGCATGCCATGCTGGCTGGTGTCTGTGGCAGCACCAGGACAGTAGGTAGCCCTCAAGCACCCCTAAGCACTTGGTTTCCCTCCCCTGTGAGTCAGCTGTGTTGGTCCCAAGGGCTGTTATGCCAGTTGTCCTTATTGTAATCACATCCTTGAATATTGTATAAATGAATACCTGGGGGCTGGGCTTCTGTAGAAATCACCATGGCTGGTTTGTAAATCCTCAAAAGCCAGGTGGAGTATAGCCTGGTTTGGTATGCGTAAGACAGTTTGTTAGGGCACAGGGTTAGCAGCGGACTTGTCACCACACTGCTGTTGGGGAGAGTAAACTGCGTGTCATACAAGGTGTGCTGCTGTGGCTCGGCAGGGCCGCCCCTGGCAGCTGCAGAATAAACCTGAGCTTCAGGGTCTCTACCTCAAATGTCCTCACATCTGCCCTGGGCGACAAGGAAGCATTTAAAGTCCTCAGGTTCCACTCGTCTATAAGTCAACTTCTGATTAAAGCAGCAAGCCAACAGCCCCGTCTTTGGTATCAGTGTGTGGTGATTAATGGGCATAAGAACTGCATCTGTAATAATTTATTACTCTGAGAGTCGGTCTCCTCGGGTACCGGTGTATGTTTGTTTGCTTGCTTGCATGAGGGACATCCTTCTACTTGCAAAGATGTAACCTGTGTGATCTACAACACACACAAAGTCACAGAGACAGACCTGGGGCTGGGCGCAGGGGGCAGGTGGGGACTACTTGGTAATATTTAGAGATCCCAGCAAAGGTCAACCTGAAAGCCCATTTCTCCAAAACAACAGAGACAGAGGATTCTTAAAAGATGCCCAGCTTGGTTGGAGAGTGGGGCAGCCTGAAGGGGAGAGATGCTTCTGGCATGGAAAGTGGGACAAAGGTCCAGGAACCAGTTAGAGAGGTGTCGAGGCAAGGACCAGGAGGAGAAGACGCAGGCAGGGAGGCAAGGAGGAGTGGGAAAGGGGTCGCAGGCAAGGACGGAGGAGGCGGAGAGAATAGGGGAAGGGCTGGGGCAGAGAATGCAGGTTTAGGGCCCGAAGGCTTAAAAGAGAGTATGACATGAGGGCTGGGACAGGGACCGTGGGGAAAGATGCCAGTTAAGGGCTGGGGAGTCAGGAAGAACATGGCATGAGAGCCCAGGAGCCAGGGCCTTGGGGGGAAGAAGTGCCTCCTATGGAGTCCGTAGTAAGCAGGTAGCTACGTCAGGGAGGGCTCTATGGGAGAGAGGAGGACGGTGGAGGCTTCAGGTGGAGCACTCCTGCCCTACTCTCAAGAAGGAACTAGAAACCTCTAAGTTTGAGGTCTTTGTTGGGCAAGCCTCCCACTCAGGAAGGACAGCTGAGACACCCGTCTAAGGGGGATATATGGAAAGCAGGGCCCAAAAAGTCAAGGAAGCGGATAAAGGGACCCCGGAATATCATCAGGACCAGGTCCCAGAACACCTAGCAATGTCTGTGGACCAACAGAGACCTCAGGACCCCAGGACTGTTGGCATCTGACCCCTCCCCTCGCTCCTAAACGAGGTCACATCAGGTAATGTACTCCGAAGGGA
Source organism: Acomys minous (assembly GCF_964271855.1). Classification (NCBI taxonomy): domain Eukaryota; kingdom Metazoa; phylum Chordata; class Mammalia; order Rodentia; family Muridae; genus Acomys; species Acomys minous. The sequence continues at coordinate 101,406,134 of NC_140495.1, forward strand.
GCCCTGGGAAGCTTCGAGCTCTGTGCAAACATCTTTTGGTATTGGTCCATCTCCTCAACCATCTGCTCCGCACATCTTTCCCCAGAGCACCTGCTTTGAAGGAAGTGGAGCTGCCAGTTGGGGGATGAGGGTAGAGCAGTAGCCCAGACAAGCCCACCATGGGGGGTGGGGTCATCTCAGGGAAGACCACTCTCACAGTGTACTCAGGGAAGGTACCATGGGAGGACACAGGAGCCCTGAGGCCAGAGGGAGGGCCAGCCTGCCCTTTCTTCCCGGGGGTAAGATCCAATACTACCCTGGAGCCAGCCTTATACTGCACTTTCAAAAAGAGTCAGAAAAAAAATGCCATGTGTGGTAGGCACTGTGGGCCTAAAGGATGTGAAATAGAACCAGGAAGGCAGAAACTGGGTGTTTTGTCCTTTTGCGGATTTTTTTAAGGGTTAACAAGAAGGAAGAAGTGCAGGTCGTCTTCCAGGAGAGCAGATCCTTGGAGTGATCACCTGCCCTGTCTTTGTCCAGTGTCACTGGCCTCAAAGCAAACGGGTTTTTTAATCTCCGAAGCCTAAGTGAACTCTCAGACCTTTCCTGCCAACAGTCTCATTGGGTGAGGGAAAAAGTGTGGAGGAAGCCAGAGCAGGCTGCGCGTGCACGTGGCTGTATCCCACGCTGGCATCACTCCGCACTGGGCATCGAGAGCTCCCTTAATCCTGAGGCCCAGGGAGAGCCGAACAAAGGACATTTCCACTGGTATAAAAGGAAAGGTGTGCCCCTGTCGTCCAGGTGTGGGTTCACCTCTAACGCCACCCACTCTCCAGCGGCTCCACTGTCTATACTCAGCCTGCCCAGGGTAGTGTCCGCATGGCATCTTACACTGTAATGTGGAGGGGCCGTAATTCAAAAGTACCTCTTCCTAACCCAGGAATACCACTGCTCTGGGTACCTGAAGCCACCTGTTGTACCCCATGTGGCATCTGTTCCTGCACAGCCCTCCCCAAGCACCCTCAACCCATGTGCCACTTTCCTGCCCCTGGCATTAACCTCCTCAAGAGCTCCTAACCCATGTAAGGGCCACTCCCAGACTCTGAACCCTACTTCTGTTGTTAGGGCCAGAGTCTCCAGGTTGCCAGTTTTGCTGTGAGGTTGGCTCGGGATGTTGTGCCTTCAGCCTTTCTTCACAAGTCCTGTTCTGTATCCTCCATCGTGTCCCTAACACCAGTGCTAGTCTGTGTCAGGAATGCTCTGGTTAACCTCCCAGCCATAACGTGCGCTCCTTGATGCACAAACTCGGCCTGTCCTCCCTGTGTCCCCGCCTTGGAGCAGAGTGGACAACGCTGGGGCTCAAGTCATCTGAGAGTGGCCAGCCTGAGGCCCAGGCCCCGACCTAAGATGCTGAGCGGAGCGGTGCAGGGCGCACGGTTAACCGTGTACGTGCAACTGAGCAGAGAAGTGGGGCAAAGAGGAGACAGGGGGTGCAGTGTTGGTACCACAGCCTAATAACCTTATCTCCTGAGTGTCCCAACACGGAGGGCCTCTGGGCCCAAGCCTTCTGTGTGCCCCATCTGCATCCCCAGAAAACAGTGGCTTCAGAACCCAGCTTCTCCAAGCAAGGGACAGAGGAGCCATCTCTTTGGAGGAAGGGAATCCTTTTTAACATCTCTCAGTCTTTCTCCTTCAAGGAGAAAATCCCAGTTTGGTGCCCGGTGTGGCTCTCCCCATCCAGCAGGCACTAATCCTTGTTGTTTAACAAACAGCCAGTGACCTCGCCTGGCCCTTCTGCAGACGCGAGTCCCAGGCCAGCAGCAAAAGCAGTTCCTTCACATTGTTGTGTATTCCGGATCATTCCTATGATGAATGATGCTGGCTTTCCACTTAAAGTTCTTCTTAAAGTATACAGATAAGTTTAAAAAAAAAAAAAAGGAGAGATAAATCCATTTCGGGAAAAACATTGCGGCAGCTTATGCCCAGATGTGGTCAGATTAAGAATGTAGCATTGGGGTACAGAAGCCAGGGGTTGGGGGGGTGATTAAAGCCAAGTTCTGTGGACTCCCCTAGAAGTCACCTCCTCTCTTTAGACCTCTACAAAATCATGACCAATCCCTGTGCTTACTGTGACATAGGCCTAGATGGCCACAAATGGTGTGGGGCGGGAGCATAGATAGATGGCCACCAATGTCTGTAGCCACAGACTTCTAGGCCCAGTTTCCCTAAATACTTGCTTCCCCTGGCGGCTCCAGGGTCGCAAGGAGGCATGCTCCTGCTGTGGAGGAGCAGACACAAAGGAGCCATGGCTTGCTTGCAGCACCTTCTCTCCAGGCTCACTTTCCGACTTCCCTGGGACAGACACTCCCAGCGGCCCGCCCAGAGCTGTCCTCTACTGTTCAGAACACGCAGCGGTGAGGTGGATTCATAAAGTGTCTACTGGGACCCTGGACCAGGACCGCCGCCGCAGTAACAGGTGGGGACAAGAGCCATGTGCAAGTCCATAGCCATGGGCTCCTGGCTTCTCTGGTCCAGTTCATACCGGGCAAAGGCTGGGATGGACAGAGGAGGGCCAGACAGCGTGAAGGCTCCCCCTATAGTCCAGGCCTGGCTTTAGGCAGACCTAATAAGGCTGGCTCCGCCTCGGCAGGAGAGGAATAGAGGAGCATACGGTGTCAGCTGAAGCGGAGAGCATGCTTCTAGTGAGGCAGGCGTGAAGAGGCAGGAGCAAACAGTTCCTTACTAAGAGGGGAGGGAACTGATTATCAGCGGCAGACACAGGCACAAGCTTTTCCTTTTTCTTCAGTTTCTAAAATAAAGCCATTGGGGGTGGGGGGTGGGGGTGTCCACTCGGGGACTTCACTTCCAGAGGCAAGCAGAGAGGGCCTAGTTCATTGATGGATTCGCTCATTTTGACACAATGGTTTTCTGTAAAGCTCAAGGCTGGTCCAGAACTCGTGACCCTCGTGCCTCAGCCTCCTGTGGGCTGGGGACCAAGTATGCGTAGCCACAGGCTTCTGGGCCCAGTGTTCCTAGATACCTGCTTCTCCTGGTGGCTCCAGCTGCCCAAGGAGGCATGATCCTGCTACAGAATACACAGTGAAGCCCAGGCTTGGTTCTAGAACCTTCCCACCCAAGCTGTCCTCCACTGTTCTAGAACACACACAAGGGAAATGGATTCATGAGGAATCCACTCATGGTGTGAGTACTACCACACCCAGATGAGAACTTGTAAAAAGAGATGAGTAAGCTCTGATGGCCTGGGAAGCTTCCTGGCCAGTGAGCAGTGTGTGAACTGCCCAGGTGCCTGGCTCGGAGAACCTCAGATGCACTGTTCTCTGCTAGGCCTTGGGGACTGAGATACAGGATGAGGATGGGTGTGGACCAGACCCGGGACTTTCTCCCTTCTGCCTGATGACACTATGTGAACGGAGGACCTGGTGAGCTCAGCTTGCCACCACCCGGCCAGCCCCCATCTGCCCCCTCCAAGTCAGCACGGACGGCATGGTTGTTGAGTGCCAAGGGGACGAAGGAGGCAGAAGGGCTGGCCCTGCCAGGGCAAAGGGCATCTGAGAAAGTGGGGTGGAGGGTCCGGTTCATCTCCACTTGGGGGTACACTTGACCTCCATGGGAAACTTCAGACCAGGCCAGGCTCAGGAGGAGCTCCCACGGGTTAGAAAGACCTCCATGAGAAGGACCCCTGATTGCCTCAAGACCTGCAACTACATGCGCTGCAGTTCTCAGGGTTGTTTTTTTTTTGTTTTTGTTTTTGTTTTTGTTTTGTTTTTTTTGCTTAGGGTGTAAGACAATGGAACTCCTTGTGCACTCAGTGTGTGTGGTATTTGGGAGACACATAGCCCAACGGTGTGTTAGGATGCAGCCTCACTGCCTTGATGTACCATGGGCTTTGGGGTTCTACGTACTGCGGCTCACAGTCTTGGGTCTCAGGTATGACCCCCCCCTCTCTACCCTTCAGCCTGAGTATACACCCTCAGGGAGCCTAAGGCTCTCCCCAGCAAGTATCTCTGTGTCGAGGGGGAGCATCTGTGTGCAAAGCCGTTGCTGTCCTGGGTCACCCTTTCTGGTGGTCCAGCTTCAGCACGAGGCAGGCTTACCTGAGAGACTAGCAGCGATGGTAGCAATGGTAGCGGGTAGCCAGGGGGCTAAACAGGTAGGAGAAACTAGAGTGAGGTAGTGAGGGGGCGTGGCCTGTAAGCTGATAGATAACCCTTCCCACCCTAGAGTCAGCTGTCTTGGGAAAAGCCGCTTGGTGACTTGGATCTGAGCTGCCTTCCCAATGCTCTTGTGGGGCCAGCTCACTGACTGTTACAGAGGAGGTCCTGAGAGAGGAGTTTAAGGAGGGCAGCCAGGGCTAGAGGCAGACCAGGAGCTGGCACAGCCCAATTCTGTCTTAGTGCATTCTGACAGCCATGAATATAGGTGTTGTGCTGTGCAAGTCCTATGCTTGTGAGGGAACAGGCAAGCCTCCAGGGACTATACACTATAGGGTTAGACCAAGGAGAGCAACGGTAACTGGCATAAAGGGTGTCCACGGTGCAAAAGACCCTGAGAGAAAGAGCGCTGCCTAATACTGTGTCTGGGCTGGCTCAGGGTTGTCGCTTGATATCTTTTCCAGGACCGAGAGGGCCACATTTAGGAAGGGGCAGCGTATAGCGAAGGCAAGCTGATCAAGTAGTGGAAAGATACCAAGCTCAGAGACTCCAGTGCAGTGGTTCTCAGCCTTCCTGCCTCTGCGGCCCTTTACTACAGTTCCTCATGTTGTGATGACCCGTAAAGCTATTTCGTGACCACTTCATAACTGTAACTTTGCAGTTATGAATCGTAAATATCGGATATACAGGAGGATATCTGGTATGCGACCCCCCAAAGTAGCCATGACCTGCACAGGTTGAGAACCGCTGCTGTAGACTTGGTCAGGTAGGGAAGGTCTTAATGGAGATGGTTGGCATGGAGATGGTTGGCATGGAGATGGTTGGCATGGACCGGGAGTTCTGAGTTTGGAAATGGAAGGAGTGAGGACTTTTAACAGAGGAACCCCTGAGTGGGGTCAGGGTTTGGGCACTGCACACTGACAGTCTTTGTACTGTGCTAGGATCAAGCCCAGCAAGGAGCTTGTAAAGAGCTGGGTCCAAAGAAAACGAGCTGCCCAAAACTGCTTGGGGGGCCAGCGGGGCAGAGCCCTCATGTTATGCACACCTCCGGCCGCGTGCATCTGATGGAGGTCGGGGTGGACTTGCTGGTCCTGACTGATTGATACAGCCCCTACATCTGTACTGAGGCCTCACACTGTAAGGACAGTTGGCTGTGCCCCCTCCATGCTTGCCGCTTCGCTCGGTATCTCCTCTCCCACAGTGGCCCCAGCTCTCAGCTTTGCTGGACGGTCCTCAGGATGCCCTCATTTCCGCCCTACTTCTCCCCAGCCACCATCCCATCACTGCCGTGCAGCCTCAGTCTCTTAGAATCACCTGCCATGTCTAGACACTACGTCCACCTGCCACTCAGCCCTCTCACCGGAGTCCACACACAGGAGCCTCGTGCCCAGTCTATTTTAGCCGAGTGGCATCATCCAAACCTTTGGGCTTTGATTTGCCATTGGACCTTCGCTCCAGCTGCCCTTCCAGCCCCTGTCACAGGTACCTCAGCCCTTGCTGTGGATGTGGTACCCCCTCATCCTCAGGTGCCTACGTGTCTGCCTCCTCTAGCACGTGCGTGCAGTCATTTACTACCTGCTAGGAGGCCAGCCTTGCCCACCTTTGCAGACTTGCTGCCTGCGCACTCCACCTTTGACCTTCCCCTCCTAATGGCGGCTCCATTTATTTATTATGTGTACAGTGTTCGCAGGCCAGAAGAGGGCATCAGATCACATTACAGATGGTTGTGACCCACCATGTGGTTGCTGGGAATTGAACTCAGGTCCTTTGGAAGAGCAGGCAGCACTCTTAACCACTCAGCCATCTCTCCAGCCCGGCAGCCCCATTTTTATAATAAAGCTTGGCACTTGGCACTTGCTGTTGTTTCTGCCCGGTTTGTGGTCTGATGTCTGTTGTCATTAGGGATTTAGTCTTTGCATTATTCAATCCACAAACACCTCAAGTTCCGAGCTCAGCACCACGGCATCATACCTGAGCATGAGGCAATGTGCCCGCCGGTTCTCCTGGTCCCATTCTTCTCCCTTGAAGCACAACTGGTCCCTCCTGTCCATGGCTACCTTGCTTTGAGCTTACCACAGACTGCACACGGACACACACCTACCCATCACATGGAACAACTGCACAGATATACTTAAGCAGGAATGCACACGCACAAACATACACACATCCACGTAAGTGTATACATGTCACTACCACAAACGTGCATCTGCATACAAAGCTTAAAACCATTTTTCTCCTTTTTCTTTGCTGAAGGAAAACTAAGACCCCAGCTAGGCCTCTCTTTCACCTCTCGCCATGTACACTTCTCATCTCTGATGAGGCCCCCCACCCCCGCCGACCTCCCTGAAGTCCCACGGTGAATGCGGTTCATCTCTGCTGCGCACGCCCACACATTCCAAGCCTCTGTACACGCTTCTTCTCTGCCTGCTACTTCTGTTATTTCCAGCCCTACCCGAGGCTGGTAGATCCTGGGGTACCACCCTTGGGAACGCATGAGCAGCTTCGGGGTCAGGAGGCATGAAACATGTGGATACCCGCTGCACCTCTTCCTCAGGCCAAGTGACATCAAGTTCCATTGTGAGGCTGGAGGAGTCCCCCAGGACCCTGTAAAATCCAGGTAGACCCAGGGGAAAGGGCTGGTAGGAGCCTGACGTCAGCAGATAGGACTGGCTGAGGTTCCATGTAGAGCATAGCTAGACTTGAGCATCCATCACCAACCCCCCGCCCCATTCCACTGCTCTGGCACTCACATCTCCCAAGGGTCAGCAGACCCCACACAGCTGCTAAAAGAACTCTAGGTGGGGCCGTCGGCTTATTTGCTTCAGGTGTCTGGGACCCTGGTGATCTAGAAGAGGATGACTCGGAGCGGGAGAGTTGCCCCCCACATAGTCTTCGCATCGCCTGGCCACAGTTTCCCCTTTATTCCCTCGTTGCTCCTAACAGCCAATGCCTGCTTATCAGGGACCACCTGACCAGCCCTTGGCTCTCAGTTTCTAGACAGCAACACATAGGGCTCCTGACTAGCAGCCCACTGTCGTCCCCCCCCCCGTTTCTTCTGCTGCCCCCCCCCCACTGTCTGCTCTCCCAGTTGCCCCCCAGCACCCCTCCCCCGTGCACTGTCTGCTCTCCCAGTCACACACACACCCAGCCTCACAGTTGTGGAACACATTTCCTGAAGTTCACGTCACACGTCTGTAAACAGACACTTCCTCCCCTACCACTTGAGGCCAAAGGCCGGGTTGCTTCTCTTAATTCTCAAGGTCTAGTGCTGGGAACGGGATCCACCAAGGCAGGAGCAGGGTGGACAGTTAAGGAAGGACCGTGCCATGCTTATGTGCCCTCTCCACACAGGCCTGCCTGCTCACAAGCGCCATCTCCTCTCAGGTTCACCAGGGCCCACCTTTCTCCTGCCCCGCACGGTTTCAGCAGTCTTAAGAAGTCTCCTGTGCATAGCAGGAGACACTGCAGAGCAGACAGATTACTGTGCAGAGCAGCAGCAGCATGCAGGAGAGGCCCCTCCCTCATGGAAGCTGACCTACAAAGAGCAGGGAAAGTTCCAGCAAGAGACACCCCAAACAGGAGTAGCCAAGGAGAGCCATGGCTCCAAGAGCGAGCAGGGCCTGACAGGACCGTGGGAATGTCAGGACCAGGTGTGCACTGCAAGGAAGTGGGCGGCCTCTTCTGTTCAGATACAATGCTGGCCCAAGGCAGGTGACTGCCCCCCCCCATCCCTCAGGAATCATAACTCCGGGGTCCTCTAGCTAGACCAGGGTCACGTATCTAGACCAGGCCATGTACTAAAACTATGGTAACTGAAACCTGTCCTGAGGGTCCTACTTTTCTTGGCAGCAAACAGTTTGGGAGGATCATTTAGCAGTGCTGCGTGTTCTGGCTGACCTTTATCACTAATGGCCATCCAGACGAAGGAGAACCAGCTGGCGAGGGCTGGCATACCTTTAACTTTTGAAACACTGAAGAAAATGGTGTTGATAAGGGTCATCCTCAGCCAGGCCTCAGGAGGGAGGGCATTGCCCCTCATGCTGAAATGGCAATGTTGGCACCTAAGGCCCCAGGGCTTCCCCCTGCAGCAGCTACTAGGAAGACTTCCTGGAAGGACACCCCCACACACAGAAGCAGGTTGAAGGGGATACACACTTTTCCACCTGGGGGCAGGGGGGGGTGGGGATGTCAGGTCATCGGTGAGGATCAGGACTCATTCACACTGACTCTGGACCTCTGCATGCTCACAGACCATCCAGAGAGGTTCAGGCAAGCCCAGGTGCCATGGACACGGGGGAGGGGGGAAGCCTGCCCCTGGCACTCCTTACTGCTGGGAAGTGGCTCCCGGGCCTTTGTGTGCAGAGACACGCGGGAGTGATGCTCTGCTGCACATGTGCACGTATGCTGTTTGTGTGCCACCACGGAGCGGGTGCATCTCGAGGCTTCCGTTCTCAGACAATCATGGGATGGTTTGAATGACGTCTAATCACTACTCCAGGCAGCTCTGCTTCTGGGGTGTCTCTGGCACACATCTTCATGGCTCCCCTGGGGGGGGGGGGAGACTGCCGAGAAAGCGGAGTAGCTCTTTAACCTCACCTTCCTTCCCTTTCTCCTCCTCAAGCACCTGCTTGAGGGGCCCACTGTGCCCTGAGCACTACTCTGCTCCTGGCGGAACTAAAGCCAAGGCGGGCGCTGCTTGCCGCTTGCCAGGGGAAGGTCATTCCTGTCACACGCGTCAGCTGAGGTGGTGAAGATGCTGTGATGGCGTGACCCAAACGGCGGGGTGATATCTGCTACTAGCTGGTTCCTGCAGGGGGCCGGGCGCTGTGCTAGGTGCTCTGCACGTCCCGGATACCTGTGAGCACAAGGAACACACTCGGACGTGGAGTAAATTACCCGAGATGCTGAGAGGCAGTGGGGTACCTGGCCAGAGGCCATGTGAAGAGGGAGGTTTGCACCCTGAGAGCAGTGGGCAGTGTCAAGCTTGGACCCAGGGCAAGAAGTGGCTTCAAAGATACTGTTGGAAGAAGTGGACCCAAAGGGCTGGAGAGGACCAGAGGCCACAGCCACTGGAGAAAGCCAGGGCATGGTTACTGGGACTAGTGTGACCAGGACAGAGAAAGGCATCGTTGGGGGATGGGCTGCCATTTCCTAAGGATCCAAGTCAGGTGTATAAAGACCCATGTACGGCTGGGTAGGTTGAGTCTCAGGTACTGGTCACACCTAGGAGTGGAGGCAGAGGGAGGCCCCTGCCTGGGTTAGGAATTCTTTTCTGCCTTGGGCCTTCTACCCTGGAGCCTGCTGTCAGGGAAGGGGACATTTGATGGGCTGTAAAGTACCTGTGATACAATAGCCAGGCAAAGACAGATCGGAGGAAAGAAGGCAGAGGATGTGCCATGGCGGGGAGCCACCCAGGCTCCCAGTCAGAGGCAGAACTGAGCCTCCTGCAGGAGAAGAGCTGCCCCAGCACCCAGCAGGTCGGCAGGTGATGGAGGTATTTAGGAGGTAACTGTCCCCCAGGTGGTCAACAGGTGTCACTGGCGCCAGCTGTGAATACAGCTGTTCCTCATTAGCACTCTGGCGTCACTTAGGATCCCTGAGTCAGCCTGACCCTAGAGAAGACCTGAGCAGGGCGGCCATGCCTGGACTCAGTGATTCCCAGCTTTCTGATAGCCTCCCTAGAGCAGTTAGCACCATACTGCCCTGATTTGTAGGCCTTGGCCATCCCTCAGGACCTGTGCCTAGCTATTGCCCACTCAGGAGCCCATGGCGCCCCCATCTGCTGATTGCCCCTGGAAGGGTCAACAGGGCCAGAGCTCCATCCTGACACACTGTACATACTCTGTGCATCTGGCCCCGTGAGAACAAGAGATGGCCCCGTGTCTAAAAGGGGTGAAAGTTAGGAGATACTTAGTTTTCCCTGGCCTCTCCCCAGGCACGGCCACAGCCAGGGCTGCAGAGTAGGGCTGAGTTCCCCAAGTGTCCTGGAATAGTGGACACCCACGGCAGGGTCGTACTGTGGAGACCCAGTCTCAGAGGGGACAAGGTCAGCTGCATCCAGTAGGCCAGGGGTGGCACAAGTGAATCCAGCCCTGGGGCCAGCAGGCAAAAGAGCCTTGCACAGCTCACTTCTGTCCGCCCTGCACCTGGCGTCGAGCAGATCGGCAGAGTGGAAGGCTGAGCATGTTTGTTTTGCTGTGGGTTGGGCACTAACCCTGAAGCACTTAAGGGGCTGAGAGTCAATGAACTGTTCTGGTGTTTTCTGAGGCCTGGTGGCTGATCCCTTTCCCCAGGCAGCCTGAGGTGGGCCCAGGAGGTAGCTCATGCTGTTCTCTTTTTCGTTAGGTGAAGGGCCGGATGCGAGGCAGGGAGCCGGAGCAGCCTGAGGCAGGGGGGCCTCAGGGAGCGCTGGGCCCTCCAGCCGTGCTTAGCATCATCGCCACAGCAACCAGCCACCAGACAGCAGTAGCCTGGGCAGACGCTGCTGCCTAGGCAGACGCAAGCGGACAGCTTCCTACCGTGGCAGAGTGCAGGGAATGACTACGGCAAATCAGGCCACAGTGCTGACAAGGGAGGTGGAGTGTCACTAGAGGGGAGGGTGTGGTCTCTGCCCCCACTGCACTCAGCGCCATGCCCACAGGAGAAGAGGTGCTGGGGCGGGGATTGCCGTGTGGTGTGGCCTTGCCCCAAAGCCAGTACTGAGCACTCTCTGGTCAGCTGTCTCTTCTTGCCTGCCCGTCTCGCCAACCCACGTTTCAGCATCCCTCAGTGTGACCATTCTGTTTGGTGGCAAGGGGGAGAGGCACCCATCCTGTGTTCTGCGTCAGGAGGGGGCCTGCTGCTGCCGGACCATGGGATGTCGGCAAAGCTCAGAGGAAAAAGAGGCGGCGAGGCGGTCCCGGAGAATTGACCGCCACCTGCGCTCCGAGAGCCAGCGGCAGCGCCGTGAAATCAAGCTTCTCCTGCTGGGCACCAGCAACTCCGGCAAGAGCACCATCGTCAAGCAGATGAAGATCATCCACAGTGGCGGCTTCAACCTGGAGGCCTGCAAGGAGTATAAGCCCCTAATCATCTACAACGCCATCGACTCGCTGACCCGTATCATCCGGGCCCTGGCCGCCCTCAAGATCGATTTCCATAACCCTGACCGGGCCTATGATGCTGTGCAGCTCTTTGCGCTGACTGGCCCAGCAGAGAGCAAGGGTGAGATTACACCAGAGCTGCTGGGCGTCATGCGACGGCTCTGGGCTGACCCCGGGGCTCAGGCCTGCTTTGGCCGCTCTAGCGAGTACCACCTGGAGGACAATGCAGCCTACTACCTGAATGACCTGGAGCGAATCGCAGCGCCTGACTATATCCCCACAGTGGAGGACATCCTGCGCTCTCGGGACATGACCACGGGCATCGTGGAGAACAAGTTCACCTTCAAGGAGCTCACCTTCAAGATGGTGGACGTGGGCGGGCAGAGGTCAGAACGCAAAAAATGGATCCACTGCTTTGAAGGCGTCACGGCCATCATCTTTTGTGTGGAGCTTAGTGGCTACGACCTGAAACTCTATGAGGATAACCAGACGGTGAGTAAAAGCCTAGGTTTCTACCGTTGATTCCTGGGAAGCGCGTGTGAGCAAAGACAGGCTTCGGTCAGAACTGGTACTGAGCCTGGCCACATGCGTGGAACCTTCAGTGGCTCCATGAGATTGGGTGAGCATGTCTCTTGTGTTCAGGGGAGTGTGCTGTGGAGCATGGTGAGTTTGCACATGACGCGAGGTTTCAGGGGCACGTCTGTCGAGTTGCGAGCCCCAGTGGACCAGGTCATGATGGCTTGCTGTAAGACCTCAGCTCCCCATGACTCCCCCAACCTGAGGAACATCATTTTGAGCTAGATGACCGTGCTCTGAGACCTTCCAAGCATGCCCAGGGTTCACAGAGCTCCCCAAGCGAGAACCCCTTCTTTATCAGCCACAACGACCCTCCCCCAGCAACAGATGCAACTCTGGAACTTTCTTTGTAGTGTTTGTTGGCTCCACTGCCCAGGTTCCCACGTCATTCCTAGTACAGTGACTAGATATGATTGTGCCTGTGCCACCTGCTGGCAATGTGCAAGGCAACGCCCAGCGCTGGCGTCATTAGTGCTCCGTGTGGCAGTTTAGTAAACCCTTTAAGCTCCCACCAACACTACGTGACATACATGTCCCGAGAACAGCAACTCCCCCGTGATTCCTCCTTGACCTCAAGAGACTTATAGTGATTTAAAAAGTTAAAAACGGGTAAATCCAAGGTGCCTGGACCTGGCCTTGGGCTTAATGGATAGGTGCTAGAGCCACTGTCGAGGTTCTCTGAATCCCTTGTCCTAGGCTTAAAACCAGTGAGAAGGGATAGCCGAGGCACAAAGTAGCACAGAAGCAACATAAAGGAGACGTAGGTCCAGTGGTTAGCTAGTAGAGCTTGGGAGGTAGGGGGAGACAATTGGAGAAATGGAAGCAAGCGTAGCCAGAATACTCAGATCCAACTGAGACAGAAGGCTAGATGCCCAAGCTGCCTACACTCTTCCCGGGGACAGCAGCAGTGGAAGCCGGACAGCCAAACAAATGCAGCAGTCTGCACCAGGGCTGTAGCTCAGTGGGACCATTGTGCCAGGCGGGAACACTAAACAAAGCCCCAGGGCCCTGCCCCCTTTACAGGAAATGCCCCAGGAACTGGAGTGTAAGTGTCCTCTAAGTGGGGCTCTGGATGCCTGGAGCCGTGGTACTTAGAGGCAGGTATGGATGCCAGGAAGGAATCTGGACATGTGACCTCCACCACATGTGCTATGAGACAAGGGTCCAGCCTCTCCGCTTTAGAACACTGGCCTCTAAGGTCAATGGCAAAGATAGACTTCTGCCTTCCTCTGGTCTTGTTAAGGCAAGTGGTGACTGTTCTTTGAGTTCATCCAAGGACTCTAACTTTGGGCCTCTATCCCAAAGCTGTTTATGGAAGGCTGAAGGCCCTGACCACGGTGCTGGATGCCTGAGTGTTCTGGACGTAGAGAGATGGCCAGGGAGACAGAAGGCAAGGCTCTCTTCCCCGCCCTTCCAGCATCCGAGCATCCTAGAAACTGCCAGGTATTGATGGTACCCCAGTGGATGAGGTCATAAGCTGTAGGTGTGGGTGGCCTGTTGCCACCTGTGGTCTACTTTGTGCTCAGGCTGTGTCTGTCTATGAGCGACTGGTCCTCAGCGTGCCAGCCCAGCAGACTCTTCTAGCTGTCCCCACTCCACCAACGTGTGTGTTTTTAACTGTAAGTGGCATCCTAACAGATGAGAGAGGCATTACTTAGGCCAGAGTTTGAGGTTGACCAGCTGTCAGACAGAGCATGGTACCTGGGGTTGGTAGTGGGAAAGGTACAAAGGAAGGCCTGCCAGCCGTGCTATAGCTGCCAGCCACAGAGGCTCTCTAGTTCTGTACACTTCTGCTGACTAGAAGCTGCTCACAGGCCTTTCCCGGCCGGATCTGATGGCCTCACCCACCATCTCTGGCCTAAACATGGCAGATTCCCTTGAGACCCAGCTCCCAGCCCCATCATTTGCAGGCTGTGCCCACAGGTGGACCTGGATCCCGCAGGCAGGATGCTTGGTCCCTCAGTCTCATGACCAGCTCTTCCCTCTGAATTTGTCATAAAAAAAAATATGCCCAAGCTTTCCTGGCTCTGCCTGGCCCTTACCCACACCATCTTGTTGCCTCTCTTTCCTGATCATGCTGTCAAGAGCTTCCTGTGCTTACAGTCTCTGTCCACCCTGCAGTTCACAGCCATGTCGCCTCATCCTTCTCCCTCCACACATCAGGACTAGTGCTCCTCTCAGGCAGAACTTCACGCGCTGCCTTCCCCCGGCCATGGCCTGGAGCCTGCACACTCTCACGGAGTGCTTTATCACAGGGTAAATGAGTGTTCACGTGTGAGCTCCCAGGGACAGGCCCTGGGAGGACTGAGGGGAGCGCCCTGGCCTCTCAGCTCTAGCCTTCCTTCAGGCCCATCCCCATGGGGATCTTAGTGAACCCCATGAACCCGTGCTCACCTCTTGCAGAAACCTGGCTGAGTCTGCCAGGGCATCTCCTGAAGTGGGGGAGGGGTTTGAAGCTGAGCTCTTCCCATTCATTTCTCTTTCTCCTCTCTCTTTCCCCTTCGCCTTCTCCTTCCCTCTCTCCCCCTGTCCCTCAGCTCCCCACCTTTCTTCTTCACTCCCTCTTTCTCTCTTCCTCCCCCTACCCCTTTCTCTCTCTTCCCCATGGGCCTGATGAAGTAGTGTGGTTCACCAGAAAAGGAAATTCTTGATGGAAAACCCTAGCAAAGCTGGAAATTCACTGGATTCCAGATGGTTCTGACCTTTCATGCTCCATCAGTAATATCTGACGATAGCAAACAAACAGGCTGCTGAGGAAAGACAATACCCTCCTATGAGGCCTCCCACCCGCTGCCCCGGCCACCCCTTGCCAGCAGTGAGCACCTCTCACCTCACCCTCCAACCACATGCTGAGACGGGGCTGCCACTGGCTGCCTCCTCCTCCTCTCCTTCCTCCTCTCCCTCCTCCTCCTCCTCCTCCTGGAATGCCCTAAAAAATCCCAGTCCCAACAAGGGCTCAGGCAAGAACAGATCACACTACTTTTTTGCAAAAGCTCAATGAAGTTTGGGGTCAGCGCCAAAGCTGTGTACACAGCTCCTCAGAGCTCTCCATCCCTGCTCAGCTCCAAGGCCCTCATCTCTCCTCTCACAGAAGCTGATGGTGGCCCCCCCCTCCCATCCCCATGCCTGGAGAAGGAGCCACCGCCCCACCCCCATCCCCCCAGCCTGCTAGCTGGTTTCTGCGTCAGCGTGTTGCCAAGGAGAGCTCGAGCATCTCCAGGCTTCTGGGTGAGCACGCGTGAGGGCTGCAGTGAGCAAGGGCAGCATCTTGGAGGTGCAGGTTTCCAGGACATCCGTGGAGTGTGGTGGCGGGCACATACGAGGAGCCACGCCATGTGTGCCCATGAGTCACATACTCATCCCCAGGATCTGACAGGTCTTCGGCTGACTGGGTCTCTAACCTCCTCGCAGCCTTGACAGGCAGATGGAGACTCCAGACCCACATGGGCTTCCGGTGCTCTGTTTGGTATGCTCCCAGATGCTCCCAGAGGCTGAGCATAACTCAGGAACATATGGGGGTTTCTCCTGTGTGCCACCCCCCTGGCTGTTCCTGTGGGCCAGCAGCACTCGACTGCCCACCCTCTTCACACCCTCCTATCTAAGGACTTTCACTAAGCCAGCTCTGGGGCTCAAATAGACACAGGCAGAGGCTTTGTCCTCCTCGGCTGACGACAGAGACAGGTTATTGAGTAGCCACAGGATTTGAACAAGGACTAAACCAGCCACCCCAGCAGCCCATGTGCAGCCGCATGGAACCATGACCACGGCTGTGATCTGTGGGAGCCCTCAGGACCCTGGGTCTGGCGGAAGTGGAAGGAAGCAGGCACCTGCCATCTAGACTCTCCCTTTGCGGATCAGCTAATGGACGCTGGAAGCCACTTAATGATAGACGGACACTTTAGAAAAGGCAGATTAAAAGGCAGAGCTCTGAAGTCCCAAGGTGGCCTGCTGTGTGCCTGCTGTGTGCCTGCTGTGCTGATACAAGGCCTGATTGGAGTGGGGGTGGGGGACTAGGGGCTACAAGCGAACCTACTCCGAATTCTGACAGCACACACAGCTACTACTTAATTCTTACAAGCCCTTACACTGCCAAGGATACCTGCCCTTTTTCCAGAGCTAGCAGGCAGAGTTGCCAGGGTTGTTTCCCCCATTTGCTTTCCTGTGGAACCCCACAAGTTAGGCTGAGCCTCAGGAAAGCTCACCACAGGGGTGCCTCTTACTCCCTTGGCAGATAGATAGCCAGGTGCGGGATATCACTTTGGGTTGAGGTGCAGGTTCTGTGGGTAGAGGAGGCTAGAGCAGCCGCACTCCAGGCAGGGAGGGAGCCTAGGCTATCGCCTTGTCTAGGTCCTGGGCTCTCAGCAGCAGCCCCTTCCCACGGCTGGGCGGGTCAGACCCAGCATTCCAAGGGCAGGCCGGTTTTCACATGGCCCATGCTGCAGCTGTAGTAGGCTTTCAGCAGGCACCATGGAGTGGGTAGGCCACAAGAAGGCCTGGGGAGAGCTACAGACCAAAGACCCTGCCTTAGCTTGTCTGAGGGAGATCCTGTGGGTGCTCATCCCATATAGGTGACCCCAAAGGAAGGGATGAGCCTGTGAGATAGTCCTGACAACACAGCATGAACCTGCCACCGGAGCCACGTACTTTACCATGTGCAGACTGAATGGGGAGCGTGTTTAGTTTCTTTTTAATGGAGTTTAAGTCATTTGTAGTAGGAGCGCATGCCTCGATCTCAGTTCTCAGGACGCTCGATTAGCTTGAGTTCAAGGTCTGCCTGGGCTCTAAGAGGAAATCTGTCTCAATTATTTTATTTTATTTTATTTTACATGTATTGGTGTTTTGCCTGCATGTATGTAGGTGTATCACATGTGTACCTGGTGTTGTCAGAGGTAAAGATCAGATCCCCAGGCACTGAAGTTATAGATGGTTGTGCCTCTGTGTGCACCGCAGGAGGGGCCGATTGTATGCATTTGGCTGCTTCCTGTTTGGAACCGCTTCCTGTGGTTCCCCCATATGGGTATGGGGAACCAAACCCGGGTTCTCTGCAAGAGCAGCAAGTGCTCTTATCGATCGAGCCATCTCTCTAGCCCCTCGAAGAAATGTTTTAAGGAGTTTAAGCCACAGATAGTGACACAAGCCTGTAAGCCTAGCAAGACTAAATCGGGATTACAAGCTAAAGGCCAGCCTGGGGAAAAAAAAAAAAGAAACTATTTAAATATCATAATAAAATGTGAGGTATTGAGCAGGGCGTGGTGGCGCACACTTCTGATCCCAGCACTCAGGAGGCAGAGGAAGGTGGATCTCTGTGTGTTGGGGGCCAGCCTGGTCTACACAGTTCCAGGATAGCCAGGATAGACCTGTCTCAAAGGGGGCGGGGGCGGTTATTGAGAGGTATGCAAGGTGCTTGCAGTAAAACACGTTCTCAGCCTGTTGAGAATGGCACTGGTTACACCCAGGCACAGGAAGGGGTTCCAAACGGGAAGCAGCCAAATGCATACGATAGCCCCTCCTGCGGCGCACACAGACTGGATTGGAAGGGACCTTACAGGTTGCTTAGTGTCCTTAACCAGCCATTTGTTCAGATGAAGAATTTCATGGGAGTGACTGCGCCACATGTCCCAGTACTGACAGAGTCGCTTAAGAGAAGAAAGATTTATTTTGCCTCACGATCCAGGGTGTACAGCCCACCGACCCGGGGGCTGGAGGCTGAGCAGCCTGCTCACATCTTGGCAGAGCTTGAAACAGAGCCTGGAAAGAAACTAAAAGCAGATCCTGCCTGAAGGCCACCAGCTTCCTTAGGCCACCGTAATCCGAAGGCTTCCACGACCTCCAGAAACAGCACTGCCAGCTGCGGGTCGGGTTTTAAAGCGCATGTACCTGGGAGACATTGCATTCTCAAGCCATAGCCCTCCCCTGTCTATCAGCCCACATTATATAGGAGGCTCAAATAAATGACCATCTAGGGTGGCCTGCCCCCCAACTGTCAGTAGCAGAACCCCAGGAACCCCACTCTGCCTCCTCCTCCTCCTCCTGACCCAGTTAAGGCCACAGCCCCAACAATAGTGTCTAGTGTTTAGCATCATGCCAGAGAGGCTTGTGGGCCACATGCAGTTTGTTTGTGAGAGCCACAAATCATGACTCTGGGATGACAGAGTTCGGGACTCAAAACCTGTAGAGTAGCATGGCAGGGAGGGGGCTTAGGTCTCAAGGCCTGGTGGCCCCCTGGATAGCACATCCCTGACTCCACAGGCGTGAGAGGCAGAGAGGACCAGGATGAAGCAGGGACACAGGAGTCAGCCGGACTGAGCTGTCCGCACTGTCTGCCCAGGCAGTGAGTGAGAGGCGTCTGTTCTCTTCGGACCCTGAGGTTCACCTAAGTCTTAGGGAGAAGGGTAGAAATCGGAGGGCACCGTGGCATGAGGCCTCTGGGCTTGCCAACTGGCATTTCAGATACCTGAGCTGAGACCTCCTATCTGCTCTCAGAGAGACATAAGCTACAAACACTGTTGTCAATTCCTTGTCATCCTGGGTGCTTCTGAGGACAAAGCCATCCTCTGTGCAGTGGCCTCTTGCTCTTGGTAGGCCCTTTGGAAAGCCAGGGCCCTGTGATTTGGGCCTTGCTTCTCAGCACACCTCCTTGCTTTCCACACCAGAAATGCCTGCACGGGAGAGCTCTGCACTGTTCACCGCGGCCTTTTCCCTCGTCACTCCTTCATTTCGTCCTTGTGAGCTTGGCTGTGTAAACTCTCATACACCTTTACAGAACAGACAGATAAGTATTGTGGTCTTGGGTCTCTGAGACTGTTGACCGCCCCACAGCGGGAAGCAGCCAGCTTGTGTCCTGGTCTGTGTGGAAGGAGCACCCTTACAATTTGGCTTTTAAGGAGGGCTGGGGGAGGGGCAGGACCTGTCCCAGGTACTGGCCCCTTGCAGAGGAGCATGTCACAACCAGCCCTGTATGCCAGTCCAACTGCTGTGACTGGCTTTTTACCAGCTTGCAGGAGTTAATTTCTTCGTCTTCAGCAAGTTTTGAGCAGTCTGATGTCACAGTGATGGTGTCAGCCGCTACATCACAGGAGATAGCCAACTTTACACCTCAGTCCCGTTTCCCAACCCAACCGGCTATTATTTATCAACAGTCTACAGACAGGACACCCTAGTGGGAAGATCCTGCCACGCAGCCAGACTCAGCGGATGATGAATTACAGGAGTCACCGCTTGCGTGCTTTTGGAGAACTGAGCGATGCGTTCGTCTGCGCCTTCCTCTGTGGCTCCCTGGAGATTTCCCCTGACCCACTGACCACACGCCATTTCTATTGACATTATCCTTTCTGGAGAAGGCTCCTTTGCCAGAATAACTCCTTGCTTGGCCCTCCCTGCTGCTCTCTCTTCATGGACTTAAGAGAACTCTGCTGCACTAGAGAAACACCTATAGAACTGAGTTCTGCTTTCTCCCTGTAAGCTAACCTGAGACCCTTTGGCTCAAGCTGGGCCCATCTTGTGTCGTCCTTCATCTGAGAGAGAGCCAAGTCCTGAGGCATCGCCCCGGAAAGTAGTCACCTAGAACGTGCAGGCCCCAAGCCCAGTGAGCTCACGATTTAGGGACATTACCAGTCATCACATTTTTCCTTCCTCTCCTGAGGGACATGGAGTAGGCATTACGTGGCCCCTGGAGGGTCTGTGGGAACCCTCTGAAACAGCTGCCATGGATCAGAGAAGTCAGGAGGGGCCCTTCTGCCTTGGAAATAACTTGGCTGGGGAGTGTAGGGGGCCAGAGATCTGCAACAGGGCCTGAACAGATTGGGACAAGGGTCAAATGGCAAGCTGATCTCGGCTACGGAGAATCTAGCCTAAGAGCTGTGGGTACTGTTGGGGCAACCAGTAAAGGCCGAACCCAAGAGGCTGTCTGGGACTGTGGACGGCACAATTCTGTGGATGGCACAGTTCTGTGGACGGCACCCTGTACTGAGGTCAGGGAACGGTGAGGTCGAACAAGGGGTGTAGTCCAAATACACTGTGATGCAGAGCCAGAGGAGGCTTGGTTTCAAACCCCCCCCCCCAATCTACACCGCCAGGGTGATCACGCAGTGCACTCAAAAAGATGCCCTGCCCTGAGCTGTACAGAGAGATTCAAGGCAGAGCAGCTTCTGACTCCCATCCACTCAGCTGCCCTGGCCGGTGGGTAATTAATTTCCTGAGCGTATTAGCCCTGCTCATTATGCACACATCAGAACGGCTCTGGGGTTTTAAGACACAGATGATTATTATTGTTTTAAGGGATTTGTATAATCCAAGAACTGAAAAACAATGTTCCCACTTAACAAGAACAGACCCCAAGGTGGTGAAGGAAAGCCCTGGGGCCTCTCCTGCTGGGGGCAGGGGCTCCTGGTGACCAGGGTAACGTGTTAGATCTGCCACACAGGAGACTTCCTTGACTGGCCTTGACCAACAGCAGAGTAGGAGAAGCATGTCAGGGTAGTTAGGTCCATCCTGGGGGCCAGAAAGGCGCTGGCAGAGTCCATACAGTACTGACGGTCTCTTTGCCCTCTGTTAGGCCCTGGATATCTAAGGAAACACCCATTGTTGGTGAGGGCATAATGGTAGCTACTTCTTCTTCCTGCGTATGCCCTGAATTGGGCAGAGGACAAATTCAGGCTAGGTGGGAATTATTAGCCCTCACCCCATCTTCTTTGCACCCCATAGCCAATATCTCTTCGGCTTGTGCACTATGTCTAGTTTTATTAGTAAAAAAAAAACTAATGTGTACCCAAAGCCCTAGGCCATAGCCCCACACAACTTTTCCTGGCCTGTCATGCCCCTGAGAAAAGGTTACCCTGATCTACAAGGTGGCCCAGATATCCTCACCCAGCATTCTAAAATAGGAAATTCAAATCCTCCAAGAACTTTGGCCTAGGCAGAGCATGACCGTTGGTCATGTTATAACTCATGCCTACAGCATAGCAAGAGACTCTAAGCGGCCCAGCCTGGGCCTTGCAGGGCCAAGGACATATCCTGATGGGCAGCCAGGACTATGGGCCTTTTCTTGCTGTGTGCTGTGGCTGCTGTTGGCCTTCATTAGCTTAGTGGGCCATCAATGGCCTCTCCTGCACCAGCCCTATTGGAGCTCTTTGCCTGGCCCGCTTATGTCCAGACCATCCCAGACTCTCGGTATCAGCTCTGTCATTGGATCATGGTGATTTCTTTGCCTAGACTGCCCCAGCCTGAGTTGGTCCCCAGTATTTCTCTTGCTTTCTGTAACACCACCTGCTCTGGAAGGATTGATTGGGTCACACAATGGCAGTAAACTCAGGATGGGCAGGATTGGAGAAAGGTTAGGGGTATGGGTGCCACCCAGTGTTTCCTGACCCATACACCTTGAAGGCCAGGAGTTCCTCCAGGTAAAGAGTGTGGGCTCGGGACCTGGCCAATACATTGGGAAGTGAATGGATTTCAGGGGTTAGGTCGAGAGCGCTTGGGAGATACTGAGTATTGGCCCATGCTAAGAACCATAGAGCATAGCCATGAGAGCAGCCATGCTACACGGAGGGAGCTTTCTCTTTTCTTCTGTCTTTTGTTTTTATAACTGCCGCTCATGGCCTACTCTGTGGTTCTTACAACATTCCAGAAGGTCACAGCCTGCAATATAAACATGGCATCCTAAGGCCTGGCCATAAGCCCAAGCCTTGATCACTGTCCGGAAGGCAAAGGGCCTTCAGCCTTGGCCCGAGTACCTTCCCCAACCACTGAGGCCCAGAGAGAAAACACAACAGATAGTCCAGGAGTCCTTGGTTTGTGACCACTGCGAGTATGACAGTCCCCGCTGCTGTAAGCCCTTGGAGGTGACTCTGTCGTGCGCCAGAATTCCTCTATGACTTGGCTGCTTTGCCTGTGTGTTGACTGAATCATTGGCCATAAATGTGGAAGTCGTTCTCCTCTAAAGCACGTGATCAGGAAAGATTAGGAGCCTTGTCCTTGGTGCCTCACTCTGTTCTGTGCTCCGACCATTCCTCCAGTGAGGGCTTTAAAGTTGAGTTCTCCTACCAAGTCACTGTCCCTCCGAGTTGGGCATATGATGCATTTGAGGTGGAGTACAACCCCCACCTCAGCACGTGCAGTATTGGAGCCAGGAGCAAACATCCCAGGCTCCAGGCCCCTGTTCTGATAGTTCCAGAACCCAGAGAGTAAGTTACAGCTGGCTTCCGTGACTGTCACAGTACACACATGTGTGTTCTTCCCAAAGAAGCTCCGTCACCTTAACCGAAGTGTAGACAGCTCAGCAACCTCTCCCCCTCCCCCCATCCTTCAGGTGATGTCACTAGAGGGCAATGACGACCTAAGTCGTCTTTCATAAAGTATGAGCATTGCAGAAATCCATCCCACCAGCCATAAGCCGATGTTCCCCACTGCTCTCTCTTTACCCCCAGTCTCTCTTGTTCCTCAAAGGAATGGCTCAGCCCTATTGCAAGCCTTCCACAAGCTTTGGTGCCTGTGGGGGTTGGGGAGCCTAGCTCTGCTACTAAAGCATTGCACCTGCTCAACAGTCCAGGTGATGTACGCCTGAGGTATCCCTTGGAGAACAAACAGGAGGGGCTTTGTGCCCTAGTTTTCTTCATAGGCCTGCATCTGTATTGACAGTCCCCAGGCTATAAGACACTTGCTTCCTGCTGTCCGTCAACTTCCTGTTAGTGCCTGGCAGCAGGGATCTTCTATCCCACCAGCAAGGTTTTTCACAGAAGTAAAGAGGAGGTTGGCTCTTAATTCAGTGAAAGCAAAGGCAGCCTAGGACTGTGAAGAGGCTGACACCTTCCCTGAGGGGCAAGAGACCCCATAAGCTGGGGCAGGAGCCACAGCCTGATCACCTCACCCCCAATGCTTCTGCCCCCAGACATGGACAGTGGACAGGACTTGGTACTGCAACTCCTCTTGAAGTAAATTTGCCTAGCATCTTGTGTGAGTTTCTGTTCCAGACCTAAAAGTCTTAGGATGTTCCCTAAGTCACAAACTCAAAGTATATGATGCCCACTGCCCATGTCATACTCTGAGGTTCTGCCTCCTCTGGGACTTGAACCAGCATCTGTTAAAACAGAAAGAATCACCAGGCTCTAACAACTTGTCTGCCATTGGATCTGGGATCCATTAAAAATAAAAGGTGCTCACGCCTATAATCCCAGCACTCAGTGAGGCAGAGGCAGGCGGATCTCTGTGAGTTCGAGGCCAGCCTGATCTACAAAGTGAGTCTAGGATAGCCAGGGCTACACAGAGAAACCCTGTCTAGAAAAAAAAAACAATGGATGGATGGATGGATGGATAGATAGATAGATAGATAAGAAAGAAAGGTAGGTAGATGGCAAGACAGTCTAACTTACTGGTTACTGGACCTCCTGATGAGAGGCCACTGACTAAACAGGCCAATGACTGATGGCTATATTCATACCCATAGAAACTCTTATCAGCTAAGTCAAAAACAACAACAAAACAAACAAAAACATCCAGGTACTGTAGATTCCTATCTCCAGCTAACACTGGGGCCTGAGTGTTGGTAGGGCTGTAGGCTGGCAGCCATCCTGGTGTGTCTTATGGCCACCTGTGTCCATCTGGACGGCCCAGCTCCAGGCTGACCCAGCAGCACAACTCTGAGCCCCTCATCCAACTCGTGGGGATCTAGAGCAATTCACACAGTACATCATGGGGTCCGGGCTTTCTATGCAGAAGGATGTGGGGTTACTGGGAACAAAATAAATAGAAACAGAAGGGCAGTAGCCATGAGCACATGACCCAGGTCATACAGCAGAGCACTGCTCATGCTGCCAAGAGAGCCCCTTGTCCAGCAAGGGGTGCCCCCCCCATTACACAGATGAAAAAATGTGGGTCCAAGCATATTTTCCTGGTTGCAGAGTCAGGGGCCTCCAAACATATAAGTCCCAATGAGGACCCTTTGCTGTCCACTACCCAGGACAAGGCAAGGTCACCCCAGCCCCTTCTGCACTGTACAGGTAAACAGGAGATGGCCAGAGGCTCACCTGCTACGTGAGGCAGGAAGTCGTTCCCGCTGTCGCTGGCAGGTTCACAACGAAGGTGTCCCGTCCCATGTCGCTAGAGCCGGAGGTATAGCCTTACCCACAGCCTCTTATCTTGTTTAAACAGCCTTTGCTGTTTGAAGTGGCAGGCCTGGCGTGTGCTGTTTCTGTGAACATTGCACTTGTCACTCGGCACTTGGAGGGGTGTGGGTAAGCAGGGTTTGACTTCTGGACCCAACCTCCACCAGAGAAATCTCCTTTGCCGCTGGCCAGAGGGCTGCTCCCGAAGTAACTGTGCAAACTAGGTCAATCTCCCCTTCCTGTCTAGGTGACAGCTGACTGGCCCTGGGTGGGGAGGGGCAGCAGCTGGGGGAAAAGAAGGTGACAGGAAAAGGGACTGGATGACAATAGGACCTGAGGAAAGGAAAGCTGGTGAACACTAGACAGCCAGAATTTCTGATTTTACAAGATGTAGTGGCCACCATCGTCGCTAACCTTTCTGTACCACCGAGACAAGTGGCATCTGTGGACTTAGGTCTATCTGCCTGCAGGTGGAGGCTGCAGCTGGGCTGGGCAGCTGGGCCATGCATGTTTACAAGCAGGATGTCCAGGACACCCAGCAAGAAGGCACAGACACAGAGAGCACTAATTCACACATGCAAACCCAAGACTTCGCCTGCCAGGATGTGGGATCCGATGGTTCCTGATCGTTTAAAAGCTGATCATCTGACCCTGCACCTTTCTAGTCTCTCACCAGACCAGCCCCTCTGAGCGTCAGAGCTGTAGTGACGCAAGATGCAGACAACCTAACGCTGGGAAGCAAAGCTGCAACAGACTGGGAGGTTCCAGCCCCACTCTTTGGGTACCTGTCACCTCCCCAAACCACAAACTAGGTATCCTGACAGAAATTGTTGGGAGTCTTCCCAGCTCAATCCCGGTCATCTGTAGACCAGGCCCAAGGCTAGGGGCACAGAGTGGACAGCCAAGCAGCCAGGCTTCCTCTTACCCAAGCCTACTTTCACCTTCACCCCACCCCTACCCGCAACATAGCTGCCACTCGAGATGCCATCTGGCCCTGTCTGAAGTTTGCCCCAAGTTAAGGAGATCAGATCCCAAGACAGTTGGTCACGAACTCACAGACAAATAATGAGCCGCTGACAAGAGTACTGTCTAAATGGAGCTCAAAGCACAGCACTAAGAGGTTGAGGTTAGGATCTGGGGAAACTGGAAAAGCAGGATTCAGTGAGCCAGCCAGAAGGACAGTGCATGCAGAAAGACATGATGGTGAAGGCCTCTGGGTAATGTGGATACATGGACGAAGCAGGAAATGTGTGGCCCAGAGATGGAAAAGTCTGGAGGTTGCCCACAAGGCACACACAGGGAGGCAGGTCCCTATCACAGACTCCCAGCGTCGTGTCCACGCTGCCATCCCATCCCAGACATGGTCCTCAGTGTGACACCCCTGGTCAGTAGACTACTGCCTAGCTCGGCACACTCGGCGTTTGTTTCCTGTCTTTCTGGACCGCGGGTCATTTGTGTGTTCGTCTTCTGAAGGACTTGGTTCTCTGCAGTTGAGTTCGCTCATTGCTCCTGTCTGACCCTCAAGCAGGGAGTAATGGCTACCCCTCCGGTCTCCTCCCCAAATACCACTCAAAGCCCTAAAAGCACAAGCCTAGCAGAAGCGGTCACACACAAGGAGTATTGAACCGAATCGGAAGGCCCCGAGATGTGAGTGTAGGCAGGGAATCTAGTTTGGAAACCTGTGGCAGATCCCAGAGACAAAAATAAGGCAGTGTGTGGAGCCAAGTGGTGGGCACAGACAAGACAGGAATAGGGCCTGCGAGCAGGCCTGTGGAGCCGGGACAGTAGGCCAGCTTGTACCTCCTTCTGCTATAGTAACCTGAGCAGGCACACAGCTGCAAGGTCTAGGCGTGGTGAGTAGGTGAGGTGTAGGGGCAGTTGTGCGCAAGTGGCCACCCCAAGGGAGAGCGCTCTGAGCACCAGCCCTCCCTTGGCTCCTGAACCTCACCAGCCGGGCTCTCTCCGTGCTGCTCCTACAGACAGGCTCCAAGGCAGTAGAACTCACTGAATCGTTAGCCCCGCCTACTCCAGTCCTCCAGGCATTTAAGTTTGCAGGAGAGAGGGGGTGCTAACCAGATTGAATTGGAAATAAAGTCCCCTGGCATCTTCTTCCGTCTCTTGATACATCCCAGTTCCCCCAGGCTAATATCCTTGACCAAGCCTGAAGGTGATTCGGTCTGAGTGGGACTCTCTTTGGTACAGGGTGGTGGGCTAGGCGGGGGTAGGGGTTTGTTGAATCTATAAAATAGGAATGCTTCAATGAACCCCATCATGACTCCCCACCCTGGGCCTGGAGCCCTGCGTCACTTTTCTGGTGTGAGTAGCAATGTGGACTCCCACCAGTGGATACTCCTGTCAGGAGCATGTCACCCTAAGAACCTTCCTCAGGCCAGAGTGAGCCAAGAGATCTTCCTTGAATGGATCAGAGGAGAACCAGGGCCCACCGCTACCAAGTACTCCCAGGTGGACATATTGGACTAAGATGTAGGGCCTCCTGTCTTTGGTCTTTATTGCTGTGTGAGACAGAGGGTGGAGGTGTCCTCTCCAGTTGTCATGGAAACGGCAATCTGTCTGCTGAGAGTCTGGGTGCTAAACTGACAGAGGGAGGGGCAGCTGGCCCTGTGTGACAGCTGCCTCTACCACCTTCCAGCCTTTCCAGCCGTTCAGTGCTGAGGAAGACCCAAGGGACTGCCACACACTTGAATGTGGCTGGTGTACCCAGAGTACCTGGGAGCCTCCCTGTGGGCAGCCGGGCCAGAGGCATACCTGCCTTGTCTCCATTAGGGTTAGCTGGCATTCCATCCAAGCCCTGGGGGGGGGGGGGGGGGAAATGCTTGGGCTCTGCCCACTGCGGCCTCTTCACCGAGAAGACGGGGTAAAATGGGGGAAGCCAGCAGTCAGTAGCTGGCACTGTCTGGAGAGAGCCAGACATCTGGGACTGAGGCTTCCCAGCTTGCTCTTACTGCCAGGAAACTGTGCCATGATGCTTGCTTAGATTTCAGCCGACTTCCCCTCGGTGTTTGTCACCTCACTCCGCAGGCGTTCTGAGCTCCTTGAGGACACCACAGCATGGATAGTAACCTCCCCCGTGGCTCTAAAGCAGGAGAGAGTGGTAGAGCCAGTCGCTACCAAATAGGAAACACGGCCACAGATCCCCAGACCAGCAAGCAAGTGCACTGGACTTAGCATAGCCTGTCCATGAAGGGAGACCCTGGCACCCTGAAAAGTCTCAAGGGCCTGGCTGACAAGCCTGATGTTGGTGTCATGGGGCCTTGGAGACCCCATCTTCTCAGAGGGAAAAAGATGCCTCATTTAGTTCTGAGCCCAGGACCAACTTCTTTTTTTTTTTTTTTAAGGTTTATTTATTATGTATACAGTATGCATCAGATCACATTATAGATGGTTGTGAGCCACCATGTGGTTCCTGGGAATCGAACTCGGGACCTCTGGAAGAGCAGTCAGTGCTCTTAACCGCTGAGCCATCTCTCCAGGCCCTGAGGACCAACACATTATTTCACTAAGGCAAGAGCTATGGTCTGGGATATGAGAGCTGACACACACAGACTCACCACACAGCCTGGTAGTGAGTGAGACATGAGAGGCGCCTTTCTCCAAGAAGCCAGCAGAGCCATGTCCACAGAAGCTCCCCAGCAACTAGTCTTAGTGACAGTCCTAGACTCCAGTGGTGCCAGGCCCCAACAGCAGCGGGCTGTTTCGGATCTATCTTTATCATTTCCAAACCAGAGGCTTCTGGGCACAGAGCACGGCAGATACAGGCAATGCCTTAGTTCTCTTTCCCTGTGGCTGTAATAAAAGCTACTGCAGGGAGAAAGAGGCCATTCTGGCTCACGGTTCTCAGGGGACACAGTCTATCATGGTGGGATAGACATGGCCAAGAAGATGTGACCGCAAGCAGGGAAGGGAAGGGTGCAAGGACCGTAGGCTGCCTGCTCACATTGCATCCACACCCAGGAAGCAAAATGTAAAGAGGAAGGTGGGGGGGTGGGGTCCCTAGTGATCCACTTCCTCCATTGAGGCTCTGCCCCATATGGTTTTGACGACAGCACCATGAGGTGGGGACCACCTGAGCCCGTTGGGAAACATTTCACATCGAAACCACAGGGCAGGACCTGTGTGTGGCTAGATGCCCACAACCATTGACCCTAAGGGCAGGAGGCTTGCAGTCTAGATGGAGGAAGAGAGAGATACTGAAGTGTGGCCAAGCATAGAGCTGCTATAGCTGGGTAGACCCGTGCGGCACTGAAAGACGCCTCGGAGGGTAAGCAGCACAGGCTAGCGGCTAGGTGGGTCCTAGCAGGGAGAAGAAATTGAGCACATGTGCAAGGCGGGAGCACACTACAGCCAGAGTGGCTAGGATAGGAGCCTGGAGGAAGGGTCTGGAGAGGCCCAGCGGGGCCAAACCCTGAAGCATACGGCTGTGTTGTGGGAGGACTTGAGACGTGAGAGTAGGTCCACACTGGGAGTCCTCAGAGGCGAACAGGCTGCATTTCAGTACTGACTGAAGTGTGCACCAGGGAGGAAGGAAAATCCCCCAGGAGCAAATGTTAAAGTCCAAGTTGGCTCACAAGTGTCAAGGGACCAGCTTCCCTTTCTTAGTCCACGTAAGACCCTGCAAGATATTACTTCTTGACGAGCAGCCTGGGTCAAGGCATCACGGCCAGCCGGGACCTGGCCGTGGCCCGGTTGCTCAGCTGCTGTGCTGCTGAGGCTTGCTCTATGTTAGAGCTAGGTGTTCCAGGTCTGGCTAAATGACCTCTGTAGCACAGGTCCTATCTTGGTTCTTCTCAGCACTCTCTCCATCCCACTTAGGATCCCAATTGTCACCGCATGGAACTGGCTCCCACTTCTAACTCATCGGCCTGGGGATAAGTGCAGGCCAGGATTTTGAGCCTCCGAGCCCCTGCTGAATGACCTCGGAGCCCAAAAGGAAAATTGAAGTCCCCAGGAATCCCTGACAAACACTGACTGGGGGTGGCACCAACTACGCTGCCCTGCCCCTCTGCACTGTTGGCCAGACTGGCCTCTGCCATAAAGTTCAGAGACAAGGATGTTGCACTTGTCTCACTGAAGCCTCTGTCAGCGAGCTCCCCGGCTACACCGCACTCAATATTCTGCTTGGCTTGGAGGAGAAGCAAACATCTTTCTCTTATCTGAAGGGCCAACCCCGCTCTTTAGGGACCATTTGCACAGGCTCCTCCATTCCAGGGACCTACTGAGGCCTAAGGGTGAGATCCCCCAGCCCCTCCCCCACTTCTCCCT
The DNA here is from genome assembly GCF_964271855.1 of Acomys minous. Classification (NCBI taxonomy): domain Eukaryota; kingdom Metazoa; phylum Chordata; class Mammalia; order Rodentia; family Muridae; genus Acomys; species Acomys minous. Next base: position 101,435,321 of record NC_140495.1, read on the forward strand.
GCTAGAAAAGTTCCTTCCATAGAACTCAGGTCAGTTCAGGGGAGTGGCCTGAGATCCTTGCTGCCTACCAGCAGTGGAAAGAAGCCAGCTGCACACCAGGACTGCTGACTGGGATGGGCCACAGTCATGGTGTCTGTCAGCTACTCCTATGACCCTCAGCCACACTGCCACCTAGTAGACAGCCCCTCCTCACCTTGGCACGCCCAAGCCTTTCACCAAAAGGAAGGCCTCTGTCGCTCTGTGAAGAACACCAGTCTGAATCCAGTGAGACCTGTGAGGCCCCTCCCATCCAGTACTGCCCCCCAAGGCTGGCAGTTTGTAGCTCTGACTGCTAACAAAGCTACAAGATTGGCAGTCTGGTGAATGGAGTTCATTCATGACCCAGACCAGCCCCGCCTGTAGGGTAAAAATCTGAATTCATTCTTCTGTGAAAAATACTCTGGGCTTTTCTACCACAGGCTAACTTGAACTTCCCACACTGTGCCAGAACTAATTTAACCTACAGGTGAGGAAAACTGAAGCCCAGGGCAGGATGGATTTCCCCCTCCCTCCCCACATGCAGCTGGTGTGACACCCCATCCCTGGCCACATCCCCTCACAACACACTCACAGGTGACTAGGCCCCTCAGCCGCAAAGGCCCAGCCGAAACCCCCCTACTGCCATGAGCCTTGTGTCACTTACTTCATCCTAGCTGTTGGCAGAAATCCCAGCTGCTACCAGTTATCTGAGCCCGGGTCCAGGGTCTAAGCTGCCCATCCCACCCAAGCCCTCAGCCACTCTGTTTTAGGGGTACAGTTACCTGTGCTATGTTAGAAGTGGGCATACAGTCCTGGTAGTTGACAGAAGAGGGATTTCCGCCTCTTCTCATCCACTGCCCTTTCATGCTGCCTACCCAGTTAGGGGACAGAGACAGGATGACACTAAAAACCGAGCCCAAACCTTGTATGCATAACCAGGGACACCTGGCCCTGTGTGTCGCCAGGTGTGCAGAAAGGGAACCAAATGGCTAACCTGACACAAGCTCACCCTGGCTGCTGGCCTCCTCAAGGGGCCATTCCAGGACCCAGCCCTGGTTTGGCTTCTGGCACCTGGAAGGCTTTCTAGGGATGAAGACCTTCCGTTTCTCAGAGTGACACGCTTGAAGGTCCTTAGGGATGTGCCATAAGCTCCCCTCCACCCCGTTTGTAAGAAATCCAAGCGCGGGCAAGCACCACCCCAGGACAAAAGAAGTTATGTGGCACTGAGAACGTATGGAGCCATCTAAACATGTCAAAACTGTCCAGGAAACAGCTGTGGCACGCCCTGGGGACTGCTACCTAGCCTCGGTGTGGCTGGCATGGCTGGTTACGAATCCCTGGTTCTCACCACCAATCAGCAGGCTTCCCACATTGGCCGGGCTTCTGTCAGAATCGTATGCTCTGTGGTATTTATCTAAGTGAATGTTCAGATGAGCCCCAGCCCCCTGGAAGATGTCATTTCCGTAGTGAAAGGGCCCTTCAGAGAGCTGAGTGGTTAAGCCCTGGCTGGCCTCACAGCAGCTTCTGACCACAGCATTTCCACTATGGCTACACCATTGGCGGCTGGAGAGGTACTGGTAAGGGAGATGTCCTGCTAAAAGGGAATATTATGGGGTTTTTTTTTTAAACCAAGCTCTGAGGAGTCATTACCACCCTAGGGCTTGGCTCAGGTGTGAAAGGAAAGCCTCCCCACCCCTTACTTCCATCCCTGCAAGTGGGCTATGGCTTGCTTGCTTGCAGCGCCTCAGATTCCAGGATCAAAAGGGAACGTGTTGTGTTGGGCTAGTGGAGGAGTTGCTGCCAGACTAGGGGTGCAGTAAAGGTGCCCACTGTACCGCCTCCAGAAGCAGCTATGACCCATAAAGCCAAGCAGACATAAATAGAGAGCAGGCAGGAAGATGCTCCACAGATTGACTAGGGCACAGCCAGATGTGGTTTATGGGGGGGGGGAGCTCCTGGAAGAAGGGGCTTGAGGTGATGCCCTATAGGAGAAGCAGAGCATGAACTGACGAGGAGTGCTGTAGTGGTGACGCTCGGAGGCCAGACAGAAGGCCAGCCTCAAGCCCTCCCATTCTCACACTTGAATTTCATGGCTTCTTTAAGTCACAGCCTAGAATGGCATGGCCCCTTAAGGGGCAGTGATTCGAGGTAGCAGGGTGCCACTGTGTGAGAGCGAGGGTGCGGCTCCAAGAGTGTGGATGTGACTGTGAAACTGGCTCCAAGGGCACCGGACTCATCAGTGGGCACAGGAGGCCGGGACGGGTACCAGGTCAGAAGACGAAGCACAGCTCCCACCATCGCCTCTAATGTTGCTCCTCTGGAGCCAAGTGCAAGCCCTCCCCCACCCCTACCCAGACCCCAGCCGCTGGATCCTCTGGTTGGCCCCATTTGGCCAGGGTCCTGATGGTGAATGCCTGTGCCTTTTCATCTCTCCTCCACCACAGAGTCGCAGGCAATCACGGAGCCTCTGGTCTATAGACAGATTCAGGACCCAGGGCCTGCCTCTCTTGCCAGGCCCGCCCATTGAGAGGTCAGGTCCCCTCTAACCAACCGTCCACAGCCATGCTGCGCTCTCTAACCAACCGTCCACTTCACAGAGCTTCAGTGCTCACACAGTGACAACACACCCAGCACCAGGAGTCCCTCTGGAGGACAAAAGGAAGTGGCTAGCTAAGGGAACTCTGGAAGCCTCATGTCCCTGTGAGCCTATAGGCCAGTGCATAGCCAACGCCACAACAGGTGTTTCTGAGTCTTCCCGGGCAGCTCCCAGGAGATAGGAGCATGTGCACAGGTGTTATTTGAGGCACACCGTCTCCCAACAGACTCGAAATGATGGCCAGTGTGGTTCTGCCATCGTCAAAAGCTAAGAGGAGGCCACCAGGAAACCTGAGCTTGAAACTGTGGCAGAGCAAGAGGGTCCTGGGGTATGAGGATGACCTGAGATGGCTTAAGACAACAATGGGAAAAGAAGCTGAGGCAGTCTCAGGGGTGAGACAGCCCAGGCGGTGTTTTGGCCCCACCTACTGCTACCCTTAAACATCTCTCTTCAGCTGAGCGCCTCACAGAGCACTGTCCTAAGAGGATCGACTCCTGGCCAGCAACTGTGTGCTGTTACAGCATCTTTAGGTGGACGGTCCTCCTTGTCCTTCCTCTAAGCTACATCTCACTTTCCGAAAACTGGACTGATCTTGGTCCAAGAACCACCTCTGCCATCATCATGTGACCCATGTGGCTAAGGGAACCATCACACCCACACACTTTGTGCTTCCCACCTCCCTTCCAGGCCAGGGGATGCCCCTGGTCCACCCCTAGATGCATTCTGTATCCGTATAAAAGCTCACAGCTCTGAGACCTCCACCTAGTGTGAGAGGCGTGACCCGCGCACCCAGGACATGCTCAGCAAGCCTGCTCAGTGAGTTGAAGAATATGTGCTAATAGCCATATCTGATACAGAATTGGGAGTCAGGAGCAAAAGCCCCAATTATGACATCATTTCTATGAGAAGTGACAGCTCCATTCCCACAGTCAGCTTTTCACACTGCAGTTTCCAGGAATCCATTAGAGCTAATTATTCCCCCAGTGGAATGGAGCATTCCTAGACCACCACCCACTGATCTCACTTTGAGAACATCACATCCAGGTCTGGTTCCGCTGCAAAGGAAGGTGCTGGGTCCCTCATGTACTGCTGGCCTTGGGACCCTGCCTCCAGTTTCTCAGCAGAAAGGTCAACGTAGACCATGCCAAAACTCCTCACTTTTCAGAGTCTTTTGTGGTTCTGTATCTACTGTGTTAACCCTAAAGACTGGTTTTACAAAACATAGCCTTCTGGGAAGCCAGGTCTCGGGATAACGGTATGTACCTTTGTCCACCCTCTGCTTTCCTCACATCTCCTTCCTCCAGCAGAGGCGCTACCAACGCCTGTGGCTCAGAGAACACAGAGTCTGGAAAGCTGGTTTCTGGGTAATAGCCTGGAACTGTGCCCCAGGGCCCACTCCCTCACCTAGGAGCTACAAGCTCCCAACCCCTGGTTGTCCCCAAGAGTGACTTGGAGCACATATCTTTACCACCAACCCCCCACCCCCGTGCCTCAGTTTCTCCATCTGTAAGATAGGAAGGTGTGAGGTTTGCACAGGCAGCACCTTCTGCTGGGAACCATCGTCGCTGTCACTGTCATCATGGGTGATGCTGCTGATGCCTTGTGTCTGCCTTGTCAGTGCCAGCTTCACTCACTGGACAGTGTCTCCATTGATGACCATATAAAGTTGGTCTTAGACTTCTCTAGGAACTTGGCTTGCTCGCTTTATCTTACAGTGCTGGGCAGCTTCCACCTGTGGTGAATCCAGGTGTGGACAGTTAACTCGTTTCAGAAATAAGAACTGTCCACGCCCTGAGGAGGCAGGCATGCTCCTTAAGACCTGAGGTCACTACGTACATTGTAGGTCCTCAAAAACAAAAAGGGAGAGAGGCAAAGAATGGAAGGGACCAGGGGCTATGCTCTTTCACTTGGTCACAACTCTGTCCTAGGATGTCACCCTCACTCTGTATGTGCAAGCCTGCCTCTCAGACAACGTGGCCAGACGCCCACTGTGTGCAAGCTATTAGAGCCAGTGAGAGGGACCAGGCAAGGTGCATTGGTAACAGCTGCTTCCGCACACTGAAGCCCAGGCTGCCCCTCTGCAGGTGCCAGGCGTGGCAGAGTTCTGTGGGTTCAACAGGACTGTGTGAAACCCAGGCTCACACTGAAGAAATAGTTCCCCAGGGAAGACTCAAGCTTCTGAGTGTGGGTGTGGGGAGGGCCAGGAGCCACACTGTGTGAAACAAATCAGGTCATCAGAGTAAGTATGGAAGGTCCTACATCCCCCGGGGGTGCAAGGAAACTGGGCCGGCTGCCTCAGCCTTCATACCACATATTGAGGCCTTTGGAAATCATGGCCCAGAGGAGGGGGTCCAGAAGGGGCAGGAAACCCCTAAATAGTCGGGGTAAAGTAGGTTGTCAGCTGTTTCTCGGGGAGATGGGTAAAAAACTGGTTTGACCGTAAAGGAGAGAGGGCTCCTTTCTGAAGCAGAGTGCTGTCTCAGGGGCTAGCTAGCACTAGGCAGGAAGTCTCACAAGGAGCGCCTCCTGGCGGGCTGTGGGTCTGGGTTCCTTCTCTGCTCGCTGTGAGACTAACGCCAACACTTCCCTCCTCACAACCCCAGAGCCGAATGGCAGAAAGCCTGCGCCTCTTCGACTCCATCTGCAACAACAACTGGTTCATCAACACCTCGCTCATCCTCTTTCTGAACAAGAAGGACCTCCTGGCCGAGAAGATCCGGCGCATTCCGCTCAGTGTCTGCTTCCCAGAGTACAAGGGTCAGAACACGTACGAGGAAGCCGCCGTCTACATCCAGCGTCAGTTCGAGGACCTAAACCGCAACAAGGAAACCAAGGAGATCTATTCCCACTTCACCTGTGCCACTGACACCAGTAACATCCAGTTTGTCTTTGACGCGGTCACAGACGTCATTATACAGAACAACCTCAAGTACATTGGCCTTTGCTGAGGAGCCGGGTGGGCGCGGCCTGCTCGCCTGTGGTGAAACCCACGGGGTTGTCATACCCCAACTCGTGCTAGAGAGGTCCGACCCAGAGGCAGAAAACAGGGGGCGGGGCTTGAAGAATGTGTCCCCAACCTCCCAGCCTCTGCCTTCTCGGGGGCCCCACGTTTCTGCAAACACAAAAATATTTGGATAGATTGCTAGGTAGGTAGACACAGACACACACACATGCACACCGGGAGAACCGCAAAGCTCTCCATAGTGTCAAGGTTTTCCGAAGTCTTTAAGAAGCTGCTGTCACAAGTTCATTCCAAGGCCACCTTGCCCTCCTTCACGCTGCCTTCCTGAGTTGACCCTCCACCCTGCACAGGACGGAGGGTCCGCGTTAGACTGCCGGGGAGAGGCTGCAGGACTGGGGCCAGCTCCGGCCGGCTGTGCCCATTGCCTGGGAGAAGGCCAGCTCTCCAGCTGAGCTCTGGACTACCACTGACCATGAGGGAGGCCCAGAGCAGGGACTGAGTTCTTTCCCTGCTAGCCACGCCCGGCTCAGCCACTCTGCATCACATCCCTTCTGTACCTAGGACCCAAGGGGACAAGTGATGGCACTAAGCAGACCTCTAACTACTGGTGGCTCTTTTTAAAGCAGCTAAAACGTATGCAGCAAAAATTAACACAGGAAAATGAGTGGCATCGTTTATTTCAAACTAGGCCAGCTGGATTTCTAGCTTTTCTTCTACTGGTCTGATGTTTTATAAATGGAAACCTGGTTTTTCTTCTCTGGCATCTTTTTTTTTTTTTTTTAATTTTTATTTTTGGCCAAATTTTATGTTTCACAGGAAAAAAAAACTTATGGACGATTTCAGGTGTGGTTAAATATTCTTTTTTAAATGCAGTTTTTCAAAACACGTTTCATTTCAGGTGTCCCTTTTGCGTCTGGCTTGCTGAGTATGGAAGTTGTCACCTGGACGATTCTGCTCCTCGGCTCCAAAGAATTCTGGGGCAAATGTCCCACGCCAGTCTCATGGGACATATGTACATAAGCCTCTGCAGTGTCCTCCTGTTGTTGGTGCCATTCTCTGCTTTGTTTTTAATTTAAGAAAAAAAAATAAATGTGATGTATTTAAAGAAGGTTCTTTACTTAGGAGCAAATGAACAATAGCTAAATATCTTGGTATTTAAAGTATAAATTATCTATATGGCTTTGCCAAATGAAGGAAGGGGGAGGCAAGAGATGGCACTCCTCCGGTCCCTGCATACTCCAAGCCTGACGTGGGCTGCGAGCTGCTCAGACTCCTGTGAAGGCACAGCTAGAGTTGTGGCCTGAAGGAGGCCCTGCCGGGACCATGCACTCTGGGCCTTCTAGCCCCAGGTCCCACAGGCAGTGGTCATAAAAGAGCCTTGGTTGTGTATAAATACAAAGCCCTGATGCCAAGGGGGGGAACAGCGCCACTCCAGCCCTTGCCAAATCTCTCTCCGTCCTTTGGTTGGTACCCATGTGTCCAAGGTCAGTGTACAGAGTCGCAGCCAAGGAGTTGAGATGTACAGAGGGAGAGGAGAGCCAGTGGCCGTATAAAAGTCAAAAGATTGTCTACTTTAAGAAAATAAAATACCCTGAACGGAGCCAAACTTTGTCCCTGTGTGCTGTGTGTGGCTCATGTGTGGCTTGGACTCCGTGCCGTCTAAAGAGCAGCTGGAGGCACCTTCCACAAGGAGATCCCTCCCACTCCTTCTGCACGGTACTTACATGCACAGGTAAAATCGTTTTGGAATGACCGCCAAGCAAGGATGAACTTAAAAGAGGAGGGAATACAAAAGAGAATAAGCCTGCTAGCCCCGCCCCCTTGCCATCGCCTAGGAGGTTGCAAATGATGATGGTGCTCACCCCCTTCTGCTGTACCTGAGGCCCCAGCCATCACTGGCCCAGTTGGCACCATTGATGGGACTCCTGAACCCCACAGATAACCTTTCCAGGGGTGTGAGTCGGCTCCCCAGAAGAAAGTATATATAGGCAGATCCTATACTGCCCGCTAACTGGCTTTTGCCTTCAGAGGTACTCAGGGTGGTAGAACAGTGCCCAGCCACAGCCTCCTTCAAGCGCACTCGGATGCCTTACAATTAGAATAATAACATGCACCTCTGCGGGTGGGTGGAGGGGGGGCCTGGGGCAGTGGTGACCGCCATATAGTCCAGGAAGTTGAGGAAGGATCAGGTCAGGTCAAGAATCAAGTCATGACGTGATTCTCTCAAGTCACGGAAAGGCACTGTTGTTCATGAGGAACACAGGAGTCAGGTGCCTGGATCCCCTACCCTGTGCTGAGCCTGAATCAGGCAAGGACCGAGGAAGAGCGCAGAGTGACCCTGAAATGCCCCCTCCAAGGAGAGCTCCAGACAGAGGGAGCCCTGAGTGTAGGGCAACTGACATCCACACAGACTGGGTCTCTGGTGCGCTCCTTACCTTCCTACCCCTGTGGGAATCCCCTTCAAGTGTTCCCATGTCACCAACTGCAAGAACCCAAGCTTGGCTTTTTTTTTTTCCCCAGGAGATAGACATTCAGCTGTAAGTCACTGAGACTTATTTTATGCTTTTAATAACAACTGTGAAACAGAAAAGTAATTTCGCTGTGAACATCTTCAACCTAAAAATACATAGCTGAAGGGAAAACAGAGAGATTCTGTCCCGCTTGGTATGTGTGGGGATCAGAGGAGACCGGACCCAGGAAATGGCTTTCCTCTGGAGCCCCATGGGTACCTGCTGGTGATCGCTGCCGGCCCCTGCGTCAGTCGCTTGCCCTGTTGCTGTGACTAGAATACCAGACAGACGGCTACTTGGGGGGGGGGGGTTGTTCTGGATCAGAGTTTGAGGCTCTGGCCCATCCAGGCATAAGTCATAGAAAGAAGAGCAGCTGATGGCACTGCATCCACAGTCAGGGAGCGCCAACGCTCATTTGTACCTGTTTGGTCAATCTGGAACCCAGCACATGACATGGTGCTGCGTGGAGGAGTCAAGGTGGGCCGACCCTCCTCGATTTACCTAACCGAGATCATCTTTCACAGGCTTGTCCAGTGGCTAAGCTAACCCACACAGATCCTCGGCAAGCATGCCCAGAGCCTTAGCGCCTAGAAGATTCTAGATTCTGTCATGCTCACTGTCATTGTCAACCACCATATCCCCCTTGGACTCCCATTCTGGGTACCAGCTGGGCTCTCTGGCTGTGTGCTGTAGTTCACCTGTGGTGGTTTTCCTCCCTTCCCTCACTCCTGCTGTCCATCTTCACAGTCCTCAGCACGTCCATCCCTCAGGGCCAAGCTTGCATCCACCCCAGCCTGTCTAGAAGTCCTATCCCTCCCCCATCCCACGTTCCGCCCTCACCCACCCCACGCCTGTATAGGCAAATTGCACTAAATCAAGCCAGTATAATACAGCAACATCTGCTGATTCGTCCATAAACTACTGTCCCACCCACCTCCTTCCCCTCCAAGGACACAGGCTGACCTAAGAGGCCCAGGAGAGGCCTACAGTGTAAATTCCAGTAGCCAGCTTTAGCAGAGAAGTTGGTAACAAGATGTACAAAACAAACTAAGCGAGAAGCTGGTGGCAAGAACAGCTAAAGGGACTGGCCCACACCCACACCTACACCCACCCCGCCAATGCTACCTAACTTCTCTCCCAAGACACACCACCATCCGGGATCACCACTTTCCTCAGTGGCTTGTATGGTCAGGGATGCAGGGCATCGTCCTGGTTATGGTGATGCTCGCGGCCCTCGACAGCAGCAGTGCTCTGCGGTACACTCCGAAGAAGATGAGGTGACAAGGTGTGGGGAGATGGCTCAGTTGGTAAGGGGCGTGCTGCCCCAAGCATGAGGATTGGAGTTCAGGTCCCAGCATTCTAGTGAAAAGCTGGGCATCATGGTGTGGGTTTGAAATTCCAGTACTGGGGAGGTGGATGGCAGGCATATCTACAGCCTACATTCCAATAAGATACTATCTTAAATAAATAAGATGGACAACCCCCAAGGACTAATACCTGAGGTTATCTGTAGCCTCTACACACACACACACACACACACACACACACACACACACACACACACACACACACACAAAGGCAGAGACCCTAACAGGGCACAACTTCCCACTAGCAAACAGCATGGCCAGTGACTTGGTCAGTCTATAGCCCAAAAGGGTTGTGTGTGGTCTGTGTAGGCCCTCGATGATACCAGATGGGCAGAAAGTGTGCCCAGCTGGCACAGGGGCCAAGATTATGGAGGGCAGCACTGCACTGTGAGGTTGGGCAGCCTCCAAAGGCTTAGACGGCACTGGGAGGGACCCATCCCACCAACAGCCTGCTTGGCCCAAGAGAGATGGTGACCCTGGTCAGGCTTGACAGGGCTAGACGGGAAAGGGCTCTAGCCCACTGGAGGCACCAGGGGGTACAGTGAAAGAAGGGGATACGCAGAATCAAGTAGTTCCTTGTATTCAGGCTGAGGTTATCCTAGCTAAGGTCAGGGAACGAGCAACTTGGGCTGTCAGGCTAAGGGCGTAAGTGTAGTGTCAGATGCAGGAGTGACAGCTTCCTGGAGTACTTCATAGGCCATCAGGTATGAGAGAAAGGCGGATGCTGTGGAAGAACAGGGGTTGCCTGCCTGGGCCTGAGGTATCCCACTGGAGGGGAAGTTTCTCCTGCAGCCTTTTACATCAGGGAATAGCCAGTCCCTGCAGGTTGAGCTCCCTGTGGGAACAGCTGTCCAGATCCTACTCAAGGAAGCTCCCTGCAGCACATCAACCTGGCCAGGCATGCCAACTTCTTGTGGTGCCCACTACACCCAGTGAGATCTAGGCATGCTCCGACGCCAGGAAACGGTTCCCGCAGATGGAGGCTCTACCCCATCACTGGCCATTTGTGGGTACTCCTTGTTAGTCATTGCCTGACCCAAGTCCAAGGCATCACACATCAGGGCGAGAGACAGAAAGTTATTCTACCAGCACTACATCAGGGCCAGCATCTGAGAGCTAGGCACAACATGCGGGAGTTAACCTGAGAAAGGACCAGACCAAACTCACCCACATACCCAGTCAATGCCCGCAGCAAAAGAGGATCCTGGGTGGGCACTCGAGGCCACCAGTTTCTGGAGAACGTGGCATTTATCTTTTCCATTTTGGTTTCTCCTCTCATAAAAGGGCAGCCCTTTAGGACATGACATAGGGTCAGGCCCTAGTCCCAGAGTGCCCCCTGCTGGTTACTCTGGGAACAAGTCAGCGCTTGCTAGCTGCAAGGATTCACAAGGATTCAGACCCTCTACAGGTATCCACCTGCTAAACAGTATTAGCTTGCACACAGAGTACTCCGGAGGCCAAGCACCACTGACATCATGGGAGCAGCAGGCACCAAGAGTGCCATAATTTAAAAAAAAAAAAACAACCCTTCTGATGTGCCATTGACAGGAAACCCCATAACATATGCTGCCAACTAGCAGAGCACCCAGCCAAACTACACAGGTAATGGAAGTTGGGCTCCCACCAACTAGCTACTGCACAAGGTAACAAAATGATGAGAGAGATGCTAAAACAAAAAGATGTACACACCCAACTCAAAGTCAAGCTAGGACGCCATGTGAGATACAGCCGCACCACTGAACCCAAAAGCCACAGTACTGGGGTGAGCCCGAGATGGACGTCCCCAGGCATCCACCACATTGCCCCTTTCCCCCTGTCCATTTTCCCAGTCATCACCCAAGTCCTTGCTGCCAGTCTCTCCACCAGGCTTCCCTGGTCACCCCTCTAGGGACCTCACCCGCAACTACCAGCATCCACCAAGACAAATAGGTGGTGCTGAGGTCTCCAGAAAGGCTTGCATTGTTTGGGCTTCTCAGCACAGGTGACTCCCTTCTCCTGTTGTTTGGGCTCTGCAGGGATATGGAGGGGGGGGGGCATCTGAGAGAACCCAGGATGCCCAGAGCTTTCAGCACCCTGGCAGTATTGATTAGAAAGGTCTAGAAAGAAGATGGGCAAAGGAAGGTATGACCTTCACAAGCTAAAAGTGAAAAGTAAAATGTTCTATTTCCTAAGACACGTGGCAGATGTCTTCAAGAGCTCAGGGGAAAATGGTAATGTCTCCTGTGGTGATCCCCCACACCTCAGGGAAAACTGCAAAGGAAAGGCTGGTGAGGCTGACTTCCACCAGCAAAGAACTGTAGGGCCAACAAGTGAACAAACGGTGAGAAGCCACCCAGCTCAGTTACCTCTCCTATCGCTCTGATAAAATGCTCTCGACAAAAGCAGTTTAAGGAAGGAACGATTTATTTGGTCACAGACCCAGCAACAGTCCGTTACAAGAAAGTCACAGTGGCAGGAGCTTGGGGCAGCTGTCAGGTCACATTCACAGTTAGAAAGCGGAGAGTGATCCATACATGTGTTTAGCTTGTTTTCTCCTTTTCTTCAGGATCCCACCCCAGGGCATGGGTGCCACACACAGCGAGAGGGGCTCTCCCCACCCCCAATCAACATACCCAGGAGAGTCCCTCGAGCGCATGCCCAGAGCCCATCTTCTAAGTGATTCTAGATCTCATCAAGTTGGCAAGTGGGTAGAAAATATAATAATATTTGGTGAAATGGATCCCAGCTCCCCAGAGGCACCGGGCAGAGAGAAGCCTGAGGTGATGCCAAGCAGAGAGATGTTCGTTCTCGTTGGTCATACCTGTGGGCAACACCATACAACAGCAACCCTACCAAAACGCACCACCTGGCTAACGGACAAGGATGTCACTGGTTGGGGGAGGGTAGGCGGGAAAGCAGTTCTGATACCCTACAAAGGTGAAGGCAGTCATGTATCTGAGGCCAGCATCACCTTCCCAGGCAGACTCTAGGGGCATCCCTCTTGTGTACCAGAAGGGTCTGTGCAGAAGTGTCCATTGCATGTTCCTTCTGCAGCCCGGAAGTGGAAACAGGCAACATGGAGAAATGTCACCGTACATTCAGATGACAAAGGAGTACAGTGAAAGCACAAGACCCTTCAATACAACATGAGTACATTTCAAAATCATAATGTTGGGGCCAGTGAGGTGATGGCTATGCAGGTAAAAGCATTTGCCATACAACCCTGGTGGCCTGAATTTGACCCCTGAAATCGTGTAAATAATGATAATTTTTAAAAAATGGATGCAGTAGCTGGCATCTGTAATCCCAGAATTCCTAAGGCAGAAATGAAAGGTGGAGCCAGAACTGCCCAGAAGTCCGTGGGCCAGCTAGCCTGGCGTATACAGGACAGCAGCAGGAGTAAACATCTCAGCAAGGTGAAAGACAAGAACCAACTCCCAGAAGTTCAAAGGTCACCCTCTTCCCTAAACACACAAGTCATAACACACACACACACACACACACACACACACACACACACACACAGAGCGGAGAAGCAGCAGCAGCTATGGTACTTTGTGAGAATTGATCAAAACAAAAACAGGCTTATCTCCCCTACAGAGATATACATCACATATACAATAATCATTTTTCACTATATATTACTTCTTGGAGTATGTTTAAGTTGCAAAGGGATACATAACAGCAAGACCCACTTAACACAGATTTAAAATATGCAAAACATTACACATATACATTTTTATATACTGTATCTGTGGTTAAAAAAAAAATCTACGTACATGCTTAGGGTTACAGTCACCAAATTGCTAGTGGCTTAAGGGAGACCAAGAGGAAGGGTACTGTGTGGGAAGAGACCCAGAGGGCAGTTAGACTGGAGCTCTGCTTTAAGTGGATACAATCAGATGTCCCTCAGCAGCAGAGTAGATGAACTCTGACAATCACTTCATGCAAATCTTAACCTTTAAAAAAAAAATCACTTAAAGCTCCAGGAATGAAACAGTAAATGAGATGAAATAAAACCGAACAGTATAGTCTGGATATTGCCATTTTCATAAAGCTTTAAGAGTCATAAACTAAACTAGGAACGTAAAACTCCATGGTGCAATGTTGGTCAGCACATGGGAAAGCCTGTGGTAACCCCCCAAAACTGAAAGGCTAGCACGGGGCCTCACAAAGTGAAGGAGTCACCCTGAGGAGGAAAAAGAAACCCCAGAATGGGGCCTGGGGTGCTGGGAACAGGCTATGAGGCTTTTCATTTATGTTCATTGATTATAAGTTAACCAAATATTGACTCGTTTGCATTTTTGGAAGTAGATGACGGGATGGAACTTGGGTCTTTATCTTACCTCAGAACTACGCTCCCAATTTTGTAGAACACATTAGCACTCAGGAGGCAGAGGCAGGCGGATCTCTGAGCTCAAGGCCAGCCTGGTCTATAGAGTGAGTTCTAGGACAGCCTGGGCTACACAGGAAAACCCTGTCTCCAAACAAATAAACAACCAAACAAAACCATTTGTCATATTTTAACAAAAAGGTAACTTTGTTGTTGCCTCTGCTGCCACTGCTGCTGCTACAGTTTTGACACAAAGTCTGACTCTGCCATCCAGCCCTCCTCAGGGTTCAGCCTCTAGAGACGCTGGGTTCCAGGCTGCACCCGTGTCCCACTCCCACGTGACATGCAACCCTACCTTCAGGCAGCTGCGCCAGATGCTTGAATGCCTGATGCAAGTTCTCCCGGCAGACTGTCTGGTGATCACTCAGCAGTAGCGACAGGGCTATGATGACGTCATGCTCTAAGATGCCAACTCTAAAGAGGAGAAGGTGAGTTTACATATAAAATCATTTCAGCTGGGCGGTGGTGGCGCACGCCTTTAATCCCAGCACTCAGAAGGCAGAGGCAGGCGGATCGCTGTGAATTCAAGGCCAGCCTGGTCTACAAAGCAAGTCCAGGACAGCCAAGACTACACAGAGAAATCCTGTCTCGAAAAACGAAAAAGAAGAAGAAGAAGAAGAAGAAGAAGAAGAAGAAGAAGAAGAAGAAGAAGAAGAAGAAGAAGAAGAAGAAGAAGGTCATTTCAGTTGGTTTTAAAACAAGATGTATCTATTGTATTTGTGTGGATATTTTGCCTGCATGTATGTATATATATCCCGTGTGCACGTGGTACACAAGGAAGTCAGAAGAAAGCATTGGATCCCCTGGAAGTGGAGCCTTGACGTGGGTGATGAGAACCAAGCCCAGGTCCTCTGAAGAGCAACAAATATTCTTTCTTTCTTTCTTTCCTTCCTTTTTTGTTTGTTTGTTTGTTTGTTTGTTTTTTGGTTTTTGTTTTGGTTGTTTGAGGCAGGCTTTCTCTGTGTAGCCTTGGCTATCCTGAACTCACTTTGTAGGCCAGGCTAGCCTCCAACTCACAGCGATCCGCCTGCCTCTGCCTCCCGAGTGCTGGGATTAAAAGCGTGCACCACCATACCCAGCTGCAACAAGTATTTTTAACCACTGAGCCATCTCTCGAAACCCAGATTAAATTTATCTCAATAGCCGAATACTATTTTAGTGTGTAAACCGACCCCATTTTCGTTATCCACTCATCGGATTATGGGTGTATAAATTCTGTTTCCTGGCTATTGGGAGTAAAGCAACAATAAGCATACATGATCTGTATAGTTATCTCTACAGTAAGATATAGAGACCTCTGGGCATGTACCCAAGAGTGGTATAGCTGGAGAATATGGTAGATCTATTTCTCGCTTTTTGAGGAACTGCCACACTGATTTCCACAGCAGCCGCACCCAGTTTATGCTCCCATGGGCAGGGAATAAGTGTTTCTCTTTCCTTACATCCATGCTAACATTTGTCACCACTTTTTCTTCTCTCAGCCATTATGACGGAAATAAGTTGAGATCTCAAAGTACTTTTAATATGCATTTCCTCAATATCTGAAGATATTAAATATGTTTAAAATGTTTCTTGGCTATTTGTATTTCACTTTTTGAGAACTCTTTGATGAGTTCCATGCCTTGTTTGTTTGTTTTTCGAGACAAGGTTTCTCTTTGTAGCCTTGGCTGTCCTGGACTCATTTTGTAGACCAGGCTGGCCTTGAACTCACAGAGATCTGCCTGCCTCTGCCTCTCTGAGGTGTGTGCCACCACTCCCAACTCATGCTTCTTTTTTTTTTTTTTTTTTGAGACAGGGTTTCTCTGTGTAGCCTTGGCTGTCCTAGACTCACTTTGTAGACCAGGCTGGCCTCAAACTCACAGAGATTCACCTGCCTCTGCCTCCCGAGTGCTAGGATTAAAGGCGTGCACCACTATGCCTGGCCTTGCCTCATTTTTAACTTTGTTGTTTCCTTGAAGTTTACTTTTTTTAAAGCTCTCTGTATAGTCTCGATGTGACTGGTATAGATAGTAAATAATTTTTTTCCATTCTATAGACTGCTTCTTCACTTGAATGGTGATTTTCTTTGCTGTATTGAAGCTTTTTAGTCTCATGAGGTCCCATTTATTAATGATTGGCCTGGTGGCCTGCATTGGCCATGCCCTGTTCAGACAGTCCGGTGCCACTGAGTTCAAGTGTATTCCCGACTTTTTCTTCTGTCAGTTTCAAGGTATCCAGTCTCATGTTGACGCCCTTGAGCCATTTGGAGTTGAGTTTTGTGCTAGGTGAGGAATATGGCTTTCGCTCTACATGTAACTACATGTAGCTATCCAGTTTGACCAGCACCGTTTGCTAAAGATACTGTGTTTTCTCCAATATGTATTTTTGGCTTTTTTTTTTTCCAAAAAATCAGGTGACTGTAGGAGCAAGTGCTTACATATGCTTTCACAGTTCTATTCCATTGACCAATGTGTCTTGTTTTTATGCCAGTGCCATGCTGGTTTTGTTACTGTAGCTCTATAGTATAATCTCTGAAGAGGTTCAAATAAGATCCGCGTCAGTGGCCCTGCTGGAATCCATGCCACCTCAGGCAAAGGCCAGAGAGATCTGCATTCTTGTTACCTCTGTTCTTTTCACCATTCTGAGCTTCAGACCCACCATGTGCGAAGTGGCACAATATAGTGCAAGTTTTGGTTATGTTATATAAACATGTTTTTGTTCTTAACCCAAGGATGGAATGTAAAACTGCCTTTAATTTGTCCACAGCTGGTAGCAGCCTTTTGAAAGGTCATGTGGTCT
Source organism: Acomys minous (assembly GCF_964271855.1). Lineage (NCBI taxonomy): Eukaryota > Metazoa > Chordata > Mammalia > Rodentia > Muridae > Acomys > Acomys minous. The sequence continues at coordinate 101,451,924 of NC_140495.1, forward strand.
TCGGGGAGAGAGAGAGAGAGAGAGAGAGAGAGAGAGAGAGAGAGAGAGAGAGAGAGAGAGGTCAGAAGGCTGCTGCTGATTTGTTCCACTGTCGCTGTTTGTTGTTTGTTGTTTGCTGTTTGCTGCTGCTATTTGCTGTTTGGCTGGACTGCTGGAATCCTGACAGTGAAGAGTAGAATTGCCCCCAAGGAACTGAGTCTAAAAAGGTCTAGATCCTTTGTCCCTACTAACCTTCTTCTCTTCTACCTAGGGTCAGTGGCTTGCAAGGTAGGTAGAGGCATTAAAGAACCCCTAATAAAGTAGATTTACAAAAGAAATCAAAGCCTACAGTACAAGGCAGCAGGAACCTGTAACCCACCTTGCCTGCACTGTGGGGCTGAACTCGCCACCTTCCCACAGCTCTGGCTCCCGGGGAGACATTTCACAGGCCCAGCACCCTGCACTGTGGGGCTGAGCTCGCCACCTTCCCACAGCTCTGGCTCCCAGGGAGACATTTCACAGGCCCAGCACCCACGGCCTCTCCCAGCTCTTCCTTCTCTTGTCTTCTCCCAACTGACTTCCGAGTTTGCTAGCAGCCAGCTGCCTCCCTCCAGACCTGTGGCTGCCCTCTATGCTTGTTGTAATAACACGCCATAAGTTAATTAAATATTAGGTAGGCCAATTAGATAAAGAATTATTTTTATTTCCTCTTGAACATTTTTGAATGCTTTGTAAAAACTCAAATGAGTTCCTTAAAAATGCGAGATGACCAGGCAGTGCCAGGCATGGCCTGCCTCTCTTGGTGTGGGCCTCAGGTTAGACCAGGCATTGAACTCACAGAGTCCTCCTGCCTCTGTCTCCCAGGTGCTCGGATTAAAGGCATGTGCCACCACTGCCTGGTTGGTCAGAACTTAATCTTACAGTATGATTTGCACTGTCCTGGAAAAAGATAATTGCATCAGAACACACCCATTCCAGAGCTGCTGGGTTTGCTATGTTCCTGCCGCCAGGCCCCCCTTCACCCTGCTTTGAAAACTACCTGGTATGCTTCTTGCTTCCAATTCTCAGGGAGCTATGACAGGAAGATCACTTGTACCCAGGAGTTCAGGGCTAGCCTGCGCAACACAGCAAGATGGAGGGATGGAAAGAGGAAGGGAAAGGAATGGTGGGAGGGACAGAGGCTGAGGATAGAGCTCACTGGTAAAGAATGAAAGGCCATTTAGGAAGAGGAAGACCAGTGGAAAGGGGGATGGGAAACAAGACCAGGGAACAGGAGGAGTGGCAGTGAAGAAGGTACATGAAGCCAGGCACAGTGGCACACGACTGTAATCCCAGCACTCGAGGAGGCAGAGGCAGGCAGATCTCTTGAGTTCAGTGCTAGACTGGTCTACAGAGTGAGTCCAGGATAACCAGGGCTACACAGGGAAACCCTGTCTCAAAAAAAAAAGAAAAAAGAAAGGGAAGGAGGGAGGGGAGGGAGGGGAAGAGGAGAGAGAGAGAGAGAGAGAGAGAGAGAGAGAGAGAGAGAGAGAGAGAGAGAGAGAGAGACCTGTTTGGAGATGTCATGATGAAATCCATGTTTTTGTACAATGAATATCTGATGGCAATACAAATCTTAAAGGTGAAAACAAAGAGGAAAAACTAAGAATAAGAAAGACAGTTGTTCACCTGTAAAGAATGTGGTTCCTGGGGCTGGAGAGATGGCTCATAGGTTAAGAGCACTGACTGCTCTTCCAGAGATCCTGAGTTCAATTCCCAGCAACCACATGGTGGCTCACAACAATCTATAATGTGATATGATGCCCTCTTCTGGCCTGCACATATACATGCAAGCAGAGCACTGTATATATAATAGTAAATAAATAAATCTTTTAAAAAAAAAAGAATGTGGTTTCTTTGCTAGAGTACCAGCAGAAAGCAAGAGCTAGCCAGGCATGGTGGTGCATGCCTTTAATCCCAGCACTAGGGAGGCAGAGGCAGACAGATTGCTCTGAGTTTGAGGCCAGCCTGGTCTACACAGCAAGTCCAGGACAGCCAAGGCTACACAGAGAAACCCTGTCTAAAAACACTGAAAAAAAAAAAAAGCTAGAACAATCAGGGAGCTTCCTGCACATCAGAGTGTTGGGTGAATTAACTACTCAAGGTGACAAAATGCCAGGCTTCAATTGTCATCCTTGTTCCTCCACTATGTTACTACTTACGTGATGTGAGGGCAAAAGAGTTTCAACACAGGAGGTTCAGGAGGTCACTTAGGGCTTGGTGAGCCAATGGCCATACTTAGTAATAAAACCATCACTTAGGCCTGGAGATGTAGATCAGTTCTAGAGTGCTCATTAGCGTATACAAAACCCTAAAGTTCAATGCCTACAGTCACAAAAAGGAAGGAGGGAGGGAGGGAAGGAGGGAGGGAGGGAGGGAGGGAAGGAAGGAGGAACAGATGATGGAGGAAGAGAAAAGGGTATGACATGCACTGGGGGTGGCAGAACTGAGGTTGTCACCGCTGAATTTGGGGGTGGAGTTTAGAAACCAACATTTGGTGGGGATCCTGTGCCCTCTTTATCTACTGTAGTGTACAGGGAAAAGGCTAAGTTTAGAATCCTACACTTAGCACATGCTTGGGGTAGAGGTTGGGGCAACTTTAAGATGCATGTTGGCTCAGTTTTTCGTCAGGGAATGTATGTCAGTAGGATCAGATCCTCTCTGTGACGTCAGGAGATTATAGCACGCTTGCTTATATCTCAGCAAATTAGGAAGGAAAGGCTTGACCACGGCTGGAACCCCTGCTTGGCTATGGCCCATGGTGACAGCTCCACGCTGACAGCTAGGCCCTGTGCCCAGAAACATTAGTGCTTCCTAATATCCAGTCAAAACCCAACCTTGGGAGCACAGGGGAGTCCAGCGGCTCTCGAGTCTCCAACTCCAGAGTACAATGGTTCCCCTCTCCTCTGAGGTTATCTTAGACCAGCAGTTCTCAACCACTGGGTCAGAACCCCCAGAAAACACATATTGCCAGGGGTGCCACCATTGGAAAACACATATTTCTGATGGTCTTGGACACTCCCAACCATAAGCGTATTTTCATTGTTTCTTCATAACTAATTTTGCTACTGGGTGGTGTCTCCATGTGTAAGACCATTGGAAATACATGCCTTCCGATGCTCACAACCCCTGGGTTGAGAATTGCTGTCTTAGACAAAGTAAGTGGGATCAAGACATCTGGCTAGGTTACAGCACAGAAAAGGGTACCCCACCACCAGTAGGACAGAGCCATGCCCCTACTTGACTGCTCTGACCACAACATTGATCTGCGTTCTTGAATTAGGCCTCAACCTGGCACTGTGTACACACACACACACATATGTCCCCACACAGCACCTGATCGGCATTCCACGGAAGTGGGTACAGGGAGGACACGAAAGGATCAGAACTTACATTCTTCCATCAATGTGAGAAGCCCTGAGCCAGGAGCTTAGGTAAGAAAATAGTCTGGGACAGAACTAGAGTACAGCTTTGGAGGAAGAACACCCATGTAGCATGCATGGAGCCCTGGGTTTAATCTCCAACACCAAGAAAAAGGTTTGGAACAGAATCCTGTTAGGCTGCTACAGAGCCAACCAGACTGCCCTAGGGAGAGCATTGTCATCGACAAATAGAGGTACCACCGGAGGACAGTGCTATAGATTAAAGTTAGGGTGCTGGGGGTCACTCAAGGATGTCTACCCAGGGTGGAATAGTACAGTGTCTAACCGTGACATTGGCTTTCAGGAGCAGCTGCCCACCTGCCTACATTATGGGTCGCCATGATGTACAGCACCTCCGTGGTCTTTATCCGTACCAGGTTATCATCATCCCTCAGCAACTTCTTGAGGTTCTCCAGGCAGCCTGTGGAGACAGGAAGCCATCTGAATACTTGCCATCCCACAAAATTGCAGATGGCTGTGAGTTCGAGGCCAGCCTGGTCTACAAAGCGAGTCCAGGACAGCCAAGGCTATGCAGAGAAACCCTGTCTCGAAAAAACAAAATGAAACAAAACAAAAGCAAAAAAAAATCAACTAGAAGTTAACAAATGACCTAATGTTTGGTAACAAGAAAGTACCAAAGGCCTGTGCTTTTGGATTTGGGTTTGTGTTCGGGGGTTTCAAGTCAGTGGCACAGCATTTGGTAGTTGAAAGAGCTCACACCCCGGGACCATCGCATCTAACCCTCCTCATAATTCTTCTCTCTCTCTCTCTCTCTCTCTCTCTCTCTCTCTCTCTCTCTCTCTCTCTCTCAAGACAGGGTTTTACTCTGTAGCTCTGGCTTCCCTGGAACTCACAATGTAGACCAGATTGCTGGCCTCAAACTCACAGAAATCCACCTGCTTCTTTATTCCTCCTGAGTACTGGAATTAAAGGCGTGTGCCACTATAGGCCTGGCCTTGTTTGTGCCAGTCACCTCCCCACTACAATCCCCAGAGCTGAGGTCCAACCTTAGAGCTTTGCACTTGCTAGGCAAGCACTGTACCACTGAGCTAAATCCCCAACCCCTCATTTTTCCTTTTAGTTCCCTGTCTTGTAGTCTGTTCTGGGTTTAAGAAAAAAAAATGCCCTTGACATTTCTTTGATCTCAGGAGAGATGTGAGGTCAGATTGGAAACCTGCCATATGCATGCTGCTCTTGCAGAGGACTCCAAGTTCAGTTCTTAGCACCCACATCAGGCAGTGGGCAACCAGCTGTAACGTCAGCTCTGGTGATCAGGCGCCCTCTACTGACCTCCACAGGCACCTCCACCCATAGACACATACACATAATGAATGACAAAACAAAACAAAGCAAGATACATTCTACAAACTAGTCACCATGACCTTGAATTGGCTAGATTCAAGGATGCCTGATTTAGCATATAAAGATCCAGCTCAAATTTTTAAAGATTTACTTATATTATTTAAAATTGTGCACAAGTGTGTGTGAAAATTTGTGCACGTGAATGCAAGTACACAGAGAGGACAGACTGTGTGGGCTCTCCGATGTAGGTGGCTGGGATTTGAACTCAGGTCCTCTGTAAAAGCAGCAAGCTCTCTTAATCACTGAGCTCTCTCTCTCCAACCCCTCCTATTTAACTTACTGGTTAGGGGACCTTAGACTCACACCCCTCTCCTGAACACTGATTTTGCACCTGTAGATTGAGACTGTGCCCTCTTTTGGGGGGGGTAGCACTGCACTTGGGTGTACTGATGGCCTGAAGACCAGCTTAATAAGTAGCAGCCCTTCCTACTCATGCTATCCAGTGTCTGAGCCACGCCAGGCTCAGTCACGATCACCTGGGATGTGGCGCTCTCACCTATGCTGATGGCCTCGTAGACATACTCGGGATCGTGCATGAGGTCACACAGAGCCATTAGAGCTTTCTGCCTTGTCAGGAGAGTCTGTGATTGCAGTTCCTCATTAAGCTTGGGCAAGGCCCGGCAGCCGTAAGCAATGGCAGCCTTCGTTGGGTCGATGTCAGGAGGCATATACATGGAGATCCGGGCGTGAGCCATCTTTTCACCCCTGCCAAAGGGCTTTGAAAATGAAGCTCTTGAGAAACCACTAACAAAACAACAACAACAACAACAAAAATAATGTCATTATTACTATTATCATGTAAAAAGCTAGCCATCTCAGCCTCCAAATCCTCTGTGTGGACAGACAGTTGGATACTTCTGAAGATAAAAACAAATGGCTACTTTCATCTTGCTTTACCAATGAGCAAACTGAGGCTGCCCAGATGTCTCAAGGTCACAGCACAGGTAAGTAGCCTAAACCACACATCTCAGTCCTTAATGAGAGTAGAAAATGCTTGGAATACTTGGTATGGGTTCCTTAGTCATGGGCACCAAAAGGGCGAGCTGGGGTTGGGGGGGGGGGGAGAATAGGCCAACCAAGTGAAAACCAAGATGGTTTCTCCTCTTTTATCCATGCTTAGCTGGTGACAGCAGTAACTCATGTCCAACTGGCATCTAACTCAACCACTCAGTAAGAAGTCATCACATCTGTAAATAAGGAAACAGATTTGGGCTAGGGAGTTGATAAAGCTGGAAGCTATTCAAATAGATGTCTTAGCTGGGCAGTGGTGGCACACACTTTTACTCCCAGCACTTGGGAGGGAGAGGCAGGTGGATCTCTGTGAGTTCAAGGCCAGCCTGGGCTACAGAGCAAGTTCCAGGACAGCCAAGGCTACACAGAGAAACCTTGTCTTGAAAAACAAAACAAGAGCTGGAAAGATGGCTCAGAGGTTAAGAGCACTGTCTGCTCTTTCAGAGATCCTGAGTTCAATTCCCATCAAACACATGGTGGCTTGCAACCATCTATAATGTGATCTGATGCCCTCTTCTGGCCTGCGGGTAAAACATGCAGACAGAGTACTGTATACATAATAATAAAAAAATAAATCTATTTCCACATTCCAAAAAGAAAAAAAAGAAAAAGAAAAAGAAAACAAAACAAGAAGTCAAACAGAGGTCTTGCTCCTTCGTGTCAGGGACACATATTCACAAGCTTAAAACACGTTAAAGAATGATTTATTACTCTCCCCCACACATGCACTCTTTGAACAACTACAGGCAATGTGGCTTGAGGGTTGAGAATGGGACACAGTCCTGTGCCATGGGTTGCCCTTGACAAGTCCCTCTATGTGTATCTCAGAAGCTGGGGGGGAGGGGGAAAAATCAGGTAATAGAAGTCGTTCGTTCCTTCCTGCACTTCAGCGTTGGCATGTAACTGATACCATGGGCCTGGCTGACCAGAACTTGAAATATATTGATTGTGGTTTTTATCCTGATCACTATTGCTTTTGGTAGCAGAAGCAGGCAGGACTCAATTTTGAAGTTAGGAGAAAAAAATAAAAAAAATAAAAAGCCAGACTCCGATGCCAGGCACCAGCCAACAAGAGGAGGAAAGGGGCCAGGCTGGGAAGGTGGCAGCCATCTCTAAAATAGGGCCCACTCCAGGGGATCTTAGTCTCTGGGACAGGGGCTGCCTTCTTGTAAAAAGGACACACACTACAAGAATCCCACCACCAGTGAAAAGACGAGACCCCGGGTATGGGAGCATGGGCCCCATGTGAACGGAACTGGGTGGGTCAAGAAGCCCCTCACGCCCTGTTGCTTCACTTGCCTTAGTGCGTGTAGTCTCCTGGTGTCTGCCAGCCAGAGCGCTCATTCCGTCACCAGGCGACCCGGTTGCTAGGAGACTGCCAGCGTCTGCAGCTTCCTGGTCAATACCCTAGGGAGCCAAGGCGCAGGCGCAAAAAAAAGACTGGGGCTAAACCTAGCGGAGAACGAAACAATAATATTTTACAATGTTACTATGTAGAACAAAGACACCTTCGTGTTCAGATCGGAATGGAAATGACTCGTTTGCACCCTGCTTTGTCTTGTGTACTTGGCATGTTTTGGGTCATCAGACTTAAGACGGTGTTTTAAGGCTAAGACTCTCAAAAGAATTTCAGTTGCTTCCTCCTCCCAGTCACATAGAGCTGACCCCAGAACCGCCTAATCAGGGCCCACATTTCTGTAAGCACACTCTGGCCGGAGTGGCTGTTTTCTTTATTTTATTTTTTTTTTTTATTTATTTATTTATTTATTTATTTATTTATTTATTTTCGAGACAAGGTTTCTCTGTGTAGCTTTGGCTGTCCTGGACTTGCTTTGTAGACCAGTCTGGTTTCGAACTCACAGCAATCCACCCGCCTCTGTTGGGATTAAAGGCGTGCCCCACCATACTTGGCCCGAGTGGTTGTTTTCCAAGCCCCCAACAGCAACTGCCTAACATCCCCTTTGGCTCCCCAGTGGACTCACTCCTGAGTCCAAACTCCTAACCAGAGTCAGGGGGTGAAGGTCCATGCTTTCACTACCAGTTAGATGGGAGGTAGAGACATACAACACAGCAAAAATCCATCTAACCTTCCCCACATACATCATAGCCAGACCCCAACTAACCCCCACCTCCACATACGTACAACATACGTACAAATCCTGCTTAGCATACAACACACACTATAGCAGGCCCAGCCTAACACATACACAGAACGACTGGGACTCTGCATAAACACACACACACACACACACACACACACACACACACACACACACACACACACACACCCTAAGACCTTGCAGAAACTCAACACATAGAGAATGTAACAAGATGCTGTCTGACATCCCCCATAGATGCGACTCGGTAAGCCCTGCCCCAGCCCCCTAACACAGCGAGACCTTGCCCGTGTCTAGTCTGCTTACTGCCTCTCAGCGCCCGGCATATGCCAAGAAGCTTTCGGTAAATGGAGAAAGAGCGGATGATGCACTTGAATTCAGAGTCACAATTTAAAAGCTTTTCCTACCACTCACTTATTACTGGATGTGTTGGGTACTCTTTCCTCTCCTCCATGTGACAAAATGCCCGGCAAGAGCAACGGAAGGGAGAAACGCTTTTTATCGTGGCTTAGAATTTCAGGAGGTGCTTGGCACCCATGGGTGCTTGGCAAAATATGAAGACGGTGGGAAAACATGAAGAAGGGGGTGGGGACGAGAGTAGCAGGGATATCTTTCTAAGGAATCTCTCCCCCACCCCCACCCCCACCCCCATCCCCCACCCCCATCCCCCACCCCCATCCCCCACCCCCATCCCCCACCCCCATCCCCCACCCCCACCCCCACCCCCATCCCCCACCCCCACCCCCATCCCCCACCCCCATCCCCCACCCCCATCCCCCACCCCCATCCCCCACCCCCACCCCCACCCCCATCCCCCACCCCCACCCCCATCCCCCACCCCCATCCCCCACCCCCATCCCCCACCCCCATCCCCCACCCCCATCCCCCACCCCCACCCCACCCCTGCTCCTCCCACAGCCTACAGCTTCCACCAGCTGGGGACCAAGCACTCCAAATGTGACCCTCTGGAGGACACTTTATATTCAGTTCACTAAATACAGGAAAATGCTTTCCTTTCGATTGTTCTCGGTTGACTTAAGTAACGATCGCTGCTGAGAGAGGTCACATGTTTGGATGCCTTGGAAAGATTTCGTATCAGTATGACAAAATGCCCGACAAGAGGCAAGCTGAGGGAAGAAGGATTTATTTCTGCTCATATATTGAGGATAATTCCATCAGGGTGGGGCAGGTAAGACACCTGAAGTGACTGTGCGCCACGACTCCTTGCCTTCTAATAACCTGAAGAAGCAAGAAGCCGACAGGGGCAAACGATGGTGCCCAACTCATGGCCAACTCATATTCGGGGTGGCTCTTGTCAGCTAAAGCATTCTGGAAACACCGTTACAGATACACTCAGACCCACACCTTGGGGTAATTCTAAATCCCATCGACAATGATGATTAAAATTAAATATCATGAGCCAGACGTGATGGCCCATGCCTGTAATCCCAGCACTCGGGAGGCAGAGGCAGGTGAATCTCTGTGAGTTGGAGGCCAGCCTGGTCTACAAAGCTTGTCCAAGACAGCCAGGACTACAAGAGAAACCCTGTCTCGAAAAAGAAATAGTTATAATAAGTACCACATATTTAATATTCGCTCCCCACTGTTTTGCCGCAGAGAACACCTCTGGATACGGATTAGAGTAACAAGTGGTGAGCTTACTTTTCCGGCATCTGAAGGCTGCTTATGATGAACACTGCTCAGTGGGGTCTATAGACATCTGATGGGTGATGGGGAAGGAATGAGAAAGCCATGTGGTGCACACCCATTATCCCAGTACACGGGAGATGGAGGCAACAGGATCAGGAGTTCACAGCCAGACGTCGAAGCTAAAAAGCAAGGTTAAGGCATTTACGACTTTCACAGAACTATATGGACTTCAATGGAGAAGGTCTTTGTTTTCGATTTTGGAGATGGTGCTGCCTACAAGCTGAGTTTTACAGCCTGAATGGTACTTCCTTCATGGAGTCAGTTGTGCTAAGGGCTGGGGTCCTGTTACAATACATGAGAGCTTGCCACAAACAATGTTTAAGAGCACTGCAGCTGAGCTTTGCATGAGGACGACCACCTGCATCTAACCCACCTGGCAAACTGATACAGGCCTGTGTCTCATTTCGGTCCAGGAGAAAACCTGGTCTGCAAGTCCTTTCCCACTTCCACTACCTAGCCATAGGCCCGTTAAAGCCTTCCCTGCCCACACTGCATACACTCAGGTCTCCTTTCTATTACTTCTGTGCTATAAGAACCCAAGTCTGGGGCTGGAGAGATGGCTCAGAGGTTAAGAGAACTGACTGCCCTTCCAGAGGTCATGAGTTCAATTCCCAGCAACCACATGGTGGCTCACAACCATCTGTACTGTGATCTGATGCCCTCTTCTGGCCTGCAGGTGTACATGCAGACAGCACTGTATATATAATAATAAATAAATTTTAACAAAAATAAAACCCAAGTCTTCCAGCAACATCAGTCATTCTCAAAAGAAACCTCTTTTTTTTTTTTTAATTTATACAGTATTCTGCTCCCGTGTGTGCCCACAGGCCAGAAGAAGGCACCAGATCTTATTGTAGATGGTTGTGAGTCACCATGTGGTTGCTGGGAATTGAACTCAGGACCTCAGGAAGAGCAGCCAGTGCTCTTAACCACTGAGCCATTTCTCCAGCCCACATCGGGGCCTTTTAATAACTGAGTAAACTGAGGTTTGGGGGTCATCTTAGTTAGAATTTCTATTGCTATAATGAAACACCATGACCAAAATGCAAGTGTGGGGGGCTGTTATTCAGCTTACACTTCCACATTGCTGTTCATCACCAAAGGAAGTCAGGACAGGAAGTCAAACAGGGCCGGAACCTGGAGGCAGGAGCTGATGCAGAAGCCATGGAGGGTGCTGCATACTGGCTTCCTCCCCATGGCTTGCTCAGCCTGCTTTCTTTGTAGAACCCAGGACCACCAGCCCAGGGCTGGCACCACCCACAACGGGCTGGGCCCTCCCCCATTGATCACTAATTGAGAAAATGCCTTACAGCTGGGTCTCATGGAGGAATCTCCTCAGCTGAGGCCCCTTCCTCTCCGATGACTCTAGCGTGTGTCAAGTTGACCCGCAATACCAGCCAGCACAGAGGTGTAAAATCCTTTAAACCTGAGGCCTTAGAAGTGAAACCACTTAACAAAGGCATCAAGCAAAGGTATAAGTCTCCAGGACGTTTCCTGTTGCATCAAAGACGACAGGAATAGATCTTTTAGCAAGGAGCCCATACTACACTTAGAAATCTACTTGGTGCTGGATCAAGTCTTAAAGGGTCTCTCTAGCCCAGACTGTCCTAGTTTTATTTTAGGAAGGTATGGTGAACACCCCCAGGGCTGGGAGTCAGAAAATCTTCGTTCAATTCTATTTCAAACTCACTAGGCAACTTTTTTTTAAATGAGGCTTTTAGTTTTCTTGTCTAAGAGAAAGATAGAGGGGGAGGGAGGAGAAAGAGAGAGGGAGGTAAGCAGGGGGAGAGACAGAGAGAGAGAGAGAGGGAGAGAGAGACAGAGAGAGAGACAGAGACGGAGGGAGGAGAGAGAGAGAGAGAGAGAGAGAGAGAGAGAGAGAGAGAGAGAGAACGAACACCAAAGTTGGAAAAGCTGAACTTGCCAGTTCTGGCAAGAGTTCTAAAGCCTCGGGAATACAATCTGCGCGCATGCGCGCGCGCACACACACACACACACACACACACACACACACACACACACCTCGCCTTTCAACAGAAACAAGCTGGAAGAAGCCCAGTAACTTGAGTCAGCTTTTTAGACATCCATTAATCAGGGAAATTAATTTTTCAGCACGCGCTCCAGAAGCCAGGCACCTGATTTCCAAATAGCATTAAATTCAAACCGACGCAGTAAGGCAGATGGTAGGCATGAAGTGTGTTCTCCCCTTGCCGCGGGGAGGATGCCTGGCTTCAATCCAATACCATTACCCCCTTTCCAGGGACTGTCACGACCCGGCCCACCAAGGCGGCCACAGTGAGCCAATTGAGCTAACCCCTTCACGTGTACCCCCACCCAGACACCACCCACCGGCCCCGCCCTGATTGTCATGGTGAGCCTGGGCGCTCTAGCAGAGTCCGGAAGCCTCTGAGCGCGGAGCTCGGCGCCCCGGGAGACTCTGGTTGCTATGGTGATGACTCCGCTCGGGGCCCAGTGCCACCGGTTTTCAAGGACTTAAAGGAGGGTCCAGACCCCGCCCCCGACGTCGGGATTCGAAAGCTGCGAGCCAGTCCCGCGAGGCCCAGCGTTGCTGTGGTGATTTGCAGCGGCCCGCCCGCCGGAACCCAATCTTTGTAGCTTTGGTGAGTCCGTGCACACTCCTTGTTGCGGACGCAACCTGGAGGGTATGGTCCTGAGGCTCTCGTGTCCCCTGCTCTCCAAGCCTGAGTGTGGCTGTAGGCCAGGTTTTCCACACTGAACGTCCACTCCAGGCCAGGCCTCTGCGGGAGCTGGGTCAGATGTGGAGGACAGTAGGCTTGGGGGCGGGGGTGGGGGCAGACTCTGGGTGATATAAGGACTATCAGGGAAAGGGGCTGGAACCAAAAGTCGCCATAGCACTCAGAGGCTCCATCTTACAACAGATTAAGAACAGGGGACCCCCTCCCTACTCTTTAGTTCCGTTATCTGGGCTGTGATGCGCAGCCAGGTGTTTGCATGCCTCCTTCGTGCCAAGAAAGTGAACCCAGAGAAGGAGCCTCTCTAAATAGGCACTGGTCAATAGGCACACACTCACTCCTGACTCCAGGCAAGATGGGGTGTGGGCTTGCCCCTCCGCCCCTGTGCTGCCTACGGATTGAACGGCCTCTGCCTGGTATTGCTGATAGAGATGGAGGCCCAGGTGTGTTTTTAAAGTGATGACGAGACTCCCAGGTGCATTTTTGAGGATTTGTATGGCTTTCTAATTCTTGTTAAAAGACAAGTATAACAATGTTAGTCATAATAGATTTCGCGAATCTAGAGCTGGGCAACACTTCATCCTTTAAAATGAAAGTGAGTGCTCTCCTGTTTTTATTGGTTCGGTTTGGGTCTTTTTAAGACTGGGACTCATCCTCCTCCTCCCTCTGGTTCCCAAGTGCCCCACCCCCCACCCCTGTGTCACCACTACACCTAGCCAGGAGTTTGGTTTTATAGACAGAAGAAAAGAAAGGAAAGTAGAAATAGTATAAAAAGCAAATTGGTTGTTCCAAAGTTATTTACCTTATAGAATAATTCACTCTGGCCCAGGTTGACTGGTCCCCTTTGACTATTGGGGTCCTCTCTTGCTTTGTTGAGAAACTAGCCCACTCGGAATTCTGTTTGATCACACAGCACCTAGCATGTGCTGTTCTAGTTTTATGCGCTAGGCCACAATGCAGAAACTGACCTCATATATTTTGTGTAATACTCTTTTCCCCATTGATTGAGTCTACAGGACACTGGAGGAATGAGGTCCTCTTGGACCCCTTTGGGGCCCCCTGTGAGCCAGGACCGCATCATCACCAGCTTCCCAAAGGTACAGTCATCAGAACACTTCTTGTTTCTTGTTTGTTTGTTTGTTTGGGTCTGGAGCATTTTGCCAAAAAAAAAAAAAGTCTCTACCATATGAGACCAACCTGGAATTCACTATGTATCCCAGCCTAGCCTTAAAAGCTGCCATCCTCCTGCCGCAGTCTCTCAAGTGCTGGGATGACAGGAATGTGCCCTTATTAGTCTTCGTTGCTGATGTGACATTTCAGCCATACTCAGCTTTGCTAACCCACCTTAACCCCCCACGCCCCCCAACCCCCCGCCAGAAGTCAAGCAAGTGAATCCCAGAGGTTGGTCTTATTTCTGAGAAGCTGAAAGTCTGGGTGTTGAGTTCCTCTAAAGCAGGCCAGTAGTAAGGGAGAGTAGCCGTAATGGCATGGAGGTTATAAGCCACTTCGTCCTCCATGTAAATCTTGATGCCGTCATAGCTGTGGCCAGAGGCAAGTCACCCAAGCTCTGGGAGCTCATGACGCATGAAGAGTTGCCTCTGGGCACAAGCTCATATAGTAAGTGTAAGGTTCCCAAAGTCATGACGTTCCTCGTTATTATTATTATTATTATTAGTTCTCCAGAGGGTGGGGATGTAACTTGGTGGGAAAGCATTTGCAAAACCATGAATTTTATCCTAGCACTTGGGTGGGGGGTTTGTTGCAAACGTGAGAGAATGCACAGGTGCAGTGGCACACACCTGAGGTCCCAGCATTTGGAAGTCAGACAGGATTGTGAGTTTGACCTCAGCCTCGACTATGTAACAAGATCCACCTTTAAAAAAAATAGTGTTGGGCTGGAGAGATGGCTCAGTGGTTAAGGGCACTGTCTACTCTTCCAGAGGTCCTAAGTTCAATTCCCAGCAACAACATGGTGGCTCACAACCATGTGTGATCTGATGCCTTCATCTGGTCTGTAGACATACATGTAGGCAGAACATTGTATGTGTAATAAATAAATAAATAAATAAATAAATAAAGCAGTAAGTCTCAGAAGCTGAAAATATTTTTTTTAAAAGCTTGCAAAAAAAAAAAAATAGTGTAGGGCTGGAACGATGGCTCAGTGGTTAAGAGCGCTGCCTGCTCTTTCCAGAGGTCCTGAGTTTAGTTCCCAGCAACGGCATGGTGGCTCACAACCATCTATAATGTAATCTGATACCCTCTTCTGCAGATAAAGCATTCATATGTAATAAATAAAATAAATAAATCTTTAAAAAAAAATAGTGTTGTAACGTCTGATCCCCAAATCCAGAGCTTTCTCCATTGCCATTCTGCTTTCACTCTTTGCTGAAAACTCCCATCTGTACCACAGCCCAATATTAACTACGGAGGGAAATGCTAAATAAATGCTTTATTGGTGGGGCGGGGGAACAGTGTTTACCCACATTACATTACAAATGCCTCTGCCCATTAGGTAGCCATCCTGCTTCTAGAAATTCATTCTGTATGTGCCCTGGTGTGAGTGGAGAGGGTGTACAAGGCCAGGCATTCATTATAGCAGTGGCTATGAGCAGAAAGCCAGATTCAATATCCATATCCATAGGAATGCGGGTTGTGATGCTGCCCCTCGATACAGACAGGAGGGACGAGGCACCTCCTCCCAGTGGTAAGGGAAGCCGAAGCAAACCATTATGCACAATGCAAAGGATGGAGCTGTGTGTAGTCAAGTGTGTGTATCACGCTCTCATGTATGTGAGAAGCACTTGGTTAAATTCCTGGCATTGGGGGGGAGGGGATGCGAAGGTGGGGCTGGGATGATAGGAGGGAGGGGGCTGGGATCAGGCTGTGGAGTGATTAAATAAAAACAAATAAATAAAAACAAATATATGATAAAAATTCCTGTCATTGCAAAAAGAAAAAAGAGAAAAGGAGGGGTGGGAAGCAACTACATAAAATATTTCTGAAAGGTAACATTGTCGCTGGGGCGGTGGTAGCACACGCCTTTAATCCCAGCACTCAGGAGGCAGCAGCAGGCGGATCGCTGTGGGTTCGAGGCCAGCCTGGTCTACAAAGTGAGTCCAGGACAGCCAAGGCTACACAGAGAAACCCTGTCTCAAAAAACAAACAAAACAAAACAAAAAAAAGATCATGTTGTCCATGGATAGCCACTAGCAAATGAAAAATTAGTTTCTTCCAAAGGAGTCTCACTGGGGAAGCAAACTACTCTTAAGGGTAGGCCTGATGGGTACCAAAGGGTAGCAGTAGATGGCCAACCGAAAACTAACTCCGTGGTTCTTCGTCTCATGATGTTGTCAGGGCTTTGGTTTGTTTGGGGTGTTTTGTTTTGTTTTGTTTTGTTTTTTCCTTCTAGCTTACAGCCATTTGCATCTATGTTAGGGCTCTCAGTTTGGGGTTTTTATCGGATTTCTGTTTATGCAAACATGCATCTCTGATTCTATATGCTTTTTTTGGGGGGGGGCTCTTTTCCTTCTTTGGTTGTCTTGTCATACTCTAATTTGTTTGGGTTTTATTTTGGTGGTTTGGCTTGGTTTGGTTTGGCTTTTGGTTTTGAGACAGGGTTTCTCTGTGTAGCTCTAACTTTCCAGGAACTCACTCTGTAGACCAGGTTGGCCTCGAACTCAGAGATCCTCCTCTCTCCCTCTGCCTCTGGAGTGCTGGAATTAAAGGCATGCTCCACCACCACCTGGCCGATTTGTTTGTTTTTATTTATTTTAATTTTATTATTATTCTTTAGCTGTCTGTTCTATCCATATAGAAAAGTCATGGATCCCGATGGGAGGGGACTAGGAGGAGTAGGGGGAGGGGAAAGTGTAAGCAGAACGTAAAGTGCAGAAAATAATATATATATATATTTTTTTCAATAAAAGAAAAAAAGCCACTCTTGTCCATCGTAGCCTCCGTGTGGCCCGGACAGGTGTGGAGGGAGACATCTTGTGTCTTTTGAATTCTGTGCCAAACCCAGCAAAGAGGAAGAAGGTGGCTGTAGGCAGTGGGTGCTCCCATCTGCAGCCATTGCTTCCTCGCATTCTTCATTATTCCCTCTAGCTGCCTTCTGCACACGCTGACAGAGAAAGCCTTTGTGCCTCAGATATTAGAGAATTCCCCTGGTGTTTGTTTGTTTGTTTGTTTGTTTGTGGTGAGCTTGGGCCATTACTTTCTCAATAGAGTGCGAGCATAGCAACCAGGGATGGTTGGTGCCGGCTGGTGTCTCATGAGCCAAATAGAAAGGAAGTACAAAAAATAAAAAATAAAAATAAATAAAAAACAGCCCCCCGGTCTCATGGCACAAAAGACACTATTCACAGAACAGGACACTGGAGCTCGGAGAGATAGGGAAAACTGCTTGACATCAACACAACTGGGCTTGGGAGAGCTACAATTTGACCCTGCTGCCTTTGCCTCCAGAGCTCCAGCCCTAGGGAGTCAGTCTGGGGAACTCTGTCCTATTTTCATAGATGGAATTCCCTCACAGTCCTCAGCAGCCAAGACCACAGGCTGCAGCTAGCCATGTCTGTCCTGCATCCGAGGGCCACTTCACAAGCCTGAGGCCTTGCTGACCAGGTCAGGCTGGGTCTGTGTGATGCTTCCTGAGGCAAGTTTTTCTCATTATTTTGCGTGCCTCTGTTTCCATGTCTGGGAAGTAGGCTTAGACTTCCCCACCCCACAGCCTGCATAAGGGGCCAGAGGAATGCTATAGAGACTGCAAGCCTCACGTTTCAGGAGAGGAGGCAGCTGAGGGAGTTGGTCTCACCACTCTGATGCCCAGTTTGTAGGGTGGTCCGCTCGTCTGGCTATATGTCCGTCTGTCTCTTTGTAGTGGTACACACCTGATGCCTGCCTGCAGCTCAAGGAACACTTCCACAGCCACGTCAGCGCAGCCTGCCAGCAGAGGAACACGGGCACTGCTGGGTAAGCCCACGGGACAAGGACATGGAAGACAGAGAGAGAATAGAAGCAGAAATGCATGTGTAAAATGAAAACATGAGCAAATCGAGCGCACCGACTGAACCAGTGCAGTGTGTTATCGGGACTTTTCATCCCGGGGAAAGTTTCAGCACAGGTCCAGTCGATCTGCCAGAACCAGTGCTGACTGCCTCTCATCTCTTCAGGTTTCTATATGTCAGATCCTCCAGGGTTCTCTTACCACCCGCTGTTCCTGTCCCCGACCTGACTCTACATGGTGCCCCCTTCTTCTGTGCTCTCGGGGGCCCCAAAATCTTATGTCACAGAACTATAGGTTTTTCTGTCTTTCTGCCCCCCAGACCTGAGAGCCGGGGCTGGCTGTGCCTGCTGTTTCTACCCCAGCAGCAACTGTCCACTGAGAAAGGGGACTTTGCAGTAGTCCTTTCTCCTTCTAACAAACAGGGACAAAAGCCTGCTCTCTCCTTCCCTCCCGAGTAGGTCATAGCCAGCTCAAGTGGCTGGCTGAGCTCACTGAGGTCACATAGATGGAGTCCGATCACAAGAGAGAAAGCCCATCTCAGAGGTCCCCAAGGCTGCACAAATGGAGGCAAATCTCTGGTCAGAACTGGTGGTGGTGGTTAGCGGGATTAAAAAGTAACGGCTTTGGCCGGGCGTGGTGGCGCACGCCTTTAATCCCAGCACTCGGGAGGCAGAGGCAGGCGGATCACTATGAGTTCGATGCCAGCCTGGTCTACAAAGTGAGTCCAGGATGGCCAAGGCTACACAGAGAAACCCTGTCTCGAAAAAAAAAAGTAACGGCTTCAGCCGGGTGTTGGTGGCGCACATCTTTAATCCCAGCACTCAGGAGGCAGAGGCAAGCAGATCTCTGTAAGTTCGAGGCCAGCCTGGTGTACAAAGTGAGTCCAGGACAGCCAAGGCTACACAGAGAAACCCTGTCTTGAAAAAGAAAAGTAACGGCTTCACCTGGGGTTGCTATTTCATATCCAGATCTTCATGCAAACCACCTACTTAACCCTACACAATGCCACCAGAGGTAGGGAAACTGAGGCACTGAGAGTATCCATGATTATACAATCCTAAGAGGTACCTGTACTCAGACAAGGGGATCGAGGCTGGCCTGCTCCAAAATGAGAGAGCTGCCTGGGAGCAGGGCAGACACAGCCCCAGCCCTGGCTAGTGTGGAAAGATAAGAGACACAAATATCAACTGCCCTCATGCAGTCTGCAAACAGAGGGTGCCCCTAGATAGTCCCAGGATGGTCAGTTTAAGCATTGAGGTCTTTTGGAAATGCAGAAATGCTTTTTTAAAAATTATTATTGTATTAATTTGGTGGCTGGGTATGCCGTGACATGTGTGCAGATGTCAGGAGGCAACTTGCAAGAATCAGGTCTCTCCTTCAGCAAACAGGTCTTGGAGGCTGAAGTCAGGTCATCAGCTTGGCGGCAAACACCTTCACCCCCTGAGCCCAGAAACTCTTCAAAGTCTTATTAACAGTCTCAGAGAAGCCACCGCCCAAGGCACAGGGTACACCCATACAGGAGAGAAGGTAGCAGTTGCTCTTGGTGAGCAGTGTCTCCAAGGAGCCCAAGAATCACAGAGCCACTCTCTCCCTCAAACCACAAGCCCAGACACACAGACCCCAGGTTCTGTTCACAGTGTACCCGTTGGCCTACCTCACCCCCGTCCATACCTGCTGTGTGAGCTGGCCCCACACAGGTCCACATCCCAGAGGTTGGTGTGGAGGCTGGGATGCAGGACTCCCAACTCATGCCTTGCAACAGTGTCTCCTGTCTGTGGGTTCCTTGTCTACACCTTTGGTGCAGCACCCCACGCCAGTTTCCGTGTGCCTGATGGTGGTTTTCACAGTACTCACATGCGCTCCTCCCCACCCCCCTCGGTTTATGATGCAGCCTCTCCTCACGCCCCTTGGTAATTCTCAGGAGTGACTTTGGCCAAGTGGGGTGAAGGATATAGCCAGAGGGGTAGTAGAATTCCCAGAAAAAACAAGTTCTCCCACACCCCAGGGCTAGAGAATGGCTTATCGGGATAGGCCTTAAGTGTGACTCATTCAGGTAGTGCAGGGAGGGGAAGGCTTGGATGCGCTGCAGACGCTCTGAATACCGTTCTCCAGGGTCATACAGCCATATTTCCCCCAGGCTCAGACTCTCCAAGGTGGTGGTGGTTGGCGATCTCTATGTGGGGAAGACCAGCCTCATCCACAGGTAAGCCCTCCCACCGTCCTCATGCCGTCAGGCCGGCTGCACCTCCCAGCACCAAGTTATGGTGCATTTGCCTGGGAGCCCCAGATGACACGTGACCTGTGAGACCATGACACAGCTTCATGGGGAGGGGAACCAGTTTGAAGGGAGTGGCCACTGTCAGGGAGGACGGTACTTCTCAGTGGTACTGCTGTGCCACAACAGTAGAATTTGAGTGAGTCCCAGCATCCACATTGTATGGCTCATAACTACTTTCTTTTTCTTTTCTTTTTTCTTTTTTCTTCCCCCGACAGGTTTTTTGGTTGGTTGGTTGGTTTTGGTTTTGGTTTTGGTTTTTCAAGACAGGGTTTCTCTATGTAGCCTTGGCTGTCCTGGACTAACTTTGTGGACCAGGGCAGAGTCGAACTCCCAGTGACCTGCCTGCCTCTAAGTGCTGGGATTAAAGGTGTGCGCCACCAATGCCCAGCAACTCTCATAACCACTTTCAACTCCAGCTCCAGAAGGTCTGACTCCTTTGACCACCACAAGCACCTATACTCCACACATGCACACACACACACACACACACACACACACACACACACACACACACACATCATTTTTAAAAATAATTTATTTATTTTTATTTTATGTGCATTGGTGTTTTGTCTGCATGTATGTCTATGTGAGGGTGTCAGATCTTGGAATACAGACAGTTGTGAACTGCCACGTGGGTGCTGGGAATTGAATCCTGGGTCCTCTGGAAAAACAATCAGTGCTCTTAACCGCTGAGCCATCTCTCCAGCCCCACACATCATTTTAAAAGTTAATAAATTAAGTTTTTGAAAGAGGGAGATTAGGATCTCAAGAGATTGACTCAGTCGATAAAGTGCCTGCTGCATAAATGCCCAAACCTGAATTTAATCCCCAGGACCCATGAAGAAGCCAGGTGTGGCAGCGCATGCCTGTACTCCCAGCACTGGGGAAACAGCAATAGGAGGACTCTCTGCCCAGCAAGTTTAGCCAAATCAGTGAGAGATCTGGTGGAGAGCAATTAAAAACATACACACATACACAAATACATGTGCATACACACACACACATACACAAATACATGCACGTGCGCGCACACACACACACACACACACACACACACACACACACACACACACATATGGACGCCATTATGGTGACTGACAGATGGCAAAGCATCCTAGATACTTAGTATTCATCACACCATCCGTATGTGGCCCCTGCACTGTCCTCCCTGGGAACAGACCCTCAATTCCTCTCACAACTCGTATCACAGTGTTTGCTTTCTGGGCTGATGCAGCTGCCCTCCCCCACATCATTCTCACCGGCTGCCCAGTTGCTATGGTTGGGATAAATACTTCTCAAAGGTCTGTGTGTCAGAGACTTGTGGTCTCCACCTCATGGCACTTTTGTTAGGCAGCAGAACTTTTAAGAGATAGAGCCTTGTGGGGGGGGTCATTAGGTCATTGGGGGTGTCCACACGAAGGGAAGAGCATGTCCCAACTCATCCCCCTCTTCTACTTCCTGGTCATGAGGGATGTTCTCTTGGTATGTCATGGTGATGCCATATAACCAAGCAAAAGAACATGTAAAACTCTGAGTCCAGACGACCTCCTCATGGGCTGCCATCATCTCAGGATTTTGTTGTGGTGATGGAAACCTGATAAACACGCCTGCACACCCATGGCCCCGGCACCATCACTTTCCTTGCTTTTCGTTCTTTTGAGACAAGGTCTCACTATAGCTCTGGCTGGCCTGGAACTTGCTCTGTAGACCAGGCTGGCCTCGAACTCACAGAGATCCGCCTGCCTCTGCCTCCCTAGGGCTGGGATTAAAGGTGTGCGCTATTATACCCTGCCACCATCATTTATCGATTGCCTACTGGGGACTCATATTTCCTGCAGAATGTCTCTTCCCATTTTTGTGAGGGGACTTCTGATGACTCCCTCCCCTCCCACAGGCTGTGCAAGAATGTTTTTGACCGCGATTACAAGGCCACTATCGGGGTAGACTTTGAAATCGAGCGTTTTGAGATTGCGGGGATCCCCTACAGCCTGCAGATGTAAGTCTCTGCCAATGTGATTTCCAGTCCCCTACCCCCACCCCATCCCACCCCAGGGTTTCCAGGCTTCCCCTGGGGAAAGGCCTCAGCCAGGTCTTTTTCCTCTGTGCCCCATAATGCACAGCAAGGGTGCATCTAGGCAAGGCCAGCCCTGGGTGGTTGTAAGAAACCAGGCTTCATGGTTTATGAGTCCCTAGATTCTCTCCGTCCTCACTGTTGCCTCTTGTTGGTCATCAGATCTGGGATGGTCCTCACAGCCAACCTTGCACGCTCATGCATTCTCCTCCCCAGCAGCTTCTTCCCAAGGTCCATCTTCCCCACCTGCTCCCCCAGTGGAACCCCCTGTGGTCTCACAAGCAGCAGTTTGGCTTCTGGCAGTTTCTTCCTGAGCTCTGAACCTCTAATCTCAGCTATAAAATAGGGCAAAGTCTGCAGAGGAATGTTAATTCAGAACATGGCTGTTCTGGCAAGAAATATTATCAAAAGATCTTCTAGGTCTCGGTGATCTGGCTGGAATAGAAACCCATCTTTAATACAGGAGACAGAAGCAAACAGACATGAGTTCAAGGCCAGCCTGGTATAGAGCAAATATCAGGTAAAGAAAAGCATAGATCCAGGCATGGTGTGGTACATGCCTTTAATACCAAATGAAGGTAAAGTTAGTTTGTAGAAGGGAGCACCCATGTTTGAAAGTGATGCCTAATTGAATGGCAGAAAAGGTGACGAATCAGAGAAGATTTGACAGAATAGATACACCCAACTCACGTGAGAAGAGAGAGGAAAGGGAAGCTACTTAAGAAGCAGTTTTACAGAGAGCAGAGCAGTAATAGATAAGTTGCAGAAAGAGCACTCAGGTAAAGATGGAATGAGCCAGAAAATGAGAAGAAGCCAGAAGATTAGAGCAGATTGCTGAGTTAGTTTGAGGCCAGGCTGAGAGAGAAGCCAGTTTAAATAAGTCAGTTGGGAGAAGAGTTTGAGCCAGAACAGCTAGTTAGTTAAGTTGAACCAGCCAGCCCAGAGCTCAGCCAGAACAAGAAAAGGTGAGTTTATTAAGCAGTAAGTCTCAGAAGCTGAAACCATTCTAGGCCTAGGTTAGATTTACAGAGGCTAGAAGCTTCCAGGACTAGGCCTAGGTTAGCAGAAGGCAGTAAACTTCCCAGACAACAATTGAGCCAGGAGAATAAAGGTTACCTTTACAGAGTCAGTCCTGTGTGCTGGCCTTGGGTGAGGAGAGTTCTGCCGGAGGCCACCCTGCCCTCACCCGTTCTCTAGCCTGCTGCTCTCCATCGTCCAATCACTGCGCCCTCTGTAGCCGTGTATGGACCTCCTCTGTCCATCCTGTTCTTCCCCCTCGGTCTGTAATCTTGGCTAACCCCGTGACTTTGCCTCTCAGTGGCTCGGTGTTTCTGCCCCCACTTCCCACCCGTTTCCCCCACATCAGTGCAGAGCGTTTTCAGGGTTGACTTTCCACCTTGGTGAAAATGCTGTGTGCTTTGGACTTCACTCTCCTCTCTTCCCAGACGATCTTGCAGGCCTTCCCCAGCTACCAGAGCCCTGCGCTCTCTGGTGAGGCCCCTCTCTCCTCCCTGCTGTCTTATGTAGTAGTTGCTGTGCTCTTCCTGTAGACACACACACACACACACACACACACACACACACACACACACGGCCTCTATTCTAGTCTCCTTCCCTGTCTTCCTCTCTGGCTTTAGTCTTTACTCCTCTATGCCCTGTCAAGGCAGAGCCCATAGCTCCTGTGTCAGCTCCCGGCTCCATGGAGACAGTGCCCCAGTGTAACCCGGGAGCCAGAGGATAACACAGCCAGTCCAAGGGTGAGCACAGGGTTGGCTCAGAGCGAAAATCCAGGGCTTCAGGACTGAGAGTTCTGGAAAGCTGAGAGGAGCAAAGGTCTGGTCTAGAGGGAGCAGCCAGATGGTGCCGTTATACAGACAGTGGGAGGGACCTATACAGTGACCAGCAACCCGGCTCCCATCATAGCTCCAGGCAATATCTAATTGGAGGGCCCAAAATAAAAGGGACACTGCCCAGCCCAGACTCTCAGTATCTTATGTTGAAGCCATTGCCAGCCACGTACCTGGCTTACTTTATGCCCACTCCCAGAGGTTTCTTCAGAGATGGAAAAAAAAATGATGAATTAATGAAGGAATATTGCCCTGAGGCTTTCGTTATGCTGAACTGCTTGGAAACAAATTCAGATCATTGGTAGCACATTTGTGGGTTATCTTTTTACCTTACTGAGAACAAACAAACAAACAAAAATGAACATTGACTTTATAAAGTGATGGATTGGAAAAAAAAAAAAAACAAGTGATGGATTGTAGATTGGATTTCAGGGTCGCCCCTGCATGTTGCCAACCTGTTTTAAGCCAGTACAAGCAGATCTCAGAATGGCCCCTTCCCCTCTTCCATCTTGTCACCTTGGCAGACATTATTAATCTAGTATTCCGTTCCTTTCCCATGGATCTAGGGCTCAACTTCTGTTTCCTTCTCAACAACTTGTTTCAGAAAGCCAGAGCTAACTGATTAGTTGCCCAGGGGGTGTGACCTGTATCCCTGTTAGCCCCATTACCCACCTGGGGGGCTACTGTGCTGAAGGTGAAACAGTATCCCCGTCACACATATACTGAGGGCCTGTCCTGAGACCCCAGCATCGTCCTGCTATATAGAACGTATATAGAACATATGGTCATTTATACTGTCACTAAGAGGGATGGCAGGAGCTGGCTGCTGGGAAAACTTGGAGCACCCAGGCACCTCCTGTTGTTCATGTGTGGCTAGCATGTTGCTGTAGGTCCTAAGATCTTCCCATGACCTCACTGTTCCATTGCCTTAGAATACTGTGACTGCTTAACCTGCCCGCTCTGCTTTCCTGTCTCCCTCTTCCCCTCACAGCTGGGACACAGCCGGGCAGGAGAAGTTCAAATGTATTGCATCTGCCTACTACCGCGGGGCCCAGGGTGAGCAACCGAAAGACGCTGGATACCTCAACCTATGTCATCTGCTTTTTTGTCCTCCAGGAGCCACTGGAATAGTGCTGCAGCCAGTGATTAGGGATGAAGAAGTCCCCTAGAGGACTAGACCCTGCCTGTCTTTGATAGTCACACCTTAGGGAGTCTCAAGTACCAGGTGCAGGCTGCTTCAGGCCCCCAGATTCCAGCTCAGAAAAGAGCATTCTTGTTTAAGAGTCCCGGGGGGTGGGGGGGAAGATGGCATCATACCCCAGGTGACCATGAAGAGAGGCTTTTCCTGTCTTAGTCAGAGGGGCTAGGCCCGAGAGGAGTGACACGTGGACCCAGCAGAGTTGGCAGGTAGCTATTGGGGCCTCAGGGTGGCAAGGAGGGGACTGAGCAGGGATCAAAGTTATCAGAGATGGAAGTGGGGAAACCATCAAAAGTGCGTGTTGGCGCATGCCTTTAATTCCAGCACTTGGGAGGCAGAGGCAGGCAGATCGCTTTGAGTTCAAGGCCAGCCTGGACTACAAATTGAGTCCAGGACAGTCAAGGCTACACAGAGAAACCCTGTCTCAGGGTGGGGGGGGGGCGGGGAAGGGAGGAGGAGGAACAGGAAATGAGCTGTGTGTACCTGAGCTGTGAGTGGAACCTCCAGTATGGCCTCCTCTAGCTGTCACCTCTCCAGGCTGCCTCCCTGGAGCTGGTGGTGTGAGGTGCCAGACATACTGCTGTAAACAGTACTCGCCATGCCCAGCACCGGTAGGATTATCACCAGGCAAAGTGCGCAGGAAACCCTTATCCAGCCTGCTCTTACCCACAGTGGGGCAGCAGAGAGCTGTGGCCTTCCCCTTGGGAGACCAGGGCAGACGCTATGACGAAAGAGCTGACCACAGAGACAGCTTACCGTTTTCTGCCCACAAAAGTCATTTCCTTTAACTGGTGGTTACTAACCCCCATCCTTCAATTAAAAGTCTACCCAGGGTCAGGCCCTAGACTGACAGCTTCTCACAGCAGTGTCCCTCCTGACAGTTTGGGGTATCATCATCACTGATGTACAGATGTGGGAAGCAGAGTCTCCATAGTTACAGCCCTCACCTAGCCCACTGGACCACAGATGGCAGAGGATCTCTTGCCACAGTCCAGTGCTTCAGGGTTTTCTCTGTGCGCACCCCTCCCCCACACTAGGCTGCTAGGTACAGGTTTAGAGGGTTTGGGGGGCTGGTAGGAAGGCAGGTCCAAGAGGCAACCATGGGATGACTCCTCCCTAAGTCTCCACAGTGAGGAAACCCCAGTAGCTCCTTATGATCTGGGAAGATACCTAGGGGAGCCTTTCCCCCAGAACACCGGTTGCTGATTGGCTTTTGGGTTTCCCTGTATATACAGTGATCATCACAACCTTTGACCTCACTGACGTGCAGACTCTGGAGCACACCAGGTAAGTAACCCCAGATCCTGCTCCCTCTGTGTGGCATAGACTCACAAAGCTGCCCAGAAGGGCTCCTAAACTCCAGCCTCTGGGCTGGACCCAAAATGATGGGCCCTTCCTAGCCAGTTCCCCGATTATCCCTAAAGACTCCTCCCCACCTGCTCAGGGCCTCTAGCTGGCAGGCCACACTTGGCTTTGATAGCCTGCTGCCGCCATATTGGAAAGCTTAATTTTGCTTTCTGTTTGCTTTTACATTGGTCCCTAATAATTTCCTAGCTAATCCTTCCTGATAGAAAGTTTTCACTTGCTGTGTTGGGCAAGATATGGGCAACATGACCAATTTCAGAGGGTCCACCCAATGGACCAAAGCCCATCTTCCTTGTGTCTGCCTCAGATATTCACTGCAGCATCTTCCAGGCCCTGTGAAGGAAAGAGGGATGATTTTTTTTTTCCAAGCTGGTACATGGCAGGGGTCTTCATCTCTCCCAAACCAGGATCTTTCTATTCCCAGCTCCATCTGGTCCCAGTGAGGCCCTCGGGGCTCCAGCACCAGCACCCCACTTGTCAGTGTAGGTCAGGGTACCTTCCCTGTACCTCCTGGCTAAGTAAAGTCTCTTGCTTTCCCTCTGTACATCCCAGGCAGTGGCTGGAGGATGCGCTGAGGGAGAATGAGGCAGGATCCTGCTTCATCTTCCTCGTGGGAACCAAGAAGGATCTCTTGGTAAGCAGAGTGAAGCTGGAGGCCCAACCCCAGCTGGCTCCCCAGAAAATACCTGTGTGTGCAGCCTACTTGAGGAACAGCGACCAACACTGGCATGCCTAGTGTTGGACTATGGGCTATGGAATTGAAGAGGATACTCAAGCGCCTATGCTCCCCCTAACAGGCAGGATGACTCATTTCCCTAGCGAAACACTCAAGTGTCAGCTCTGGGCAAGCAGCCTGCCCTGGGATGCCCCACCACAGCCACTTGCTTGGGGTGACGTGAGAAGCAAGGGTGGTGAGAGAGGTGGCCATCCGAGGGACTCCCTGCAAAGAGGGCCAAGAGACCGGGTCAGCCAGGGTTGTTTGTTGCAGTCAGCGGCAGCGTGTGAGCAAGCGGAAGCAGAGGCTGTGCACCTGGCCAATGAGATGCAGGCAGAGTACTGGTCCGTATCAGCCAAGACGGGTGAGTAATGGACCCCACGTGCATTTATCAGCCAAAGACTGCAGGGTACGGAAGTACAGAGAGCAAAGCCGGAAATCCGGGCTCTGGGGAGATGAGACGAAAGGATCTGTAGTGCCTGGCACGTGAGAGATTCCAAGGCTGTGGGAGCTCAGAAACCGGGCCAGTAGTCCTAGCCTCAAGCTCACAGAGACAGTGTGTATCTGGCCACAGACTGGGCACGAATTGAAACTGGAAGTGCCACCTCCAGGCCACCACAGACACCTGGCACTGCCCATGCCCGGGGCCGTCTGCTGCTCTTCCCCATCAATAGCATCCATCTCCCCTACAGCACCCACCCTCCTTGCCCACAGTAACAGCAGGTGCACTGTGGAGCAAGCAGGGTTATTCTGCACAGTTGCACAGGTTCTTCGCTGCACATGGGCAGTGTCCATGTTGGGGACCCATAAGGGGATGCATACAGATCCCACATAAGGGCCAAGAGCACATGGGCAGCTCCTTGAAAGAAGGCACACATCCAAATCCCTGCTTGCTCCAGATGGTGCAAGTGTTCAGTAGCAGCTGATCGGGAGGGAAGGTGCTAGGAAAAGAAGGCTCAGAGGTTCAAGGGAATAGCTTGGGGCGGGGGAGATAGGGATGGGGGTCAGAACCCACTGGGAAGCCAGGTTGCCACCCAGAACTGTATTGCGCCCCTACCCCACCCCGCCGTGGATGGGCTAGTAACTGTGACTGTCAGGGGTGTTCTGAAATCTTCATGGCTGCTCTAGGGGTGGGCTGACCTGGCACTTACCCATAATGCACCTGAGGGCCACTTGAGCCTCACATAGCTATCTCGTGGCCCCCAGGAGAGAACGTGAAGGCGTTCTTCAGCCGTGTTGCAGCCCTAGCATTTGAACAGTCTGTACTTCAGGACCTAGAGAAGAGGCCCAGCGCCCAGGCCCAGGTTGGAGATGGAGATGAAGACTTAATCCGTGAGTACAGAGAGGCCTGGAAGGGGCTGAGGAGCAGGAAAGGCACCGGAAGTCCACACATACCACCCTTAACCTGCCATCTTTGCTGTCCTCTTGGGACCTTTGGGCTGTTAGCCATCTGCCAGGCTCATAGCTTCCATGACCCCCACCTGCCAACTCAGGCACCTGCCCCAGCCTCCCTGCTCTCCACACGGCCTCCTGCTGGGCCAGGCTTAGGCTCCTGTTCTTCAGATGTGTCTTGCCTGCAGTTTACATGACTGGCACAACCCCAAGTGTCCCCTGGGTTCCCCCCCACACACCTCTCTTGTCAGGGTAGAGTAGTCCTTGCCTATTGTCAGCTGTAGGGTACCTGGTTGATGCCATCTTTTACTATCTTTGCAGGAATAGAGGTACCTAAGACCCAGGAGAACAAGAGGCCACCTAGCCTGGGCTGCTGCTAGCTGAGGCCAGCATCAGTGCCATCTACTCCCTGCACACGCGTGGCGTGACATGGAGCCCAAGCTCTACAGTAGATACGCCTCCAAGCTGGAGAAGGTCTAAGTCTCCAGAGCCCAGTCATTTCTCCTTGGCAGGTCAGCAGCCACTGGCTGCTTGCTGGAGCCCCACACTGCCCAGCAGGTTGGGGGTCACCAGGGTGAGCCTTCCTGACAGGGTCTTCAGACAGTCACTATGGTCTAAGAAGCCTTCAAGACTGCAAACTCAGGACACTTCAGGGCTAGCCCCTATCCTTATCCAGTCATATCCATAATCTGCCCTGGACTCCTTTCTTACTGACCCTCCATGAGGCTTCGGAACCCTCGACTTTATGTCCCAAGCACTGAGACTTGTCCGAATAGGCGAGCAGAACTAACCTGCATCTATCCATCTCATCCTTGATGAGAGTTGTCTAGTCAAGAAGACATGGAAGCTGGGCACAGTCACCTCTTATAATCTTAGCCCTCCGGGAGGCAGAAGCAGGTAGATCTCTGTGAGTTCGAGGCCAGGCTGGTCTATGAAGCAAGTCCAGGACAGCCAAGGCTACACACAGAAACTCTGTCTCAAAAAACCAAAAGAAGAAGAGGAGGAAAAGGTGGCGGCCTTGCAGCTTCAGACCTACCTGCCCATTGTCCCTCTATCACAAGTTTTCAGGACTCTTGAGCCCCACCGTTAAGCACAACAGACAAGGCCTATGTGGCCCCCTTGGCAGAGTCCTGCCTCCCTCTGAGATTCCCCATGGTCCTGGCCTGCATGTCAGTGGCTGAGAAGGTAGACCTTTTGCTCATCAGAAGATGCTAAGAGATGACAACGACATGGTATCCCTCTGGCAGCTCATGTTCCCGAGCCTGATACTGCCCCATGCTGTCACCTATCCCCATCCCTGCTGACCTAACTGTCTCTCCAACTGGCCTGTGTACCTCTCTGGACTTGGCATTGGTTCACATAATCTCTGGAGAACCTCGGACATCCAGAATCTAGCATGTCTGACCCCCCCCCCCTCCTGCTCGTCAGCAGGAACATTGCTCGCTACTTAGGTCCAGGTGTCCCCTGACCCCCTCACCCACTGCACATTCCCATAGCTCTGGTCCAGACCCGTGCATCCCTGTCTTACTCCTGCCATAAGAGGGTGGGGACACCCAGCATTCCTAGCTGCTGCATTCCCCCACAAGACAGGATCTCATGGAGCCCATGCTGAGGTAGCCAAGGCTTACCTTGGATTGTATTGCCTTCTGCCTCCCAAGTGCTGGGATCACAGACATGTGCCACCATACCCAGTGACGCCTGCTTCTCAAGGATGCTAAGCATTTGCAGGCAGCCATATTGGTCAGTGCCCTTTTCTAAGTGCCTGGCATGCCACACATTTTCATGTCTTCTCATTAACTCAGCAGTGGCCAAACATCCGAGAACACTGGCATACTTTCCTGCTCAATACCAACATTCGTTAGCCTTATTTTAGTGTGTGCCCCTCCCCCCCTCTCTGAAACAGGGTGTGACTGTGTTCTAGGCTGGCCTTGAGCTCGCAGCAATCCCCCAGCTCCCGCCTCCCAAGTGGCGGGGTTATACACACGAAGCTCCTATTTGGCTCAAAGTCATTTATTCTAAAAACTATAATAAAAACATCTCTTTAAAGGAATGAAATGCTTGGTACTAAACAAGGTGGTAGAGCATATAAACAAAACCACCTCTGCCTTTAAGTCAGTTGTACTCTTTGAAGTAAACATGGTTAACAGTTGATAAAAATTCCTTCTGTGTTGCCCTTCCCCACCCACTCTGGTGCAAACCCCTATGTTGGCTTATTTGTTCAGAGTGCCCTTGTACTGTGCACACTGCCTGATGGGCTACCCAGCCAGTGATCTGCCCTAACCCCTCACTGGGTGCTTGACAGACTGTCCTGTACTTTAGCAAAACGTAGTTTTCTTAGCGTGGACAGGCTGCAGTTCACTTGACTTCCTTGGCTGATTGTGTCCTGCTGTTGTTAGGGTCCACCTATGGTACTTTAGAATTTCCACCGAGGGGGGTGGGGAGGCGTTGTCTGTTTTTTGGTTATAAAATAAAATAAATAAAGTAAAAAA
Source organism: Acomys minous (assembly GCF_964271855.1). Taxonomy (NCBI): domain Eukaryota; kingdom Metazoa; phylum Chordata; class Mammalia; order Rodentia; family Muridae; genus Acomys; species Acomys minous. The sequence continues at coordinate 101,482,635 of NC_140495.1, forward strand.
GCCAACCTATCACTTCCATGTTACTCCCTTTGCTCCACCCACAGCGCCATTGTCATCAGAGATATTATCTTCAGATATGTCAGCATTTGCCAATGGAGGCCCAGGCAGCCTGTGGGCAGGTAGGCAGCTTCCCACAGGCAAGGCCTAGTGAGTAAGCATGTGTTCAAGTACTTCACCAGTGTGCACCCACTTTTCCCAGACGCCCTCACTTCTTCCCACCCACTCTTTCCTTTGTCCCTACTGCTGGAGACACCTCTGGCCTGTCTGCCTTCTAACAGATGAACCAAAGAGCCAGGTCACATCTGAGGTGCTCCCCTGCCCGCCTGCCCCCCCCACCCTATTTTTAGGTCTGGTCCCAGTAGAATCAGGGCCCGGGACCCAGTAGCCTTAACCCTTCAGACTCTCAAACCTTTGCTTCCAGGCAAGTGTTTAGAGCAGACTCTCACCCAAGACCTGAAAGGGGATTTATTTGAATGACACCTCACCCACCCCTGCCTAGGCTGTTTCCTGTATCTGCATGGTGTTGCACAATTCCCCCCACCAGTCATGTGGCCATAGTGAGTCAGGCTCCACAGTGACCAGAACAGGTACTTCATGCTCGGCCACTTGGGTCCTGGTTGCTTGCCTCTACCTTCCTGACTCTGTTATGAACCTCAGTGGCCTCGAGGAGGCCACAGGAATCCAGCCACAATGCTATAGTCTAGGGGACAGAGGCCATTCCCAGATAAGCTTCATTTTCTAGAAGAACCCAGGATGTCTTAAGCCAGAAAAACCATGGTCACCTAACATACATAACCTAACATCTAGAGAGCTGAACAGAGAGGTAGATAGGACTGGTTACATTTATATAGTTATGTGGGAGGTGGGGTGAGAGACACAGACAGACAGACAGACAGACAGACAGACAGACAGACAGATCCACTGTGTTATCTAGGCCAGCCTCAAACTAAACTTCCCTCTCCTCTCTGCCTCCCAAGTGCTGGGGTTACAGGCACGGAGCATCACTGAATATTCAGGAGTTTCTACAGCCTGCTTCTTGCAGTTATTAATCCCCAAATCCACATGACACTCACCATAGGATGTGACCCTACAAAAAGTGCAGGCTGGGGACAAGAAACAGCTCTGTCCACACATAGCTCTAGGCCCTGTGAGGCAGCAGCATGGTGACAAGGAATTCTGGGTGGAGAGTAGACCACAAAGAACATGGCAACATGAGCCAGGCCTGGTGGCGCACGCCTTTAATCCCAGCACTCAGGAGGCAGAGGCAGGTGGATCACTGTGAGTTCAAGGCCAGCCTGGCCTACAAAGCGAGTCCAGGACAGCCAAGGCTACACAGAGAGACCCTGTCTCAAAAAACCAAACCAAACCAAACCAAACAAAAAAGAACATGGCAACAGGGGAGGCATGAGAGCTGGGGCTGGGAATTTTCAGAAGAGTTACCCAGCTTAGAGGTAGCCCTTGCTTTTGTGAACAAGAACTGTATCAAGATGGCCCTGGGCTGCCTTCAGATACTGCCCCCAAAGACAGGCCCCTCCAGAGATTCCAGGGGTCCCTCCAGAGGCTCCCGTGGCTCCTCTGCCATCTGCTGTGGCCTCACATGTCACATCCCATATGTTAGACCTTTCCCCGAGAGAAGTCGATGGGCAGCCATCACACTGTCCCCATCCAGCGCATGTGCAACTCCTTCTTGTTCTTTTCCCCCATAGGCCAATGCATCAGTGGCATTCAGAGCCACCAGCTACCTGAGTCTGTGCGCCAGATGGACGCAGCTTCCTAGGCTGCTGTGGGCCGGCTTCTCACTCAACGTGCCTACCCCTATCCTTCTGGAATACATAATAAAGTCCTGGATCTGGGAGGCAAAGCAGACCTAGGGCTTCTTCCATTACCAGGGGAGGCACCCGGACCTATAGGTTCCTGATGACTGAAAGCGGACCACCGGACCACCTTACTGGCCATCCCCCTCACTAATAGGTTCAGTGCACCCTGCCCTTCCTCTCTCAGTAAAGGCTTCAGACAACAGGAGATTACAGAGGCATAGCTTCAGAAGCTTCATCAATAATTGATCCTGCAGTAGGTGGGCGGAGCTGCTTCAAATGAGAGCCCTGCTCAGTCGTTGGGAACCCGGGCCAGCAACTCCAAAGACAACCCACTGCCTATTTGGCAAAGCTACCCTACCGAGATGCCCGCTGCCTACTATAGGCCAGGGCTTTGTAAGCTTGGAGGAGGTCCACCAGCCGAGCACTGTTCAGCGCAGCATGAACAAACAGAGCTAGAGAGCTGATGCTGTTGTCTCTCTCTCCCTCAAGATGACAACGGGTAACAGATGGATAACACAGTCACATCCCACTTAAAAGAGAGGCTTCCTCCAGCCTCCAGCAGGCGTGGAGATAGGGGTGGTGACTGGGTAGAGAAGGAGCAAAAAAGGGGGCCAAGTTTTCTTTTTCTCGTCATTGTACTGAAAGTTCACTCTAGGGCAGTGGTTCTCAATCCTTCTTAAGGCCGTGACCCTTTAAACCAGTTCCTCATGTTGCAGCGACCCCCACAACCACCACCATAGGATGCTTTCATTGCTACTTCATAACTGTAATTTTGCTACTGTTGTGAGTTGTAATGTCAACATCTGATGTGCAGGATGTATTTTCATTGTTACAAATTGACTCAAAAGGGGTTGCAACTCACAGGCTGAGAGCCACTGTTCTAGGGCCTTGTACATGCTAGCAAGCTGTCTACCACTGAACTCTGCCTGCTTGCCTGCCTGCCTGGGTTTAATCTCTAGCACCAAATAGACCAAGCATGGTGGGGGCATACCTATTTGATACCACGGATGGGCAGTGCCTACCTGAAGCCTCACACAGGCATCCCTGCCTGGCCTTACAATCGGGATCTTTCTCTGAACCCATGAGTGGTCCTCCTCTCAATGCCCATACCTAACCCATCTTGCAAATCCTATGAGCTCCACTCCTAGAACGACCCTGCAAACTAACCCTCTCTCCTGCTCTGCTCACCTTGCTCTCAACCTAGTCTAAGTCAACAACTTCTCCTACCTATGTGGACAGCTGCTACAGACCTATTTTTACTACCACACTGTCCAACTTTCCCAGCCAAAAAAAATACCAAGCAAGTCCCCCTTTGTTTATTGCATGGACTGACCTCGCAGGCCTGATCTGCCAGGAGCACTTAAACACATATTCATTAACCTTCAATGAAACATTCTGTACTTCAGTAAGATGAAGCCACATCTTAGTGCCTGGGATTCACACGGCGAAGGAGGAAGGTACACAGATAATAGAACATGAATTGCAAATGGTGGGAACTTCTGGACCAGGCAGGCTCAGACCTGCCCGATGGCTTTACTGGCCTTTTAAATGAAGCCTAAATCTCTTCCGCGTCTAGAAGGTGCTGGCCCACCTACTATCTCACCTCCTGCTCCCCACACCGACTTCATCTCCTGACTTAGTTGTTCCTCCAACAGCTACATCCCTGAAGCCTCTTTCTTGTTGTCTGTCTGTCCTGCTGTAGCGCCAGCCCACTGCCCAGTTGTCACCTGTCCAGGGCTAGTCTTTCCCCAACTTTTGCCTCATTCGCTACTGACTCAACTCTGCCTGCCTTCTCTCTCAGTCTCTGCCTCTGTCTCTCCCCCACCCCACCCCCACCTCCTCCAGCTGTGCTGCTTCTGGGCCATGCATATATCCCAATTTGACCACTGCTTGCTGAATAACAGTCTGAAAGCTTGCCGAGTTAGGATCTAGCAGGGACAGACTCTCTGTCTCTGCTTACTCTGTCCTCCGAGAGAGAGAAGGACAGATGATGAGAAAGCTCCATAGGAAAAGAAAGAGAGGAAGCGAGGGAGGGAGATGCTCTGAACAGAAAAGGACCAGAAGCTTTGTGTTAATGTTCCTCCCGGGGAGGTCCTGAGGATACAGAAATATCCTTGGGGCCAGAAAAGGCTGTCTGATGGGGGAAGCAAGCCACTCTCTGGGTGTGTCCCTCGCTCAACAAGCAATTCACTGCATCAAGAGAACAGAGTTTGCAAAGTCCAATAAACAGTTTCTGAGTTTTAAAAGCAAATTTATTTATTTATAAAATATTAAAGGCTAGTAGGCTGGTGCCTAAACATAGTCCCAGCTGCTCAGGAGGCCGAAGCGAGAAGTGGATCGCTTAAAGTCCAGAAGTATAGGCTCTCATCTCAAAATAAACGAATGGCTGAGTAAATAGGAAATATTTAAAGTATACGGAGCAGGAGTGTACTTCAGTGGAAGAGAGGTTGCCTAGCATGTAACAATGTCCTGGGTTCAAACTCCTAGCATCCCACCCACCAAAAAAACATACAAAAATATTTAAAATATAACTGAATTGAGGTCTGTGAGCCAAGAGCTACCATATTAATGGATGGCGCCACCCTCCTCCATCAAAATACTCCTCGCTGTCCCACACATTAATGGGAGCCTACTGGAAACCAAAGGAAGGACTCAATCAGCAAGGGAAAAAAGAATTTTGTCTTTGGAAGATTCTTTATTGGGGTGGCCAGGACACAGAGTTCCAGAGGCTTGAGTCCTTCTCATTTTGCCTGGCCTACTTATTGAATGCCTCCATCAGAGCAGTACAGGCAGCAATCAATCAGCTAGTATTGATTGTGACCCTTTGAGGTCATGACTTCTTTTTCCCCCCCTCCTCCTCCTCTCTGTCTTTCTCCTCCTCTTCCTCTTCCTCTCCTCTTCCTTTTTTTCTCTTTCCTTTTCTTTTTTTCTTTTTCTTTTTCTTTTTTCTTTTTTTTTTTTTTTGGTAGTGTTGGGGATTGATCCACGGGCTTGTCTTGCCAAATAGGACCCCTACCCTTGAGCCACGCCCCCAGCGAGGAGCAGGCTCTTTTAATATTCATTTTAAAGGTGAGTCTACTGAAGAAGAAAACCTCGTTCACTACCGTGTTCTAGGATGCCTGCCCTTTTTTGTTTGTTTGTTTGTTTGTTTGTTTGTTTCACTGACCCCAAAGTCAGGTCACCAGCAAAACCATTTCTTCTCAGCAACTGCGTTGTTTTACTGCTCTGCTAGGCCAGAGAGGTGAGATAGGCGGGGGAAAATGAGGAAACAAATTAAAGCGATCTACAGAGGGCAGCAGCGAGCTGCACAGCGCTCAGAGTTCCTAAGTCGCTGGGCTCCAAAGCTTGCTGCACTACCAAAGTCAACACCAAATCCTACATGGGTGCTGACAACGTCCGACACAAGAGGACGAAGATGAGTTCCAGGGAGGGGAAGAGAATCACGGAGCCCACCCGGTCTAAGTCGGGAAGACCTTGTTCATCTTGGCTGCTGGTCCTGGTCTATTTCTATTTCTCTAGAAAAGCATGTGATAACTGTTTACAGCCAAGGAAATCACAGCTTGTGGAGGCAGGCTTGTTTGTTTGTTTGTTTGTTTGTTTCCCTCAATGCTCCAGAAACTGAGGCACGGAGAGGGAAGAGTGGTCAGAACTCAAGCTGTTCTTCAGTTTAGTTTCCTTTCAGCTCACGCAGCAGGCTGGCCCGGATTTCATTTTGTATTCAGGAGACTCCCTACAGAGCGCTTAGCTGCCGCCTGCCTCAGATCCCTAAGCTTCCTTGGGAACCGTTAAAGATTTCCTAACTTCCACTCAGCTGTAGCTAAGAGCTGTGTGATCCCTTCAGAGAAAGAAAGGGACCCCGAAAATACTACACCGGCCTCTGGAGGTCAGGACTCAGGAAGGGGGAAGCAATGAATGTGCTGAGGGAGAGAAAGCCCCATTTATCACTCACTGTAAAGGACAACTGTGTGGTGTCGTCACCCACCTCAGTTCTCCAACATCAGAGGCTTGCTGGCTGACACAAATGGGCTGCTGGCATGAGTGACCCAGCCTGGCTCTGGCTGACTCATTGGATGACCTGCCCTGGTTGATTTCTCAGTCGTTTTGGGCCCTGCTGGGTGTTCTCTGGTGCTGCCAGCACCGAAGTTGGACGGGGTCCCGGCTGTGCACAAATGAGGAAGGAGATACTTCTGTTCTAGGTGTGAAAAACTAGCCAGAGCCTAGGCAGTGGAGGAAGCGCTCGGAATCACCCGGTCTGGGGCGCCCCCGTGGCGGTCCAGAGTGGGATTAGACTGCTTAGCTGCAGTCCTGGTCTGTATCAAGGACTCAGTGCTCCACTCGCGGCGCGGTCCCTTTAAGAGGCGCGCCCGGCCCCCGTCAGCCGCTCCGCGGCCACCGCCCCCCGGTCCTCCCCTTCCTGCAGCGTTGAGTGCGGGCCGGGGCGGGAGTGTGGTGAGGGCTGGTCCGGCTGATCGCAGCGCCAGCCAGCAAGGCTGCGGGGCGGCGGAGCTACGGGGCTACGGGGCGGGGCGGGAACCGGAGGTGAGGAGCCCGCGGGGCGGCGAGCCTGGGCCCGGGGCAGCCCTGCTTTGCAAAGACCGGCTCCCGCCGCCGCGCGCGCGCGCCGCGGAACCCCGCACACAATAGCGGCGTGCGCAACCCCGCGCCCTTCCCCCCCGCCCGCGCGCGCCCCCCGCCGCACCGCCGCCGCCGAGCCTCCCACCTCACCTGCGGCCCCGGGGGGCGGGCATTGTTCACCGCCGCCGCCGCCGCTGCGGGGCCATGGGAGCCGCCGGGTGCCCCGGGCCGGGCCCGGTGAGAACGGCGTGCCGCCGCTGAGGCGGGCTCCGGCTCGCGGCTCCGCGGCGCAGGTGAGCCGGCCGCGCCATGGTGGACTCCGTGGGCTTCGCCGAAGCGTGGAGGGCGCAGTTCCCGGACTCGGAGCCGCCGCGCATGGAGCTGCGCTCGGTGGGTGACATCGAGCAGGAGCTGGAGCGCTGCAAGGCCTCCATTAGGCGCTTGGAGCAGGAGGTGAACCAGGAGCGTTTCCGTATGATCTACCTGCAGACGCTGCTGGCCAAGGAGAAGAAGAGCTACGATCGGCAGCGCTGGGGTTTCCGTCGCGCAGCGCAGCCCCCGGACGGCGCCGCCGAGCCCCGAGCGTCCGGCTCGCGCCAGCCGCCCGCACCCGCCGACGGCGCAGACCCGGCGCCCGTCGAGGAGTCGGAGGCACGGCCGGACGGAGAGGGGTCACCGGGTAAGGCACGGCCGGCGTCCGCCCGCAGGCCGGCGGCGGCTGCTGCTGCTGCTCCGGCAGAGCGGGACGACCGAGGGCCCCCCACCAGCGTGGCGGCGCTCAGGTCCAACTTCGAGAAGATCCGCAAGGGACCTGCTCAGCCCGGCTCTGCGGACGCTGAGAAGCCCTTCTACGTGAACGTCGAGTTCCATCACGAGCGCGGCCTGGTGAAGGTAAACGACAAAGAGGTGTCCGACCGAATCAGTTCTCTGGGCAGCCAGGCCATGCAAATGGAGCGCAAAAAGTCCCAGCAGAGCGCCGGGCAGGGCCTGGGGGAAGCACCCAGACCCCATTACCGCGGACGCTCCTCCGAGAGCAGCTGCGGCCTGGACGGTGACTATGAGGATGCCGAGTTGAATCCCCGCTTTCTGAAGGACAACCTAATCCATGCCAACGGCGGCAACAGGCCCCCTTGGCCGCCCCTGGAGTACCAACCCTACCAGAGCATCTACGTCGGAGGTATGATGGTGGAAGGGGAGGGCAAAGGCCCGCTCCTGCGAAGCCAGAGCACTTCGGAGCAGGAGAAGCGCCTCACCTGGCCCCGCAGGTCTTACTCCCCCCGGAGTTTTGAGGACAGCGGAGGTGGTTACACCCCGGACTGCAGCTCCAATGAGAACCTCACCTCCAGCGAGGAGGACTTTTCCTCTGGCCAGTCCAGCCGCGTGTCACCGAGCCCCACCACCTACCGTATGTTCCGGGACAAGAGCCGCTCACCCTCGCAGAATTCGCAGCAGTCCTTTGACAGCAGCAGCCCCCCGACGCCACAGTGCCAGAAACGGCACCGGCAGTGCCAGGTTGTGGTGTCTGAGGCTACCATCGTCGGTGTCCGCAAGACAGGGCAGATCTGGCCCAGTGACGGGGACAGCACCTTTCCGGGGGAAGCAGGTGAGTGCCTGTGTGGGCGTACTTGGACCTCTTTTGGACTCTTTAACTAGGTTGGCATGGGAGAAATCGGTACTTTTTGGCGTGATTTTCAAGTGCTTTTGTGCCTCTTTGGCCCTGCGCCTGAGCTAACTCCACCCCCTTCCTCCTGAAGGCAAATGGGATGGGGGCGGGGGAACATAGGGGAATGGCTGGTGGCTTGCTCTCTTGGTTATAAATCTAGTGCAGGTGGGTTTTGCGGAGGTACCGGGACAGTAAACTCAGCGTCATCTTGATCGGCCACCTAAGAGCATCTCCTTTGAGTGGGGTGTTCAGTGCGGGTTCTCCAGAACCTGCCTCCTGGGTGTGTTCTGGTCTTGGAGTGGTTATGTGACACGACCCGGGAACCCAAGAGTCGCAAGCTGCTTCGAGGTCTTAGATGTGTCCGACTCGCTTGTGAGCAAGTGAGAGCAGGTGAGGGCAGGGAGTAGAAGAAAGTTAAGGGGAGCTCTGAGGCGGGAGACCAGTGAAAAGCAAAAAGTTGAAGATTCTATGTGGTGCTAACTCCTCAGAGCAAGTGAGAGCAGGTGAGGGCAGGGAGTAGAAGAAAGTTAAGGGGAGCTCTGAGGCGGGAGACCAGTGAAAAGCAAAAAGTTGAAGATTCTATGTGGTGCTAACTCCTCATCTTCCTAAATGTGTTTGGCTTGGATAGGTTTCGCCCATCCTTACTCACCCGTAGACTCCTCAGTCCGCTGCCACTGGTTTTTGTCTGTCATTCTTGTCCTTTTTGTGCCGCGGGGATTCAAACCCAGCGCCTTACACACTTGGGGCATGCTTCCACCACTGAGTTACATCTCCAGGCCACCTTCTTTTCTGGGTCCTCCAGGGTGCCTCCTTGGTTTTCCTAAGGATGAGCACTCAAACAGGCTTCTAATCCATCCTCTGTCACCAGCCAGAAGATGAAACAGTAACTTCTTTGCTGGCCCACAGGCACGGGTTGGATATGTGGAGTTAGTGGGACTAGGTTTTGATGTTGAGGTCCAGGCAGAATTTTCAGTTGGAGTAAGGTGGGAGGGGTGCCCGCAGGCATAGATTTGGGGGTGTACAGCTGTCAGGAGTCTCTGGGAGCCTTTGCCTCTGTTGGGCTGATCTGGTCTTTTGCTTCAGTGATTTTTTTTCCCCCTCTGCTGATGGATTTGCACGTGCCTCATTTGTCAGAATCCTCTTGAAAAAGTGAGGCTATTTTTGGCTCTATTAAGCTGCCTTTTTGTGCTCAGCATTCTGTCCTGCTTAGGTACCTCCCCACTCGCTGATCTTCCATCTCGCTTGCCGGTGGTGGTGGTGGCGGTGTGAGGCTGGACCCACCTGCCTGTACCCTGGTCCAGCTGCGTTCAGTGTCTCGGATGAAGGAATGACCCCTACAGGACTCAGAAGTTTGTTCTGTAAGGCATATCAAACAGCTCCTTCCAGGCCTGGAGGATTGCCCAGTAATTACTGGTCACCAGCCATGTCCAGGCAGCTGTGTGTGGCGAGGTGAACTCCCTTGAGCTGGCCTTTGGAGCTGTGGTGATTGGGGTCATTGTTAATAATGAAGAACATGAAAGGCATTCATGGAGACCTATTCTCTTGGTGCTAGGGAACTCTGAGTTTCCAGAAAGGTGAGCCTAGCCTTTCCTACACCTAGGAAATGGCCCAGGTATGGAGATGGCCGTATTGCCCTCCACATAAAAAATCAGACCCAGTGTAAGTCAGAGCAGGTAAAAGTAGGATTGAGAAGGAAGTGGGGGCCTCAGAGGATTATGGGAAATGGCTTCGAAGTTAATTTCCTATTTTAGAACTTTCTGGATCTTTCTTCCACTATCCCAAAGCCCCACATTCTCTCTTACATTTTTTTTTCCCCCTGAAGCATTCTGTTGTGTCTTTTTGAGATAGGGTCTCCTCCCCTTGAAGCTCCATCCAGCCTAAAACTTGTTATGTGGACCAGTGCTGGCCTCCAGTTTACAGGTGAACTCCTGCCTCCCAAGTGCAGAGGTTACAGGCGTGCACCACATCTGTCTCCCTCAAAAACGCCTCCCTCTCTCTTACCTCTCTCTCCCTCTCTCTCTTTCTATGTACTTTTGAGCCAGGGTCTTACTATGTTGCCCTGGCTGCCCTGGCTTTGTAGACCAGGTTAGCCTCTCAAATCACAAAGATCCACCTGTCTCCTCTTCCTGAGTGTTGGGATTAAAAGCGTGTTCCAACGTGCAAAGTGTCCTTAGACCCTTTTAATAATTAAGATGGAACAACGCGAGCTAAAAGAGCCAAGGGCTGAGGTGTGGCTTAGTGATGTGAAACTCTCGGTTCTTCTCCAGTACCACAAGAAACAGACAGCAAGTGAGAGCGCTCGTAAGCAGGGCTTACATTATTTCTTGGACCATTTTGTACCAGTTAACATTTTCATCATGCTTCAAGGTTTACAGCAAAAATGAATAGGTGGTATAGAGATTGCTCATATGCCCTGTGCCTCCAAACCCACTTCCAGTGTTGCCAGCATCCTCCATTAAAGGGGGGTACATTTGTGACCATTCAGAAACTGACATAGACATGTCATTATCACCCACAGTGCATGATCTATATTAGGGCTATCTCTTATTGTTGTACACTGTGTGCGTTTAGTTCTTTTTGGCTCAGACTCGCCCAGCTGTTTTAGCCCAAACGTTTAAACTGTGTGCTGAGGATTTGTCTGTCTCGTATGGGAGGGAATAGAGTCCCTGCCGCTGCTCAGCCGTCCGCCTCTGTTAGGGCTACGTAGTGATGCTCTGGGACCTACTGGCCTAAAAGGAACAACACGGAAAATTACAGTGTATGCATATATGGGGGTGGAGGGAGGGCACGTTAATGTCCTGTCGTGGCGGGCACCGTGGCCCAGCTCTTGTAACCCTCAAGTCCCTTTGGGTGAGTTTCAAGGGATGATAAAGGAGGGAGCTGGAACCATCATCACCCAGTGCTCTGTGCTGCCGGCCATGACAAGGTCCTTCCTTCACGCAGGACCTCTCGTGAGCTTTTCCATCACCTGGTGCCGGGCTGCCCACCGACAGATAAGGCGGCTACCAAGAGGTAGCAAAAGCTGAAACGTCACACGCCCTGCCTTGTGGTACCAGGCCCTGTTCTTCCTGGTGCCTCCACCTGAAGATTATAACGGGGAGGGGGGTGTTTGGGGTCCCTTGTGCCTTCACACCTATGAGGGTGAAAACAGACAGCCATGGGCCCTTCTGTATGCAGAACCCTTCCCATGGTCCTGTGTAGGCTACAGAGGAGGAGAGGTGGCCTTTGCCTCCTGGGGATGCTGGGTATATCCATGCTTAGAGGGAAGAGAGATGGGGACACGCACCGCTTTCTTGGTGTATTAGCGAAGACGCTTGGTGGCATACGCCTTTAATGTCCAGGCTTGGCCCTAAACTCCTGAGCTCAAGCAGTCATCTTCCAAGTTGCTGGCTGGTACTGTTGGCACTCAGGAGGCAGAGGCAGGCAGATCTCTGTGAGTTCGAGGCCAGCCTGGTGTACAAAGAGAGTTCCAGGACAGCCAGGGCTACAAGAGAAACCCTGACTCAAACAACAACAACAACAACAACAACAACAACAACAACAAAAGACAGGGTCTCACGGTATAGCCTAGGCTGGCTTTGAACTCCTTATCCTCCTCTATTTCTCTGCTCGGATTATAGATTTGTTTTAACTAAAAGGATACACATGATAGAAAATGTACCCTTTCATTTAGGGGATCTGAAGTAGGATTGTGAGTTTGAGGCCAACCAGAGTTACATAGAGCTTATCTCAAAAAAAATTTTTTAATCTTTTTTTTTTTTTAAAGAAATAGAAATAGAAAGCGTTTATCAAAGGGAAAGCAAGACCGAGAATAGAAGTGGGCTAATGAGCTAAGGGAAACCATGTGCCCATAGCTGGACTCTCTGTTAGCTTGACACAGGGTCTCCCTGTGTAGCCCTGACCGGCAGTGAAGACCAGGCTGGGCCTCCAGCTCAGCCGTCTGCCTGCTTTTGCCTTCTCAGGTGCTGGAGTAAGATAGGCATGCACCACCAGAAAAAAAAAAAAAGAAAGAAAAATTTAAAGTGACAAACACAAAATATTTACCTTCTTAGTCTGTTCTGACCGTTTTTAAGTATGCAGTTCCGCAGCACCGAGTACGTTCCCATTGTGCACCTGTCATTACCACGGAAACTCTGTCCCTGGTAGAGAGACAGTGCATTCTGCACCCACTACATGACAACCCCACTTGCCTTTCTATGAAGTTGAAGGCTCTAGGTGACTCACACTGGCACAGTCACACGCTGTTTGTCTTTTCCACGACTGGCTTGTTTCTCTTAAGTATAATGTCCTTGGTTTTTACCCACTTTATAGCACGGACTCAAGTTGTTCATCTCTCTACTTATCTATATTTGATAATATATCTGGCTCTGAACTCCTCATTCATATATATAATATTATATGTGTGAGATTGCATGTCTTACTGTGTTGCCCAGGCTGGCCCTGAACTCCTCATTCTGTCTGTCTGTCTTTATATGATTTAAAACATCACACACACACACACACACATACACACACACACACACAGAGAGAGAGAGAGAGAGAGAGAGAGAGAGAGAGAGAGAGAGAGAGAGAGAGAGAGAGGTTGATTGATTGATTGATTTAAGGTCTTACTATGTTGTCCAGGCTGGTCCTAAACCCCTGAGCTCAAGCTTGTACTATTGATGCACCTCACCATGCAAGACCCTTCCCTTCTTTAGATCTGAAGGGTATATAATTCAAACATCTACCCCTTCCCTCCCTGTAACCTATTATAGGTGTGCCCCTTGTGGGGGTGTGGGATGGTTTGGTTTTGGTTTTTCTGGGGCTCCGGCCCAGGGGTTTTCATGCTAAGCCTGTGCTCTCTTTCCAAGCTGCTTCTCAGTTCCTGTGTTTCTCCATGGCTCTCAGTGTGTTGTCATCTTTCTGTTGAGCACTGACCCTTACCCTTTGGGCTCTTGTATTGGTGCCAGAGTGACCCCTTGTTGTCTTTTTTCTTGGGTGATTGACCGGAAGGTAACTAACTGGTTTGAGTGGGTAACTGGACCATTAGCGGTCACAGAGGACTTTTGTTGGCTCAGTCCTGGCCTGTTTAGACCAAAGCCCATGACTGCCTCCGGATGGAGTGCAGGCTTCCTTTGAGCAGAGGTAGAGTTAGGGTGATCCAACAGGTAAAAAGACTATAATATTTTATAAGCACTCGCTGCCTCTGGCAGGCTGAGGTTTGGGGAACAAACAGAATGAAGTATTCTGAAACTCTTCATTAAAGGAGCAGAGAGGGCTGTTGAGTTGCTTGGGATGGGGGAACAGGCCTGCCCTGTGAATCTCTGATTAATCTTTTGCCTTTGGCTTTAGGAGCCACGTCTCCTCATTGGCTGAGAGTCCTATGGCTAGGGAGGTCTGTGTGTGTGACTGCAGCCTCCACTAGGACGAGGAGTCCTGGCAGCCAGGCGTCTGCTGAACCTACTAGATCTAGCAGTGCTGGGCCCAGCCTGCAGCTTCCTCCTGTGGGTTGAGAGGGCTGTGTTCAGAGTGAACCAGTAGGTGTATGGGAAGTGTCCTCCGCTTGTTAAGTAGCAGGTTCAAGATTTGGCTAAGGTGGTGTTTTTGTCTGAAGGCTTAAAGGTGAATAGTGCGTTAATTAAAGCCCCGGGAGTTCCTCATCCTGCTCAAATCCAATGGCTTCAAGGAGATGTGCTTTTCTTTGGAAAACGTACTCATTTTAGTTGGAGTAGGTTATTGTAACCTGTTTATCATTTTTAGGGTAAAATACACATAATAAAATGTGCAGTTTCAATCTCTGAGAAGTTAATCAGAAATCAAACCCAGGATATTGTGTGAGCAAGGTAAACAACTCTGTGGCCGAGCAGATCTGTCCAGGGGCTTATCGTACAACCATCACCAGCAGTCACCTACAATACTTTTTTTTGGGGGGGTGGGTGGGTCTGAGACTGATGGAGGAGGCCATTGCTAAGCACGGGTTCTAGCCCTGACCTCCAGTCCTCTCTTTCCACCTGTTTCTCCTTCTAACAGAAACTGTATCCATTTAAACAACACTTTATTCTCCTTACCTCCAGCTCCTGGCAGCCAGGATTCTACCTTTTGTCTCTGGGGATTTGCTTATCCCGGGTATCTTACGTAAATGGAATCCTATACTATTTGTCCAGTGTCTAGTGCACCTAATTTAAGTATGGCTTTAAAAATTCCCTGGGGCAGCATTCTCACCCTTCACTCCCTAGCCGCAGGCCCTGTCACAGGTGTGTTTTCTTTAGGAAAACACCTGTTGCTGGTGGTTTTCCTGTTTCCCCTGGCTCTCCCACCCACAGTGGTTCAGTGTGTTAATCGGCAGTCAGCTAATGCTGTTACATAACAAAATACCCCAGGCTGGGGTAGACAAAACAACAAAATGTATTTTCTCACACTGCTGGAGGCTGATGTGAATAAGGTGCTCAAAGAATTCCCTCCAAGGCCTGTCTCCCTGCAGTTGGTTGCTACCTTTTCTTTCTTTCTTTTTCTTTCTTTCTTTTTTTGTGGATTTTCTTTTTTTTAATACCATTTTTTTATTAATTCATTCATATTACATCTCAATTGTTATCCCATCCCTCATCCCTTGTATCCTCCCATTCCTCCCTCCCTCCTGCTTACCCCCTTACTCCCCTCCCCTATGACTGTGACTGAGGGGGACCTCCTCCCCCTGTATATGCTCATAGGGTATCAAGTCTCTTCTTGGTAGCCTGCTCTCCATCCTCTGAGGGGCACCAGGCCTCCCCATCGAGGGGACGTGGTCAAATATGGTGCACCCGAGTTCGTATGAAAGTCAGACCCCACTCTCCACTCACCACTCAACTGTGGAGACTGCTCTGTCCATTGGTTAGATCTGGTTCTGGGTTTGAAGTTTACTGTACATATTGTCCTTGGCTGGTGCCATAGTTTGAGCAGGACCCCTGGGCCCAAATCCACCCGTCATAATGTTCTTCTTGTAGGTTTCTAGGAACCTCTGGGTCCTCTTTTTGGTGGCTTTTCAAGACAGGGTTTTCTCTGTGTAGCCTTGGCTGTCCCAGACTCGCTTTGTAGACCAGGCTGGCCTCGTGAGCTGCCACGCCCGGAGACCTTTTAAATGCCTTTCAGTGGTGTTTTCTTTCTGGCAACTCTGGACGGCTGAACTTATCTTTCTTAGAAAGACAGCAGACTGCTGAAATGACCCCATAGTTTACTAAATCTTTTTTAAGCTTTTGAGATTATAATATAATGACATCATTTTCCCTATCCCCTCCCTCCCATCATATGCTCGTTCACACTTGTGGTCTTTTTCTTGTGTGTGTGTGTGTGTGTGTGTGTGTGTGTGTGTGTTCCTAAATACATACAACCTGCTTATTTTGCATGATGTTACATGCATGCATGTTTTCAGGGCTGACCGTTTGGTATGAGATAAGCCGTTGGTGTGCTCTTTCCTGGGGAAGACTATTTCTCATGCTCTCGGCATTCCTTACTTGCCTGTCGTTATTCGTCTAAGGTTGAGACCTCTGGTCCCCCCACCCCCAGGCCCATCCACATTATAACATTGTCTATATGTTGCTGACCTTGTTAGGCTCTTGTTTTGGCAGCCATGTTGGTGAGACTCTGTGGGTGTAGCTTCTGATGTTTCTAGGAGACACAGTCTCACAGCAGACTCCTTGACCCTGTAGCTCCCTGAACCTTAGATGCAGGAATGTGTCGCGGACGTAGCAGTTGGGACCGAGGGACACACATCTGTATTTTGATTGGTTATGGTTTTCTGTAATGGCATCTGTCTGGCTGTTGGAAAAATAGCTTTCCTTGATTTAGGATGAGGACTAGACCCTGGAGAACAGTCAATTCGCTAGTTTTTTTTAAAAAGCCTGAGGAACTGAGGGTCAGGACTTCATACAGAATTTGTGAGGTGCAGGGTTCAAGTCCACAGAGGAAATTTGTCATAGCAAAGAGAAATGGTGCGCAGACTGGTTTCCAATAGCAGTTATAGGATGAATTCGAGTAAGTGTGCAGGCCTGGGGATCAGTTCAGTTGGTAGAGTGCTTGCCTACTGTGTAGAAGGACGTGGGCTCAATCCCCGTTATCACAGAAACCAGGCATGCCTGTGATGTCCGTGCTCAGGAAGTAGATAGAGGTAGCAGGGCTAGAAACTCAAGATCATCTTTGACTACCTAGCAAGTTCAAGATCAGCCGTCAGGAAAAAGTAAATAAAGCTCTGTGTAGTATCAGGCGACGGGTGGTTGGTATGAGCTATCACCGAGCCAAGGAAAGCCACAAGCGAATGCTTCATGAGCCCCACATCTCTGGTCACTTAGTAAGTTGTTGACCAGACAGGTCATTGTTGGGGGTCCTGTCTGCTGAGCTATAGTTTCCTTTTCTTCCTTTTTGTTTTTGTTTTTGTTTTTGTTTTTTGTTTTTTTGTTTTTTTGAGACAGGGTTTCTTTGTGTAGTCTTGCCCATCCTGAACTCCCACTGTAGACCAGCCTGACCTCGAACTCACAAAAGATAAGGCTGCCTCTCCCTCCCTGAGTGCTGAGACTACAGAAGTGTCCCACCGCTCCTGGCTTAGTTTTCTTTTTCCTTTTCCTTCTCCTTCTGTCTTTGTACCTGTTTCTTTGTTTTTGAGACAGAGTCTTAACTAGGTAGCCTGGCCTGGACAGTGCTTTCCCGCTGATCTATATCTGTCCTTAGAATTATTACTTTTACTTTGAGAAGCAGTAACAGTAATTTCGTTATAACTTTTCACTGGGTCCTCACCCCATGCCTCCTCCTGTCCCTGCCACCCCAGCACTGGGACTGGAAGCCTGTGTCGCCTATGCTCGCTCCTTTGTGTAGGTGCTGGGGAGTGAATGAAGCCTTCATGCGGGCAAAGCGTTAACGTACCCTCTCCCCCAGCCCCCTGAAATCGTTATTAGCACAGCCTTTTCCACACGGCTCTGTTTATCTCAATTTACACGTCTCCCAAGGCAGCCAGCCGCCCTCTCCCGATCCAGAAACTCAAGGGTATTTATTGAACATCGGGTACATACCTGGAAGTGTCCTCTGAGAAATTCTCTTGCTTTTCTTGTGAATTTAGTGAAAAACTTTTTTTTTTAACCACCTACATGGACCTACGTGGATGGCTGTACCCCCTTTTAAAACCAACCAAGAAAAACCCCAAACCCTTCATGATACCGACGCGTTTTTCTGCGCGCGTCTTTCTTAAACTGTGGGTTAGCCCTTATGTCCTGTTAATCCTGAGTCTGACTGGCTTCCTTTTTTAAGGAGACAAGAACCTTAAGACAAAGGCAGAACATGCCCTACTTCTCTGTCCTATGGGATGTGCCGTACTTGGGATCCTCACGTAGAGCTTGTCCGGTCTTTCTGTGTCTCAGGCACCATGAGTGTGACAAAAGTGAAATGAGGCTCCGTCTTTTTTATTTCTTTCTTTCTTTATTTTTAATTTTTAAGTGTTAGTGTATTTTGCCTTTATATGTGTGTGTATATCACATGCATGCTGGAGCCCGCAGAGGCTAGAAGAAGACATCAGGTCCCCCGTAACTGGAGTTGCATATTATTGTGAGCTACCATGTATGTATGGGCCGAGAGTTGAACCTTAGTTCTCTGGTAGAACAGCAAGTGCCCTTGACCCCCTGAGCCATCTCTCCAGCCATGCGGCTCCATCTTTAAGGTTTTGGTTTGCTTAGACCCTTCTGTGCTGGCCAACCCCCCCTTAATCCTATCTAATAAGTAGTGGATTTTCTGGGGTCTAACGATGCGGGTTCCTTTAGGAGTGAAACTGCTTCAGCCTTGGAGACGACCTGGCTGTTATGTTTTTCTTCTCTGCCGACTGACTGTTGAACCTCCCCTGCTCAGCTCTAGAGCTCTCTTGAGTCCTGCTAATCTAGTGTCTTGGATTCTGGCTCTTGCTGCTGTGCCCTGAGAGCTTCTGGCCCCCAAGGGAAGAGCAGCTTATCCAGCACAGAGCCTGCCTGTGCTGGAGCTGGGAGACTCAGATGCTATTTACAAAATAAATACGATTTCTTTGGAGGCAGTTTCACGGGCCCTTGGACCATCCTCGTGAAGTGGCTATAGCGAGATCGTTATCATAATTATGTACTGTTGAGGGTGAGTGAGGCCTGCACAGACGCCTAGGATATAACCTGGCTAAGGTCAAGGCATTTGTGAAGGAGCTGAGTGGCGCTGTTAGTCACACACGACACAGGGTGACTCCTGGGGTATAAGGCACCTTGATCGGTTGCCTGACCAGAGTAGGCCCTCCCTGCAAATCTTTTTAGTTTGGTAGGAAAACAGTGCTTGCTGTAAACCTGTTGCTACCATGGAAACATCTGGTCAAGGCTTTCAGGAAGATTTGAAGGCGTGAGCCACTCCGAGGCGTCATTCGTCTTCTCTTATTTTACAGATTTCCAGGGAAAGAGGTTCCTTCCTCTCCTCGCTTCCCATTCCCTCTCTTCCCTCCCATCCTCCTTTCTCTTTTTTTTGTAGTGCAGAGCATCCCTTAAGTCCCCAGTATACTGAGCAACTGCTACACCGCTGAGGTATATATATGTATCCCAGCCCATTCTGATTCCCAGGTGATGAACGGCATTACGTAATAAGGATGGAACCCTTGTGACTGAGATAAGTGCCCTCTTAAAAGAGACCTCAGAGAGCCAGGCAGCCCCCTTATTCTTTCTGCCATGTGAGGACGAAGCAGGAAGCTTAAGCAGGACGCGGAACCTTAGTAGACATGGTCCCCAGTGGACTTCCAGTGTCCAAAATGGCGAGGAAGTAAGTTTTGGTTGTCCACGAATAAGCCATCAAGTGGATGGCATCGTTATGGGAACCCGACGGGACTAGGTATGCTTCTCAGCCTGATATGCATTTCTGCTTTGTAACTCCTAAATCAAAGCCAAATGTGTCATTTGGGGTCAGGCCTCAAACATATCAGACCAGAAGACTAAGGCCCTGTACCAGCATCAGCGGAGCCCAGCACAGAATGAGCCTCCTGGGATAGGGTGGCCTTCTTTGAACCACCTGGCCTTGTGACTTTTGGGGCCTTGTAAGTTGGGTTTTGATAAAAAAACCAAGACATTCCCTTCTCCCACCAGGGACCCCTTCTGCCAGTTTGTAGAGGGAAAGCTTTGAGCCACTTAAAAAAGATGATTACAAGGCTTTCATTCATTTATTGATATTTATTTATTTAAGTGCGTGCATGCATGCTTGTGCGTGTGCATGGCATGTGTATGTTAGAGGACATGTCTGCAGAGCCATTCTCTCTCACTGCCTTGTAGGACCAGGAGCCAGGGATCAAACTCAGGCCAAGTGTCACAATTCGCTTCAGCCGTCAAACTTGACACAAACCTGGAGTCGCCTGGGGAGAGGGGTCCTTCAGCTGAAGAACGGCCTCCATCAGACTGTGTCACATCTGAGGCGTTTTTCTCCTTTGCCATTTGATGTAAGAGGGCCCAGCACACCATGGGCACTGCCATCCGTAGGTGGGTGAGCCTGAGCTGTATAAGAATGCTAGCTAGCTTAAGGGGCCGGAGAGATGGCAGCTATGAGCACTGACTGCTCTTCCTGAGGACCCAGGTTCAATTCCCAGCACCCACATGACAGCTCACAACTGTCTGTAACTCCAGTTCCAGGGGATCTGATACCCTTACACCAGTGCACATAAAAATTACACATAGTTAAAAAAAAAAAAGGTGTGGTGGTGCATTCTTGTAATTCCAGCACTCAGGAGGCAGAGGCAGGTGGATCTATGTGAGTTGAAGGCCCAGCCTGGTCTACAAAGTGAGTCCAGGACAGTCAGGGCTACGCAGAGAAACCCTGTCTCAAAACCAAACCAAAACAAGACAAAAAGAACGCCAGAATGCCAGCTTAACAAGCCAGAGAGAGAGCTTATGCGCAGCTTTCCTCCTCGGTTCTGCTTCAAGCTCCTGCCTCAAAGTCCCTTACTTGACAATGCACTGTGACCTGTAAGATGACATGAACGTTGTGTTCGGTTATGATGTTCATCACAGTAAACAGAACATCGGGTCTGCACTCAGGCACCTCTGCCCGCTGAGCCATCTTCCAGCCCTATTGTGAGGCCTTTACATAGGAAGTCAATAGTGTAGTAGCTATAGACTGCCTTACTTTAGCAAGCAGCCAGGGGTCGGGAGAAGTTTACGTTGCTGATGCTCTGGCATATCCGGGTGTGGTCTGTATGGACCACTGCTGTAAACTGTAGCAGGCTATCGGGGCAGCCTGAATTTTCTCTTGTCTCAGTGACGTTGCGGTGCCCAGGAGCCAGAAGAGTTGTGTGTGTGATGTTCATGTAGAGACTTGGGAGCATTTGGACCGGCTGAGCCCCCGGTGAGGACCACAGTGTCTTTGGCTTCTAGCCCCATATGGCTACCACCGTCTAGGGTCTTCCATTCCTGTGTGGCCTTCACTACTTAGGAGACTGGGGTAACTGGATCTTCAGCAGATCTGGAGATTTTGTTTTCTTGTGTTCGTCTGTTTTCCCTCCCTACCCCTCAAGAAGCCTTCTGCTTCAAAACCTAAAAAAATGAAAGACCCATCCTGTTAGGTGCTTGGGATGAGGATGGGTAATGTACGGGTGTGACCGCCTTTTCCTGGCTCCTGTCTTCTGTAGGCGCAGCTCTGCTCCTTTCCAGGTGTGTTTTCATTCTGGGTTTTTTTTTTTTTCCTCTTTCCCCTTCTCTACTTTATTGAGATATAATTTACTGTTTGAAAAAATATAGTTCAATGACTTTGGGGTAATAGTCACAGGTCTAACTTGGAGACACTTTGGTTACCTCAAAAGGAAACATTAAGTTAAAATCCTACTCTCCACCCCCGTGTCTGGTTCCAGGATGTGTACCACACCTGACTCTGGGCTTTTTTTTTTTTCCAGTCTATGTGGATTTGCTGTTTGTGGGTAGAGTCCATGTGGCTCTCTGGGTCTGGCACATTTGCTTAGGATGCTGTATTCGCGGTGTGTCATGTCCTAACATGACCAGAGCTGCTTTCTTTCGTGTGACCTGTTAAGATTCCAGAGACTGTTTTTGTAAACCGGTCATCAGGCCCTTTCTGGTTCCCAGCTATGCTGAATAGAACCCTTGAGGTGCTCGCACTGGCTCACGGGGAGACCCAGTCAGCATCCCTAGAGGGCCGTGAGTGGAAGTTGTGGTAGGGAAGGTGGACGCTTCTCTCCCCTGTGGCTTTGGGAGGAGGCCCTGGGGCACAGGTTACTGGAAACCACGTGGTGGCTGACTGAGTTTGTTTAGGTCATCAGGGAAGGGGCCAAGCCCTTAGCTTGGTGACTTAATTAAGAGTCTTCTGAGGCCTGCACAGAACCTGCTGGTTCTGGGTCCTTCCTTGCGCACGGTCTGTGGCTTACGGCTTCTTTTATCCACATCCCAGCCTTTTCTGCTTTTGCCTCTCTTCCCTCCCCCCACCCTCCCCCCTTCCTGTGTTGAGTGATGGGACTCAGAGCTAGAACCGTGCTCACCAGCTAAGCTGTGCTCCTGGTTCTAGCCCTCGTCCCCTTTAACGGTAGTAAATTATCCGTGATGTAACAGCTGCCATTCTCACTTGCTTTCAGTGTCCACAGCTGCCTGGCATCAGACTGAGGCAAAACAGAACTGGAAGTGTTACACAACGAGTGTTTGTTTCTCTCTGTCCTAGGCTGGTGGTTCCAGATCACGGGGCAAGAACAGTTAGGGTCTTGGTAAAGAACACTTCTTGCTTGGGGCTGGCGGGATGGCTCGGTGGATAACGCGCTTGCTGTGTAAGTCAGATGACCTGTGTTTGACCCCGAGAACTCACGTAAAGGTGGGAGGAGAAAACTGACCTGACAAAGTTGTCCTCTGAGCAGGGTGGTGGCACACGCCTGTAATCCCAGCACTCGGGAGGCAGCAGCAAGCGGATGTTTTTGAGTTCGAGGCCAGCCTGCTCTACAAAGAGTCCAGGACAGCCAAGGCTACTCAGAGAAAACCTGTTTCAAAAAACAAAACAAAACAAAACAAAACAAAGCTGTCCTCTGACTTCTACATGTGTGCCATGGTACACATCCTTCCCCAACATCATGCACAGTAATAACACATACGGATCATTTTTTAAAACATGCCTGGTTGATAGCTGGTGGTCTCCTTGTGACTTCATGTATCTCTCTAGCCTCTCTTCGTATAAGGCTGCGCTAATCTGATCACTTCCCAAAGACCTCACCTCTTGAGACTGTCACATCGTGGGTGATGAGCCTACTATAGATTTCAGGGAGACACAGGCCAAAACAACTACCTGTACACGATTGTAGCTACCACTACCATCCGTCTCTAGAACTCCTGTATAGTCCCACACCGAAGCACTGCTGTCCTTAAACAGCTCCCAGCCTTCCTCCAGGGAATAGCAACCACCGTCTCACTTTTGAACCCTGTGAGCCACCGTCTCACTTTTGAACTCTGTGTGCCACCGTCCCACTTCTGAACTCTGTGAGCCACCGTCTCACTTTTGAACCCTGTGAGCCACCGTCCCACTTCTGAACCCTGTGAGCCACCGTCCCACCTTTGAACTCTGTGAGCCACCGTCCCACCTTTGAACTCTGTGAGCTTGCCGTCTCCATACACTATGTAAGTGCAGTCACACAGTTTGGCCTTTTGTGTCTGCCTTATCACGTCGCACCTTGTGGCCTCAGGATTTTTCTCTCTAGCCTTTTCTTCTCTTGCTCAGATGGGGACTGAGCAGCAAGCTCTGAAGAGGTTGGGATGACTGAGGAGGGCAGGCTGTACTTTGTATAATCCCCTGCATTTTGCAGGAAGACCTCTCCACCCCAGGGATTCAGGGGTGGGCAGGGACACCCCTCCCCCACATGTGTGTCATGAAGTTTTAAGAGAAAGGACTTAAAATATTTTTCAGTTTCCCATCATTACAACTGTATACCAGACACAGGCTGCTTACGTATGTAGTTAGTTAAGGGAGCGTCTTTCTGGTTCCTGTTTCTTGGAGACTCAGGTCTTAAGATGGGGCTGGTGGGTTTGGACCTCTGGTGAAGGTGATGTGTTGTGACTAGAGTATGTGCCTGGGCAGTTTTTTTGTTTGTTTTGTTTTTTTGTTTTTTTGTTTTTGGTTAAGTTCTGTGTAGCCTTGGCTGTCCTGGACTCACTTTGTAGATCAGGCTGGCCTCAAACTCACAGCGATCCGCCTGCCACTGCCTCCCGAGTGCTGGGATTAAAGGCGTGCGCCACCACGCCCGGCTGCCTGGGCAGTTTTAACCATGTTCCGAGGGAGAAAGTGGAAATCTCATGTCCTGACCCTGGAGTCCAAAGAAAAAGAGGCTAAGGTCCCACAGTCTGCTTCAGAGGTGTTTCCTAAATGGCCTAAGGACTTCTTACTGGGCCTAACCTTTCAAAGGTCCCAGCTCTTCCAAATACTGCCATGGGGATAGATTACCATATTCAGAGCACAGTGGGGCTCCAATCTACACACGCAGCTCAAGCTGGTGACTGCCCAAGTCTAGTTAGTGCTGCCTAACTCACTTGCTTCAGCACATTCAAAGCACTGTTCTTTTTTTGCCCAAATAGTAGACTTTACAGTGGAAAACAGCTCATCGTTTTCCTTTCTCTTTCAGGAGCATAAGTAAAAGGTGCCTTTGCTTGGGTTTGGAGGCCGGGACCTGTTACCTGAAATTAAGTTCACAGGT
Source organism: Acomys minous (assembly GCF_964271855.1). Classification (NCBI taxonomy): domain Eukaryota; kingdom Metazoa; phylum Chordata; class Mammalia; order Rodentia; family Muridae; genus Acomys; species Acomys minous. The sequence goes on from NC_140495.1 coordinate 101,506,342, forward strand.
GCTTTAGTAACCAGGGAAGTTAAACCTCCACAGAAGGGGAAGCCCATGCCAGGAGCCCAGCCAGTTCTCCAGCCACGCCCCTCAGCCATCATGGCCCCCTTTCTCTTCCTTATTATATTAAAATACACAAAATATAAAATTTACTATCTCTCAACCCTTTCCCACAGACAGCTCATTAGTGTTAAATCTTAGGGTTTTTTGTTTCTTTGTTTGTTTGTTTGTTTTAAGATGCAGCATAGGTGGGAAAACCCTGATCTGGTCCCCAGGAAAGGTTTGTCCTCCCTTGATGTCCCGGGATGTAGCAAGACGGTTTTGGATTCAGTCCTTAGCTTGGATGTGAGGAGCTTGCAGGCCAGGCAAGAAACAGGTTCCCAAAAAGCCTTTGGGACTCTGAGGAGACGTCCGTGGTTTGTAACAGAGGAAGGGTGTGGAGAGGAAAATGGCCCAGGCAGAAAGTTTCATGTGGCAACCCTTCAGAGGGGTGGACAGCACTCAAAGAGTGTGGTTTCTCAGGGCTCTTAATTCTTGGGCCTGGGCTGCTTAGGTCCAGGTGTGTGAGGCATGAGACTGAGAGAGGAGAAGGAAGAGGGTGGCAGTGAGATCACAACGTAGGCTGAGGAGGATAGAGCCCCAGGAAAGTCATGCTGGCTGTCATGTGCTGTCACACTGGCAGGCCACTACACACAGAGGAGTTGAAAGGTCTCTCTGGTAATGGATCTCTGAGGCTGGTGGTGGCTGAGTAGATGGAGTGGAATGCAGTGAGCTAGCTTGATTGCTCGTAGTGAGCCTGGCCTCAGAGCAGTCAAGGTTGGTGTCTGGTGCCCTGGACCTCCCAGCTGCCAGATGGGCTTATTTGTGGGGACCTTGCGTGGGGAGACCTTGTTGGTTGTCAGCTTGTCATGGGGCCGTCTGATGGACCATCACAACCCTGGAGCAGCTCTGAGGTGACAGTAGAATTTTCACTCAAATAATACGGGTTGTGATTGTTAGTGTAAGCCTCGTTTTTCCGTCCTGTGCGTTTATTATTCAGTGCCCAGATGGTGGGGCGAGTGAGGTGTTGGGAAGGGGTTTGAGAGAATCCAAAAAGGAGGCTCTAATGGGTGAGGCTCTGAGGAAACATGGGAGACTTGATCTGGACATAGTGTCCTGCTTTCGCCAGCCCTAAACCCTGTGGTTTATTTATCCTGCTGAGCATGTTCTCTGAGGTTCCAGAAAGTCTGTCAAGGAAGTCTGGGATGGCTAATGGGCTGAGACTAGATCAGCAGCTCTCTGGAGAGACACCTGGTCCTGACCACTCAGGAAGTGGGGGGCAGGGGGAGTCTTTTTGTAGAAGCATTTGCTGACTTTTGGGGGGCTGGGCAGCTAGGTCCTCAGAACATTGGCAAGGGGCCAGTTCCTGATTCTGTGAGTAGAAACCATTCGAGTTGGTTGTTGGGACACAGCGGTCAGAAGATGGCCACCACAGCCAAGGTGCACTGCCTCCCACTGCCCGGGGCTGGGGGTTAGGGGAGGGGACAGGGGACAGGGCAGCAGACCTGAGGTGAGAGAGGATGTTGGTTTCCTTCTTTCTTTCTTTCTGCCCTCAAAGCCCTGGACTCTTTCAAAGTCATTCCTATGGAAGTGGGGAGGCCCTTTGTTGTTTACTGACTGGTCCCCTGGTGGGGGGACACCACCACTCCTCCACTCCTACTCTAGCAGCAGGTGGCTTCTCTGCTGCTTGCGCTTGGACTAGACGCATGTTCCTGCTTCAAGAGCACAGGGCCGGGCAGGTGACTTCTGGCTGGTCCTCTAGACCCTGTCTTTGGCTCCTCCCTTTCCAGATCATTTTCTTTGAAGCTCAGAGCCAGCTGCAGGGCTTCTTAAAGGATACCCTGGGCCGTGGTTCGTTTGGAGATGCGCTGGTGATGAGGGGGCATTCATTTGATCAGGTCCTCCTACAGATCTCCATGGTAACGCGGGATGCTTTGGAGCTTGATTCTTAACTTGCTGTTTTATGGAAGTATCCAGGCCCTGGGAGGTTATATTCTCCTCTGGCTTGGGGCTAACTAGCACAATGAATTAAGTAGCTATGGGAGATGTGGACATTTGGCCCGACTGAGACGTACGGCATTAGATCCCTGTGCTGGCTGGCTGTGTAGGGAAGACCGTCTCCAGAGTTCTTCAGTCTCTGCCTCCCTCCCCCTGTACTCCCTTATACCCATACTTACAGTGTGGTCACCCCCAAAGTGGTTGACTGGTGATGTTGTTGTCGTTGTTACTGTATGTCTTAATGCCACAGTTCTAGGAGCAATATAGCTAGGTTCACTTGCCCGGTGTCTGCCTAGGCTTAAAGGCAGAGAGTGCAGGCTGACATTCTCATCTGGGGATTGGGGTCCTTTTCCAAGCTCAGTTAAGTTGTTGCCAGGGTTCAGTTCTTGGTAGTTATGGGACTGAGGCCTTCGTGCACTTGCTGGCTGGGCATTGCTCTAGTAGGTTCTCTTCTTCACGAGCAGTTTCATACAAGACGCTTTGCTTTCCTTTCCCCAGTGAGTCTGGGTGTTTTGAAAAGTTCTTTTGAGTGATTACTTCATAGCCAGCGTTTCCAACTCTTCTACCCCTGAGAGTCCATAGGCACTGAACAGCTTTAAAAGGTGGGCTCGTAGAGGAGGAAATAGGTTTACTGTTTTTATTTTGACCTTGTACGGTGGCGCATGCTAGTCCCAGAACATGGGAGGCAAATGCAGCAAAGTCAAGGAGTTCGAGGCCAGTCTGAGCTACATGAAACTGTCTCACACAAAAAAAGGGGGGGCTGGGGTGGGGGAGGTTGGGTGAGATAAGGAGAACGTTATTATTTTTGAGACAGTATTGGGAAGACATGATTATTTTCAAGACAATATCAGCAGAAGATATTAGCAATAAGAAGCTTCTCTGATGAGGGTTGAATGATGCGCCGTTCTGTGTGTTACAGCAATATGTTATTAGGAGTCTCTTTTGCCATGTTCCTCTAACAGAGTAATAGTAGTGGTTAGTAGTAGGTTTTTCTATCACTAAGCCCATAACCTATCTAGGCTCAAGTTCTTGGCCAGCTTAGCAGTGTCATGTATGGGCTCCATCTTATAGAGTGAGCTTTAACATTAAAATTTTTTTAAAAAGGCATTGGTTGTTCCTATAACATTTGTGCCACTATTGCGCCATCGTGCAGGAAAGTCTCTGGTAGGTCGAAGGGTTTGTAGCTGGGTGGGATTGGTGATTACTTTCTTCCTCCTGCTGGGTGGGATTGGTGATTACTTTCTTCCTCCTGCAGCAGGCAAAGTACCTCCCAACCCCGTGAGTGTTAGTCGGTAGGGCTGAAGCTTTTAGATGGGCGTCAGCTTGATTTTTTTTCCATGTTTGATGACGTAGGTGAGCGGTGTCTTCAGCAATAGGAACTTGTAAACAAGATATGGAGAGTAGTCCAATAGGCCTGTGATGTCTGGGGGGGCTAGTGAGTCCATGAGACCCCCTTTACCAATGAGTCAACAAGATGTAATCCATTTCTGGCACCAGAGGTTTTACTTGGTGCTGTAAGATGCCTAGTTGGAGCCAGGCGCTGTGGTGCACGCCTGTAATCCCAGCAGTCAGGGAGGCAGAGGCGGGTGGATCTCTGTGAGTTCGAGGCCAGCCTGGTGTACAAAGCGAGTCCAGGACAGCCAAGGCTACACAGAAAAACCCTGTCTCGAAAAGATACCTAGTTGGAACATGGTCTCCCCCATTGTATGGTGGCTCCGTTTACGTCCCTTTCACGTATGTATGTGTTTTAAGAAGCTTCTACAATAGTAGGTCTACATGTGACTTTTTGTTTGCTTTTTCTAGACAGGCTCTCACTATATAGCCAGCCCTGGATGTCCCGGAACTCACTGTGTAGACCAGGCTATCCTTAAACTCACAGCAATCTGCCTGCCTCTGCCTCCTGAGTGCTGGCATAAAAGAAGGCGTGTGCAGCACTATGCCTGGCTCCGGGAGGCTGTTCAAGAGACCTTTTAGTGTTAGTTGGCTCTATTCATAGTCCCTCCTTTATCCTGCCCTCCCAGTCTGTCCCCATTTCTTCCTTCTATCCTAGTTTCTCCTTTATCTCTTTATAACACTGTACTCTATTTTCCCTTCCTTGGAAGATCCTCTGCTCCCCCCTGATTCCTAACCTCTGTGGTTATTCAGAGTGAAACATACATATCTAAAGTTAAAAGCTAAAAGAGAAAGCATGCAATATTTGTCTTTTGGGGTCTAAGTTACTCCACTCGGGATAGTTGTTTCTAATTCCATCCATTTACCTGTAAATTTCATTTTTTTCTCCTAATAGCTGAATAATACTCCACTGTAAATGTACCACATTTTCATCATCTATTTGCCAGCTGATAGGCAGCTAGGTTGTTTCCAGTTTCTGGCTATTATGAATAAAAGAAGGATTATGAATAATTTCTCTGTAGTAAGATGTCAGCTCCAAATGGATCAAGGACCTTAAGGCAGACCAGACACACTCAATCTGATAGAAGATAAAAGATAAATAACTTTGAAGTCCCTGGCACAGGAGAAGACTTTCTAAACAGGACACCAATAGCACAGGCACTAAGGCCAATAGTTAATAAATGGGATGGCGCACGCCTTTAATCCCAGCATTTGGGAGTCAGAGGCAGGTATATCTCTATGAGTTTGAGGCCAGCCTGGTCTACAGAGTGAGTTCCAGGACAGCCAGAGCTTTACAGAAGGAACATCATGAAACTAAAAAGCATCTGTATAACAAAGGATAACATAAGTTGAGCAAAGTGCCAGTCTACAGAATGGCGAAAAAAATTAAAAAAAAAAAAAAAACTTTACCAATTACACATCTGATAAGAGGAGGGTTAATATGTAGAATATATAAAGAACTAAAAAAACTGAACATCAAGAAAAACAACCCAATTTTAAAAACGGGGTACAGAACTAAATAGAGAGTTCTCAAAAGATGAAACACAAATAAATGCCTGTGGAACACTTTTTTAAAAATGTTCAGCAAACTTAGCTGTCAGGGAAATGCAAATCAAAACTACTTGGAGATTTTATCTTAGCCCTGCCAGAATTGCCAAGACCAATAAAACAAAACGACAGCATATGCTGGTGAGGATGTAGGGCAAGTGGAACACTTATTCATTGCTGGTGGGAGTGTAGACTTGTACAGCGACTAACGGAAATCAATGTGGAGTTCCTTAAAAAGCTAAAAATCAAGCTACCGCAGGATCCATCTGTACCACTCTTGGGCATAGACCCAAAGTGTTCTTTTTGTCGGGTTCTACTGGCGCAGTTCCATCAGGTCATGAGAGAGCCTGGCTGGACGAGGCTTGAACCTCTGACAGTCCAGTGTTGAGGTATGGGGTTTTTTTCTTTCAAAGATGTAAGGTTAATGGAGGGTAAAGGTGGTTATCCTAGGGTGGGCCAGCCATAACTGCCGACTCTTTGGTGAGTCTCAGATATGGTCATACCTCAGCATTCCTGAGATACGCTAGACCTGGGTGGTCGATTTCTTTGGAATGTTCCCTGACGCCATGACCTACGGAAGCCGTGCCTCCTCTGTCAAAGGCATGGTCTTTGATAGGGAGAGAGTTCACTCTCCTCCTTGGTTAGCGTGACGCTTGTGGGTTATGCTCTGGCCTGATTGTAACCGTGTCTGGAAAAGCAGTGTAATTCCTCTTAGGTGCATTGGACGGTGGACCCAATCTCCTGGTTGATATTGGGGTTCGTCCTGCCTCTCAGAGGCCCTGCTTGGCTCCAGTGGGAGCTCTGAGAGAGTAGAGTGTCCTTGGAGAACAGCGACGATACAAAGGAAAAGAAGCATGTGTCAGTGTAGGGCCGCAGTCAACTGGGCCCAACTATGAGGGTGCTTGCTGGTGGGTTTGCTAGGGACCCCCCCCCCCGACCCTTTGCAGGAGGACTCACAGCTACCTAGCACACTGTCATATGTTGACAGTTACCCTGGAAACAGGCATGTAGAGCAACGCCATGCTTGGAAGGAGGCTACCTGGGGCAGTGGCTTGGGAAGGAAGGGAAAGAAAGGTGGACACATTTTCTACCCTGACCAGCCGTCCCTCCCATCGCAGGAGTTCGACCTTTTACTGTCTCATCGTCACGGTGCAGGGAGCCGGCAGTTGAGGAGGTCAGCTGCTTGGGTTGGTGGTTTATGGAGTCGAGACTCATTTGTCCTTTCCCGTTGCCCACCTTGGCGGTGCCATTAGCTGCTCTCTTGATCGGTCGGTCAGTGGTTTATACCCCCACAGCTCTCTGAATTCTCGTCTGTAAATGACAAAGCTAAACAGTAGCGTCTTCAAGATCCAGTTGGTTTTGTGATTGCAAATAAAATTACGCTTCTCTGAGTTCCTACCAAATTACGGGAAATCCCCCACTCGGCAGCTTCTTTCCACTGGTTGTTCTGCAAGACTCCACTTGCGTCTAGGTAGATGCAGTGTCTTCTGTCAGGGACCGATGGCAGGTGAGGAAGTGAGCTCAGGATGCAGATCTGTTGGGAACTAGATTTGTCTCTGCTACCTGTCTTCCCTCCTTGCCTGCTGGCCATGCAGATATTTCCTGGAACAGTGTGTCGGTTCAGAAGCCATGCAGGTATCACCAGGAAGCTGGAGGAAAAGCTACCAATGTGGGAGAGGGGAGAGAACATTATGGGGTGGGGGTGTGTGTGCCTGGATGGTAGCTAATGGTGTCTGATCGGGGGCTTGGTAGCGGAGTGACAACTTGCATTTGGTCAACCAGAGGAAGCACTGAATGGCACGTGCTTGTGCTAAGGCCAACGCAGAGATAGCTGTGTGTCTGTCTGACCAGTCAGTCTGTCTGTGCACAGTGGGTGCTTTGAACCTATTTACCTTTGCCTCCATTGACTTGTTGTATCTAGTGCAAGTCCCACCTGGGCTTGAAACCCAAGTGCGCTCCCTATAGCGGAAGCTCCCTGTCTGTTTCTTGTTATATTTTCATGAGGATTTTTTTTTTTTTTTTTTTTTTTTTTTTTTTGCCAGCTGGAAGAACGGTGTCTTATGCCTGAGCTGGCTGTGCCTAGAGATGGGCTGGGTGGGCTGGAGGGCAAGAGGAGAGCTGTCTCTGTTTGGCATGCTCAGTGGAAGCCTGCATTTTCCTTTACAATGGCCCATGTGACGGGCTTGGTTAGGGGTATATTTTGACCCTCCCTGTTCCATCTGGCTATCTTGTAAGACCCCTCCCTTTACTGGAACTTTGTGCTTGGGTTTGGCCTCATGCCTTAGAATCTAAGCTTGCTGCATTCCTACAGGGAGATAGGGCCTTAAGATGGCTAGAGCACAGCAAATGCAAGAAGCTTCCACACAGACTGTGAACTGAACTGGAATGTTCTTTCTGTCTTTGCCCTACAGTATTGGGATTGGCTAACCTTGTCTGTCTGTCTTTGTTTGTTTGTTTGTTTGGTTTGATTTTTTGAGACAAGGTTCTCTGTAACAGCCGTGGCTGTCCTAGATTCACTTTATAAACCAGGCTGGCCTCAAACTCATGGTGAGCCACCTGCTTCTGCCTCCCAAGTGCTGGAATAACAGGTGTGTGCTATCACACTGGCTGGCTAACCTTTTCTTAGAGTAGGACAATTAATTTAGTTCTTGTGCCTGAGAGACAAGCTTTAGACCACTCTGCAGGTACTTATAACAATCACTTAAAATATAATGATTTCAAAATATGAGCACCATTGTTAGGTGTTGAGCTTCCCAAAGACAGGCACAGTGGTTGGGCTGGCCTGTGGGTTGTATTTCCGACCATGTAGTTTCGTAGCTTCCTAGTTGTTGGTGATTATGAAATAGGCGACAAAATGGTATGTAGGTGCCCCCATCTGTTCAAGAACTTGTACGTTTCCCTCTTGAGTCCTGAGAGGAAGATAGGGTTGGTTTCCTGTCCTTCGAGGTCTCTTCCCACGAGGAAGTGCCTAGGCTTGACAAAGCTGGGACGGGAGACTGTCGCTTGGCTGCAGCTCCTTTTCTCCCTCGTCTTGCTGCTTCTCAGTGCCAACGCTCACCTCCTGAAACAAGTCTAGTCGTGAGTCACGGAAGCTGAGTAAGGAGACACATGGGCATTGCTGATCAGTGTGCAACATGTGCCATGTTATTACTAGTTTGAAGTTCCTCAGAATGTAAGTTTAGAAAATTGTCATTTCAGCCGGGCGTGGTGGCGCACACCTTTAATCCCAGCACTCAGGAGGCAGAGGCAGGTGGACTTCTGTGAGTTCAAGGACAGCTTGGTCTCCACAGAGAAACCCTGCCTCAAAAACACCAAAAAAAGAAGAGAAAATAGTCATTTATTGATCAAAGATATGAAAAACTCTTCATATTGAGAACATGTTTTGAAAAAGTAGTAACTGTGCTTGAGCCAATTTGCATCCCTCCAACAATTCATCCATTTTTTACCTATCATAATTCATTCACCACCTATCCATCCATCTGTCCGTCCATCCATCCATCATCCATCCATCCATCCATCAACTGACCCTCTAAGGTTATCCTATAAGCCTTGCCAGCACAAGAGTCATGTAGGTTATGAAGTTCACTCTGTACACACGGGCACATGCATACACACATAAAAATATAACCGGGTTTTTTTGTGTGTGTGTGTATTTGGTTGGCTTGATTTTATTTTACTTTTTTATTTTTTGAGACAGGGTTTCTCTGTGTAGCCTTGGCTGTCCTGGACTTGTTTTGTAGACCAGGTTGGCCTCAAACTCAGAGCGATCCACCAGCCTCTGCCTCTGGAGTGCTGGGATTAAAGGTGTGTGCCACCGCCACCCGGCTTGGTTGGGGTTTTTGGCTGACGATATTGTGGTGGGGTTGCGGGGAGTGGTGATGCTGATAATAGAACCTTGGGCCTAATGTACATTAAGTACATGTTGTATGACTGGGCTACATTCACACCCTCCATCTTACTCATTTTTTTTTTATTACACTTATTTGTTTGTTTGATTATTTAGTGTGTTTCTGTATATGTGTGTGAGCATGTGTCAAACCCAGAAGGCAACTTGAAGGGATCATTCTGTCTCCCCTAGAGGTTGAACCTGTGCTATCGACTTAAGCAGCAAGCACCCTTACCCACCTGAGCCCTCGCATCCCTCTCCCCACCTTAATCATTTTTAATACCAGGTTCAGCACCTGATAGGCTAAATATATCCCAACCGGAAAGCGAAAACCATATATCCAGCTTACCAAACATCACAGCTTAGCCTAGCCTACTTTAAACGGGCTCAAGATACATACCTCGGCCTACAGTTGAGCAAAGCCATCTGATGTAGTAAGGTACTGAATATCTCAAGCAATTTTATTGAATACTGTTCTGAACTGAAACACAGAACAGTTCTTCAAGTATAATTTCAAACCATTCTACGGTTAAAAAAAAAGGGGGGGGGGTCTGTAATAGATACTTTCCTGTTGCTATGACAGAAGACTCCATGTCCAAGGCAACTTATAAAAGAAAGCACTGTTTGTGGCTTTATGGCTGCAAAGGGTTTCGAGTCCGTGACCATCATGGCAAGGAGCGTGGCTGCAGACAGGTAGGCACGGCACCGAAGCAGCAGCTGAGAGCTCACATGTTGAGACCACAGCCGCGGAGCAGAAAGACAGCAGTAATGGCGTGGGCACTGAACCGTCTAATACTTATATCCCTGTAGGCGGTTCTCTACCTCCAGCCTGTTATAACCACTGATTCACTTTTTCTCTGTGTTTTTACCTTCCCCCCCCAACCTCATATAAATGGAGTCCTGAAGAGTGTAACTTGTTGCATCTGGCTTCCTCACTTGATAGTCATCTACGTTGTGTGACTTGATAGCGTGTTCCCTTTTGTTATTTAGGACCATGCCATTGTGTGGATGTGGGTAATACTGTCTAGTTCCCTTCCGTTCTGACAGTGGTTGTCTTGAGATACATTTTACATACACAACACAGAGTTCACCCATGCAAAGTACCAATGGGTGGTTTTCAGTATAGTTACTCAACCGCACTGTCTGATTCTAGAACGTTTTTATTGTCCGTAAGATTACCTTTACCTTCTTGCCCTTGAATGTTTTTAAGATGTATTTATTTTATGTGTACTAACGTTTTGCTTGTCTGTGTATCTCTGCATCACTTGTGTGCCTGGTGCCTGTGGAAGTCAGAAGAGGGTATCAGATCCTTTGGAACTGGACTTACAGATGGTTAAGGGCAGTCACATGGGTGCTGGGAACAGTACATGGGTCCTCTGCAAGAGCAGCAAGTGCTCTTAAACGGCTGAGCCATCTCTCCAGCCCTTCCCTGTCTGCATTCTGTCTCTACAGTTTTGCCTTTTCTGTGCTTGTCAGATAAATGGGCCTGGTTGACTTTTGAGTGGACTGAGCCTTTTTTAGGTTTCTTGAAGAAGTCAGGCTACATCTTATCACTAGGGTGTAGAGGGCAGGGAACACCCGGTTTGCTTAGTTTGTGTGTAAAACTTCCTTGAGGCCTGGGTCCTTTCCTCAAGGCTCGGGTTTGCACCCCTCAGGATACCCAGGAACCAGCCACTTCTTCCTCCCTTCCAACTAAGTCTGCTTTGTCTTTTCTCTGATGAAGAAAGTGATGGCACCTGTTCTCTGGCCAAGTGCTATGGCAGCTACAAGCTAGACCAAAGTGTGAGCCATTTCGTCACAAGTCAGCTCCTTGTCTGCAGACGGCTTAGAGCTGTGAAGGAGGTAGCTAGCGCTGTGTCCAGGGCTGGGCAGGTGCCAGCCCCTAGGGGGACCCGGACTGCCAGTCTGGTGAGCTGGTTTGAACAGCGTGTAGTCTTAGGGGAAGGACATGTTAGAGAGACTTCTGAGGCTCCTCCCTCTGACTTAGTTTTGACCTGTGAATTTGTGTTCCTGAGCCTTGAGGTTCTTTGGTGGGGCTCTGTATAGAAAGCAGGAGCTGGGCTAAAAGGCAGGAGAGCCCCTTCCCCACAAGAACTAGGGTTCAGAGGGTGCCCCCTGCACACAGTGCACCTCATTCTGTCTGAGATCCGTCAAGGGTAAGGTACTGTTGTTTTGTTTTGTTTTGTTTTTTGAGACAGGGTTTCTCTGTGTAGCCTTGGCTGTCCTGGCCTCCCTTTGTAGACCAGGCTGGCCTCGAACTCACAGCTGTCTGCCTGCCTCTGCCTCCCGAGTGCTGGGATTAAAGGTGTGTGCCACCACGCCCAGCTGTAAAGTACTCTTGACAGACATACCTCTGAGAGGGAAGGAGCTCCGTCATTACCAAGACTCTGCTTTAAGTTTTACTCAATTTTGGGGGAAATACGTACCTGGGAATGAAACTGAAAGCATCATGTTTCTTCGTCTGCAACACCGAAGTCTGAGAAATCACCTTTCCACTCAGGCACATGCTTGGAAGGTTACATGAAATGCGTGATAAAGAACACTTAGCCGGGGGCCTGGAGAGATGGCTTAGTGGTTAAGAGGCCCTGGCTACTCTCCCAGAGGCCCAAGTTCAATTCCCAGCACCCACATGGCAGCTCACAACGGTCTGTAGCTCTTGTCCCAGAGCATCTGACATCTTCACACAGACATACATGCAGGCAAAACACTAATGCACATAAAATAATGAATTAAAAAAGAAAAGCACTTAGCCAGGATGTTGGCGTACCTGGGACGTTCAGTAACAGTTGTTACTCTCATTTTATTGGTATCATAGCTGCTAATGTGACAGCAAGCAACAGAGTATGTTGGCTGCCTCATCAGTTGGCTGGATTTTATTTATTTATTTACTTATTTTGGTCCAGAGTAGAAGATGACAAGCTACCCTTTTCCATCAGAGGTAGAAAAGCCCACATAGTACCCAACACCAAGAAATGGCCTGTTTCTCTCCCACACATCCTGGGACAGTTTTGTTCTAGGGATAGTGTCTTCTTGTCAAATACTCACTTTTGAGGACCTTTTTGTGAATGAAATAAGAGACAGCACAAAAAGAGAGACTAGCCCCGATCAGCTTACCACACCTCACGTTCTGAGGACCCAGTATGACCACTGCTGCACCTCTGGTTCGCCCAGCACAGGGTTCTTCTTTTCAGCCCCTGTGTCAGGGAAGAACCACCTTTCTTCAGCTGTCCTTGTGAGTGACGGGTGGTTGAGTATGGGGATGCTTTTTTGGGGTTTGGCACCTCATGTCACTGTGTGTGTTTTAGGTGGAGTTGGCCAGGCGGGGAACTTGGCACACGTTCCTCTCAGAGCAGAGAAATGAAGTTGTTTCTGGAAAGAACCAGTTATCTTTGGCAGATGTTGGGGGAAAGAATGGCTCGGGCCGGTGTTTGTGACTGTGTTGTGCAGGCCTGTGTCAAAAGGGGGTTAAGTGAGGCAAGGCCCTGGGCCTGCCACAGAACTGTATTTACTGGTGGTATTTTTCTTTTAAGACTATGGTAACATGCACCATATGAAACTTCCCATTTGAGTATTTTTGAGGGGCGGTGTTTAGGACTGAGCTTAGGGTTTGACACACAGTAGAGCAATACTCTACGGCTGAGGTATGTCCTCAGCTCTTTTTCCTTCCATTTTCTTCATGGTGTCTCACCAAACCAATCAGGCTGGCCCTGAACCTTTGATCCTCTTTCCCTTAGAGATACAGGCTTGAACCGTTTCAAAAATTATTACATTGATTGATCGGAGAAGAGTGTTATGTGCACCTACATGGAAGTCAGGAGATACCTTGTGATAACCAAGGGCTTTTTATGGTTAGAGCATAGAAGTAAACGTGCCGGGACAAGGGACTTTCCTTCTCCGTCCACCCCAACAGCCAGACTGAACAACGCAGCATGTGCGAAGTGAAGGTCAAGGTAGGAAAAGGAGGTCCCCACGTGCAGCTCCCAGCACCCAGTAAACCTCCCCCAGAAAGCCAGGGTCGAAAAGCTTTGTTCCTGTACACACATCTCCACAGTCCACACTCAGATCTCAGCATCCTGCTGACTCACAGTGTCCACCGTCCAGCCTCTCGCTTGGGCAGCGTTAGGAGCAAAGTCCTTTTCCGATGGATGGAGAGTCAAGAGATGAGACAAGACGTGGACCCAATATCTGTAAAGAACAAGGCTTGCTCTCACCCCTTCCTCCTCCTCATCTTCTTCCTCTCTCTCCTCCTCCTCCCTCTTCCTCTTCCTCCTCTTCCTCTCTCCCCCGCCCTTTTGGTTTTTTTGGAGACATGTCTTTGTATTCGCTCTGGCTGTCCTAGAACTCACTCTGTAGACCAAGCTAGCCTCAAACTCAAAGATCCACCTGCCTCTGCCTCCAGAGTGCTGGGATTAAAGGCCACCGTCACCTCCAGGCACCCGATCTTGCTTCTTCAGGCGCTGGGGGGAAAAAACAAACTTGTTCTTGTACAAAACTGGGTAAAGGACATAGCCTCCGATGATGCCACCCCAGGCAGGTTCCCTACACCTTTAAAGACCTTCTGCTCGCTGTGGTTGAGCAAGTCAGGGCTGAATTAGTGTGGGCGCAACAGGATCTCCTGTTCAGGGAGATGTGGTAATCAATCCTAGAGGAAGCCGGAGGAGGGTGTTGTGCCATGCACTTCTGTGGAGGTCAGCCATGGTCTGCCTGTCTCTTAAACCGTGTTTTCTAGAGCGCAGTTCAGTGGCGAAATACGTTGCAAGCAGCCATCCTCACCATCCATTTTGCTAACTTTTCCAACATTTCATACTGAAACTCTAGACTCATTTATTTCTCATTAACTAACTACTTCCTACTTCCTCCTTCCTTCTTTCTCAGTCTCGGCAGCCAGCTGTCTACCTTCCACTTCTGTGAATCTTGTATCCTAGGTGCCTCTTAACAAAGTACACTTGTGTCTTTCTTATTTGATGTAGTGTCGTGTCCTTCAGGTTTTCCCCAGTGCAGCATGTGCCAGAATCCCCTTTCTTTTTAAGACTGGGTAACACTCCATTGTATGTGCCTGCCTTGTTTTGTCTGTCTGTCCGTCTGCTAGTGAACATTGGGACTTCCTCTGCCTTTTGATGATCCTAAAGAATGCAGACATGATTTTACTTGTGGCCTCTTCCACACAGTCTCCTCTCTGCATGAGTGCCCCAGGCAACATTTAGCTGCCTGTCTATTGGCAGAGAAGGGGACTTTCTCTCTTGTATTCACCGCTGTGAGCATAGCTCTCTGGAATGCAGCAGGTCACTGATAAAGAGGGTGGGAATTCATGGAGGGGGAGTTCCTGGCTGCATGCCTCATCTGTGTTCTCTGCCACATGACCTTGAGCCAGCTGTTTGGGCTTTTTGTTTGTTCTGTTTTTGGATTTTTTTTTTTTTTGATTTTGTTTTTGTTTTTTCCTGAGATGAGGTTTCTCTGTGTAGCCCTGGCTGTCCTGGAACTCACTTTGTAGACCAGGCTGGCCTCAAACTCAAAGATTTGCTTGCCCTCTGCCTTCCCCAGTGCTGGAGTAGGCAGCCCACCTCGACAGATGGTAATCATAAAATAGGGTTCGGGGTGAGAAGAGAGGTGATGTTCTGTGTGAGCCCGTCTGCCTGTGGCTGTAGGTATAAAACAGAGTTGCTTGTCTTTGGGCAAATCAGCAATCAAACCAGAGTGGAGGTAGGCCAGGGACCCGGCACAGTTGTGGCACTTCGCTTCCAGTGTGGAGCAAGGTAGGCAGGTCAAGGGTCATCCTCCGTGGAACATCATAGAGTGGTAGGCCCTAACCCTAGTGTGGGGCTGAACTTCTTCGCTGAGTTAGCCGACTTGGGAACCAAAATCAAGACCTTCAAAGGGTAAAGTCATAAAGGAAGACTAGAGCTCGTAGCTTCCCTGTAAACCGGGGTCATGTTTTAGAATCACCACATCCCTTTTAATTCAGCCACGTAGAGTCCAGCTGAGATGGTATGTAGGGAGTTTAACTGAAAAATGTCTGAGTGGTCCTCTCTGCCTACCTTGGGTACTTGGGAGGAAGTCCTGGGCATCTGCAGATATCACCCGTGGGTAGATGATCTTCCTTCTATGCGCGTCCCATGGGTAGATGCTCCATCCATGTCCGAATGGCCTTAGAAAGTCTTGGCAGCCCTGTGGGTGCCAATAGGACCTGGTTTCAGAACCCCTTCCCTACAGTTCTGCAAAACGCAAGTTTGTCCACAGCTGCCTTTCCATCATGCCATGTGGACATCTTTCTCTTTTAATTCTGTGCCTGCATAGTGTACAAGAGTTACCATGATTTTGTTTTGTTTTGCTTTTCCAAGACAGGGTTTCTCTGTGTAGCCTTGGCTGTTCTGGACTCACTTTGTAGACCAGGCTGGCCTTGAACTCAGGGAGATCCACCTGCCTCTGCTTCCCAAGTGCTGGGATTAAAGGCATGTGCCACCGTACCCGGCAAGAGTTGCTGTATTTATTTATAAGCTCAAATACAGTCATTATATGCCATTTTCCACACATACCGGCTACACACACACACACACACACACACACACACACACACACACACACACACACACACACACACACTGGCTCTTCCTCTTTGGTACCCTTATGTGATACTGTTCACTGTATTCATAACATCGGAAAACTGGAACCCAAACATCTTGCAATAGAAAAGGGATTAAAAGAACCTATTACCAACCGAGATGATGGAAATCATATAACAGCGTGGAGCAAGCTCCTAAATGGAAAAATCAAGAAGAAGCAGGGTTGCACTAGATGTGCATCCATGGTCGTCGCCTGCTGTGTAATCGCAACCCCAAAATTTGGTGGCATAAGTTAACCTCTTGCGGATCTGGATTGGTAGGAGGCTTGCCCGTCCGTGCCATGCGGACCTGCTCAGCTACAATTGCAGCTCAGGCGTGGGTTGAAGCTGGTACCCATGACGGTCTCACCGTGCGGCGTGGCCTCAGTGGGGAAGCTGGAAAGTGCGTGTTTCTCCGTCTGGATTGTTCGTTTTGTGGTTGAGCCCCAGTTGCCCCCACGCAGCACAGGGATGACAATGGGAGGGGCAAGGACACGATGTCGGGGCTGTGGAACAGCAAGGACACAATGTCAGGGCTCTGGAACCCATGCGCTATCATTTCTGCCATACTGTGCTTACAGAGTGCCAAGCCCACTCCAGACCGGAGGAGGCGGGCGGGAGTCCGCCCCTTAGTGATAACAGGAAGGTCCTATTGTCACGGGGCAGGAACACAGCAGGCCGCAGTCCTGGGGACCCGGGTTATACCATGTCACAGAGTTTTAATTAATCAAAGGATGAGGTCTGGAGGGTGTGTGAACAAACCCAGGCAGGCCATCGGTTAAGGGGTGAGTGAGACTGTGGATGTCTTACTTGGGTTTTTCTGCTTCCACATTGAAATTGTTTTTCTAAAATAATTGGCTGGGGTATAGACCATTGATAAATCATGTGCTTAGCACACACGAGGCCCTGGGTTTGTATGCAGAGGTCCAAGAAGTAAGTAAAGAGAGCCGGTGTTGTGGCGCAGTCAGGATGGTGAAACAGGAAGGTCGTGTGTTCAAGGCTAGCCAGGACCATATGACAAGAGCCTGTATAAAAACAAAACAAACAGACGAACGCAACCTAGGCTGGGAATATGGCATAGTGGTAGACTTTGCCTGGCATGCGCAAAGCTTTGAGTCCAGTCCCCAGCACCACAAATAAAAAATAAAACAAAATTTGATTGTGCCACCTATTAGGTTCTTCACGCTAGAATGGTGGGAATGGGGTGTGTGTGTGTCGCAGGGGTGGGGGCGGGGGCGGGGGCGGGGGCGGGGGTGGGGTTGGGGGGTGGGGCGGGGGCGGGGATGGGGGTGGGGGTGGCCACTGTGTATGCCCCACAGACTTGGAGCTCAACGTGGTGCCGGTAGCCTGAGCTTCAGGAGAACGTTGAAAGACAGTGTTTGGCCCCATGGGACACCTTCATGCATTACTGTTTTTACCTTGCTGCCCTTTTGATGGAAGGAAGGTGGGCCTCAAGTACAGCAGGAACGTGGTCTCAGAGCAGAGAGTGTCAGCTAGCCACTTCTGGAAGGCAGGTATGGGGCCTACCCAGTGCAAACGGACTGTCCTCGTAGAGCATGGGACCCAGTGGGAAGCCAGGTACAAGGATAGTGTTAGCTGCTTTGTGTCTGAAGACAGAGTGGGGATGAAGGAGCAAGGTAAACACCTGTCCCCTACATCCTTTTCAGGGAACCCTGTTCTACACAGTGGTTCTTGGCATTTTTTTTTCCCTTCATGCAGGTTTCTCTGGAAGTGTTCCAAAATAAAAACTTACTAAGCAAACACGTAAAAAAACCTCGTTCTGCTCCCGTGAGGGATGGTGGTAGGAGTCGGAAGTCGGAAGCCCACGAAGAGGCGCAGCTACTCAAACTGGGGCTCCTGGGCCTTGCGCTGGGCAGTGGGCTAAAGGATTGCACACTTGTATTGGAGCGGCCTTGACACCCAGTAGATCGTGACGAAGGGAGAGCCAGGCCGGATACTCACATCTGTCTCATGGAGAAAACGCAGGCTCTTCAGACAAGGGGTGTGAACATGTCCAGATAAGCGTGCCCACTCCGGGGAAACCTCCTCTGACGGCAGCAACCCCTCCCCCATCACACAGACATCCCTGCCCTGATCTCCTCATCCTGGACCCCTGCCCTGATTAGCTCTTTGTCAGCTTGACACAAGTCAGGGGAGGCAGAGGGACCCTTCAATGAGGGTCCCTCTGTCAGGTCGGCCTGTGGGCTGGATTAGCGTTTTTCTTGATTAATGCTGTGGGAGGGTCCAGCACACTGGCCTCAGTGCTGTTCCTGGGGAGGGTGATCCTCCTCTATGGTCTCTGCTTCAGTTCCTGCCCCCCGACCCCCGCCCCTGCTCAGGAGTTCCCCCACGATGGGCCCTTTTCTCCCTAAGTGGTTTTTGGTCAGGGTGTTCATCGCAGCAATACAGAGCAAACTTAAGACAGCAACTAAGATCCTTGGACCTCGGTGGTCGGACCCTGCAAGTGCTCCAGGCTCCACGCAGGTCGTGAGCAGTAGAATCCCTCAGCTGGGTGCGTGTCAGGCCTAGCTTCTGCCACTGGTCAGTGTCTCTGATCTCCTCCCCACCTTGGGGGTTATGAAAGAGTTCTACATTATGTAGGCATGGTGCCTGGAGGGCTGCCCTTTGCGCTTGATAGTTACAGTGACAGAATTGCGCCATGGTGGGCCCCATGTCACCATGTGGGTGAGAGAGCTAGGGAGACCCTTCTGCACTGGGTGTGAGAGTGAGAAGGAGTTCTGGTCTACTTAATAGTGCATAGGTGGAAGAGGAGGCGGGAGAGAGGAAGCGTGACTCTCTCATCTGCTTTGCACCATGTTGGGGGATTGGCCTTAGTCTGGGCAGGAATAGCCAGGAAGGAGCCTAAGTATACGAATCCCTCATCACCACTTACGCCATAAGTGTCTGCACAGACATAGTTGACCTTGTCCCCAGTGGTGGAACCCTTTTCCTCTTGCACAAGACAGCCTGGCCCACCGCTGTACTGGAAGAGAGAAGATAAAAGGTACCTCAGAAAGAACTGGTTTGTTTTTGTATGTGTGGTTGTGGTTTGCGTGTGTGTGTGTGTGTGTGTGTGTGTGTGTGTGTTTTCCTGTCCTGGAATGAGGCAGCTCTGAGGGTGAGCAGCTATCAGCAGCTAGAATGAATGGTCTGTTTGCTTGTTTCATTAAGAGGCTTTTTGCCTGTGGGAGAGGTCAAGCCCCTGTGCAGGGAGGCAATAGTGTTTACAGAGAGAACAGCTGGTGCAGGGTGCAGAGGTGACTGGTCCCTCATTATGGAGGGGAGGGAGAGCCTGCAGCGTGCCAGCCCGTCCTGTCATGCCCGTGGTCCTAATGACCCGATGATGGATGGATGAACCCAGGGTCTGGCTGGCAGGGCAGTAAAAACGGGAAACCTAATCTTTTCCAAATAATCCAGGGGGGGAGGGGAGAAAGAGAAGCAAAGCCCTTAAGCCAACAGATGGCTCTCAGACATGCGTCTGCCAAGTGGGCCTTGCGTTTCATAGCTGAAAATGCCAGCGAGCTCGTAGAAAGCTGAGCATCTTGACTGAAGACACTCCCGAGCGTAGTGGGCATCTGCGAGGTCTGTCCCTAGCCGTGCATATTTTTTTTTGCAAGAAATTTCCTCTGCTCCAGCATCTCTGCCTCCACCTACCAGCACCGACTCCCTTACTCTGAATATGGCCTTCTCCCGCCCTTGGCTCTGCCCTGCCCAATGTTAGCCATTGCACGTGCCAGGTCTTTCCTTCCTTCTGAGAAACCTCCAAGCTACACATGGTCTTGAGTTCAAGACTATGGATCTTGAGCTGGCAGGGCTGTATAACCTACATTCGGCTTTCCTCCCCTTCTGTGTGGAGCAGCAGCTTCTTCATTCTGCTAGTGCTGAGATTTTTCCCCCCTTCCGGTACCTCCTGTGTTTCACCTGTTTGCCTAGCATCAGCTGCCCAGCTGTCTGCCGCCCAGACCCTCCTGGCCTCAGCCTTAGGTTCTGTTCTGTACTTCTTTGCTCTTCCACATCCTTTACCCCACCTTTCTTCCCAAACATCACAACACAACTTGCGAACTCACTGCCTCTCTTGCCCCCTTGTCCTTTACACCTTCTTCATGCAGCATCCGTCTGACTCTGGTACCCAGTGAGTACTGAACCTGTAGCTCCTCAAACGTGGAGCCATCCTGTTATTTAAGTCTCTGGAGGGCGTAGTCTCCGATGCCATCGCTAACCTTTCTGGCTGTCCAGAGGGGAGCAGCCCTTCTGCCACCTACACTTAACTGAACACAGAGCGGACCCCCAGTGCCCTGCAGTGTCTTCTCTCGTATGTGAGTAAAGTACTTTAGCTCTCAAGTGGCGGCAAAAGAGATCTCGCTCCCTTCAATAGTCCTTCTGAAGGGAGGCTTACACTGAGATTTGACCACAGTCAGGAGGACAGTGCCTGGCTGTATTGACATCGGCGGATAAGATGCTGGGGAGAGTGTTACAGAGAGGTGAGCACCCTAGAGGAAGCCAGGTCCAGGTGGTAGGGAGTGGCCCAGGCTGTCCCTCCTCCGACTCATCCATTTTAGCTCAGCGGTTCCAACTGTTCTTAGGGCAGCCTTTGCTCCAGGCCACACCCAGATAGGAACCACTTAGAGCACCAACTCCCTGAGCCAAGCCTTGACACGCTGGGTCCCCTGAGGAAAGCTAAGAGCAGGAGCCCGAGGCTGTGTGGTGTGCCATTCATTCTCCACCCACGTGTACGCTCAGCTCGCTTCTGTTTTCTGGACACTTGGTACATAACTCATGTCATTCCCAACCAGCTTCTGAGATGTCATGAAAATGAGCCACTAGTATTATCCGAGGTCCCCTCTGAGCCTTGATGTTCCTGTCTGTAAGACAGGGCTTAGAGCCTCCACCCTCACCGCCCCCTGGAATTGTGGTGACAAGAGGGACAGCCAGCCTGCCCTGTGCATTATAGGAGGCATGTTCCATTCCACAGCTCCTTATTTTGGACAAAACTTTCCCTTTCTCTAAGGACCTGTCACATAGCAGCTTCTCAGCATCCCGGAAGCCCCGTCTGTCAGAATGCTCCCCACTGAAAGTAGGGCAGGATCTGCAGGGAAGAGCTCCTCTTTCTTCGGTGAACTCGCGCTGCCTCCTCCTCACATCCCAATCCAGGGTGCATGCCATGGAACCTAAGCAGCTGCGGGTGCAGGGGCCTGTGCTTCCTGTCCGCACATGGCTGCTAACTCTGATTTGTTCCCTCCTGCAGATTTCAGGTTTGCAACACTGATGGAAAATGACTTGTTCATCCCCAGATCAGGTCTCCAGGCTTCTGAGGCTAACCTTCCTGAGGGGAAAGGAGGTTCTCTCCCCAGTCTGATCCTGTTTGTTTTTGGCTTTCCCCTGCAGCTTCTAACTTGTTAGCAGAGAGGTAAAGGGTGCGTCTCCGGTCTCTCCGCCACCACCCTCAGGATGGAGTGAAAGGGAAATGTCAAAAGAAGGTGTTGGAGGAAGGGGGAAGGGAACCCACTTCCTGTTGGATGCAGGACTGGAGGAGGACCCCCACCCACCGTGCTCAGCGTGAAACCCCAGCTCCTAAATAGGTCTTTGGCAGCGGTGGCTCAGGTCAGTGCATCACCCCCGGAGTGAGAAAGTCTTCATCTCTCAAGACTCAGGCCAGACTCTCAATTAGTGGCACAGGTAATTCTCGTTCTCCTGGTTGGGTTCACTGGTATTTCTGTCTATCCTCCATTTTTCACGAGGCATCTTTTCAGAAGGTAGCATCATCCTTGTTACAAGCGACGGTGTTTTACCTCTCCGTGGTCTCCTTCTGGAGCAGGCTTGTCACGGCTGTGCACTGCTCGTGCCTGCTTTCCGGAGGCTAGAACACTAGGTTCATAGTGGGTGCCCGAGTGAAGACAGACCTACCTTACCCATCTCTGTCCTCGGAGCTAGCCACTGTGAGGCCTGATGGCAACGGCCAGTCAAAATGGGAAAGCAGGATACAAGAATGAGAAAGCCCAAAAAGCGAAAGTGATAGTTCACAAGTAATTGGTGGAAAAGACTGATAATGACCGCCCAGTAAATTGTACAAGCTTAAGTGCCTCGAAAGTTCAGAGCAGGGGATGTTGTTGCAGGGTTAGGAGTAAAGGGGCCGGGCTGGAGAGATGGCTCAGAGGTTAAGAGCACTGTGTGTGTGTGTTCTTCCTAAAGGTCCTGAGTTCAATTCCCAGCAACCACGTGGCGGCTCACAACCATCCATAATGAGATCTGGTGCCCTCTTCTAGCCTGCTGGCACACCTATGGGCAGAATACTGTATAAATAATAAATGCATAAAGAGTAGAGGGGTGTAGATGTGAAGGCTGAAGTTATGACAGTGACAGTCAGTAGGCATAAGAAGACACGCGCTTGGGGGTACCAAGCAGCATGACGTGAGGTTCAGTAGGTTTGGTGTCTGTGCCATGAATCAACCAGAAGGGCCCGAGCCACATGGTCTGTGTCTCTAATGCTTAGATCTGCAGCATGAGCGTGTGCACAGGGCTCTGCTGGAGGACACTGGCCTAGTAGGTGACAGTGTCTCCATCAAGGGCGTGTGAGGTTTAGGGGGGCTGTGACCATTTGTGAGCGAGAGTGTGCATGCACACGCATGTATCCCTTTATATACTCATGTATATATGTGAGAGTGTGTGTGTGTGTGCGCGCGCGCGCGCGCGCACGCACGCCCCTACATTTGTGGCCTATTGGAGGAATATGTGGCCAAGCTAGGAACATTAGTATCTTTTAGCTTGGGGAGCTGACTCTTTTTCCGAGAAGATGAAATGGATATACACGGACAACATTTGTTCCTTGTCTACCTAGCTGGCCAGTTTATTGTTGGGATGAGACTTGAGAGAGCTCAAGGAAGCTGCAGAGGCCTACCCAAATGCAGTGCTATCCTCTTGACTCTAGCTGGCAAGGGCCAAAGGGGAGTTCTCCATCCTTCCAGAGAGCACCTTGGGATTTGTGGGGTTAGTTTTCAGTCATGTGGCTTTTGTTTTTGTAGGGTTTTTAAAAAACTTTTTATTGATTTCTTTGTGAGTTTTACATCATGCACCCTAGTCCCAACCATGTCCCTGTCCCCTTGTACCTGCCCTCTGCCCTTGCAACCCCCCCCCAAAAAAAACCAACACACAAACGAAAAAAAGTAAACAAAACAAAATAAAGCATAGAAAACATCTTGTTGTGGAAGCTGCAGTGTGTCACAGGGTGCCCCCACAGAACACCCCTCTGCCCACACGTGTTCACTTGTAAACGCTCCTTGCACTGAGTCCTTGGTCTGGTTCCAGGTCTCTGGCCTCTGTGACACCATCAGTATTGGCTCCTCGCCGGGACTCCTCCCGGTTAACCTCCTGTTGCCTTGCGTCGTGGAGATCCTGCCACTATGCATCAGCAAGGTCAGCTCTTTCACGTGCCCCAACAGTTCGCAGATGATGTAGACTTTGGGGTAGGTTAACTCAAAGCCTGGGCCTGGGTGGTAGCCGAGCTGGTCGGCCTGCCAGCTCTGACCAGTCCTGTGGCTTTTCCACCCTTCTTCCCCACACAGAGATGGGTAGAGTTCTGATAACATCGCTCCCTCTCTCTGACTGAGCCCTGTGTGGCCCCCTGCCTGCACTTTGGGACTTCCCCTTCCTCCCTTTCCCATGGGCCAAGTCCTGGTGCCTGGCACCCCATGAGCCTCCGCACAGGAACACCCAGGAGTGGCCTTTTTTTGGACTGGGAACCGTTTATCTCTCCTTTCCACATGGCCTGCAGGAAACGGCACGAAGCGGCACGTGCAGCGTCTCACTCCACAACAGGAAGAAAGAGTAGGGCACAGGCCCCCAGTGACAGGCATGGCTGTCATGAAGAGGCCACTCCTGCTGCCCTAGACTGCCTCTGTGGTCTCCAAGGATTTCATCTGTTTCAGGAGCCACCCCAGAGCTGGCTTTTAAGTTCTTTTATTTATCTTTTTTTTTGGACTTGTTCACTGTTTTTTTAACTTGGGCATGGACGTACATAAGGCTCTGGGTTCTAGCCCTAACAGTGGGAAGATATGTGCCAGAAGGCTTTGCAGACTGCAGCATTAGATAGGGAAGGCATCTGTTGTCCTGTAGCAAGTGGGCAGGCCTGGACAGTGCAGCAGTGTGGCCAGCATTTCTCCTCGGGCGTGGCTTTAGGTTCGGCCTCTGGCAGTCTCAGGTGTGTTCCCAGTGGCTGGGCAGATGGCTGAAGGGAGCTACTCCCTGGATACCCACTGACTGTGACGCCCCGTGCTGCGCAGATTCTGAGCCCGCCCTCTGCACGGAGGAAGGAGGAGCTTCCTCAGAGCATGAGCAGGGCAGATTGTGATGATCTGACTGACGTCTGGGCAGGAACCAACGGTTCTCGAAAGATATCTCCGGTCTTCCCAGTCATGGCTCCAAGACCTTGCAGGCCCACCTAAGCGGTCTCAAGGGAGTATTGCCCACAGCCGAACTGACCTGAGCTCCCCATGTGCACCTCACGTAAGGAAAGACACTTAGTGTTTGAGGCCGTAGTTCACTTGACCAGCAGTTGTGCTTTTTCTGTCTCGGTTTCCCTCCTTCACTGGAACCTCAGACAGACAGAAGGCATCATCCAGACCCCAGAGACCCAGGCATTGTGATTATCCTGGGATCTCCTCTCTCTCCAGGGCCCACTCACTGAGCAGACTTCACCCAGCTTCTCCGACCCAACCCAAGGCAGGCTGGCCAGACCAGGTGGAGGGTGTGGCTCTGATAAAGCCAAGATGCCTCAGCTGGAGACTGCAAGGCCCATCCTCCAGGCTCCTGCCCGGGGACAGGGATGCAGGAATGTGGCCTAAGCTGCTTCTTCCCCAGTTTGTGTCAACAGCTGTTCTGGACTTTGAGGAAAACATCTTTGGCCAGAATGGTCAAGGGTAGCCCTCCAAACAGGTTAATGGTGTAGCATTGCAGAGCTAAGGGAAGGGATCCCAGGGCACCCCTGCTTCTCTGACTGTTGCACGAGATGGGCAAATTTAGGGTTCGCTTGCTTCAGACGTGCTTTGGACCTTCGGGTCTGTGTTCTCAGCGGTATCACTTTTACGGCGTTTGATTAAGGCTGTCTCAAAGCCCTTTGGAAACAGGAGAGTAAAAAAAAAAAAAACACACACACACACAGACTCTCCGCTGGGCCTGGCACTTCCCTGCGCCCACATCCTGTTCTTTTTCCATTTTACCTGATGGAGCCCCGGGTGGGGCAGAGCACACGCCATTGCTCAGGGAACAGTGGAAACCTTCTCCTTGGGCTCCATAAGTGAGTCATTTCCTTCAAGTGTTTTGTACAAAATCCCTGCTATGTACGAATCATTCTTCCCATAGCGCCCAACGTGTGTGTTTGTGCGCATGAGTGTGTGCACACTCACTCTCTCTTGTTCTGTGTGTGCTCACTATGTGTGTGCACATGTGCGTGGCTGTATGCTCCCTATGTACTCTGTATGTGTGTGTTCTTATCATCAGTCTTCCTCGCTCCCTTGTTCTCTCTATATACTGTGTGTGTGTGTGTGTGTGTGTGTGTGTGTGTGTGTGTGTGTGTGTTGCTACCACAGATCAAGGGCATCCTTTTGTCTTAGGTGCGTTAGCTGTGCTGGTGGATCCTTGACAGCATTTGAATGCCTGTGCAGAGAAAGAGAGAGCTTCCCTCGGCTGCTTTGCAAATTTCTAGGCCTGTGGTGACTTCAAGAAACACCACGTTGAGGAAATGTGGGAGGGTGGTGGGTTAAGACTTCTCCCTGTTAGTTTCGTTCAGTTGGGCCCGCTTCCTGTTTTATAAAGTTTTATTGGAACGCAGCGCAGTCACCGTCTTAGAGGTGCCAGGTATAGCTCCTTGCATGACGCAGTGGTTTGGTTGATGTGGTTTGGGAGTGAAGGATCCCTCAGAAGGCTCATATATTACAGGGACAGTCCCTAGCTGCTGGCGTTATTCTAGGAGGTTCTGGAAACTTTAGGAAGCAGGGGCCAAGGTGGAGGAAGTAGGCCACTGGGTATTCTTTTGTAGGCTCGACCAGGGCTGTGTCTCTTTTGTTCTCTTTTTGCTGCTTTGCCGCCATGACTTGAGCTGCTCTGCATCCATATCTCTCTCTCTCTCTCTCTTTCTCTCTCTCTCTCTCTCTTTCTCTCTCTCTCTCTCTCTCTCACACACACACACACACACACACACACACACACACCCTTAGGCCGTCTTCTCGGTACCTTGACCGCAGCAGTGAAAAAGCCTGATAGTACAGTGGAGCTGTGCAGGCCATACAGTGTGCCTTGTGAAGATGAAATGTCCCTGTGTCTCTGCAAGTACAGCTCTTTGCTGGAAAAGTCTGCTGGTCTCTGGCTTAAGATGAAACGCAGAAGTGGACACACACACACACACACACACACACACACACACACACACACACACACACACACACACACACACCCCCTTAGGCCGTCTTCTCGGTACCTTGACCGCAGCAGTGAAAAAGCCTGATAGTACAGTGGAGCTGTGCAGGCCATACAGTGTGCCTTGTGAAGATGAAATGTCCCTGTGTCTCTGCAAGTACAGCTCTTTGCTGGAAAAGTCTGCTGGTCTCTGGCTTAAGATGAAACGCAGAAGTGGAGAGAGACACACACACACACACACACCTCAGAGTAGTGTTCTGTCTCCAGAGAGTCTCTGTCTCCAGCGGTTTTATTTTCAACTTGGCATAATATCGATGGTGCAAGTTCCCTGGGCCTTATGCGAGGGAAGTTGGAAGCACTTAGGGTCCTGCCATTTGGAGTCAGGGAGGCTGAGGTTAGATTTGATTGAGAAGCTAGGCCAAGGCCTTGGCATGCTATAGTATGGACTGACATCTGGTGATTCAAAGTCAGCGTGGCTTTTGAGACAGGATCCATGTATGTATGTATGTATGTATGTATGTATGTATGTATGTATGTATTATGTATTTAGATTTTTGGAGACAGGGTTTCTCTGTGTAGCCTTGACTGTCCTGGAACTCTGTAGACCAGGCTGGCCTTGAACTCACAGAGACCCACCTGCCTCCCTGAATGCTGGGACTAAAAGCCTGTGCCGATACTGCCACCGCCACCGCCACCCAGCTGGGACAGGATCCTTTTTAACCTAACAAGCTGCCTGTCGTGACTACATCGCGCTTCAGCTGTTTTAAAGTTTCTTCAGACTCAGACACCGTGCACATACTGAGCTGTCCAGGTGGGCTGAAGGGTGGAAAGCAGCACCTATGGGAAAGCATTCAGTGAGCTCATTCTTACAGCCGGCTGATTAGCAAGTGCCACTTGCAATGGTACCACCGCTTTCTGCACCTCCCCTATGCCCAGTGCCGCACGAGACCCTGTCATCACCTCAGACGGTTCTGCAGAGTACCTCCCGTCATCCCCTGTTGCTCACAGAGGCTCCGGGAGGTGTGTCTCATACATGGATATCCATCCCTCTGCACAGAGACAGGGTAGATTAGCCAGAACTACAGACATGCCGAGGACATAAGGAAAAACATCTTGACTGCAGGCCTGGTTAAACAGTGAGATGAGCTAGCTGTCAGGAAGATGTGACTGATCCCCATCTGGGGAAAGCCTTGGAAAAGAAAAGCTGTTTGCAGGCCTGTTTGCAGCTGCTTGGTGGAAGGGCACAGACTGTGATGGCCGCGGCAAGATGACCTTTCTGATTCAGTGGTCGGCTCACAGAGAATTCTTTTCCTGGTTCACATGGTGGTGCACCGGGCCCCTTTTGAATGGCCAAGCCCCACAGTTATTGGAGATTTGGTTTCTCAGGGAGTTTCTGGCATCTAAGAAATGTAGAAGGCTGGACCATCTCAGGAAGTCATTCTGCCTTGGTCTTTGTCAGTTCCGAGGCTCTTTTTTATTTTGTACTCTGGTCAGCACGAAGATGGCTAAGGGTGTGTGAATGCGTGCGTGCGTGCGTGCGTGCATGCATGCGTGTGTGTGTCAGGGGTGGGTGTGCGTGCATCAGAGTATGTGCTAACCCACAAGTGGCATGGTATTGGCCCATTATTTCCAAGTTGCCAAATGTACATACACAGAGTTGTTTTAATATTGCCCTGGTAGCCTGTTAAGGTCCAGTGAGTTGAGGTCTCCTTCATTTTTGTTTTGTTTTGTTTTCGTTTTGGAGTGGCTTGTTTGTCAGCCTGGGTGGAAGCTTATCACTTTCTTCTGCCCTTCCTCCTAAAGAAACTTATAAATTTAGATACTGCTTTTCTCTGCTTTTATGATTCTGCCCTTATATTCATTATTATCCTTTTGGATTTTTCTCTTTGTGTGTTTTTTTTTTTTAACATAGAAACGTATTAATTTGAAGTTTTTTTTCTTTTTTCTAATATAAGTGTTTGATAACTGCAAATACGTATTTACCTCAAAATGTGTTTAATGCATCATAGAAATTGAGATATGGTCTAATTTGATCTTTACTCAGTTTAAACTATTTTATTGTTTTTCTTGAAACTTCCTCCTTAATCTACAGATTAGTGTGTTTAATAGCAGTGGTCGGGTGTCTAGGTTTTTTAAAACTTAGATATTTCTCCATGAATCTATCTATTGGATTATTGATTTTTCTTTTCCTTCTCCGAGACGGGTTCTTACTCTATAACCCAGACTGGTTTAAAACTCATCGGGTGTCCCAGGCTGGCCCCAGACTCACGGCAATTCTCTTGTTTTTGTCTTCCCAGGGCTGGAATTTCTGCCATGAGCTACTTACTGTCTGTTAATCTGATTTTTCAGCACATTGACTATACTGTTCTGTCCAAGGTTTCTTCACTTACCTTTGAGGTTTATGATATCTCTTGGCTTTACAGATTTTTGTCTTTCATCAAATTTGGGAATTGCTCACCTACTACTTCTTCCAGTGATCTCCCACCCTCTCTCAACTCTGCGACTCTTAATGTGTAAAACTAGATCTTCTGATGGGGTCTTGTAGACTTCTGAGAGTTGGGTTTTGTTTTTTCTTCTTCTTCTTCTTCTTCTTCTTCTTCTTCTTCTTCTTCTTCTTCTTCTTCTTCTTCTTCTTCTTCTTCTTCTTCTTCTTCTTCTTCTTCTTCTTCTTCTTCTTCTTCTAATCTTTAAGTTCAGTGAACCCAGGGTCACCTCCATTTCCTGTTGGGTTCAGGGAATTTTGCTTTTGCTTCCTTCTCCCCTCCCCTCCTCCTAGGGTGTGCTACAGATTAAACCCTGTGCCTCGTGGATAGTGAGCAAGTGCTCTACCACACCTGAGCTGTCTCATTAACCCTTTGGGGGGGCTTTTGTGTGTGTGTCATAGCTGTTATCTGTTTTCTGAGAACCCCTGTCTCTCCTCTTTTCGTTAGTTTCAAAAGTCTGTCTTTACTCCTCTTTGGCGACGTTTATAGTAGCTGCTCTAGAGGTCCCGCTCTTGATAATCCCAGTGTTTGAGTTGTGTGTTGACACTTGATACTTCCTCCTGACATCTGTTTTGGTTGCCTGCTTTATGGTCAAGTGATTTGGGATATTGTCTTGGGCATTTTGAGTATTGTGTTATGAGGCCCTGGATCCGTTTTGAGTGTTAAGTAGGTAGTCAGCCAAGGTAAAAACAGCCTCACATCCTGGCCCCTTCTCTGCCTCTATGATCCTAGCATCCATTCTGCTGTGTACCCCGTGGGGTGTGAGGCCTGTGTGGTGCTGACTCTTAGGTGATTCTGCGCGTACACACAGCTGGCCAGTCTTCACACGAAGACTTAAAAGATCCTTTTTTTTCTGGATCCTCCTTCTCTGCAAACTTCCATACATTGAGCCTCTTCAGGGCCATCCTTTCAGGTGTCTCAACTAGAGACACAGGAATGTCACACACACACACACACACACACACACACACACACACACACACACACACACACACCTTACAGTGTACAGGCTCTACCCTCAGGGTCCAGTGCCACTGTGCCAGTGAAGAAGGCCAAGGGTCCTGCCTCTCCAGTAGCATTGCCTAGTGGCATGAGACCTCCAAAGCTTATAGGGGCCACTGCTGCAGCATCCGTGAGAAGGAAGACAAACGTCCTGGTTTTGCTCGTATTCACCTGTAGCAAGGTGAACTCAAGAGTTCAACTTACTATGGGATCCCCTTTGGTCCTCTGGTTGGCAGACACAGGCCTCTCTGCGTACCTGGTGTTTAATTTTCTTGTTTGCACCTGTCGGTGGTATTAGGTCACTCTGGTTCCAATAGGAGGCTGTGTGTGTGTGTGTGTGTGTGTGTGTGTGTGTGTGAGAGAGAGAGAGAGAGAGAGAGAGAGAGAGAGAGAGAAAGAAAGAGAGAGAGAGAGAGTGTTCATTGACAGGGTATCGTCTTTATCTGTTTTGTTTTGTTTCATGATGGCTGTGTCGTGTATCTTATCCAAAACTTTTAGAAGTTAGGTTCATGGGGAAAGGTTTGCTTTCTCACCTGGAACTCAAAGTCGAAGCCTGCTTGCCTCTCCTCCTACCCATCCCCCCCCCCCTCCGCCGCCCACTTCTTACTGGTTTGAGAAAGGGTCTGCCATGTGGTCCAGGCCGGCCCGGAGCTAACTGTCCTCCTGCCCCAGCTTGCCAAGCACTAGGAGCACAGACATGTGCGCCCAGCTCCAGCTTCTACTCTGTCGGATCCTGTGTGCATGCTGGGGGCGGGCGTGCAGGGTTTAGAAAGAGCTATCTGCTGTGTAGCCCTTCTTGGCCTCACACCCCAGAGTGCTGGGATTATAAGCACGTGCCACCACACCCAGCTTTCAGCGTCTACTTTAAAAAAAAAAAAAAGACATAATGTGGGGCAGGGCACACGTGTGCCGTAGCGTGCATGTGGACAACTTGTAGAAATCAACCCTTTTCTTTCCTTCCATCTAGTTTAAACCTAGTTCATCAGAATTGGCAGCAAGTGTCTGTACTTGCTGTGCCCAGCTTCTACTTTTAAATACCTTTTCTCTGTGTGTGATGGGACTGCCGGAGGCAGATTATTTTCTTAGCATGCTAAGGCTGGTAGCCTGTTTTTCTTTTCTTTTCTTTCTTTCTTTCTTTCTTTCTTTCTTTCTTTTCTTTTTTTTAATTTTCTTTTTGAGACAGGGTCTCTCTGTGTGTAGCCTTGGCTGTACTAGACTCACTTTGTAGACCAGGCTGGCCTTGAACTCACAGTGATCTGCCTGCCTCTGCCTCCCGAGTGCTGAGATTAAAGGCGTGCGCCACCACGCCCAGCCTGTTTCTCCTCCCCCGCATATCTCTCTCTCTCCTCTCTCTCTCTCTCTCTCTCTCTCTCTCTTTTGGTTTTCAAGACAGGGTTTCTCTGTGTAGCCTTGACTGTCCTGGACTCACTTTGTAGACCAGGCTGGCCTCGAACTCACATCGGTCCGCCTGCCTCTGCCTCCCGAGTGCTGGGATTAAAGGTGTGCGCCACCACACCTGGCTTTGTTTCTCATTTTGTCTTCCACAATAAATTTCTTTTCTCTCCCATATTATTTGTTTGTTTTGTTTGTTTGTTTAGAGACAGGGTTTCTCTGTATAGGCCTGGCTATACTGGAACTCACTCTGTAGACCAGGCTAGCCCTGAACTCACAGAGATCCACCTGCCTGTGCCTCCCAAGTGCTGGGATTACAGGTGTGTGCCTCTACCGCCCAGCTCATGATAATTATCTGTGACCTTTCCTGAGTCCCTTTAGTCTGGTCTAAGCTGAGACTCACACTGTGATTCAGGTCTGCCGATGGAGCCAACGTTTCTTTTCTCCCAGACTGACTGGCTGGGGCAGTTTCTAGCTTGTGAGGCCCCTGGGTCATTGTAAAACTCCATAACTCCAGAGTGTTATCAGGAACTTGGAAACCAGAATACCCTGTCCGTGTCTGAGCACTGGGTCTCCAAAAGTACAATGGCTGTGGAGGTGAAAAAGCAGCCTAAAATTAGGAACCAGTGTTGAGGTCTTAAGTTAACCATTGCTGAAAGTAAGACCCCAGGTCAGGAAGCTGGAGCTCCTCAGTCTCCTTGAGATTGGCGGAAGGATCAGGCAGGCAAGGCAGAACCAGCAAACCAAGAGTAGAGGGGCCAAGATAAAGATCCAGGAGACCCTAGGGCCTTCTTGGAGCCCCCACCACCCACAGCTCTAAACAGGGCCAGATTCACCCCCGGAACATAAATGTAAGTGTGGGAGTAGGTGGGGGCCCACATGGTCCATAGGCACTGCCAGATGGTGTCCAGGGACCCAGGGAAGGATGCCCTACACATTCCTGCTAAATTCCTTGGCTGTTCCCCATAGCAAAGGGAAGAGAACAAGGTCAGCCTAGGTGGTGGGCGGAACAGCGCCAGCTCAGCCCCAGCACAGGGCTGCAGGCGTCAGTGGGCCTCCCAGCTCTGGCCAGTGTGTGCTGCCCTGGGCGGTTTTTTAAAAGGTGTGGAGGTGTGCCTATGTGATTGTAAAGCTGGTATGTGGACTCCGAAGCGAAGCCCCGCCTTTTCCATTAGAAACCAAGAGCAACTGCCATTACCGTAGCACCTACCCCATCCATGCCAGGCTGCAACTAACCCGTCCAGCACAGCCCTTTAAGGGTTTCCATGACTCAATCTCAGTTGACCAAGGGGCCTCGGAGAGAAGCAGGAAGTCATCCAGTGCAGCCTGGCCAGGCGTAGTGAGGGCGGGACCTCGCATGGATTGTCAGCCTTGTCTGTGCTATGCAGGGCACTCCACCGGGGATACACTCCCTGCCAGAGCACTCTGTGTCCCGAACAACTGCATAGGATGTTTGCTGTAGGGGAAAAAAAAAACAGCTGGGTATGGGGCTGGGCTATAGGCTGGTAGGAAGGAAGGCCTGGCATGCAGCATAGCTGGGGGGTGGGGGCGGGCAGGGGCAGTTTCTGGGAATCTGAGGTTAGGAGTTGTGATATTTCCCCTGAACCTTCATGTATCTGTGGCCTGAAGTGTTTTTCCCGCCGGCTGTGAGGTTGGACTCTGTAGTTAGTGTATGTGCAGATGTGTGTGCCTAGCCCGCAAACCTGCCAAGAGCACTAAGTCGGGCCATAGAAGTTGGTAGAAGTATCCAGAGCAGAGCAGACACAGGGCAAGCTATGGGATGCCGCTGGACAGAGCAACAGAGGGCAAAAATTGGAAATGAGTCCTTTGCCGTCTATATGGAGAAATAAAACACGGAAAAGATCGCTAATAAAAGATTTCTAAACTTTTAGAAAATGTTCAGAGTGCCCACTTGTCATTTAGGGAGTGTGTGTGTGTGTGTGTGTGTGTGTGTGTGTGTGTGTGTAAGTGCATGTACACACATGCTAGTGGAAGTGAGAGCACAGCTTACAGGAGTCAGTTCTTTCCTTCCACCATTTGAGTCCTGGAGCTGGAGATCAAACTGAAGGCGTCAGGCCTGGAAGCAGGTGTGGGCCAGAGACGCCATCTCGACAGCCTTAATAAAAGATCTTAATTTTAAAAATGTGTTTGTGAATAATGAGGACCCTGTAGGGAACTTTTCTTTCCTGTGTACTCCCTGTTGTCTCTTGGGGCCCTTAGCATCTCTGAGCAGCAGTGCCTCACGGGAGTTTCCTGTGGGCCATGGGCCTGTGGCTCTGACTCCTCCCACTTGGATGTTCATTTCTTGCAAAGAGTTTCCCAGCAGCTTGTGCAGACTTAGGGCCCTGGCTGCGTCTGCGTGTTGTACCCACTAGCCCTTTCCCTGGCGGAAGCAGCCTGTCTTGTTTGTCCTCTCAGTGATGACAGGCTGTTCTTGTTTGGAAACAGAAAAGATGCCATCACTGTCTTTTCTGCTCTCGTATTTTATCCCCCCATCCTTCCTAAAACATAAAGCGAGTGCCAGCGGCGTGTTTATAGCGTCAGGCTCTGTGCACGTACTTGGTGGGCATCCTCCTGGTCTTTAGAAAACATGGTCTCTTTATCTACCTCAGAATATGCCCCTTCTAGGGGCTCTTAGGAAAAGGAACAGGCCAGGTAGAGGGGCTGGACACAAGGTGTGGGAGGCTCTTCTGGTGGCCAGTAACCAAAAACATCCCTTTGGGGGCTTGGGGACTCACTCCCGAAGAGGTCAGCCTGTCCACCTTGCCGATGCACTGAGACCCGGTTTCCATCCTCTAGAGCAGTGGTTCTCAACCTGTGGGGTCATGATCCCTTTAGGGGGGTCAAACAACCCTTTCACGGTGGGGTGCCTGTGACCGCTGGAAAGGTCAGATGATTGCCGTTGTGAAATAGTAACTAAAATAATTTCATGGCTGGGCGGTCACCGCAACATGAGGAACTGTATGAAAGGGCTGCAGGGTTAGGAAGGGTCAGAGCCACAGCTCTAAAGGGTGTTAGCTGCAGCCATGTCTGTGAGCACCTTTCAACCATCCTCAGCTTCCATTTCCCCTTGTCTTCCCCTCCCCCTCTCCTCCCTTCCTCTTCTCCCATCCTCCTCTTCCCCTCCCCCCGCCTCCTCTGTCTCATGGAGCCTGAGCAGACCTTGAACGTGAGTAGTTGAGAATGACCTACTTCTGATCCCCCTGCCTCTGCCTCCCCGGGACTTATTGGTGTGTCCCAGCACACGTGCTCACTGCAGTGCTGCAGAGCAAGCACAGGTCTGCACACATGCTAGGCTGAGCTACATCTCCAGCCCTATGCATTCTTTCTTCTGGCAATTTCTGCAGAGACCGTAACGCTACTGGTCCTCTCAGGAGACTACAATTTATTTATTTGTGTCTTATCAACTCAGAAAACCTTTTAAGTCTCCTGTACGGTGGACATCCCACCCCCACCCTGGCCTCATGGGTTTGGCTCACTTCTACTCTCGTGAGTTTAGCCAGCCTGATGTCTTCGCTGGCTAAGCCACGGGCGGGCTCTCAGTGGTCCTGTATGTGTGTAGCTGTGCGTTTTATCAGTTTAGAGCTGAAGACCTGAATAGTGGCACAACGTAAGTGGGCTGGAGCTGTGCTCAGTAAATGGCCCCTGGTTTTTTTAAGTGGCCATCGGCCCGCAGAGGGACCAGAATAGGTCCTTGTCTTGAGGAAATACTAAAAGCTGAAAGAAAACCCATCATGTAGATGTGGGTGTTGGAGTAGGAGGATTCTGTGAAGTGTGAGAGAGAGAAAGAGTTCTGGAAGACCCCCCCCATGCCCTCCTGTGCCCCCCCCCCACCCCACCCCACCCCAGTTCTGGCTCAGGCTGAAGGAGCAAGAGTCGGTTCAGTCTTTCAGGGAAAGGAGAGGTGGGTTATAAAGATGACTCACAGGCTGCCATATGAGGCTGGTGTGAGCCACACTCTGGCGTGAGCACCCAGGGGCCCAGGCTGGTCAGGCTGCGGTGTGCACTGGCAAGCAGTAGCAGCCAGCATGAGCCACTGGGGCACACATGTGAGCTAGGGTGGAGCCAGGCTGAGGACAGCTGGGAGAAGAGTATGTGGACACTGCCTGCCCACTGCCCGCAGGGTTCAGCCCAGAACCGCATCCGTCCTTTGTCCTCAGTACTCTTGAGTTCTCTGCTAGGATGAGGATTTAAAAACCCAGCAGAGGGGCTGGAGAGATGGCTCAGAGGTTAAGAGCACTGGCTGTTCTTCCAAAGGTCTGAGTTCAATTCCCAGCAACCTCATGGTGGTTCACATCCATCTATAATGAGATCTGATGCCCTCTTCTGGCCTGCAGGTGTACAAGCAGGCCACTGTATACATAATAAATAATCTTTAAAAAAAAAACCAGCAGAAATCAGATTCCTATTTCATCTCCTTCTCTAAGCTTTGAAAGCATTTCTGCCTGACCTTCAAGGCAGAATTCTGGGTATAAAACTTGTGTAAGTGCTTCCTGTGACAAACACTCCCTTAGAGGAAGAAGGTGTGATGTTCAAGTCTGCATGAGAGACACTCAGAATACAGGTACATGTATGTATACAGCAGATTCTGCTGTCTTAGTGTGTTCAGGCTTTAGCAGAAGTACTGTGATCTGAGTGATGTAACCCACTACCAAAGGCGTCTCTGTCCAAGAGGCAGCAGTCTGAGGTCAGAGTGGCCGCAGGTATGATGCCTGGTCAGGACCCTTTTCCTGGTTCGTTGGCCGAACTCTGGTCACTGTGTCTTCCCATGGGGGAAGGGTGAGAGTACCCTAGGGTCTCAGAAAAGCACCATTCCCACTAACGAGAGGGCCACCCTTCTGTCCTGTTCACCTTCCTGTGGCCCCACCTCCTAATGCTAGGGATTGTGTTTCAGCATGTGAACTCTGGAGAGACACAAAACATTTAGTCTGTAGCAAGCAGCGTCTCACACAGCGCCTCCTCCACAAAGGGTTCTGGCCAAGGAGAGCTGATGATCCCTCCACAGCTGGTGGCTGTGGTGGCTCGAGGCCACGTTGGGCACTTCGGTTTGAGACTCTATTCTAGATACTCTACGCATGCAGCACGCCAGCCAGCCCAGTGTCCCCTTCCCCTAGGTACCTTCTGCACGGGGAGAACAACTTTCTTCAAGAATGTCTTTGAGCCTTGGGAGTCCACCACATGTGACTCTGGCCGTCTCACGGCTGTCTCTGCCCCAGCTTGTATGACTTGATCCAGCAGCAGCAGCAGCAGCATACTCTCAGCGGAGCCCTGGGAGCTAAGAGGCATTTGCATTGCAGGTGCGCTTGCTGGCTCAAGAGGTGTAAGCAAACTGATGGTTTGCTGGGCAGCTGTGCAAGCAGATCCGTCCACCCTTCTAAATGGCCCATGCTCTGCCAGTGACAGATCTTACGTTCCAGTCACAGAGCAAAATTCAGCGAAAAGAGCAACACGCTTCTGCACGGCCAAGAGACAAAGTGTTAGATACGGGGAGACACAAGCTCGCCTGAGCTAAGAGCCCTGGGCCCAAGCAGCTCTAGGCTCTCTTCCTGAAAACTGAGGTGACTAACGTTTGCCAGACACTGGTGTGAAATCAATGGTTGCTACTACTGTCCTTCAATGGCGGCTGGTGGTGCTCCTTCCAGAAGGAGGTCCGAGGGCCTTAGGAAGTGGGTTGGGGTTAGCTTGTGTGTGAGAAGGAGCTTGTCTGGGAAGCCTAAGTGTCTTGACTCGGTGCCAGCCTCACAAGGCCCTGACGGGTGGCAAGAATGTTGGGCAAAGTGATCCAATAGAGCCTCTACCGCCTGGAGATTTTTCTGTGAGACACGCCAGGCTTCCAGCCAGCGTCAGATTCCTTCTTAGCACGCCCTCCCCCCCGCCCCCCCCCCCCCCCGATGCCTCAGCCGCCAGGGGACCCCACATCTCTGGAAGAAGGTTTCTTCCCAATACTATTCCAACTGCTGACGTAGGGACTCCATAAGAGAGTCCCGCTGCCCCTCTTTGGAGTTGAGTCTCAGGGACTGCCTTTCCCTGGAGAGAACCCAACTGTCACCAGGACTTGCTCACCTGACTGGCCTGGCAGGTGGCTGAGTTTGGGCCCTGAGTGGGTGTGTAAGTGTCTGGCAGCTGCGCCTGTCCCGGACAGCTCAGGCTTATGAATTCCTTACCCCTGGGGAAAGCAGGCTGAGAGCTGAGCCTGATTCCCCAGCCTGACTGACCCAAGGAGTGACAGGTGGGTCTTTGAAACAGATTGTCACACCCTCGATGACAACTGGGATTATCACCATGAGTGTCATTCCAGCGTGGCAGTTTTGAGTTTCAGGTCAAGAGCCAAGTTCTCAGCCGCCTCTTGCATCTGGGCAAAGGGATCCCTACTGGCTGGCTTTCTGGCTCATTTCTCAGCCATCTGCAGAGACTTTCTGCACAAACGGAGGTCTGTGGCCTGCAGAGCACGAAGCCCTGCAGAGCTCCGCCCCAGCCTGGTTCTTGCTTCAGAAGAGAAGTCTAGAAAACACCTGGCATCTGAGAAAAATGGAAAAGCGAGCCTTTGTAGATAAATAGCCAGTGTATACAGTGGGCATTGGAGTCTCAGCTGGCCTTTTCTGGTAGGCTGGGACCACCAGGCCCAGATGACTCTCTGGCCCACAAAAGCCTTAGACCGTATAGGTAGGCGCTGCTATGATTTTGATGTGTCCCCCAACGATTTGAATGTTGGAAGCTTGGCCTCTAGTGTGGCAGTGCTCATCGGTATTGGAGCTTTTTGGAGGTGAGACCTAGTAGCAGTTGTTTAAGATCCTGGGCGAGTTGCTAGGGAAATTTAAGATGCTGGGTTAGTTCTCATGGGACCCTACGTTAGATCCAACAGTGGGTTATTCTAGAGAGGACACCTGTCCTTTCTCCTTTCTGGCATTCCCACGGTGGTTCCGTGTCAGTCATTAGACTTTCTAATCACTGGAATGACATGCTTAAGGAAGCAAGCAAGGAAGGATGGGATAGTTAGAATTCTGGAATTTTGGTTTCTTAAAAACAAACAAACAAGCACAAATCCTCAGACATGTTATGAGCATGTTTTGGTTTTAATCCCAGGTTTGGGTATACGGGGCTGCTTCGGACTATGATTAGCCTCGTGCTCCAGCAGAGGCATGGTTTTGCCAGCTGCAGATAGTTTCAGCGGTTGTGTGACGTTTGGAATTCTGGGAACTTTTCAAAGGGTATATAGATGCTTGGGCCCCCAAGAGGCTGGGTTGGCGGTTGCTGGTTATTGGTCGTTCATGGGGGCTTAGTTGCAGTTTGTTAGTAGTTGTGCTCAAAAAAGAAACAAGAAAGAAATTAGATTCAAGGATCTCTGTCTCTGTCCCACCTTTATCCTTCTTTCTCTCCTGTCTAATGATAGGGCGTAAAAAGTGGGAAAAAGAAGAACCCATAAGTAGCAAAGACAAGCTACAGGAAGGATGCATTTTGGTTCATGGCTTCCGAGGTTTTGCTCTGTGGCCATACGCTGCCTTTGCCTTTAAGTCATTGTCCAGACAGAAGCATCATAGAGGAAAGATGAGGCAGCAGAAAGCTGTCTGTCTGTCTGTTTATGGCAATGAAGGGAAGGTGAATGGGGACCAGAGGAAGGGGTCAAAGGCATTTGAACAGCTCAAGAATAGTGACCTGTCCCCACTAGGCTCTGCCACCTCCCAAATGCTGGGGACCAGGCTGTTAGCATATAAGGGCCTATAAGGAACATTTCCTCCCAGGCTGTAAGAGATGCCACCCGCTGTGATAGGATCCGGTTAGGGGAGCCCTCACCAGCGCCAGGCCAGCACCGTGCTAACCATGAGCAAAAGCATTTTTTTTATAAGCACTCGACCTCTGGTGTTTCGTTATTGCATCAGAAAGCAGACCTACACAGTCGCTGCGGGCCCTGCCCCGTTTTATCAGTGGAGCTGCTTAAAACCAGCAGAGGCAAGGGAATCCCACACACCACAGAAGCAGATCACATGGTTTTCTGGAAGGGAGCCAAATAGTAGTGACAGCTGTCACACCTTGGACAGTACGAGTAGCCAGTTTGCAGTAATTATTTTAAGTGATGCTTCTAGCTGCTTCCTCCTCCTGGTAGGGGAGTGGTGGTTTAGTTGTTACCCCTAGGGCCTATGGGTAAGAGTGTCATTACCCTTGTTTCATTGATGGGAATGTTGCAAGATGAAAAGAACCTCTGGCCCCTCCTCCATCCATGGCAACACCAGTTTGTTTGTTGTTTTTCTTTTTTCTTTTCTGGTTTTTCAAGACAGTTTCTCTGTGTATCCTTGGCTGTCCTGGACTCACTTTGTAGACCAGGCTGGCCTTGAACTCAGAGAGATCCACCTGCCTCTGTCTCTGCCTCTGCCTCTGCCTCCTCCAGAGTGCTGGGGTTAAAGGTGTGCGCCACCACGCCCAGCTGTTTGTTGTCTTTATTTTTTCAGGGAAATTGTTGAAGAAAGGCCCTAAGGGTTGGGCGCTGGAGACAGGGAATAAAGAGGATTGTATTTCTCCTAATAAATGTGTGCTTAAAGTGACAAAACTGAGCGAGTCCCCAAGGGGGAAGTCCATTTATCCTAGGCCTGCAGACCCGTCCACTTCTTGACCTGTTCCTTGGCTTTTGACACCTGCCCACATCTCACCATGAAATTTTGGTACAAAGTGCAGAACATCGCTTGCACACACCCTACCCTTTCCTGGCACCCTCAAGAGTGCCTGAAGGTGAGGATCCAGCCCAGAGTATGACTAAACCCTTTGCTTTTAACCATTGACTGGAAGACCTGCCTTCGCAGGCAGCTTTGAGACTGAGCTGTGGCACTGAAGGCATGTTTTCACAGCCAGCTGGTTATAAAGTCCTGTTTCCATGGGCAGGTAGTAGTCAGGAAGTAGTTCCTCAGTGCTGATACCTGAGTTCCACTCCTACCGCATGCATCAGTCTACCACGGCTGCGTAACAAAAAAACTGCCAACAGTGTGGCTCAAATAGTAGTTCTTTGTCTCATACTTTTGGAGGCTAAATAGCTTCAGGATGGGGCTGGGTGCACACAGAAACAACCATGTAATTAGAGAGTTGGAACTTTCAGCCCCACCCACAACCTCTGGGGAGGGACAAGGGGCTAGAGATTGAACTGACAGCAGTGGTCAGAGTGATTCAGTGATGTCCCCATTAAAATAAAATAAAATACCAAGAAGAGACTTGATACCCTATGAGCATATACAGGGGGAGGAGGTCCCCCTCAGTCACAGTCATAGGGGAGAGGAGTAAGGGGAAAATGGGAGGGAGGGAGGAATGGGAGGATACAAAGGATGGGATAACAATTGAGATGTAATATGAATAAATTAATAAAATATTTTAAAAATAAAAATTAAAAATACTAGCAAAGAATAATGACTAATCCAAAATTGTAATAAAATTATTGGCCTAAATAAAAATAAGATAAAATAAAATAAACACAAACAAACAAACAAACAAACAAAATCCTAAGCATCACTTTCAGAGAGCTTCCAAGCGTGTACAGACGGAAGCACTGCGAACATCTGGAGAGGCATGGAAAGTACAGCCCTAGTGCCTGTGCCCTGTGTGCCTCTTCCGTTTGGTTGTTGTCATTTGCGTCTTTAACGGTAGTCTGGCAGTGGGGACCAGAGATGCAGCCCTTGGCTTCTGCCAGTTACCTACACGAGGTAAAGCCAAGGATTCCCGACTGCACTGCAGAAGAGAATTCAAAACATAGTAACAGGAAGCAAAGTTGGAGTTTGTCAATGAAAAGTTTTAACATGGGCTAGGTGTGTACCTTGTGACCTGCGTATAGTAAGGGTTCCTTTGACCCTTTCGACTTACAGTTTAAAATTATATAAGCCCACAATACTATCCTGTGTACTTCAGGAATCATCCTATGATGTAAAAAGAGAAAGTCCTTTTGAACAACATAACTCAGAAGTTCTCCCATCACAGTTGTGTATATGGCTACTAAGACACTTAAGGCCAAAGGAGAATTTCCAGAGGAACTTGTAGCCCCACCTGGGTATTCACTATCATTTTATGTTAAAACTTTTCGTTGTTGTTGCTGCTATTTTTTGAGACAGGGTTCCTTTGTGTAGCCTTGGCTGTCCCGAACTCGCTTTGTAGACTAGGCTAGCCTTGAACTCACAGCGGTCTGCCTGTTCTCTGCCTCCCGAGGGCTGGGATTAAAAGTATGCACCACCACACCTGGCTAGCTTAACATTTTTATTTGAAATACTGCTACTAAAAAAAAAAAAATAGTTTCTCTGTGTAGGCAATGTTCCTGGTAGGTGTTTACTAGTTGTGACAAAACCATTGACTCTGAGCTGGTGAGCGGCTTCACTCAGGCCCAGGGTCTCCTATTTATAGAAAGCTTTCCAAAAATCTAGGCTGTTCTAGAAAATTACTAAAACCCGGGGTGGGGAGGTGGGGATGGTGTGGCAGAAACACACACCTAATACAGCTTTGCAGCTGGACATTCAGACATTCCTGGCAGCCTTAACATTTGATTGACGTGAACTCCGTGTACAGGACTGAGCCCCTTAGCCTGTGGTGTGCAGGTAGTAACACAATGGAACAAAACTGAGGCCACGCAGTTGGTGGCCCAAGAACCGGACAATTGCTTAATGTAGAGAAACACTGCCTCACTTTTGAGGACAAGAGTACAGCACAGTGACACTAATTGGATAGTCTTCAGAGATGGCATCTGTCTCCAAATAAAATTCTGTTCATACAGGTTCAGAGTCAGGATTTGGACATACTCTTTTTCTTTTCTTTTCTTTACAGCAGTAGAGACAGCACCTAGAGCTTTGTACCAATAGGCAAGTGCTCTAGCACCAAGCACTATTCCCAGCCCAAGGATGTGCTTTCAGGAAGATTACCCCTGGACCTGCTGTGTTCTGCTGATCACCTTTGTGTTCAGGGCAGGGCGTTTCTGCTTCTCCTCACCCTCCCTCAAATTTTGTAGTCATTCCTTCAGCTTCCTCTTGTGGCGGCCTTAGCATGGTTGTCTCAATGTCTGTATCCCGTAGTTCCAAAGGGCCGTGGCCATGTGTGGTACCGTTACGTACCCAACACAGGTGCCAAATACAGCACATGTCTTGGTTGAGTAGATGCCACGTTCATTCATTTATCTGTCTGGGGATAAATAGTTGAGACTCTAAGAAGTTTTTCCAAATCTTGTTGTCCTGGAAAAAAAAAATCAAGGTAGTTTAAGGAACAGTAATTTCATCACCCTTGCTATGGACAAGGCATCTGCCTTCTCCTAGCTGAGGTTTCCACCTTTGCCATTTCACCCTACAGCCTGGGGCCTACAGCATTGGATTTTTTTTTTTTTCTCCTGCCTCCAGTGTCTAGGAGTTTCAGGCAAGCTAAGTCCTCAGAGACTGAAGATTTTATAAAACAGTATTCTGAATGCTGATTGTATAATGGAGAGTGACCTAGTTGCTTTTTTATTGCTGCAAAGATACCGTAACCAAGGCAACATATAGAAGAGTTTATTGGGGGCTTACAATCCCAGAGTCATCGTCCCCCCCGCCCCTCCAGTGACACACCCCCTGGAAGGTCACACCTCCTAATTCTTCCTAGACACCAACTCAGGACCAGGTATCCAAGCACATGTTTGCCCTTTCTTACTCAAACCACCGTAGGGAGGGTACTTGTCCACATGGTGGGTACACTCAGCTGGTGGAAGATGTCCTTTGTCCTGCAAAATCAGCTTTTTGGTAGTTTATTGTCTTCACGCAGCTGTAACCCAGGCCCTGAGCAAACAGAGTTATAAGTGTAGTCTATATGGTCAGCCAACACTAAAACAGCAGTTTCTCGACCTGTGGGTCGTGACCCCTTCAGCAAACTTCTACCACTCCCACCCCCACCCTAAAATTTACATTACAATTTGTAAGAGCAGCAAAATTACAATTATAAAACAGCAATGAAAACAATTTTATGGTTGGGGAGGGGTCACCACAACCTGAGGAATTAAATTGTATTTTAGGATCGCAGTGTTAGGAAGGTTGAGAACCAACCACTGCTCTGAGACCACAAAGCCCTGGAAACATCTGCCCCTCCTCCTTTAGGACAACTAGGACTACGTGAAAAGCCAAGGCAGCGGACCAGGAGCAGGTCGTGCTTAGGCCCCTCCTGACTGGCATTCTGCAACCTGCCTGGGTGGCTGTCAGGGCTTAGCCAGCCTCAGGGCTTTCTGTGATTTCACTGATTCGTGACCATGACCTCTCCCTGCCCAGGCAACCGGGGCTTTCCATGCTTGGGAACTGGCCTGGTGATGTCATCTTTGGGGTTGCCATTGTGGAGTGCTCACTGCGCCCCCTTTCCTGAAGATGGCGCTCTTGCCGTGGTCCGGTAGCCAAGAGGATGAGGGATGTTCTCCTTTTTTCTAAAGCGTTTTGACTTCCTTGGCTACCAGTGCAGGAAGGACAGCTGCCAGCCTAACAGGAGAAGAAAGTTAAACCCACCAGCACATCTCAGAAAGCTCGGTGGCCATTTGCTGCTTGTGGTGGCCTGGGGGTTAGGGCACCAGATGGCTGGCGCTGTTCTCTGTTTGGAATCACACTCCTGGCCTTCAGAAAAGCGTTAGTTTTGTTTTGTTTTTAAGGCAGTGACTCATGCTGGGTGTGGTGGGGCATGCCTGTGGTCCCAGCCTTCAGATAAGGCAAAGGCAGGTGGATTACTGTGAGTTCAGCCTGGTCTAAAAAGTGAGGCTAGGACAATCTGGGCTATACAGAGAAACCCTGTCTTTAAAAAAAGAAAGAAAGAAAGAAAGAAAGAAAGAAAGAAAGAAAGAAAGAAAGAAAAGAAAAAGACAGTGACTCACATAGCTTTATTCAACAACAGTTTAAGATATCTGCAAGACCATTGCTTAAGACCATGAGGAGCTGCAGTTATAGAGTATGGCACTGTGCACGCAAGTTATTTTTGGCTGAGTTAAATTCATTTAACATGAATGTATATGTGTGTATGTATATGCATATAAATGTGTATGTGTACATACAAATATGTATGTATATGGTATATGTTTATATATATGTATATAAATATACATACACACATATTATACATATATATCCTCTAAAGCTAGCCTTGAATTTGTGATCCTTCTGCGGTAGCCTCCCAAACACTGGAACTATAGGCCTAAATCACCATGTCTAGCTCAGAACTAATATTTTAATGTAAACAGTTGGGTGTCACACATTCAGCTTTACCCAACAGTGTCTTAGAGTTTCTATTGCTGTAATGAAACACTATGCCCCAAAAACAAATTAGAGAGGAAAGGGTTTATTTGGCTCACACTTCCAAGGAAGTCAGGACAGGAACTCAAGCAGGGCAGGAACCTGGAGGCAGGAGCTGATGCAGAGGCCATGGAGGATGCTGCTCACTGACTTGCTTCCCATGGCTTGCTGAGCCTGCTTTCTTATAGAACCCAGGACCACCAGCCCAGGGATGGCCCCACCCACAATAGGCTGAGCCTTCCCCCATCATTCACCAATAAGAAAATGCCCTCCAGTTGGTCTCATGGAGGCATTTTCTCAGGTGAGGCTCCCTCCTTTCAGATGACTCTAGCATGTGTCAAGGTG
This sequence comes from Acomys minous, assembly GCF_964271855.1. Taxonomy (NCBI): domain Eukaryota; kingdom Metazoa; phylum Chordata; class Mammalia; order Rodentia; family Muridae; genus Acomys; species Acomys minous. The sequence goes on from NC_140495.1 coordinate 101,550,667, forward strand.
ACATAAAACTAGGCAGGGCACAGCGGCCTTTACCTGTTTGTTTCCACGGTTACCCATCACCCCTACCAACAAACTCCGTACCTGCAAAGCAGTCACTTACCTACTTCCTGTAACTTTCCGCTTACCTGCTGGACCTGTCACGTGAATGACATCATGTGGCATGTGACCCTTTCAGACTACCACTGACCCCTGTCCCCTGTCACTGAGCACAATAGCCTCCAGGTGCAGCCATCTTGTAGCTTACGTCAGAACATCTTTCCTTTAAAGCTAATAGAGCACTGAATAAATGGGTATTGTTGCTTTTTTGTACCACTGTGTACCTTCACTCATGTTTTTGCCAGGCGTGGGGCTCTCCCAGGCCGTGTACATGCCAGACAAGCTGCCCGCCGCTGCCACCCCATAGTTCCTTGACTGTTGTGAGTAGTGGCTGCTGTGAACGTCGCAACACAAGTTTTTGTTCAAACACTTGAGTAAACAACTTTCTAGCCTCCTTGGGCATGTAGGTGATAGAATGGTTGGATCATGTGGCTGTCAGCACAGAATTTGAGGGCTGTCAGCACAGAATTTGAGGGCTGTCTTTACCTTGGGGTGCTCTTGGAAAGTGAATTTGAGGGCTGTCTTCACCTTGGGGTGCTCTTGGAAAGTGAATTTGAGGGCTGTCTTCACCTTGGGGTGCTCTTGGAAAGTGAATTTGAGGGCTGTCTTCACCTTGGGGTGCTCTTGGAAAGTGAATTTGAGGGCTGTCTTCACCTTGGGGTGCTCTTGGAAAGTGACAGCCTAGGCACCTGGAGGTTAAGCCTAGGGCCTCAGGGGTACTGAGCTCTGTCTCTAGTCTCCTTTCACCTGTTATATTGAGATGGGGTCGCACTAAGATTGGCCTGGGGGCTCCCCTCATAACTCAGGCATGCCTTGAGCTTACAATCACCCTGTTTCAGCCTCCTCAGTACTGAGAGAACAGGCCTATTCCAACAGCTCTGCTAGTGTGCATATGTGCACATGTGTGAGTGTGCATGCACGTGTGTATACCAAGTGACTTACATACACTAGGCAGACTTTCCATCCCAGACCATTGATTACAATTGTATGCTGCTTTGGCATCCATCTTTAATATAAGTGGACTTCCTTCCATTGAAAGCAAGTCTTAGTCCATCCTTCCGATTGTGCCTCGGTCACGATTTCTAGCCTTCCGCCTCCTTTCGGTTTGTTCGGTACCTCTCTTACGTAGCTGCCTCCCAGGGACCGCTTCCCTGGGTAGTCACAGAACAGGTAGACAGACCTGCTAAATTTGCCCTACTAACCCCACAGGTCACACAAGATGGCAGAGATATGCCTCAGTGGCACCCCAGAGCTAGTGCTAGCTCCTGCTTGCTCTAAGCCTACCAATTAAAACTCCATTAGGAAAATGTTTGGATCACACCCTGGACCAACAAGGGTTTTGGCAGATACGTGTCTCTGTCCTCCTCCTCCTCCTCCCTGCTTCCTCTCTACACACTCCCTGACCTCCGTGTGTGGGGATCTCAGGCATGCTGTGTCTGGTGTCACTACTCTTCAGTGAAGGAAGCTTTCCCCATCTTAAACGTCTTAAATCGCAGAGTCATAGGTACACTTGAATGTAGTCAAGCTCCAGAACTCAGTTTTCTATCTGAGAAAATAGCAGTCTGGAAACCCATGCCCACCAGGTGTCTGTGTACAGCCACGGAGCGTGTAAGATTGCAACACCGTCAAGAGCTGTGGGAAGTACCTGGCACGAGGTAGTAAGTAGGTATTTTCCACCCTGCTTCTTAAGAGCCATGGCTTCCCTGTGGTTAGGAAAGTTAGCTCTCGGTAGTGCCACAGGTGCAAGATACTGCTCGAAAACAAAGGAAGGCTCCTGTAGATGCCCAGCCTCACGTTCTTGATTGGCATGCCTCTTCGCAAGCTAGAGAGTCAGTTTTGGTGTGCAGGGTTCTGGGAAAAGGCTCTCGACTGTCAACTATGCTCATAGGGTCCAGAACTGACTCTTAACGGTGCTGAGACTTGGACCTCTCTGTCCTAGCAGGTTTCTACGCCCGAACTGGAGAGGTCTGCCCTCCAAGGGCTGTGAGCAGCTGTCTGCAAAAGCAGCCATCACTAGCAATGCACAACTTGAGTTTACCTTTATCCCTGTAGAGAGTGCAGAGCTACGAGGAGGGTGGGCGCTGGGGAAACATTCCTGTCACAGCTGGATGTCCAATCCAGTCTCACTTTTGTAAATATGAGAGGCCATTCTGCCAGAGCTAGGCTGCCGCCCGGCCTCAGTTCCCCCCAGTGCCCCTTTACTCTTTCTCTTGAATCCAGTGTGTTCCAACAAATGGCTTACCTGGCCCTTTCTGTCTGGTCCTATGTGGTATGGGTAGGCAGGGTCAAGAACATAGACCGTGTTCCTCCTGAGTTCAGGTGTCTGGATCATTCTGGAAGCTTCTTGGCCAGAGGGTGAGACAGAGCTGGGCTCCTGGATCACCTGCAACTCAGGCGCTGGAGGAACAATTCTGAAAATTCTAGATTACTAGATAGGCTGGTGCAGCCCAGCAGGGGGGCCTCCTGGTCTGTCCATCTCACCTTGTGAAGGTGAACTGTCCACAGAACAATCATTGTGCCAACTCCACGATGGTGGGCAAGCCCTTGCCACGCAAGTGGATTCTCCTGTCAGGCTGCTAAAGGAGCTTGTTGTGTCACAAACATGGAATCCTGCAGTTCCTCTACAGTGACTTCCGGGACAAGTCTGACCTTGATATTCATACTGGGTTGGTTACCAAATGAGTCCACATAGTCAGTGGAAGCCACAAGGAGAAGACACAAGGCATCCTGTCAGATGATGAGGAATATGTTATCTACTAAAAAGATGGCATTAAGAAAAGAATGTTTCGAAAACCCTGGGCCTTTGTGGGTCAGTGCCGTCTATGGTGAGGGGTCCGCTCAATGAAAAAACCGGCAAGCTAGAGCCTGCACTTGGGTCGCAGTCGCTAGAGTGCTTGCTAGGTGTGGGAGCGTTGGGTTTGCTCTCCAGCGCCACATAAATGTGGTACAGAGTTGCAAGCCCATAATCTCAATACTCAACAGTGGAGGCAGGACGTCCAGAGGTTCAAGGTCACCCTCAGCTTCATAGTGAGTTCTAAGACATAAGCCAGCCTGAGATACATGAGACCTTACTTACACAGGAAGGGAGGGAGGGAGGGAGGGACGGATCAGTCATCTATCCATTCAATCAATCAATCAATCAATCAATCAAGGAATCTCAAGCTGGGGATGGTGCAAAGAGAAGCTAGAGGTGGCCAGCAGGCTTTGTCATCCAGCCTTGGTGTGTGTGTGTGTGTGTGTGTGTGTGTGTGTGTGTGTGTGTGTGTGTGTGTGTGTTTGATATTTTCCAATACCTTGTGGGGGTATGTTATTAACTATAACTAGAGCTTCACTAGCCATGAGGCTCTTACAGAATGGACTCCTCCGCCCTTGTGCTGCACTTGGACTGGAGTAAAGGGGGTCTAGGCTGTAGCTCGGCTCCCTCGGGTCAGGACCACAGGCCCTGCTGTATTCACTGTTCACAGCTGCCAGTAGTTCCTGTACCTGGGCTGGCCTGCTAGCCTATGGTCTCAGGCATCCTGTAGGCATCCATGGATAGCTGATGTCACAGAATCCTCTGCCTCTTAACAGGCGTGCCCCACTGTTTGTCAGCATTCCCCCTCGGAGCTTTGAAATGCAGCCAGCCCCAGCACTCTGACCCCCAGACCTAGACCCCACTTAAATTTTGTGTCAAGGTCACTTTTGTAGCCCTGACTGCCCTGGAACTTGTATGTAGAACAGGCTGGCCCTCAGACCTACAGAGAGAGATCCACTTGCCTCTGCCTCCCAAACGCTGGGGCTAGAGATGTGTGCAAACATAGCCATCTTAACACCATCGCTCATAGTAAAGGCTTCCCAGAGGACTAGCAGCTAGCTAGGAAAGACCAGCTTGGCTGTCTGGTGTGCTGTCTAGCACTGTCTTGCTTGTCAGGCTAACCCACCATAAGTCCTACCTAGCTGTCTGCATAAAGTTGTTTACACAAAACATAGGCGGCATTATGTGAGCATGGGTGGGTATGGGTGTGTCCACTGGAAAGGCTTGACAAGGGCAGGGTAGAGGTGGGGACAGCCCAGGACCATGGTGAGCTTTTATTGTGTTTGCCACCAATTAGTACAAAGGACTCTGGTCTTTTTGCCCATCACATCCCCATAGGTAGGTGTATAGGGACCATACAAGGGCATCCTTGCTTTCAGGGTTATCCTAGCCCAGGTCCCTCCCCGTATGGTATGCCCCTGTGTGTTTTCTCCTCACTCTCAGCACAGTACTTCTGTGACTAAACGCATGAGTTTCCTCCACACCAAGAAATTCCTCTGTTCTCTATGGATGCCATCTGGGTATCCTACAGTGTATTAATAGGTACAATTCAAAACCAGTAGGAGGGAAGAGCTGAATGGACAAGTTATAAAGTGGGGGTGGCCTAGAGCATTTTCCTATGTGTTCAACGGCCAAGACACTCTCCCAGCCCTACCCTACCCTGCCTTTCAGGGTTCTATAGAAGTTTCTTACCATAGGCGTGACTGGTTATGTCACTGGCTTCTAATGATCAACTCAGACTTCAGCCTCTTTCCCTTTCCTAGAGAGTTAGGAGCGTCAGAGTTGAAAATGCCAGCTCTTGGGGCTGGAGAGGTTGCTCAGTGGTTAAGAGCACTGCCTGCTCTTCCAAAGGACCCGGGTTCAATTCCCAGCACCCACATGGCAGCTCACAACTGTCTGTAACTCCAAGATCTGACACCCTCACACCAATGTGTATAGATTAAAGTTAAATAAAATATTTTTTAAAAAAAATAAAATTCCAGCTCTCCAATCACATGCTTGGCCTTCCCCTCCACTCACCCCAACAGCCAGCCCCTGTCCCGAGCTATCCAGGCATCTCACTAGCATAAAATATAACCATCACTTTGGAGAGTCTAATGATTTCAGAGACGTGTGCTACGAAACAGAATGATGTGTTTGTGTGTATTTACACAGACCTACCTATTACGTCCCCTACATTACCCACTTCCCAAGGACAGTCATAGCTACTCTTGTATACTCTGGATATGGTTGGCACCTCCTCACCTTTTGTGACTTTCGCTAGTAGTAGGTCCTGACAGTGACAGCAGTGTACCTAAAGTCCCTGAGAGATACCTGTGTGCTACAGAGGTGATATCAGCTTGGGTCATTGCTTGGATGGGTGGAGCATAGACACCTCTAAAGCAGCCCCCTTGGCTCTCACTGACACAGGTTGCTTCTTTGTACACACAGATTCCTCGTTTGGAACGCCCCCTGGGTATGGCTGTGCCGCAGACCAGGCTGAGGAGCAGCGCCGGCACCAGGAAAGGATGCCCTACATCGACGACTCACCATCTTCCTCACCACACCTCAGCAGCAAAGGCAGAGGCAGCCGCGATGCTCTGGCCTCAGGAGTCCTGGAGTCCAGCAAAGCGGTGAGTCTGGAGGCGCACCCTCCAGGAGTGTGGGGTAGATGTGAAGTCTGGGTGGGGCGCTGAGCTCTGCTGTGGACCAGGCTACTGCTCCTTGTTCAGGAACGTGTAGCAAGTAGGTGATGGCACCATCAGACAAATCACAGGAAACTCCTTTCTTGTCCCGAATTCAGTAGAAGGACGCAGCCCTCTGTGTACGTTTCACAGGCAGGGTCATTTGGTTGCTTTGTAAACTGAGCCTAAAGAGGCAGGTTGCACATGTTCTTGAGGCCTAGAATAGCAATGCTGGAGGCCACTTCCTAAGCAAACAGTACCTACATGGCGGCTCCATCTGTAGTGCTCAGCGAGGCTGATGTTGGGTCTGGCCCTGTGCTCGAGGAGTATACAGAGAAGGCGCTAACAGGAGCTTTGTTTGACCAAGGTCTTTCCCACTGAGTTCTCACTTGACCCTTACCAACAGTCCTAAAGAGCTTACCTTGCTGTCACCTCCACAGCACCAAAGTGTAACTGAAGTCACTTGCTGGCTTCCTTTCAAGTCACGTGGCCAGCGAGTAGTGGAACATTTGAGAGACGATCTGCCACATTCCCAAGTAGCTGCTCTATGAACCAGCCTTCTCATACGGGAACATCACCCTGAGGTGCTTGCAGGCTGGACAGAGCAGTTCCCACAGTGTCCTGTGCCATGCTGTGGTCCTGTGGCTAGGGCATTGTTGAAGGTTTTTTTTTTTCCCAGCGGCGGCAGGGAGCTGCTCTTCCTGCCATTGGAGCAAGGACACCTCCTGTGATGACTTTAATGGTCAATTTGACACAGTGAGAATCATATTGGAAGAGTGGCTCCATGGGGATTGTCTAGGTTAGGATAGCCTGCCCGTGGGGGAGTTTATCTAAATTATACTAATTCGTGTTGGAAGGCCTGCTCACTATGGATGGCCTTGTTCCCTGGGCTCGGCATCCTATGGAGAAGACAAGTGGGGTGCTGGCACGCATGCGTGAGTTTGTTCTCTCTACTCTTGACTCTGAACATAATATAACTGACCAGCTACTTAGTGTGTGTGTGTGTGTGTGTGTGTGTGTGTGTGTGTGTGTGTGTGTGTAGTGATTGCTATCAGGATGTTTTGGGGGTGTTGGTGTTGGTGTTGTTGTGTTTGGTTTTTTTTAATCACAGCAACAGGAAGTAACTAAAACAGCTCCTCCTGTGACTTCTAGGATTCTTCCCTCATGGGCTGAGTAAATCGTTGTTGGCCTAGAGCAGCTTCTCCTTCTTGTCTTTGGCCCTTTTGTCTTCCTGGCACCTTGCCATCTTCCCCCTTCTGCTGGCTTTGTGTCCAGATGGTTCCCCGGCGCGCAAGCGTAAGAATGAGTGTGTAGGCCTGAGGGACAAGGCTTAGTTTGTAGAGTCCATGCTTCACCACGCACATGACCCTGGCTTCCAACCCCAGCACCACACTTTTCCCTAGAAATGTGCCTTTTCACCCAGGTGGCTTTGCCGTGAGCCTGACATACCTCGGCTGAAGACAGCTTCCTTTGGATTAAGTCTGTGATTTCCAGTGGGGTTGATGGTGAGCAGGCTCCTCACTCCGAAACAGGACCAAAAAGGAGGCCGGTGTGTAGCATGTACCGGCTCCTTGTGGCTTACATCCCTGTCCGTCCATCCCCCGAGAGCTGCCTTTACCCTCCCAAGCTGTAATGTTTCTTCTTGACTTTGAGAGGAAGCTCATCCACTCTCTTGGGTCCAGGTCCTGTCAGGCTGGCTTCTACCTTACAGTCTCCGGATGTAGGAACACTCAGCTCATCCCTGTAGACTCCATGCAGAACCTTGTCTCCCTCCCCTAGCCTCCTCAGCAGTCCATAAAACTTGCCTCCCATGGCAAGATGTTGCACATCTGCACAGACAAATGTATAGCCCCCTTAGACACTCCACCAACGGAGGTGTCTGAATGAGGAGAGTCAACTGTTGAATACTAAGTAATAAAACAATACTTTTCTTTAACTCTGCTAGCTTCCAAAATAACAGACACAGAGGTACTATGATCTATTATTAAGCTGTAGGCACTATGCTGGGCAGATTCTTAGCTATTCTAATCCTGCTACCCCTAAAACCCACGTAAAAGCCAATCACTTGCCAATCTGATGACTCCCCCGAGGCTCCTGCCCCATCGGTCTGTCCTTGTGGCCACGTGTTCTTTGTCCGTGTTGTCCCAGGTGACTCCTTTCTCTCCAGCTTCCCCCACCCCCACCCCCCGGCCACCTCTCCTCCCAGTCATAGGCTTCAGCATCTTTATTAGCCAATCAGGGATAATTGGAGAACACTCCTTACGTCACATGGGTATAGGAGATGGTTCAACATTCATAACCGTGTGGTAACCAGATCTCAGGGCACTGGAAACGCAGCACACAAAACCCTCCTGCAATGCTGACAAGTCACCTAGTCCTGTTCCAGCAGCCCTCTGTTTAGATGCTTAGAACCTACGGGCAGAAACCCTCATGGCCCTGCTGACAGGCACAGCCTCGGATTTCTGGGGTCTCAGGTTCCTCGGGAAATGTGGTGGGCTGGAGGCCAGAAGCACCCTACCCTGATGCTGAAGGGTCTTCTGCTTCTCAGATCCTGGGTTGCCCTCTGCTGCCAAACTTGTCCCCTTTGGGCTATTGAACATAGAGAGAACTTACTTCTCTGGGGTTTCCATGGCAACACACGAGCTCAGTGGAGTTTCAGGGGTTCTCTGAGCATCCACCGCAAGGAGTTCAGTAGGTATAGAATTGGAGTAGGGCAGGGACTGGACACCCCTTGCCGTGGCAGCAGCAAGAAGGCCTCAGGTGGGTGTGTTGAGACAGTGCTACTAATCGAGCCAGCTCTGCCTGCTGGGATCTCCTCTTCTTCTGGGGGCGGGGGTGTGGTGCCTCTGAAAGTCGGTCCTTTGGAGTGCTTGCAAGCTGTCCTCTAGGATAGTAGCCAGCCTGTTACTCAGTAGCCCTGACCCTACTCAGACTAGAAGAAAGCCCCTGGTCCAGCATCTGTGCTGGTTATGAATGAGGGCTCTTCATCCAGCATCTATGCTGACTATGAACTTATAGCAAAGAAAGCTGTACTTTGATTGGTCAGTGAGCTCCCCTGGGAGGAGTCTTGAAAGACTAAAGGACCAGCCTTCCAGTTCACCAGGACTTGGTAGCGTTTGTTACCTTATCACGAGCCTAGCTTGTTTCTATCCTTCTTGGTTGCCTGTTTCTGAACTCAGGTTAAGACTAAGGGCTTCTCGCTACCTTTTTGTCTTCTTCTAGCTGCCCTGTCTTCCTCCTAGAAGGAACGCCCCGCCCCACCTGTAGGTCCCTGAGTATAGAATGTCCTGTGTGCAGCTTGGGTTCTAAACGGGCAGTGCCAGCCCTGCCAATTGCTCACCCGTTCTCTTTCTTGACCCATTCCCTTTTCCTGTGAGATGGAGGGGCTGCTTGTGTGGTGCGACCAGCACTGATCTAATCCCCCCCACCCCCCCAAGATTCTACACCTTAAACGATTCCTCCTCTCGGGCCCTGTCGCCATCCACCCCAGCACCATGCCGGGGCCAGATGGCCTCACCCCTTGGAATAAGGAGACCTGGACTTGGCGCCATCCTGGCTTGCACAGTGTTTCCTCCTGTCTTTCCAAACTGTGTGGGTGGAATGAGGCACCAGGCTTCCGCCAGGCACTCCCAGCCATGCAGGCAGCAACATCGTATGCCAGGCAGGGCCAGAACTGCCCCTGCTGACCTCCCAGGGTCCCTCTGTCTTCCCTGGAGCTCACAGCAGCAAAATTGCTCTCAGAAAAGGAGGAGGGCTGGCTGTCGGGGGTGGCTGCCACTGTCAAAAGGCCTGCCATTTCCCTAACCTTACCTTGCGTGGGAATAGATGCATCATCTAGACGCAGTGGGAGGCGTGCGCCGTGACAAAGGAAGGCTGCTTCTCTGAGGACCTGCCGTTTACGCTGGGCTGAGAAGCGGGCGTCAATCACTGCATCAAATCCTACATGCCTGGGCACCATGGGCAGTATACTGTCCGGCTTGAGTGACACGTGAGGGCGTCCCCAGCTTCCTGCCTTTAACGAGCTCGGCTGGCAGTGCTGGATTTCTGGGGCCTGCTTGCTTCCTAATGAGATTACCTCGACTCTGAAGGAGCCCTTGGGATTTCATGACGGTGAGGCCCAAAGTAGGACCTAGCCAGGTCTCTGAGATTTGACGATGAAATGAGTCTCACTTGTGCACTCTGTGTTCCAAGCAGAGGACATTTCAAGTTCAGGCACAGCTACTCCCTGGAGGCTTCTATCTGTGAAATCCATTGCCTGGTGTTCCCTACAGGGACCCATTTGGGTGGGTTATTTCCCTGGAGCAGTGGCTGCTACCTACACACATTTGCATGTTCACAGCTTAGATCTCTCTCTCTCTCTCTCTCTCTCTTACACACACACACACACACACACACACACCCATGACTCAAGGATTCTTAGGTAATCCCGTAGCAGTGACAATATGATACAAGCCCCAGGGATCCAGGCGACAGAGTGAATTAGTCAGTTTACAGCTAGGTGATAAAGGCCCAGGGACAGGGGTTCCCTGGCCAACCCTGCCTCTGCATCTCTGACCCTGACTCCTGGCCATGCACTCTTCTTGATGAGCCTGCCCTCTCTCCCTCTTACAGGACTAGGGAGCTGGAAAGGACAAACGGACTTAGTAGGACACAGAGTACACAAGGGAGTCCTAAGGTCCAACCATGTAGCCTCCCAGAGGCCTGAGCTGGCCCCGGTCAGATACTTCCTTGAACCCAGTCAGTCTCACTTAGGGGGGCTATACCGGCCCCACATACAATGCAGGGACATTTGTGACTGTGAATGTGGGACGGGGAGACCAGGGATGCAGTACAGCATTATATGGCCTAGGACTGCCCTCCAGCTCCCGGGAGAGAACCCTTCAGCTCCAGACGTCGACGTCGCTGACATTTTTTCCCCTTAATGATTTAGGAGAGTGAGTCATGGGAGGGGTCACTGCTCCAGTTCTAAGGCCAGGAGGTGGGGTTAATAGGGCTGTTGAGAGTTCACTCTTGAGCTAGCAAACTAAAAGAGGAGTGGAAGAGGCTCTTAGCATCAATCATTACCCTCCGTGGACACAGGGCTCCTCCCCTTACTGGCATCTCCCTCTGTCTGTAGGTGGGGCTGGTTGGCTGGGCGCCACACAGTGGTTCCATGGGCACGGCCAACCTCTGACATCACTGGAGAGAGAAACAGGGAGTGGCCAGGAAGTCAGGCAGCATTTTTTTTTGTTGCCTTTGGCACCGCCATCACTATTGGTTTGCTAGGTGTGGCATAACAAAGCACCACAAAGCTGAGCCACTTAAACAACAGAAGTGTACTTTTCTCCTAGGTGTTTGCAGCTAGGAGGCGGAGACCTAGTTGTTACAGGGGGTGTTTTCTTCGGAGTCCTCCTGAGTCTGTGACTGGCTAGCCGTCACTACTCTTGGATCACATGTGTCCTCTCTGTGACTGTCATAAGTTCCAGTTCGTATGGAATGCTAGTTATACTGGCGTAGAATCCATCCTAATGTCTTCATTTCAACTTCTCAGGCCATGGGGCTTAGGACTTCAGCATAGGAGTGGGGGGAGGGGCATGACACAGGGCAGTCTACAGTGCCGTCATAACCTGGCATCAGCTCTCCGTCTCCCAGGCTATGCTATGCAGGCTGTACCCCCTATGTCAGTATCCAGCAGAGCTCCGTTGTTTTCATCTGGGTAGTTGACAGGCTCAGGTACTTGGCACAGAGTCCGCTTGCAAGAAGGTCCCATCCTACCAGTAAAGTTAAGAGTCCAGAGAGCAGAGTCAGGCAAAAGTCCTGAGCGTAGGGGCCACCTTCCCCACTACTACACACGCCCTCAGGCCAAGTGGCTGTGACACACAGCTGCTCCAGTCAAGGCCAGGAAGAAGGACAACACGCTGAGGACGGAGGTGGTGCTACGTAGGGCCCTGGTTGGTCCAAGGTTCAGACGGCAGTGACAGTCACGGAATCCTGGTGAGGCACGCATCAGGTAAAGGGCCAGGAACAGAAGACTTTTTCCGATAGCAGGAGTCCGGATGGCCCTGGCAGTAGGCTCCGACATACCCCTGCTCAGCCTTATTGGAGCTACTCTCGGGCTTCCTGTGTGCTACGCCCACCTCGGGTCAGAGCCTCCCTTTCCTTCCATGTGTGGATCAAGACAGCTGCTCCTTGGTCCCAGGCACAAGGCAAGCAGGGGAGAAGACCCAGCAGCCTGCTTAGCATGAAACGTCCCGTCTCCTGGTGTGGGGGCCAAGGGTGGCCCTAGACTGGATGACCGTCTAGATTTTAGTGACTACAAACAAGCAAGCACATGGCTAACGGGTGCCAGGGCCTTGGTACCTCCCTCTTCCTTCCTGGTGGGCCGTCTCTGGGGGGCTCTGTTCTCAGAGGGAGCTGACATCTCTCTTTCCCTCCTGCAGAATGAGCTGGATTTGGAAAAGGGCCTGGAGATGAGAAAGTGGGTTTTGTCTGGAATCCTGGCCAGCGAGGAGACGTACCTGAGCCATCTGGAAGCGCTGCTGCTGGTGAGCATCCCGGGGTGGGATTCACCTCTTGCTTCATTCTAGACCCCTGAACTTCTTTAGGGGCTGGCAGATCCTGACTCAGGACCTCAGCTGATAGAGTCAGAATGGTACCCTATAGTAGAGCACTTGTCCATCCAGCATGCTCAAGCAATCATGACACCAAACAATAGTAATAATAATAACAACAACCTTGCAGGTAGGAATGGGGAGGCATGACAGAATTCAGTCCACAATGCCATCATAACCCGGCATCAGCTCTCGGTCGCCCAGGTTACACAGGCTGTACCCCCTGTGTCAGCATCCGACGGGGGCGGGGTGGGGTCCAACAGTCTATCCTGGTAGAAGTAGAGGCAGCAAGGCATCGTTGTTTTCATCTGGGAAGTTGACAGGCTCAGGTGAGCAAATGGTAAGCCCCTCCCCCTCCGCCTTTTCCACTTCCACCTGTGTCACCCTCCAGCCCATGAAACCTCTGAAAGCCGCCGCCACCACCTCGCAGCCTGTGCTGACCAGCCAGCAGATCGAGACCATTTTCTTCAAAGTGCCTGAGCTCTACGAGATCCACAAGGAGTTCTACGATGGGCTGTTCCCCCGCGTGCAGCAGTGGAGCCACGAGCAGCGTGTGGGGGACCTCTTCCAGAAGCTGGTAAGCAACCCGGACGTGCCGGCGCTTGTGGCTGTGGCCGTGGCCATAGCTGGGAAAGGACTAGGTCCGTTCTCATGGGCGTGTGTCACAAGGAGAGACCAAAGTGACTGGAAGAAGGCGAGCCTGGGGGGTGTGGCTTTGTGCAGTTGGTTCCAAAGGGCAGGCCGCTGGCAGGGAGTGGCAGAGGGACACGTGGCTAGCCCAGCTGGAGTCCAGGGAGTGTAGTGTCCCGGTCTTGGCTCCCTACGGTTTTGCTTGGGGTTCCTGGTGTCCACACAGGTTGGCCTGCCTTTGGGACCAAAATGGTTTTGCTGCCCAGCACAGGCAGACTTGAGCTTTTAGTAGAGAGTAGAGTATTGCCTGGGGAGGTGATTGCAGAGGACAGCGCAGTGGGAAACGGTTACAAACCAGCCTCTGTATCTGCAGCTTTGTCATCTGCACACTGAACACGTGCTTAAAAAAAAATCACGCGTGTGCCAAACGCGTACAGACTTTTCCTTGATGTTTGTTATTCCTCGTAACAACTTTTACACAGCGATTGCATCAGTTTGGGCCTCGAGGTGATTTAAAGTGCGTGAGTCTGGGCCAGTGTTTTCTCCCTGTGGTTTCAGCTGTTTGGGAAGCTGAAGCAATCAGATTGCTAGAGCCCAGTAGTTTAGGGGGCCAACCTAGGCCAATGTAGTAAGTAAGTGAGGGAAGAGGCGGGGGGTGTAACTAGGAACCTCCACAAGGAAGCACGGATGAGGTGACAGCCACCTGCTGTGAGGACATCTGGTCTCTACAGCACAGGGTTTCACTGTGCTATGAAAGGGCAGAAGGTGTGCCCAGGGCCCACGCACCACCTTACCTGCACTGAGGCTGCCCTGGGAGGCAGGCGCTGTTTGCAAAGCCATCAGCAAGGAAGGAGGATGGATAGGTGCCTCGCTTATGTCTCCCATAGACGAGTGCATTTGCCTGCCATGAGGGACAGAATAAAACGGTTTCCAAAAGTCCTCGGCAGATCAGAGCTGACCCAAGGATCTGGCAGATACCTGCGGGCACACCTTTCAGGTCTCCAGAGATGTTAGTGCGGGGTAGGAGTAGAAAGGAAAGGGTCACTGGCAGAACTGCCCAGCAGAGAGGATACCCCCATCGTAGAGGGTGGTCGGTGCTGGCCCTGAACTGTTTCTAAAGATGATTGATCCCAATTCCTGGATTACCCGGGCTTCTTACACGCGCGCGCGCGCGCACACGCACACGCACACGCACACGCACACGCACACACACACACACACACACACACACACACACCTACTCACCCCATGTAGGGATCCCACAACAAACCAAAGTATGGTTACCACCAAAGTCCAACTTGGTGAACCATTGAGTTTTATTGGGGTTACTTATAAGAGTATGGGGGAGGGGTTAAGCATGGGTGACAGCTGACAAAAACCGAGAATCTGGAATGCACTGCACAGCCTTCTGGCAGCTCGGGGAGTTGGAGAGTGGCCTTTTCAGGTGCCTCGTCTAAATCTCTTCCAGGGAGCCTGACTGGGTTCTGCCTCTTTGAGGCAGCTGGTCTTTGCAGCTTGGCTCGTCTGAGAGAGCCTCTGAGCTTTTATTGTTTACTTTGGCAGAAGGGCCCTAGCGATTCTGGTCAGTTTCAGGGACTTCCTGATGCTGTGTTGAGTTGTTTGCCTTCCTACTCCAGAAGCTTTGCTGTAGAATGGAATGTTTCAGTCTTAAGAAAACTATTAGGCAGCAGTAGCCCGGTGTCCCCAATCCAGGGTGTGGCTTTCCTGTTGGCTCTGCTTCCCTGGGCCTCAGTCTCATTGGAGCTAAGGCCAGGAGACAAATATAACACTCACTTGGTGCATATTTTCTCCTCTTAGGGTCCTTCTCTCACAGTGTAGGCAGCTGTGTTTGGTTCAGTGCGCCCATTTTTGGAGTCCTTTCTACATTTCTCTTCGTGGTCCTGCTGTGTGTCAATAATTTTAAACTTTGCAGAAAAGACTCAACCAGAAGCCTTCAGAGAAGCGCAGAATCCGGCTGTTGTTGAGAGGCCGCACCCAGCACTCTCCCTAGAATAGAATTCTGAAAGCACTCAGGAGCCTTTTCCTTGGCCAGAGCGTTCTGAAACTGACGAACACTGGGACGTAAAATAATCTGGAGCATTCCTTTAGTTTTGCACGGTGCCCTTCCTCTGTCCTCACGTGTGAGGTGCTGCAGGGGAAACTTGCTCCCCAGGCAGTATGCTGAGCACTTCACATGTTTCAACCTAGGCTGAGTGCTGGGGGACTCCCCAGGACAGACAGACAGACAGACGCGGTCCTATATGCCGCCCTCTGTGACTGCCCCAAGGCTAGCCCAGCATCACCCGTGGGAGTCCTGACCCAAGGAGTTCTGTATACCTACTCCAGGACCCTGGACTCCTGGGTTATTCCAGTGGTCCGGAAGGCCCTTTCCTGAGTTTCACTTTCGGTGCATGGAGTTGAAATTCTCTACCCTAACCTCTCTCTCTGATTCAGGATCCGGTCCTCTCTGGTGTTATGTGTGTTTCGCTACGATGTCTCTTTAGGCTCCTTCTGTCTGCATTGGCTCCCTGAACTGACCGGTACAGGCTGCTTTGAGTTTGTCAGATGTTTCCTCGGGACTCTCTGGGAAGGAATGGCCTCAGTTGGAATGTGTGTCCTTTACAGGGCATCCTCTCCAGACACCGGCAATCTCCGTTTGTGCCATTATTATTCAGCTCCAGTTTTTGGTTACCAAAAATGTAGAAATTCGTTTTTTCAGAATTCCTCATGCCTGAAAGAAGTAAGCCCACCCCACCCCCCACCCCAGGCAATGGGAAAGAAAAGGAAAAGCCGTGAAAGTGGTCCTCTGCTGAACCACTCCAGACTCTGTATAGCCGTTTTCTCTCCGGAGAGGCTATGATGAGCCTCTGGCAGCTGGGAGGCCCTCACTCAGTGGCCTGCAAAGGGAGTGGGGGCGGGGCAGTGTTCTGTGAAGGACAGCCTAGAATTCAAGGGTGCTACAGTTTCTCTGGGGTGGTTAGAAGTATAGGTGGGCGGGGCGTCTCCCAGCCCTTCCTTTCCTCAGATACCCCATGCCTTCTGTGCAAGCCCGATGGGAGCACAGCCAGACCAGGCACGGGCTATCCAAGGGCACCTGGTTTTTATCCAGCATGTGGGATTGTCATCCCTGGAAATAGGAAAGCCCATATAAATGCAAATGCCCGTGGAAATGAAATGCATGCTTAACACAGAAAATTCCCAAGAACAGCAAGCGCACCAGGCTTGTAGCTCCCAGGCAGCCGCTGTGAGAGGCTCAGACCTAGCCAGCATGTCTGCCCTGTGTCCACATTGCTGTTCCATGTGAAGACTAGGGTTTTTTTTTTTCCTCAATGCCCCAAAATGATGTGAGACCCAGAGATGATTGTGGGGGTCCCACACACCCCTCCCATCTACCCATGGAAGTTGTGGCTTAGTTGAGTCTGTATCTCAGCAAGAGCTCAGTGAGAGAACCAGCTAGTAATGTCTTTAACTGAATAAAGAACAAGCAAAATGCCTCTCACTTTTCGGCTGGCAGGCCTTCCACCTGCCAGGTGTGTAAGAACCAGGTGCCCCCCGGGAGACCTAGGAAGGGCAGCCAGACTACGTGTCCCTTACCTGCTTGGCAGGATCAGATGCGAACACTGCACCGTGGGTACCAGGGTCCATGCACCGTGGCCCGGGTGGCCTCCTCCATCTTACCTGCCTAGGAGCATTTATCTGGATTCTCACCTCAAGTTTCAGCTGCTGCTCACAGCACCCTTTATGCAAGTGGGGTGGGAGGAATAAGGAGCTCTAAAGGGAGCCGTTACCTGTCCAGGGCCATGACTCACATCTCAACATGTCATTCTAGGAGAAGGAATCGTGCTTGGTGTGTGGGAGGGAATAGCACGCAAGAGCCGAGGTTTCTGCCACCCGCACGCTGTCGCCTGTACCTGGGTTTTTTTCCCCCAGAGCTGTGCACAAGAACCCATGCCTCAGAAAGGTGGGGAGCAACTCCCCCATCATCCCACCTCTGTCTCACCCTCTTCCTCCTTCCTCTCTGCAGGCCAGCCAGCTGGGTGTGTACCGCGCCTTTGTGGATAACTATGGGGTGGCCATGGAAACCGCAGAGAAGTGCTGTCAGGCCAACACACAGTTCGCAGAAATATCTGAGGTAACGAGCGAACGCCGTGACGACCACGCCACGCAGGCCAGAGTACTGTACTGCCGCCTCTCACCCTCACCCTCCCACTGCCCCGATGGGTTGTGGGCTGGTTGTTGGGAGAACAAAGTGTAACAGATTAAAGGCTGGGTGTGAACCCCGGCTCTGACTCAGAGTGTGTGCTGGGTCAGCTCCATCGCAAGACACTGTTGGGATTCAAGAAGAGCAGTCCTCACAGTGCTGTCACCCAGGGGCCAGGGCCTGATTCCAGAAGCTTACTGATGTCTTAATGTGTTTTATATTGCCAATATGAACTGTTCAGGACTATGCACTTCATAAAGAATGGAAAATTGGCCGGGCGTGGTGGCGCGTGCCTTTAATCCCAGCGCTCGGGGAGGCAGAGGTAGGCGGATCGATGCGAGTTCGAGGCCAGCCTGATCTACAAAGTGAGTCCAGGATAGATAAGGCTAACACAGAGAGACCCTGTCTGGGGGGGGTGGGGAGGAAGAAAGGAAGGAAGGAAAATTGATGGCATTGAGGTGCATCTGTTGAAGGACTTGCTATATCATACCGTGACAGGATGTCACGTGTCAGGACAGAGCCAGCAGACTAACTCAGTTAAGGCCTACCCTCATGGCCTCATCTGATGCTAACCACCTCTCAAAGATCCCAACCTCAAACGCAGTGAGCATGTGCAGTAGGGGTTTCTGTTCCCACTGCACTATTGCAGGACACACTCAACCATCAGCAGCCTTGTTCCCTGGGCACTCCCTTACCTTGTCTGTTGTTGTTATAATTCTGCCCCTGTGTCCTATCGTAGGCGTCTTAGTCAGTCTTCTGTTGCCCTGAGGAGACACCATGGCCACAGCAACTCTTTTTTTTTTTAAGGTTTTATTTATTATGTATACAGTGTTTGAAGGCCAGAAGAGGGCTTCAGACCACATTATAGATGGTTGTGAGCCACCATGTGGTTGCTGGGAATTGAACTCAAGACCTTTGGAAGAGCAGCAGAACAGTCAGTGCTCTTAACCTCTGAGCCATCTCTCCAGCCTATCACGGCAACTCTTACAAAGGAAAGCATTTAACTGGGGCTGGCTTACGGTTCAGAGGCTCAGTCCATCATCATCATGGCGGGAAGCATGGTGGTGTGCAGGCAGGCAGACGTGGCGCTGGAGAGGGAGCTGAGAGTTCTGCATCTGGATCCAGAGGCAGCAAGAGGAGAGCGACAGACACCGGGCCTGGCTTGAGCATCTGAAACCTCAAAGCTGTGACATACTTCCTCCAACAAGGCCACACCTCCTAGTAGTGCCACTCCCTATGGATAGCCTGAGGAGGCCATTTTTATTCAAGCCACCACGGTGAGAGCCCTTTATCTACTCTACACTCTTGTCACTAGAGGCTGCAAGGAAGCCATCTATCTGCTTTGTGGCTTTCCTGCCAACAACAGTCTTTGAGCAGCTGGGTGCTATGTCTGTAGACCTTCACTAGAGGACCGGTCCAGCCAGCATCACCCTGGGCCTGGGGGTTTGCTTCCTTTCCTGTTTGCATTTAAATTTGATGGACCGAAACCTCAAACCATGGAGTGTTGTGAGCCTCTGGGCCTTAAAAGAGCCCCTGAGATACAGAGACCATGAATGGGGACACTCGAGGCTGGCAGCCATGTCAGGATTAAAGCCCAGTGTCACCCGAGTCTCCTGGGTACTCTGCACAGGGGCTCTTCTCCCTTCCCTATCATATCTCCGAAATGTCAGTGGCAGCTGTGTGACATTTTTCTCTGATGGGGGCTTGTTGTCATTGTCACCTTGGTACAATTCCCACTCCGATCTCTGACTGACTTCTGTCAAACAAGGGCTCTGGGAGTCCTGTGCTCTCCATGCAGAAAAGCAGTGTAAGAAAGGAAAGTGTAGGGGCTGGAAGGTGACTCGGGGGTAAGAGCACTTAATATAAAAGAATGGGACCCTGAATTTAAATCCGTAGCACCTTCATAAAGGTGTGCCTGTAATCCTCATGTGAGAAGGCAGAGGCAGGAGCTTGCTGGCCAGCCAGTCCAGCCAACTAAAAAGGGGAGCTTCATGTTCTGAGAGAGACCCTGCCTCAAGGGAGTAAGGTGGCGGGCAGCAGAGGAAGGCAGTCAACACTCTTCATCTGGCTTACACACACACACACACACACACACACACACACACACACACACACACACACACACGTGCGATGAGGTCAAGACCAGTTTCACATCAGCAGTAGCACTAGGGGAAATATACAGGCACAGGTGTGCACAAGAAAAGAAAGAAAAGAAATATAAATTAAAACACAGGGGATGAGTTGGGTTTCTCTTGCTGAGAGAAAACCTTTGGCTGTCATACCTGATCTGTGTTCCTGGGGCCTCTGTACCATTTTATCATTTACCACATTGCTCTAGACCTCCCTGGCCTTGGCTCTAATCATCTCCCCTGGTAACAGCTTGTGCTGCCTTACGCCGGTCCTCATAAGCCTGTGAAGTGCCTCACTCCTTGTCAGCCACACTTACCTCAAGTGTGCAGTCTGCTCTTCCCTTATCCCTTTTCATTAAAGCAGCTACTTCTGGCACCCTTATCAGCTTCCGTATTTGTGTAGAATCCCAAGAGACCCTGACAGATAAAAGACTGGGCTCTTGAACAGCAGGCTAAAGTTAAGTGGCCAAGTTTGAGTCCACCCCTGAAGGAGGATGCTGTGGTGGGATGACACCTGGGAGGGGGCAGCCAAGTGGCCTTCCTGACCCCTGCAGTGGGAATCTGAGCCAAGACTGGGATGCAGGGGGGATGCCGGTGGCTCTCTCCAGACCTTGGTTATCCTTGTAGCAAGCGAGTGACACCTCTGCCGTGTACCATCTGTGCTGCAAAACAGCCCCAGAGAAATGGGAGCTGCCTGAGGAGAACGAAGTGGAGTTCAAGGAAGAGGAAGCAGCAGGCTGTGTGGTTGTGGGGGGGGACTGGGTCCTGGGGCTGTCAGTACTCGTGCATGGAGCTCTTCGTGGGGTCATGCACAAACACAGCGTACGGCATGGTGGCATGGTCTTTCGCTCGCTCCCAGGGCCAGCTGTGAGAGAGATGGGTGAGGTGGTGCCCATCTGGCTTCTGTGGGATTCCAGCTCTCCAAATGATAAGTGAGAGTTAGCTAAAAAATGTCTTTTATAGCCGGGTGGTGGTGGCGCACGCCTGTAATCCCAGCACTCGGGAGGCAGAGGCAGGTGAATCTCTGTGAGTTCCAGGACAGCCTGGTCTACGGAGTGAGTTCAGGACAGTCAGGGCTACACAGAGAGACTCTGTCTTAAAAAACAAAACAAAAAATGTCTTTTGTAGTCAGGCATATGGGGCAAACGTGTGATTGAATGCTCAAGTCTCCTTGAGGTAGGATACCTTATAACTGTCCAGGAAAATGTGAGGCTTGGGCCGCTCCCATGCACCCATGAGCTCAGCACCGTGCAGTTTCTTGTTTAGCGTTCATGCCTCCTCATACCCTTTGGGAACTGCTGAGTAAGATGAAAATAGGAACAGCCTCTCAAAGGCTGTTAACCTCTGGGGAAAGACCCAAGTGCACAGCAGGCTTGGGCCCTGTCGAGCTAAGAATACTTTCTTCCGGCCCCAAGACATTACTGAAATGGCAGGGAGGATTAGGAGTGGTCCCAGAGGTCCCTCCCGGTCCTATGCCGGGTTTGCGTTTGTTCAGGATACTGGCAGCCGCCTCCCAGAGAGGCCTGCACACCACAGGGATGCTTTCTCCAGCTTTCCTCCTCTGTCGCACAAGACACGGCTTTGATGTCATCCCATGAACAGTCCTTGATTTTAGTCGTTGGACCTCATTTTGTTTGTTTGTTTGTTTGGGGGTTTGTTTTGGTTTGGTTTGGTTTTGTGTGCGCTTCATTTTGTAATAAGGCAGTTCATTCACACGCTATAGCCAGTATGTTCGGTGCATTTACACCCACAAGACCCTCTAACAGTAAAGCAGATTTACTATCTCGTGATGCCCGCCCCTGCTACCCAAGGCTTCCCCCCACCAGACCCCCATCCTCCCTCTTTGCCCTCCCCTGCACTGGCCGTCACCACAGGGGAGTGAGGGCTGTTCTGAGTGGCCAGTACCTTGAATGCTGTTAAACTGCTCCCAGAGGCCCTTATCTATGGATGGATGATTTTGTCCCCAAAGGAGCATTTGGCAGGAGACCAGGGATGTTGCTTAGGGCATCCACATGGGGCAAACACCCAGGACAAGGGATTTCTGAGCCCTGAGTGCCCGAGGTGCTGAGGCTGAGGAACCTTGTCCTGAGGAGCCACCTAAGGCAGTGGTTCTCAACCTTCCTAGTGCTGCAACCCCTTAATTCAGTTCCTCGTGGTGCGGTGACCCCCCACCCCTCGACTCCAGCCATAAAATCATATCATTGCTGCTTCATAACTGTCATTTTGATACTGTTATGAATCATAATGTAAAGATCTGTTTTCCAGTGGTCTTAGGCGACACCTGTGAAAGGGTCATTCAACCTCCAAAGGGGTCACAACCCACAGGTTCAGAACCACTGGTCTGGGGCATCCTCCATGCCCATCTTGTTCACAGGTCATTTGCTCAACTCATGTTTCCATTCGGTGTCTCAGAGTGTTCCCTGGCACTTGCTACACTTGGGGTTCTCTGTGGGGAGTGAGGAGCCTAAGCTTCCTGTTCAGAGTGCTCCCTGGCACTTGCTACACTTTGGGTTCTCTATGGGGGGAGCCTAAGCTTCCTGTTCAGAATGTTCCCTGGCACTTGCTACACTTGGGGTTCTCTGTGGGGAGTGGGGAGCCTAAGCTTCCTGTTCAGAGTGCTCCCTGGCACTTGCTACACTTGGGGTTCTCTGTGGGGAGTGGGGAGCCTAAGCTTCCTGTTCAGAGTGCTCCCTGGCACTTGCTATACTTGGGGTTCTCTGTAGGGGGTGGGGAGCCTAAGCTTCCTGTTCAGAGTGCTCCCTGGCACTTGCTACACTTGGGGTCCTCTGTGGGGGGAGCCTAAGCTTCCTGTTCAGAGTGCTCCCTGGCACTTGCTATACTTGGGGTTCTCTGTGGGGAGTGGGGAGCCTAAGCTTCCTGTTCAGAGTGCTCCCTGGCACTTGCTACACTTGGGGTTCTCTGTGGGGGGTGGGGAGCCTAAGCTTCCTGTTCAGGCTGTGTCCAAGCTGCTTCTTCTGCCTTTCTACCTGAGCACGTGCTCTTCTCTCCTCAGAACCTGAGAGCCAGAAGCAACAAGGACGGCAAGGACTCGACCACCAAGAATTCTCTGGAAAGTGAGTCCTCTCTCAGAAGTTTCTATGTGCCTTTGTGGTGGGCGGCCGGTCACTTCCAATGGGGGGGGGGGCGTTGCTGCAAAGACAGACACTACACCTCGCTGGGTCTCACCTGTCATCTTCCCCCTTCTAGATGTCGAGTAGAGAGAGGGAGGAGGAACACAGACCGATTTTGGTCATGGCATGGCAGAAAGGATGAGGTCAAGACAAGTCTGTCACTAACCATGACCGTAGGAAAGCATTGTAAGAGTTGTCGGGTGCCACCGGCTGCCAAGCTCGTTGTGGGGCTCTGGCTAGAGGTGCTTGGTTCCAAGCCTGATGACCTGAGTTGGCTCCCTGTGACCCACGTGGTATAAGGAGAGAGCCGATTCTCAAAAGTCACCCTCCAAATTCCACACATGGACGCTTGTGCCTGCTCTCCACTGCACATGTGTGTGTAGGCACACACAAAATCAATTAATCTATGTCTTTAAAACTACATTAAGGGGCTGGGTGGTGGTGGCACACGCCTTTAATTATAGCACTCGGGAGGCAGAGGCAGGCAGGTTTCTGTGAGTTTGAGGCCAGCCTGGTCTACAGAGAGAGTCCAGGACAGCCAAGGCTACACAGAGAAACCCTGTCTTGAAAAACAAAACAAACTGTGTGTGTGTGTGTGTGTATGTGTGTGTATTGAGGGAGAACGTGCATATCAAATCTCCTGAAACCGGAGTCACACGTGGTTGTGAGCGTCCCAGTGTAGGTGTTGAGAACCGAACCCGGCTCCTCTGGAAGAGCAGCATTGCACTCTTAACTGCTGAGCCATCATTCTACAACCCCCTTAGAATACCTTTTAAGAATGCCATCTCAGCCAGGCAGGTGTGGTCGTGCACGCCTTTAAATCCCAGCACTCAGGAGGCAGAGGCAGGCGGATCCCTGTGAGTTCAAGGCCAGCCTGGTCTGCAAAGTGAGTCCAGGACAGCCAAGGCTACACAGAGAGACCCTGTCTCGGAAAACCAACGAAACAGAACAAAAAAAGAATGTCATCCCATTGTCTCCACCAGCCCTGAAGGGAGGATTGTATCGTCTCTTTTGTAGGTATTAGTCTACTTTGTGCAACATTTTGTTTTCTCCAAGTGCGATCATATCTCCCCCTCCCTGTCTCTCCACAGCTCTGCTCTACAAACCTGTGGACCGGGTGACGAGGAGCACGCTAGTCCTTCACGTGAGTCCCATTGGAGAGCACTGCCCGGGTCCTCCTCTCCCTAGGGAGAGGGAACTAGGGGTGAGGGAAGGGCTAGGGAAGGCGCCTTCAGTTGGCTCTTCTGTCTCGAGGTTAATGCTGGTCTTCTGCCTGCCTCTCTGCTAATACCCAGCTGAGGTTAATGCTGGTCTTGTGCCCGCCTCTCTGCTATACCCAGCTGAGGTTAATGCTGGTCTTCTGCCTGCCTTTCCGTTATACCCAGCTGTTCCGTCGCTACACACTTTTATTGCAAATGCAGGATCCCCCGGAGGTTGCTGGGGGATAGAAGCAGTATCTCCAGGTGCCCCCTCTGGGACAGACAGGGAGGCATTGTCCTGTCTCACATGGGCAGGGGTCTGTAAGTGGGAGCATTGCATGTCAGTGAAGTATGTGAGCCGAGGTCTCGTGGAAAACAGGCAGGGTTGAGGTGGTAAGCTGGTGTTGCCTCCCAGCCTTGCTGGGTAAGGTGTAACTTCTCGCTCCCTGGGGCTTTCTATACTGAGACACAAAATCAAAAAATAGAAACAATACCAGTCTTGCTCCAGGGAAACCCTGCGTTTACAAACTCCAGGTAGATTTTTTTTTTTAATGTACAGCCAATTCATGAGAACTCATGGTGTTTCCTTTTTCTTGTCCCCTCCCACTAATGAGTCCCTACTACAGGGCTTGTATATGAGCCAATGTGGGTGAGCATCTTCTTTTTTAATTACTCAGAAAGTGTCACAATGTAAGTGTTCATGCCACTTTTTTCCTGTTAATAACATATATGGAGATTATTGTTTCATTTTGGCCCAGGCAGCTTTGCCTTGGTTTTTGGTTTTTGGGTTTTTTTTAAAGCTGTATAGTATTCCATTGTGCAGCAGGGTTTCATTCTGTAGCCTAAGCTGACCTTGAACTCATGTCTTCTCTGCCTCAGATTCTGAAGTTCTGGGCTTACAGGCACATATGCTGCCAAACCCAGCTTTATTGTTCATAATCATGCTCTGCTTGAGTCTCTGGGCGGGGCTGGAGAGATGGCTCAGCAGTTACGAATGTGCACTGCTCTTCCAGAGGGCTATAAGTTTGATTCTCAGTACCCAAGTTGGATGACTCACCATCACCTGTAACTCGGGTTCCAGAGGAATCTGGAACCTCTGAGCTCTGTGGGCAGGAGCCATCAGGGTGACAGTTCTTGAAGCAGCCAGTCACGGCCACAGTCAAGAGCAGAGACAGGGTGAATGCGAGCATGATGTGAACAGCAGGCTCTCCCCCACAGTTACACAGTTCATCAGCCCTGACTAGGGAATGGCGCCGTCCACGGTGGACAGATCTTCCCATATAAACAAGATAATTCCCTCACAGGTATGCCTATGAGCTATCCTGGTCTAGGCAACCCTTCATGAAGCCTTTCTTTCTTGACGATCCTAGGATTCTTAAATAGTGGCGTAGTTCAGAGGCTCTGGCCAGGTAGCCCATCCCTTTGACTCTCTGAGATACTGCCATCTGCCTGTGGCTGCGATTGGTCCAGATAATCAGGCATGCATGTCTTGGCAGAGAAAACAGAGCTGCCTAGGGATGGTGGAAGGACAGGTGGACCTACACATCTCTCCAGGGCTCTCTTTGTAAGGAGTAGAAGGTGTTTTGTTTCTCTGAATGAGGGAGCTGCTCACCATGGGCCAGGAACAAAATTGCCCTTGTGGTGTACAAATTATTGATATTTCTGTCTAGTTAGGAAGAAGGACTGAGGCTGTCATCTGAAGGAAGGAGAGCCTGGAAGAACCAGGGCTTTCTCCTAACTTTATATAGGCCAGGAATTCTGGGCTGTGGTCTCTTCTGCCCTAAAGGATGCCATCACCAATGTCCAGAGACATTTTGTCATCGAGGGTTAAGATAAGAGGATGCTATGAGCATCTCGTGCACGCGCAGGCCCGCAGTGGTGGTAAATGCCCTGTGCTGCACACGACCATCCTTTTCATTCCACTATAACAAAGCATTTGTTTAGCCCCAAATGTTAATACCAGGGGCCAGAAACTCCTCCTTATTGGCCATGTGGCTATGCCATTGGGACCAGGGCCTCCTCCTGGGGTGGTGTTCGTTCCCCCTAAGAGCTTTGAGAGCAATGGGCCTGCAGCTCTGAGTTGCACTCAGTGTGACTGTGCCAGTCCTACTCTGACTAACTCTGCTCTTCCCATCCCGGGGCAGGACTTGCTAAAGCACACTCCCTCCAGCCATCCCGACCATTCCCTGCTGCAGGACGCCCTCCGCATCTCACAGAACTTCCTGTCCAGCATCAACGAGGAGATCACACCCCGCCGGCAGTCCATGACAGTGAAAAAGGGAGAGGTGAGCTTGGCTGGGGGAGCGGGGGGTGGGGATGCAGAGCCACTTCAATCTCAGGCACAGAGAGAGAGAGAGAGAGAGAGAGAGAGAGAGAGAGAGAGAGAGCCACTTGTGATTCCTTAGCAGGTGGCTGAGAGCAGCACAGGGCATGTGTTGTCCCTGGGGAATTCATGACCCTGTTAGGTACAGCATAATCTTACGCATATGCAAGGCATTGGGGTCAAGTTGGAAAGGTGAGCCTGTACTGCCATGGCCACATCAGCCTCTGTCACTGTCCTGCGTTCAGGCATCTCTTTGTTTTTCTGTTTCTGTCACGTTATGCCTGGGACGTATCTCCCCGGGTTCCTCACACTCCACCAGCTCCGGTCCCCACCTGAAGCAACAGTGAGCAGGAAGATATAGCATATTTGTCTGCCTAGAACCTGCCACTTCCTCCTGGCGCTCTCTTCTTCGAAACCTGTGGCCACTAGATGTAAGGGTTTGAAGAGAAGGATCATAGTTTGGTGCTAAGAGTCTACCTGAAGAAGTTGATGTCTTCAGCCCAGAACCTTCATTCCCCTCCTTTTCGCTGTGGCATCCACCAGTGGTGGTTCCCTCCCCCCTACCTCCCCCCACCCCACGCTCTGAAGGAGAAGGCCAGCTCATTGTTGAGCATGCACCCTTCCAGTTGGGTGGTACCTGGTGAGTTCAGTGGAGGTGCAAGGCCAGGAGCGGGAACGTAACATGAGCATGCTCAGATGAGCACCTGAGCATCGTCTGAGGTGGTGGTAAAGGGAGGGGAACGGCTGCCCCCGTAGTCTCTGGGGTCCTGTGCACGGACTGGAGCTATCAGGCTTAGGCAGGGCTTGGAAAGGTCACGCCACCTACCGCAGTTGCCTCCGAGAACCACTTACTCCTCTTCTGGCTCAGGTGCCAGGTGCGGTGACTTTTCTCCTGACCTTCAGGGTGGCGGTAGGCAGGGCGCTCTTGGCTCTTGTCCTCCGTGCGCTTCTCTGGGAATTGCTGCTCTGCCCGTTGAGCTGAAAGTATGTACTTAAGCCACGGTCTATTGGCTTTAATTATGCATGAGGTGCCTGGTCACGGTTCTCTCTGTGGGCTTGACCCAGGAGGAGCTGGGGACCGGGAGGGAGCTATCCTCCAGTTCCATGCACCAGACCGGTCCAGACTCTGAAGAAAACTAACTCAGGCTCCATTCCAGTATCCTGAGGGCTGCCCTGAGCTTCTAGTACTCATGGCTTCTCCCTTCTAGACCTTTCAGGCTCTACAGTAGGATAGGCCACAGCTCACCTCCCGGGGCCTCAAAGTAGTCTGACTTACGGAAAACGCAGTAAATGAGAGATCTCTGTCTGTGTGTGTCGGCTCCTCGGTTACCACGAAGCCCACTGAAGGCAGAAGTGGGTTTCTAGCTGGCAACCTCTTGGGAAAAGTGTTGAGGGAAGCAGTTTCCCACCAGGTTGTTCAATATCCAGCACCCACAGGACCTGGGAAGCAGGTCTCATCTGGTCCTCATTCAAGGCCACCAGATAAAAGCAAAGCCTGTGGGTTCCCCATCAGTAGTCCATGGTATCTGCCTGGGTGTCAGGTCTGTGTCTGCCAAGATCTCATGTATCATTTAGATGCCTGCTGAAGTCACCTATCCCATGTGATCCTTTTTCTCTCTTTTGCCAACTGTCCGTTTTTGAGCGCTTGACCCAGGAAGCAAATGGCTTGGACCCCTTTTCCCTTGGTCCTTAATATGGGACCAGGTCCGGGTTAGAGAGATGGCTCAGAGGTTCAGAGCACTGTCTGTTTTTCTAAAGGTCCTGAGTTCAATTCCCAGCAACCACAGGGTGGTTCACAACCATCTATAGTGAGATCTGGTGCCCTCTTCTGGCACACATGCTGTATAAATAATAAATAAATAAATCTTAAAAAATAAAAAGTTAAAAAAAAAATATGGGCCCAAGTCTACTCCTGTATTCCTGCCTACTGTTTAGGGTCCCATAAAGAGATGTCACCTGGTAGTTAGCGGCTAAACCCTTTTACCTACATCAGTCCACAGGTCTCAGGTGTTAGGGCAGGGTGTTTTATGAAAGTTGGAGCCTCAACCTGCAGAGGAGTCAGTCGGTGCTACCTCAGCTGCCATAGGGGAGAGCTGACTACTCCTATAGAGGCTCTGAAAGTTTACTGACCCACGTCTCTTTATTCAGCACCACCCCTAGTGCCTCAGAGCTGACTAAGCCGAGATAACAGACAACTGGTATACCTGTGTGTCCCTGATCCCCAGACGTGTTGGATCCTCAGCATCCTCCTTGGCATCCTTCCAACGACACGGCACTTGATGCTGATGCTGCAGGAATGGTGCCAGAAGGGCAACCTTCCAACCCCGCGTTGACCCTCCCCCAGTGCTTGCCTGTGACATGAGCATCCATGCTCTCTGAGGACAGCGACCCCTCCACTGGGGCGTGGTGAAACTGAAAGGGTTGCGTGACCTCGTACAGATAGTATGAAACAGAAGTGGTGACCTGGAGATGCCTTCTGTGTTGAAGACGGTGGCAGGCACCCTTCATGTCACCAACCAGGGAACAAACCTATAAGCCTCCCAGCGGGGTGAATCCAGGCATTATGGAGAGACCCCACCCCCGCCCCCGACGTGAGCCCTGGGCAGCACCTAGTCTGTAGTTTGCTGTGATCTCTTCACTACTTTTCAGCCAAGTCTCCCGGCTCCAGAGCTGCCCCTTTTTTGGAAGTGTCTAGGCAGCGTTAGAGGTGGTTTCCAAACTGAGCGTTGGCCAGCAGCTACCCTGGCAGGCCAGAATCCTCACCCCAACATTACCAGGAACCACGTGGAGCGGGAGCTGCCCAGGGTGGGGAGTAGGGGCACCCCACACACACACACACACCCTCAGCTTCTGCAAGAAAGGATCTCTCAGCCTTGTTTTCCTTCCAGGCCTGAGTCCTGTGCGCTGGTGGGTGGGTGCACACTGGTTTAGCTGAGTCTGCTTCCCAGTTAGATAGCTGAGTCCCCGCTGCTGGGTAATTCCCTCCGAATGAGCGGTTGTTGTCTGTCTGCTACGAGCTTTACACCGCGTGCTGCTAGGGCTTGTTAGGGTGCCTGCGAGGGTATGGGATGCTGCCCGTTCTCTGCCTGGGATCCTAGAGGCCCCTTGCAGAGGAAGGCGGGCAATGGGCCCTGAGGGTGCCAGAAGAAGGAATAGCACCCGAGGGAAAAGTGCCAGTGAAGGCTGAGGCCTGGAGACAGCGGAGCGGCAGGTGGAGAACACTAGGCTTTCCTGCTGATGGTTAAAAAGAGTTGGGAGCTAAGGTAGAGAGAGGACTTGGCCCATCGTGCTTGAAACCTGGACTCCATTCCAACACACACACACACACACACACACACAGTTGTTGAATAACTACTGCTGGGGAAAGTCAAGCCCATCTGCAGGAGGTATTAAGGAGAGGGCGGTGAGCAGAGGTGACACAGCCCTAGCAGAGGGCTCAGAACTCCTATGTGTAGTACAGTGTCAGAATACACAAGAGCCCTGGATTCAGTCCTCAGCGCCAACAACAGCCTCAGCAAGTGGTACCCAAGAGCCCATGGGAGGCCCCGTGGGTATACTATTTCATTTAATCCTCAAATAAATAAGAAAAATTAAAGGCCGCCGAGCAGGTCTTTTTCCTCCCAGTTTCACTTTTTCTATCTGTGACACTAGCGTGGAACCCAGGGCCTTGTACATGCTAGACAAGCATTTTGTCACTGAGTTATGTAGTTCAGCCTGTGTCCCATCCACACCCTCCTCCCCGCTTGATGTGTAAAGGAACAGAGACAGAGAGGAAATAAACAGGCCTCATCAAGGAGAAAGAGGGTGTATACATTAAGCCCATAGCGATGTGCTTCTAAATTTGGTCTTCCTAAAGGAGGCCCTGGTGGGCAGGTTCCCAGGCGATGCCAGGGGACAGGCGTGGACGGGGAGGGGATCCAGGGTGCCTGGTCATGTTGGCTACTTAAGAAAGCAGTGGTGTCTCTTCCAGGTGCTATTTCCCAGACAGTGGCCCCCTCCGCCCTCTCCTCTCTCCTCTCTCCCCTCTCCCCTCCCCATCCCCCCAAAGCATACACACATATCTTCCTACATTGTACTGCCTCACAACATAGGGACACAGACAAATGCTTAGGAACACCTGCCAGCACACAGGGACATGTACACATGTAGAAACCAGGACCCCAACACCAGCAGCCACACACAGGAAGATGCACACATCACATGACCTCTCTCCACTTCCTCCTGTCCACACTCTCGCCCTTTCAGCACGGCTCCTCTGAGTTACAGAATCTTTGGACCTGGGTCCAGCAAGGTCCTGAGCTCTCTGTCCTTCTGCTCTGTCCTGGGGCAGGGGTGGGGTGTGAGAGGTTTGCACTGGGTGAGACTTGGAGTCAACAGCTCTGGCCTGGCCTCATTTAATTTTTTAGCACACTGTCGGGGCTGTTAACAGAGGTTGGCTCCGCCTCGACCTTGCCTGTGCGCCTGGAGAATCAGGGCAGGCTGGATCAGGAGCCATTGCTGAGCCTGTATTATACTGTAGGCCTATAACCAGGCTGACGAGCACTCCTGAGTGAGGTGTCTCCTGACTGACTAATGAACTCCCCATTAATGCCTTGGGAACTGGCCCAGCCAAACCTGACTGACCAGAGTCTACACGGGAGCCAGGTTTCCAGGAAGGGTGTGGCAGAGGCCACAGAGGCGATTGGTGGTGACGGCTTCTTAGTTAAAGATCCAACCCACAAAGCCTTGGGGCTTTGTACAGTTACTGTTGGGTCTCCACTCACTGCCTAACCTCACTAGTTCCTTATCACAAATTCCCCCCTGGAGTGAGTGTGTCTGCCCTGGACCTCTCTCCTTCCCTGTAGCTGTTTCTCAGGGTGGGGGTGGAGTGGGGTCTGGGCAGATAGGGGATGGAAGAAGTGAGACTGTTTTAGCCTCTTCCCCACACTGTGGAGCTTCTAGCTAGCCTCAGAGCCATCTTTTTTTTTTTTTTTCCTTCGAGACAGGGTCTCTCTGCGTAGCCTTGGCTGTCCTGGACTCACTTTGTAGACCAGGCTGGCCTTGAACTCACAGCGATCCGCCTGCCTCTGCCTCCCGAGTGCTGGGATTAAAGACGTGCACCACCACGCCCGGCCTCAGAGCCATCTTAACTCTAGAGCAGGCCAAGCCAGCCTTGGAACTCTGTCCTCCAGGCCTGGGACAGTCCTCATCTCATAGGGACTGGACCTGCCCTCTCTCTTTCTTCCCCTTGCTGTCTTTTCACCCTCTGACCCCTTTGATTCTCTGACTCCAGACCTCCCTTCCTGGGTGAGCTGTTGTTACGTGTGGGACCCCACCTGTTGTCCCAAAGGCTGGAATGGCCCTCCTCCCTGGCCACTGGGTGTTCTGTTTGGGTGGAACTGTCCCGTGCCCTGGAGCTCAGAATCCAGATCCCAAGGCTGCTTCTCACTGGAAAAGCTCTGGCGTTCCAGGCAGTGACCAGTGACGTACACAATCCTGGAATAGCTCTCACTGACAGGGGAGGCCAGGCGTGTGGGGCAGGCTGGGAACTGCTGAAAGGCCCCGTGACAAAGCCGGAGAGGGGTGTTAATTAACTGTTGAGAGAGCAAAAGTGCTCGCCCCGACTAAGCTAAATCTGCCTCTTGGAATCTCTTAATCCTGTATGAGATTGGGAAAGCATTCCATGCCAGGTGAACGTTTGAACGTTACTGACCCACGGCTTTTAGGCCGAGCTTGGGGTGCCCTCTGCTGGTTATTTCGAGAAGTTCAGTTACCTTGTTTAGAAAGAAGAGTGCCACCTTGTGGTCTGGGGACCCACTTCTGTGTCCTTCCTGAGGAAGCAGCTATGTAGATGTTGGTGTCCCAGTACTCCCTGTATCCCCACCACAGGCCTAGAAATCTGATAGCCCAGTCTGTAGACTCTGCCCTCCAGCCCCCACTCAGACATTTCTTCAGATGTTCACATTATTGGGCTGGGGAGATGGCTCAGCTGTTAAAGGCTAGGCTCCCCAAAGGCAAATGTATACACACGGTTTCTTGAATCCTGTGGCTGCTGTCACCCAGAAAGCCTTCTGCCCTGCGGAGGTACTACGTGTGAGAGTGAGGGAGGCATAGTCTTAGCTTGTTGGTGGCCTTCCTGGCCTTCCCCATATGGATACCAGTCTATGCGGAAGTAAGAGTTTATGGAGACGGAAACTGCAGTCACAGGGGAGCGAGGCGCTCTACAGCTCCCAGTCCACTCTGATGGGGGTAGGGAGCACTCCTGCTCCTCAGCAGGACCGGGAGCTGCGCCTCAGGCTTGGCTAGACACCTTGTTGTGTCCCTCTGACCTACAGATCCTTCCCAGGCAGCATGGAGAGCAGTCACCCTCTGGAAAGCCCTCTTGAAGCCAGGTCTCTCCCCTGCACACACACACACACACAACCCCCTGGCTTGTGAAGTCCCAAGACCAATGAATATACCTCTTGCTTGCACTGCTGCCTTGGGGATGGCCTTGCTGGGCCCTTTTCTTGTTTTTGAACTGGACACAGGTGTGGCTCACAGCAGCGCCTCATCCTGTCTCTGTCCTTTGTGTGGCACATCACCTAAAACCGACATGAGGTGTCTGGCATCGTTTGAATAAATTAATGACTTGCCTCCTCACTGTGCCTACTCAGCAACTTCTTGCGCTGTACTTAGTGAGGCGGCTTGTCCCTTGTCCCCGAGCCCCTTGGCTCTCAGATGGACTGCTGAGGTACAGGAGGCTCCGAGACCTGCCGAGAGGCTATCTTCATATTCTTTTTTTTTTTTTTTTTTTTTTTTTTTTTTTTTTTTTTTTGGTATTTTTTCTCCTATCTTCATATTCTTTTTCTTGTTCTAGGACCTGCCCGCCTATCACCCATGTCACACACATCCTATGCTGCCACCTGTTCTCTTTGTTGGCTTTGTGGCTTTGTTCTTAGGCAACAGGTGTCTAGAGAGAGGTCGGAGCTGGGGTCCAGACATAGGCCCACGGCTTCTTGAAGCCTTCAGCATCAGACCCAGCCCGTGTCCCCCCGGCACTGCCTCATTCCAAACAACTCCTGGGCCCATCCTCTCCCTACTGAAGGGCTGTCCAATCAGGCCCCAGAGTACTGTGTGTGTGCCTGGGAACAGTCACTTGACAGGGGCATCCCTTCTATGTGGCTGACCTCAGGCTAAGACCTCAGAGGCACTGGCCGATGTCCCTCATTCTCTGGTGTTCTTCTGTGGCCCGGGCTTCTAGGAGGAACCCAAATAATTGGCTGAACCTAAGAGACGCCTGCAGCCGCATCTGTTAGCGGACAAACAAATGAATAGAACAGTTTAGAAAGTAAATGGAGAGAGGGTGAAAATCCCCTAAGGGATAGAGGTTTCTAGAAGGTCTCCCTGCCCCTGCTGAGCCCATAGGGTCCAGGACCCCACCTCCTCACCACGTCCACCACCCTGACTCGCGCCCCCTGTCCACACTCTGCCCACAGCACCGGCAGCTGCTGAAGGACAGCTTTATGGTGGAGCTGGTGGAGGGGGCCCGCAAGCTGCGCCACATCTTCCTGTTCACCGACCTGCTCCTGTGCACCAAGCTGAAGAAGCAAAGCGGAGGGTGAGTGACGTTGCCCGTGCCCTCACCACAGTGCTTTGGGAGGGGGTGGGTTTGTGACAGACGTGAACAATAGCATGGCAGACCCGACCGCCACCGCCCCTTACCTTGTCCCCATCTGCATTTGATGGGAGGCTCCAAGTCAGGGTTGTCACCAACCACCTGGAGGTGTGATGTCGCGGGGCCAGTGACTTGTCTCTGCCTCCTGTCATGAGGGACAGACAGGGTTATGACTCCTGTGTTGTTGGAGGAAGGTCCTGTCTCGTCATAAACCATCTTAAAAGAGTCGATGTCTGGGGCTGCAGAGCTGGAGCCAGAGCTGTTCCCCTGTCAGCAGCCAGTCACTAGGTGCTATCTCTACTTTTGTCCTACTGAGCTGTGACACCAACTAGGTTTTACGGGTACCGACATCACTGTCTCCACCAGTAAATTGCCCAGAATGCTCACTTGCGCACGCGCATGCACACGCACACACCTCACTGCCACCACCAGCAATCTGCCTAGGATACACCAGGTTGGAATGGAGCCAGGACAGTCAAGCTAGATCAGACCAGAACACAGCAGGATCCCCTAAGCATTTCTACTGACCTTGTGCAAATGAACTTAATCCACTCAGAAGGGGGGGCCCCCCACTCCCTGTCTGTCAAGTGACGTGATAACAGGTAGATCGTAGCCTTTCAGACTCTACGGCTCTGAGCTTCAGTCCTGTCCTGGTCAAAACCAGGGCTGCCAGTGTCTGCTGTCAACCACAGCCTGACCTGTTACATGAAACGTATGCCGAGTGTTAAGTCAGGTAAAGGGCCCAGCTGCGGACCTGTGGCTTCCCCGATTCTCAAAGTCAGTGATGTTAGCGAAGGGAAGTAACAGTCTGTTGATGGCCTCTCTCCTCTCTGCCCCAGCAAAACCCAGCAATATGACTGTAAATGGTACATCCCGCTCACGGACCTCAGCTTCCAGATGGTGGATGAATTGGAGGCGCTACCCAACATCCCTCTGGTGCCGGATGAGGAACTGGATGCCTTGAAGATCAAAATCTCCCAAATCAAGAGTGACATCCAACGAGAAAAGGTGCGGCCGTCTGGGAGAGCAGGCGCCAGGTTCCGTGTGGCCTGAGTGCTCAGCGGGCCCTCACAAACAGACCGAACAAGTGCTTTCTCGGTCGTAGGCAGGCGTCTGGCCCCACAGCTGGTCTCCAGGATCTGCTGGGGCCCCTGAGAGTTCTCAGCTCGTAGAGTACTTTGCATCTGGTCCAAGCTGGACTCTGGTTGTTTGAGAGCACCAAACTAAATTTGAGTTCTCATAGCAAAGTCACTAGCAACCTAGCCTCGATGGGAAGTGAGGTGTACTGGCAACGGTGTTCAGAGCAGCTGTTATAGGGTGCTTACCCCCCACTTGCCTGACTTGTGAACAGAGACCCTTGCATGGAAGGCTTGTTCCTGTGGCTCCTTTCTGACCAGTGTCTAATCTCAGCCTGTCCCGCTCAAATGTCATCCCGCCCCCTTCCCTTTCCTCCACCCCATCCTTGCATCTGAGGACAACCTGGCCTAAGGTAGCCTCTGGGTTTCTCATGGAAGATGTAAAGTTAACACACTACCAAACTAGGAAACAAGCTGAAAGATTATCCCTCGAAGTTCCTGGGCAAGGAAGGTACACAAGGGTTGGGGGACGTCTTCCCGCCACCCCCAGGTCACAGCAGGTAGAAATGAAAAGTCAGTCAGAGAAAGAGTGCATACGTGGGCCAACTAATAGCATCCTCCTGCTTGTGTTTTCTTTGGTTGGTTGGTTGGTTGGTTGGTTGGTTGGTTTTGTTTTCTTTTGTTTTTTTGAGACAGGGTTTCTCTATGGAGCCTTGACTGTCCTGGACTCACTTTGTAGACCAGGCTGGCCTCAAACTCACAGAGATCCACCTGCCTCTGTCTCCCTGAGCGCGGGGATTACAGGCGCTGGAAAAGCAGGGTTCCTGGACTCCGACACAAGAGGGGGCCAGCCAGAGGAAAGGATGTGTGGCCTTGTGCCATGACGCCTCTTAAGTTCTTGTCTCTGGAGCTTTTGGAGTTCACCATGCTGGTGCTCAGGCAGCATCCATGCGGTGTTGTCACAGAGAGGACACCCTTCATCGCTGAGGGGAGTCTAGGACGCGAGGCTGGAGAGGGCCGCCCATCTAGCTGCTTTGGAGTGCAGGCCCTTGATTTTCTTCTGGAGAACTTTTGGAAGGGTGTAAAGAGTGAGAGTGAGCCCCCAGAGTCTAGGGTCAGTCCAGGCGAGAGTGGGAGACCTGGCATTAGCCACAAACAGTTGTATCATCAGAAGAGCAGCCTCAGCTCGGGGACACGTCCCTGGACCCCTGGTGAAGTGGATGCAGTTGAACGGGGGCTGCTCTTCAGCCTATACGCACGCCCCTCCCTACATCTCCACCCTGCAAAGGTAGCATACATAGGAGCGTGTCGGGAAGCCCCGTAGCCTCAGCAAGGAAAGACCCAAGACCACACTGTTAGGTCAGAGTATCTCCAAGCAGAGCCAGTGCTGTGTCCTCAGGGCCATGAGGCCCTGCTGCCTGCTGATGGCTTTTTCCATCCCACGTCATGCTGTTATTGTGGGAATCGGGGCACTAGCTTATGAGAGGCCACAGTCTTCTTTCCAGGGTATAGTGGCTTCAGGAAGGTTCCACACAGCTCAGGACAGGGAAAGGATTTCTGATCAAATCATGGTGATGTTCATCGCTCTCCTCCCGACCCAGCATCCCAGGGGCCTATTATTAAATGTAGCCAAGACAGGAAGCAGGTAACAGGTCCCCTAGGTCCCAGTAGCTCCTGAATACTGTCCAGGTCTTGGAAAGCTGAAGGCCTCCCCTCGCTTTTATGAGAAGGACCTAATTCCTTCAGGAAGGGCTTGGTGAGCATATCCCTAGTTTGTGCTGAGGCTCAGCTCCAAGGAAAGGCTGCTCGTATCCTCTGAAGGCCGCCAGCAATGGCTGAGAAGGCTCTATGCTATACTGGGAAGACAGATGGGATGTCTGTGTTCCGTGATCCCAGGGTTAAGGGTGGAGAGCAGTTGGCCACACTGAGGGAGAGCAGGTGGCATTGGCTCCAGATAGAAAGGCGAGACTGTTCTCTCTCTGCAGAGAGCAAACAAGGGCAGCAAAGTCATGGAGAGACTGAGGAAGAAGCTGTCAGAGCAGGAATCGCTGCTGCTGTTAATGTCCCCGAGCATGGCCTTCCGGGTCCACAGCCGCAACGGCAAGGTGAGTGCCAGCCGCCAAGTCCAGACTCAGCCAGCTGCCTGCTGTCTCCAGCTCAGGTGTGCCCTTCACAGCAGCAGCCGGCCTCCCCATCCCAAGGGAGATCGGTACAGCATGTCACATGCAGGCGCGCATGCCTCTGGTGGTGCTTTGGGCTGTAGTCTCCACGGCAGCTGACTCAGCTCTTGCAGCTGGGAGGTGGCAAAGGCTCGAGGAGGGGGTAGGGGAGGCATCGTGCAGGCTTTTGCTGACGTGACCTTGAGAGCAGGAACCCCACCTGGGGACCTGCAGGGTCATTGGCATTCTCTTCAGGTCTGGTACCTAGTAACAGGGCCTCTCCCTCCGTAGCATCATGTGTACTGTGAACGCAGGGAGAGCAGTTGACAGACGACGTAGAGCCTTGTCCCCGTCTTGTCCTCTTATGGGTTAGATGCAGAGATTGGTGTGCCATCAGCCCTCACCTTAAAGAACTACCTCATAACCCCTCCAAGTCCTTAAGTCGCACCCCCCTACCCCCCCATCCCCCCGTGCCAGAGTCATTCCCTGACCCAGGCATTTCAGGTAAGGCTTATGCTGGACATAAGCCCATACAGTGTTTGGGTACCACGTCCCAAAGTACAGTCAGTACAGGAGACTGTGCAACAAGCGGTCAGCTTGGCTGTGCGCACACCAGGACTCAGCCCAACTGGTGTGTGTCTCAGACTCCGCCCTCCGGGTTCTCCCAGTGTTGATTCGGCCGCAGTAGAGGTAACTGGGGTGTGCTCTTCTTTCCGCTCCCCGTAGAGCTACACGTTCCTTATTTCCTCTGATTATGAGCGGGCCGAGTGGAGAGAGAGCATCCGGGAGCAACAGAAGAAATGTGAGTGGCCCCTGGACCCGGAGGACTAGGCCTTCAGCCTTCAGGGCCGGCCGGGTTCTCTGTGGACGGTTCTTGATGTTCTAGCTCTTTCCCCTCTGCTCTTCTTGTCGGTGGGGGGGTTTATGGGGGGCTTTAGACCCTTGGGAAATGTCGTGTGGTGCCCCACCTACTCAGAACATCCCCCCTCCCAGCCCCATTGTGCCAGCCCACCCATCCTGCTCTTCGATCTTCCCCTGAGATCTCTTCCTCTAGACCACCCCAAATTCCTCATCTTTGCTAGCAGTTCCTTACACCTGCGCACACACCTCCCGCCCTTCTCACCTGTCCCAGTCAGGCCTTTATGGCATAGTCCCCAGTCTCCTGGGTCCTCCCCTGTTCATCAACTACTACCCTGGGGCTCCACTGCCCTCCCCCTGCAGGTGGTGATACAGAAGGAGCCTTTGGCTGGACCCACTTAAGGAGCCATACTGTGTTGGGTTCCTCCTAGCTCACCCCAAGACAAGACGCTTAATCCTTACTGGAATAACACTTCCCTCTGTTGGTGGCATTTTCCTTCTCTGGAATTGCACGCCAATGTCCTAGGACAGTGTTGGGAGTAGAGTGGTAGCCTCACTCCAAGTTTTGGGCTGCACTAGCCAAGAACTATGCCCTCAGAGGCCTGTTTGTTCCATGGTGAAGCTGGAGTTTGGAGTTCGGTTTCTGCAGATGCAGCCAGGGCCTCCGCAGCCATCCTGAGCGCCTGTCTCCAAGGCTTAGCATCATTTGTGCCTCCGCTGAGCTAAGACCACCTCTTCCTTTGAGTGCTTCTATGGCCTGGGAGAGACCAAGAGGCTCCTGCCAGGGCTTGTGGCCCAGAGATTCTTGCCTTAACATAGGGATGCAAACCAATTCAAGTATGGCAGCATCTGTGTCACCGGTCAGACTTGTACCCAGAAGGGAAAGCCCTTTTCTTCACCTGACGGAGAGAGACACAAGCCCACCTTAGCAGAGTAGAGGTCGGAGCTACACTGGGCTCTGGCTTGGGAGACCTACCAGTACCAGGGAGATGTGTCCAGGCTGTCCTGTCATATTGAAACTTGCTTTGTGGTGCTGTGCTTAGGTGGCAGGTACATGCATGTGAACATGAATTTGTGAGCGGTATTGCTGATGCTCAGGAGCCATCAAGCCCCCAGTGGGGGCCCTGCTGATCTCCCTGCGCCCCTGCGTTGTGGGGGGGACGGGGGAGGGGGAGCACATGAGAGACCCAGCATAGACTGACTTGTCCCTATACCTGCTCCTCCCCTACTCAGGTTTCAAAAGTTTCTCTCTGACATCTGTGGAGCTACAGATGCTGACCAACTCGTGTGTAAAACTTCAGACAGTTCACCACATTCCACTGACCATCAACAAAGAAGGTAGGGCGGGGCTACCCGGCAGCGGGCTGGGCTGGTCTGTTAGGAGCACCGTCTCTCCCCTTGCTGCTACGGCTGGGCAGTTGAAGAGACTGACCATGGCCTTTGTCCCTGGTCACAAGGCTTGTGACAGCCCGTCAGTACTAGCTAACACTTAAGAGTCGTTTCGAGTTTTGTTCATATGTGCCTATGGGCTCAGTTAACTCATGTGAGCATGTGTTTAAGCACGCTGGCTCTGTCCACGCCCACATCACCCCCCCCCTTCTTCGGAGTTTGTTTTTTGGGGGTGGGGTGGGGTGGGTGCATGGCTCAAGACAGGGTTTTTCTGTTACACAGAGCCCTGGCTGTCCGGACTCTTTGTAGACCATACTGGCCTCAAACTCACAGAGATACGCTTGCCTCTGCCTGCAGAGTGCTGGAGTTAAAGGCATGTGCCACCCCAGCCCAGCTCCTCCCAGCTCAGAGCTTTGTTTTAATCCCTGTTTTTACCTATGTTTTGAGCCATGCTAGACTGTTAAGATTCCATGGTGGGCACGCACTACCTTGCCTGGTGCTGGATCAAGTGGTCATCACCTTCCCCGTCCCATCCTGGCGAGGGCGGAAGGTTTACCTCTCTGTCTCTTACACAGATGATGAGTCTCCTGGGCTTTATGGCTTCCTGAACGTCATCATCCACTCAGCTACGGGTTTTAAGCAGAGTTCAAGTAAGTAGCTTCCGGAGGGAGGGGGTGGGGCCTGTGAGTAAACTTTAACTAAGGGAGGCCTGGGCAACCCAGGGAAGCCACTCAGAGGTCCACCAGGGGGTGCCATTCTTTGAGGGGCCAAGCTGGTTAAAGCCTGCTGGGTATGGGATTGCTTTCTCTGCTCCGCCCCCCGCCCCCCCCCCCTATATCCATCTCAGACCCTGCATGCAAATGAGCTGCCACCTGCCCACAGGTCTTTCCATTATTGGGTCTGGAATTTGAGCCCAAAGCCTGACAGCAGCTGCAAGATGCTGGGGAAGCCCAGGTTCCAGTGCCGAGGACTGTTGGCAGTGTTCGCTCGTTAGATGTGGCTGTTCTGTACGGCTGGACAGATCACACCCCTTTCTCTTCCGGCTAGCTGTTCTAGCCTAGCTCCTCTCCCTAGTCAGGCCCACGGTACACGAGTGAAGGGCAAGTGCAGTTTTCTCACCCTTTCCACAGTCGCTGCACAACAAGAGCCTCAGCAAGTTCTGGAATGGCTCTGATAAGGGACTTGTGTCTAGGGTATACAGGGAACTCTTAAAACCAAGCGCTAGGAAAATGCAGTTAGTTTTTGTTCGTTTGTTTGGGGTTTTTTTGGTTTTTGTTTTGTTTTTTGTTGTTGTTGTTGTTGTCGTTGTTGTTGTAGTTGTTGTTGTTAATGAGTAGTGGGTTGCTGAGATGGTTCAGTGGCTGGAAGAGCTGCCTATACAAGCCTGGCCATCTGAGTTCAGTCCCTGGGACCCACAATGAAAGGAGAGGAAGTGCTCTAGGAGTTGTCTTCTGGCTTCATACGCGCA
Source organism: Acomys minous (assembly GCF_964271855.1). Taxonomy (NCBI): domain Eukaryota; kingdom Metazoa; phylum Chordata; class Mammalia; order Rodentia; family Muridae; genus Acomys; species Acomys minous. The sequence goes on from NC_140495.1 coordinate 101,591,009, forward strand.
CTGTGAGCTCACAAAGGCACCAGCGCACATAGATCACACACACTCTCTCACACATACACACACACACACACACACACACACACATACTCACACACACGCGCACACACACACACCGATAATGATGATGATGATGATATAATTTTTTGTATTGTGGAAAGGAGCTGGGCACAGAGTCTCCTGTAATCCCAGGGCAGAGGACAACTTGGAGGAGTACCGTGTGCTTCCCAGGGATTGAACGCATGTTTTCAGCATTGGTGACAAGCCCCTCTCACCTGCTAAACCGTCCTTCAGCCCCTGTATTCGTTTCTTATCTTACCTCTGTGACGAATGCCACAAAATACAATTTTTACAAAAAGCTAGAAAGCACTACAAAATGCAATACCTACTTCAGGAAAGTTTTGTTGTGACTCACAGTTACGGGGCACACAGGTCCACCGTGGAGGGGACAGGGACCACGCGGTCACGGTGAATCCAGGCGGGGGGCAGAGGTGAATGTTTGCGCTCAGCTCACTCTGTCCTTTCTATTTAGCTCCTGAGCATTTAGGGGGGCTCTTCTCACTTCTGTCTAAGCTAGATGAGGTCCACACAGTTGTGCCCAGAGATTTTTCACCCCTTCTGTGATTCTAATTCCCATCGCACTGATGATCAAGATTAATGATCACAGTTCCATGCCTGTCAACTGGACACCTTCAACCCCTTGTCCCCACAGGCTCATGACTACCTCAAATGCAAAATACTTCAAACCACCCCTCCCATAGTGTTTTACAGCTTCAGCACTATTTGAAAAGTCTCAGGTCTCAATCTGAGCTCCTATAAAACAAAAACAAATTACATGTTGCCAACATAAAATGGCACAGAATAAACATTTCCCGAAGCAAGAGGCAAGAACCTGGGGCCAGATCGAGGAGTGATAAGAATAAAGCAAGAAGCCGGGCGTGGTGGCGCACGCCTTTAATCCCAGCACTCAAGAGGCAGAGGCAGGCGGATCACTGTGAGTTCGAGGCCAGCCTGGTCTACAAAGTGAGTCCAGGACAGCCAAGGCTACACAGAGAAACCCTGTCTCAAAAACAAAAAAAAAAAAAAAAAAAAGAATAAAGCAAGAGTAAAAAAATCATCAGAGCAAACACTAAATCCTGCAGCTTTATGTTCAGCACCTGGGATTCATGATGAAACTGTCTGGACTCCAAAAGGATAGGGTGCCCCTCTTGGACCAGAACTGCTTTGCACCTCTCATACCCACAGCTTTCCTTGGTGGCTACCCATGCATGATCCTGGCATCTTCAGCATGCTAGGTCTCCATTGTGACTTAGGCTTTACCCTCATGGTATTGGCCTCTTAAGGCCTCCTTGAAGATGCTCCAACTCCATTACCCATCCTGTGGCTTCAGCGGCTCCCTGGATCTTTTCGTGTCTGTAAAAACCAGTGCCTCATGGGCAATGCTGCCAAGTTCTGCTGCCAGCTTGGGCCGGAGCCTGGCCCCTGGCACTGCAGTTGCCACAGGTTCTGTGCGCTGCCCATAGGGAGACATTTCCCTGGGCAGTTGCTTTCCGGGAGCAGGGACTCCCTCAGCAACACTCTCAGTTTAGGCTTTGTCTTTTCAAATGAATTTGCATTTTCACATTGGAGACGTTGATGGGTGAGGTCTTGCTCGACATCGGGGCACCTTGCTTTTGTCCCACTTCAATGCACAAGGTTTATCTTTCATAGCTACAGCCACCTTTTTCTTTCTTTCTTTCTTCCTTCCTTCCTTTCTTTCTTTTACAGTATTCTACCTCTATGTACACTTGCCCACCAGAAGAGGGCACCAGGTCTCTTTATAGATGGTTGTGAGCCACCATGTGGTTGCTGGGAATTGAACTCAAGACCTTGGAAGAGCAGCCAGGGCTCTTAACCTCTGAACCATCTCTCCAGCCCTACAGCCACATTTTCCACCTTGGGACTTGGCTGCAGCTTTCAACTTTCTTGCTCTCTTCTCCTTAACAATCTGTACATGTTTAGCTGGGTGTGGTGGCGCATGCCTTTAATCCCAGCATTCCAGAGACAAAGGCAAGTGGATCGGTGTGAGTTCGAGGCCAGCCTGGTCTACAGAGTCCAGGACAGCCAAGGCTACACAGAGAAGCCCTGTCTCAAAAAAACAAAAACAAAACAAACAAAACTGTACATTTTTTTTTTCTGGAAAGGAACAGTGAGAATTAGCCATGTGACAGCCTGGGTGTCATCTTTCCTTGAAATTTCTTCCATGAAACAAATTAGTCGTTTGTTTGTTTGTTTTTCGAGACAGAGTTTCTCTGTGTAGCCTTGGCTATCCTAGACTCACTTTGTAGACCAGGCTGGCCTCTAACTCACAGTGATCCACCCGCTTCTGCCTCCCAAGTGCTGGGATTAAAGGCATGTGCCACCACACCGAGCTTTTTTTTTTTTTAAATTCAGCATCACTCAGGTGCTCAGGGCAGAACGCAGCCTGATTATGTGCCAGAGTATAATCTGAGTGGCCTCTCTCCCACTTCCTCTCTGGAACCTAACAAGGTGGCTCTCCGCTGTCCAAACTTCTCTGGGTCTCCTGGTCCTCCAGACTCACACCAGAATGGGCTCATTAAACTCCGCTGACATCATTCAAAGTTCCAGACTCTGCTACATCTCCTCCCGCAGACCAGTTCCAAAGTCCTAGCACCACAGTCAGGTTTATCACAGCAACGCCCCCGCCCCTGGTACCAAGTCCCTGTCTTGCTTACGCTCCCTCTCCCTCTCGTTGTTGTGACAGAGGCAGCTTAAGGAGAGAAGGGTTTGTCTTGGCTCACGCTGGGCTCCATCATGGAGGGGAAGTCATGAAGGAAGGAGCTTGAGGCAGCCAGTCACATTGTATCCAGTCAGGAAGCAGGACTCTTTATATTTAGCCTGTTTGCATCCTAATTAACCTAGTTAAGTCACCTCTCACAGCAGTCTTTGTTTGCAGAGGGTTCTAAATCCAGGCAAATCGCCAAGATTAACCCTTTGGATGCTCACTGAGCAGCTTCCTCCCTTGCCAGGCCTACCCCCAGGGCACATCCAGTAACAGGCAGGTGATGCCAGAAATGCCTTTCCAACTCTCCAGACCTTCCATTTGTACTTTCCTGTCCCATGTCTTACTCTTTAACCTTAAATCCCCAAGCCAAACCTGCCACTTGCAGCCTCCATCCCGCCTCGTGACGCCTCGCCTTCAGGCAGATGTCCCTCTCCACCAGTGTCTCCAGCTGTATTCGCCTGGACTCTTGACGCTGTCGTTGACAGCAGTCCTGTTCCACCGTACTGTTCGCTTGCCCTATCATTAAATGTCATTGCCCGTCCTGGAACTTGCTTATCGCCATGGTCTGTTATGCCTCTCGGTCTTTGACATGGCTTCCCCACCACCAACCCTCTCTCGTCCAAGGGGTCTTTTAGAACGTAGAACCCCTACCTGTCATTTACCACTTACAGAACGTGCGCGTGCGTGTGCGCGCGCGCACACACACACACACACACACACACACACAGAGCCAGACAGGAAGTGCCTCCTTCTCTTCCTATGCCCTGCACTGGTGTGGAACTTCTTGTGTACTAACTCTGTGCCTGATGAAGTCTGTCAGGGTCTGCTCAGATCACAGGGGCTTCCTCAAGTCTCCAGTTTCCACCTTTCCTTACTCCTGGGACAGGGGACACCTGCTGTGGTCTCTCCGTGCAGCACAGCGCTCACCCCACCATGGCTTCCAATGCCACGTTCCCCTTCCCCCCTGCACACCTAACATAGGTTCCCTGTCACTGAGGAGGCCCAGCTCCTCTGGCCGGGCCAGAGCCATTGCATGAGGGGCTGTTTTGTGCCAGACACTGTTTGGGCTGTTTTGCAAAGGAAGGACCATTTCTTTTTTTTCCCTGGTTTTGGAAGTAACTCTTGCTGTTAAGAAGGGGCTGGCATTTGACCATGTCCCCTGGATGAGGAGGCCTGGTGACACTCAGAGGAAGGATAGCAGGCTACCAAGAAGAGATCTGATATCCTATGAGCATATACAGGGGGAGGAAATCCCCCTCAGTCACAGTCATAGAGGAGGGGAATAAGGGGAAAATGGGAGGGAGGGAGGAATGGGAGGATACAAGGGATGGGATAACCATTGAGATGTAATATGAATAAATTAATAAAATATATTTTTTAAAAAGAAGGAGCTGGCAAAAAAAAAAAAAAGGTCACCCTCTCTTGTCCCTTCCTCACAGATTTGTACTGCACCCTGGAGGTGGATTCTTTTGGGTATTTTGTGAATAAAGCAAAGACACGGGTCTACAGGGACACGACTGAGCCAAACTGGAGTGAGGTGAGGAGCCTGCTTCCACCAGGATGTTTTCCACGGATCTTAATCTCCAGGGGTTCCCTAAGGGCTTCCCCGAAAGAAGGCCACGCCGTTGCCAGCATTTCATGCCTGGAATATCCTAGTTGGTGGGGAGGGGAAGGTGTGTGGTAGAGCCAAGAGATTTTTATCTCTGTGTCCCTGAGAGTCGTACCCACCCACTCCCAGCACAGAGAAATAACCTGGGTTTTTTTTAGAGAACCGTTTCGAAAGAGTACTTTAAAAGGCTTTTCAAGTCCTGCTGTAGCCTATTGTAGAATTGTTAGGTTTCCGGTTTCATTTTTCCTCAGAAACTGGAATGCGATGCCAAGGCTATTCTGGTCCTCAGTCTCTGGTTGTCAGGGCTGATGAGTCTGGCTCCCTGCCTCTCCCCTATTGTTTCCAAGGGTCCTGTGTGCTTGTCTTGAGGTACTAGTTTTGTGTGGTCTGTCGTTTCTGCTCCCCAAATCTTACTGGGCCCGAGGAGCGGCATGGCCTCACAGAGACCAGGCCTGTAAGTTGGCTACACAGGTGGAGCAGCCAAGCCACAGAGCTGCCTTCTCACCTGTTGCCCACCAAGGGGTGAACCACGAAACACCAGGTGTCTTGGTCACGTGGCTAGTGGTACGACTGCGGGACCAGATCCGAGGTCGTGCTGCGTAGCATCCATCCCCTCGTCGTCTGTCGTTATACACGTCCTGTAAACAAGGACGCAAGAAGTAACCCCAGTGGTCACCTCTCTGGACATGTCAGCACAGAGCGCCAAATACAAGCTATGATGGTGGCAGGAAGAAGCCACACGAAGCTTGCTCAGTGATGCGTTCTTGCAGCCACAGTACATGGGAGACAGAGGCAGGAAAATTACCTAGCCTTCGAGGCTAGAGTAGGCTGCATAACCGGCTCCAACCTTTTTAAAATTGTTTTGTTTTTGTTTTTGAGATAGGGTTTATCTGTGTAGCCTTGGCTATCCTGAACCTACTGTATAGACCAGGCTGGCCTCAAACTCACAGATCCACCAGCCTCTGCTTCCCTGAGTACTGGGATTATAGGCGTGCGCCACTGTGCCCAGCCCATCTTTTTTTAATTTTTATTTATTTATTATATATACAGTGTTCTGCCTGCATGTACACCTGCAGGCCAGAACAGGGCACCAGATCTCATTATAGATGATTGGGAGCCACCATGTGGTTGCTGGGAATTGAACTCAGGACCTCTGGAAGAGCAGCCAGTGCTCTTCCAGACCTCTGAGCCATCTCTCCAGGCCCTGTCTTTTTGTTTGTTTGTTTGTTTTTTAAAGGCCACATGAGACCCATCGTAAGAGGCTTTTCAGAAAACAAGGGGATTGAGGGATTTCACACCCCCACCCCACCCACTGAGGCAACTAAGATGGATTCTAGGCAGGTTGCAAAAAGTCTCAGTAGGAGTTATCATCCAAAGCTCTGGGGAGGCCTGGAAGGTCTAGGTCACCTGCTGTGTACATGCAGATCATCCAGGGAATTCACACACTTCTGACACATCTTCACAGGAGTAGCTGTTCCAATTAGAGCCGGGCATGCCCAACCAGAGATATGCATGCCCAACCAGAGATATGCATGCCCAACCAGAGACATGCATGTACAACCAGAGATATGCATACCCAACCAGAGATATGCATACCCAACCAGAGATATGCATGCCCAACCAGAGACATGCATGTACAACCAGAGATATGCATACCCAACCAGAGATATGCATACCCAACCAGAGATATACATGTCCAACCAGAGATATGCATATACAACCAGAGATATGCATGCCCAACCAGAGATATGCATGCCCAACCAGAGATAAGCATGCCCAACCAGAGATATGCATGTCCAACCAGAGATATGCATGCCCAACCAGAGACGTGCATGCATAAGCATGGATGGAAAGTACAGAATCCATCAGTGGCTGAGAGGGTGATAAAAGAACAAGTAACTCCACAGTAAGCCGCAGACAAAGCTCAGAGGACCATCCCAAAGCCTCCTGTCTGGCCCACCCATGGATTACGGGTTTTGTTATTGTTGTTGTTGTTGTTTTAATATAATTTGCTGATGCCAGAGCTTGCACTTGCTGAACACTGACATGTACTCCTAGCCTCGATTTCATCATTTGGTCTTAGGTTCCCAGAAGAATTCAGAGAAAAGGGCAGAAACTCCCATATGTTCCACACTATTAGAATCTTGCATGATGCCAATTACCTGCATCAGTAAGCCTGCACCACCCAGACGCTGCAGCTGATGTTAGGTGTACACTCTGTGGATTTTCACAAATAAACGATGACGTGTGTCTTCCATTATAGGACTGCCTAGAATCGCTTCAACTGCCCTAAAAATGAGCTCACCTCAGGCCATTACCATTCAAAGGTATCAGATGCCTGTCTCTAACAATCACCCAGTGCCACTGGTACCAAGACTACCCTTCGGAGATAGATGCTGGTGGGCCAAGTTTGAATTAGAATAGATTTGAGAGGGTTCTGGAGCTTCCAGAAACATCCAGAGAACCACAGAGTAGTAGTGACAGGGATGCTCACAAGGATGTTCATGAAGGTCCCAGGACAAACTGAGGCAGCAGGGGTACCATGTGTTGTTGGGCCGCAGTTCAGACTTGGTATTGGTTGGACCTGTTTGCTCACGGGTAATTCTCTTTCTTTTGGGGAACCACAGGAGTTTGAGATAGAGCTAGAAGGCTCCCAGACCCTGCGGATACTGTGCTATGAAAAATGTTACAACAAAATGAAAATTCCCAAGGAGGATGGCGAGAGCGCAGACAAGCTCATGGGGAAAGGCCAGGTCCAGGTGAGCCTGCCCCACCCCTCCCCACCCCCCCCACCCCTCCCCACCCTGTCTGGATGCTTCACGGCCTTTCTCCTGTGAGGCTGCTGAAACAGCCTAACTCTTCGGACGGAGTAGACAGACAGCTCTGCCATGGGCCCTCTCTCTCTCTCTCTGTGTCTGTTGTATCCCATCTTGTTCCCAGAGTTCTGTCAAATTTGTGCTTGCAGGTAAAGCCGTGATTTCTCCCATGACTCTAGCAGCCCACAGGCAGATGGTTAGGTGGTGGCCTGGGCTAAAATCAGTTATAAAACCATCTCTCTTTAGAAAAGTAGGAGTCAAACCCTGTCTCAAAACCAAAAAGAAAAAAGTAGGAGTCAACTGGTTGGTGGTGGCACATGCCTTTAATCCCAGCACTGGAGGGGGCGGGGGCCAGAGGCAGGTGGATTGCTGTGAGTTCGAGGTCAGCCTGGTCTACAAAGCAAGTCCAGGACAGCCAAGGCTAACACAGAGAAACCCTGTCTTGAAAAACCAAAAAGAAAAAGTTCCAGTATCTACTTTATTTTTTAAATAGTGTTTCTTAAAAACAAAAAACCTTTTTTTTTTTTTCTTAAAGATTTACTTATAGCCGGTCACGGTAGCATGCACATGTAATCCCAGCACTTGGGAGACAGAGGCAAGTAGATCACTATGAGCTTGAGGCCAGCCTGGTCTACAAAGCGAGTCCAGAACAGCCAAGGCTACACAGAGAAACCCTGTCTCTAAAAACTAAAAAAAAAAAAAAAAACACAAAAAACACAAAAGGATGTATTTTCTGTCTTCTTGTAAATCTGCATGACAGAAGAGGGCATCAGATCCTATTTAGGTGGTTGTGAGGCACCATGTGGTTGCTGGGAATTGAACTCAGGACCTCTGGAAGAACAAGCAGTGCTCTGAACCACTGAGCCATCTCTCCAGCCTCCCAGTACAGCTTCTTTGTAGGGGAATTTATTTATTTACCTTACATGTGAGCACAGCACACCACAGTATGCGTGTAGAGGTCATGAGACACCGTCCACCTTGAAGTTGGGTCTCTCGTTTCTGCCGCTGCCCTATGAACTTCCAGGCAGTCTCCTGCCTCCTCTCTCACCATCCTTACACATCTTACTACATGCAGGCCAGCCGCTTCTAGCTGACCTCCTCCCGCGGTGGAAGTGGGTCGGGTCTTGGGTACTGCGCCCCTCTGCCTAGACTTTCTCTCTATGTGCGAGGCCACTAAGAAACATCCAAGACACCTATGAGAACGGAGCACACACCCAAAGGCGCCAGCTTCCTTGCCTGGGGCCAGGAAGGAAAATTCACCTTGTGATAAAATGGAGTGCCAGGGGTGATGAAGGGGAAGACCGGCTTCTGTGGATCAGTTCTTGCTGTGAGAGGAGGAGCCACATTCCCTTCACTCACATCAGTCCCCTGCCTGGACAGAGTCCTAAGAGACTCAGGCAGCTACCTATTTTAAGTGCGGAAGTGCGGAAGTGTGTTGGGGAAGTGTGCTGGCTTGGGGTCTGAAGGAATTGTCATACACGGAGAGCAGCCTAGAAAACAAAAATGTTCCTTCAACTGTCCTGTCCATATCCTGCCATGCAGCTGCCACTAATTTCTCCACCATTTGTACTGAGCCAGCCACAGAGTGACCACACTGCCCTTGGACACCAAGGTAGTTCTCAGATTTGTTTTCTTTTAAGACAGGGTTTCTCTGTGTAGCCCTCGCTGTCCTGGAACTCACTTTATAGACCAGACTGGCCTGGAAATCAGAGAGATCCACCTGCCTCTACCTCCTGAGTGCTGGGATTAAAAGCATGTGCCACCACAGCCAGGCTAGATTTTTTTTTTCTTTTAATGTGTACATATTGCATGTTCTGCCTGCATGCATTTCTGCATACTACATGTGTGTCTGGTACCTGAAGAGGCCAAAAAAGGGTAACATGTCCCCCTGGAATTTGAGTTACAGATGGCTTTAAGTTGAAGGATGCAAACTGAACCTGAGTCCTCTCCAACCTCTGCCCTGCCCCCTCATCCCCCACCTCCTCCTCCCCCTCTTCCTCATCTTCCTCCTCCTCCTCTCCCTCCTCTTCCTCCTCCTCCCCTCTCTTTCCTCCTTCTCCTTTTGTTTTTTTGTTGTTTTTTTTGAGACAAGGTTTCTCTGTATAGCCCTGACTGACCTGGAACTCACTCTGTAGACCAGGCTGGCCTCAAATTCAAAGAACCACCAGCCTCTGCCTCCTGAGTGCTGGTATTAAAGGCACGCACCACCGTATCTCTCTCAGTATTGGTCTTTTTTTTTTTTTTTTTTTTTTTTTTTTTACGATTTATTTGTTTATTATGTATCCAGTGTTCTGCCTGCACATACCCCTGCAGGCCAGAAGAGAGCATCGGATCTTATTTTAGATGGTTATGAGCCACCATGTGGGTCCTGGAAATTGAACTCAGGACTTCTGGAAGAGAAGTCAGTGCTCTTAACCACTGAGCCATCTCTACAGTCCTCAGTATTGGTCTTTAAAATAAAACGTAGGTGTTTGCACGGCTATCAAGTGACAGTTACAGGTCAAATGATTGACATGGTGCAGGCCCTTTTGTTGTGTGCTGCATCGATCCACTTTTCTGTAGTGTAACAAAATGCTTGAGGCAGATTACTGAAGGAGAAAACACTTTATTTAGCTCCATTTAAGAGGCTGAGGAAACCCATCATATTGGAGGTTGCATCTTGAAACGGGAACCCTGGGAGTAATTTGAGGGTCAGGCTTTGCCCTTGCAACAGCTTGTCCTCACTGTGTCCCTAGATCTCAGGAGTCCCATGAGAACTTTCTCTCCCAGAGGCAGCTCCTTTAGTGGCATTAGGACCTCACACTGGACTCTGCTGCTGAAAGCACCCACTGTCTCCACGCTGTCACATTGAGGGCTGTGTATGTCCCGATGGCCGCGATCTTTACTCAGGAGAAGGGGGTGAAATCAGGACCTTGGGTGTGCTAAGCAAGCGCTTGCCCACTGTTCTATGGCCCCCTCCTTACTTGTAGTTGGAGGCAGAGTCTTACTGATTTGCCTAGGCAGGTCTCGAACTCACGGACAGTCCCACTGCCTCAGCATTCTTCGTAGAGATCAGGTGTGTGCTGCTACACGCAACTGCAGCGGGCTCTGAGAACACTCGCTTGACTTTCAAGGAGACCCTTTGCCAGCTGTGTCGTGTCCTCTGGTGAGCAATGCCATCTGTGGCTTGTTAGCGCCAGCACCCATTGCTGCACTCCCCTTCTCCCTCTTGGCATCTGCCAACAACCTGGGCATCCTTTGTGTACATCCCAAGCCCTGGTACCCTCTTGAAGTTGGTATTGCCCAGCCTCGCTCAAGGGTGATCCCAAGGATGCTCCTTTGTGGATTTACCAAGTGAGCAAAGAGAAGTTTAGGACTGCCAGGCACGGGTGGCACACACCTGTAACCCGAGCACTCTGGGAGGCAGACAGATCTTTGTGAGTTTGAGGCCAGTCTAGTCTACAAAGCGAGTCCAGGACAGCCAAGGCCACACAGAGAAATATAGGTCCCACTATTGTTGAGACTTAAATGACTTGTATTTTCACCTGGGAACAGCTGGATTTGAACCAGGGCCTTTTGAGTACTACCACTAGAAAACTAGGGGTCTCAGTGAAAAGAGAACAAAGCTGCTTTATCAAACTCAGCTTCTTTAGACACACACCCCCTTGCTTTAATGCCTCTGTATGAACAGAATGTTTCTTGAAGGACTTGCTTTTCCATCAGGCAGTCTGAATGCTCTGTACCATCCTAGCAAAGAGAAGAGAAATTTCCAGAGCCAGAGAGCAGTGAAGGCAACAAAGACATATATACTTAGGATGCTTCCGAAGAGGGAAGAGACACCTTTGTATAGAACAGGGCTCGACTCCAGGTACAGTGCAGCCAAGTGGGAATCTACAGCCAAGGATGGCGTGGGGGATATGGGGTAGGGTTCTACAAGGAAATGCTGAGCCAGCAGGATTCAGGTTAGTCTTAGACAAGCGTGATGGGATTTTTTTTTTCCTGAAGGAAGGTCAGGTAAACAGATACTACCAGAGGAAGGTAGGAGGTAACCCAAATAGCAGGGCATGGTTGCCCACGCCTTTAATCCCAGCACTCGGGAGGTAGAGGTAGGCAGATATTTGTGAGTTCAAGGCCAGTCAGGTCTACAAAGAACAGGGAGGGCTACACAGAGAAACCCTGTCTTGAAAAAAACCACAAAAAAGTTAATTTAATAAAAATAATAGCCAGGTGTGGTGGTGCACGCCTTTAATCCCAGCACTCAGGAGGCAGAGGCAGGTGAATCGCTGTGAGTTCGAGGCCAGCCTGGTCTACAGAGTGAGTGCAGGACAGCCAAGGCCACACAGAGAAACCCTGTCTTGAAAAAAAAAAATCCTAAATAAATAAATAAGCGGTGTAAAAATAGGGGCAGTGTGAAGGAGAGATGGCTTAGTTGAGGGTTAAATGACATCCCCAGAATTCACGTTTTAAAAAGAAAGTGTTGGGGGAGGGGAAGCCCACCGTGATGACGTGCTTGTAATCCCAGCACTGAGGAAACTGAGGCAGGCAGGTCCCTGGGGCTCACTAGCCAGCCAGCCTGCCCTGCTTGACGAGAGTTCCAGGCCAGCGAGAGACCCTAACTGAGTAAAAACATGGTGGACAGCCATCAGACCATCCCCCAACACTGGCCTCCACAAACATATGTACATATACACACAAAATAAAGCGTTTCCCCCCCCCCCAAAATAAATAAATAAATACAGGGTAGAGGTTCCCAGCAAAACTGATGTAACAGGACTCTTACTCAAATCGGATTTTTGAGAGCGTGCCTAGGGAATGAAGCCATGTTGAACAAAGAACTCATAGAGTCCGAACAGTCTGCTAAAGAGGATGATCTCTGTCAACTCCCTAGTGTGACCCGAGTGAGTCATGGCCCCCTCCCCCTTCCAGCTTTGTTTCCTTACCTATCCGTGGGAGTGGGAGACATGAACCGTCTGGGGCTTGGTGATGTGTCACTCAGACCTGGTCAGCGTTTGGTGCTGTTATTACTGTTACTATCTGTCACCGTCATTGTTAGTTAGTGAAGACGCACCGGAGACTGCCGGATCCCGCCCCAGCCCCTGGTCACTGGACCTTCATTACTTAGGAAGGAAACCAAGTGTTGTAAAGGGTCTGGGTGATTCATGGCCCGCCTACACGGTGGCTGTGCTGTCTCCTGGCAACCAGGGCTTGTTCGTGTGATCCCAGGAGGAAGGAAGCAGCGGGGAGGGGAGGAGCAGTGATCCCACTGGTGACCTGACGCTCCAGTGTGGTTCCGTTCTCACCTGCTGTTTTCTGGCTTGGGTATAGCTTGGAAAGCCACGTGTGACATGTTAGGCCAGCCTCCCTGAGCTCAGGCTTTCCCGCTGACATCAGTGCCTTCCATGCGAGCCTCATGGGACAGGTGCCTGGCTGTCCACTTCCTGATGCTGGGAGTCGGTGGTGATGGCAAACTTGGCTCAGAAACTGAGTAGAGAGACGTCTTGTGAGATAAGGCTTTACTGAGATGGAGAAAGCGCCTTCCAGAATACTGGAAGGAGGACAGGAAGAACTCCAGACCCAGGCAGGAGAGCAGGGCCCTAAGGAAGGGCCAGAGTGGAAACGCATCTCTGGACTGGGAGTGTCAGACTCTTCTGAGGTTAAGGTTCTGCCTCCATAAATGGTCCATAAATGGTATTAATGAACACTTAGTTCAAGAACCACAGCCTGAGCCGGGCATGGTGGCGCACACCTTTAATCCCAGCACTCAAGAGGCAGAGGCTGGTGGATCTCTGTGAGTTCGAAGCCAGCCTGGTCTACAAAGCAAGTCCAGGACAGCCAAGGCTACACAGAGAGACCCTGTCTCAAAAAACAAACAAACGAAGAACCACAGCCTGAATCTTTGGATTCTGCTCCTACTCTTGGTTTTTCGAGACAGGGTCTCTCTGTGTAGCCTTGGCTGTCCTGGACTCGCTTTGTAGACCAGGCTGGCCTCCAACTCACAGCGATCCACCTGCCTCTGCCTCCCAAGTGCTGGGATTAAAGGTGTGTGCCGCCACCATCTGGCTTCTGCTCCTACTCTTTATGTGACTGTCCCAATTGAGTTATCAGGTCCCTGTTTCACTTCCTGAAAGAAGGAGGTTCCACATGAGAAAGAGTAGAGGGCTCCCTCTTTTTGAGCCCAGGATACTTTAGAGCCACAGGCCAGGAAGAGAGAGAGAGAGATGTGGTGACACTGACCCAGGACACAGTCACCAGCAAGGATACGGGCTGTCTCACCTGCACACCAGACCTCAGTCCTTCTCAAGATAGGCCCAGGTTTCTGTGGGTTATCCAAGCAGACAAGGCCGTCGTACACGGGAGCCTGTGTGTTGCCCTCCTGAGGAAGAACCTGTATGCCAGGCTCCAAGAATGCCGTAGCACTAAGGCTTTGTGATCGTCAGAGAGACTTAAGACAGATACTCTACATGTGCCGAGAAGCAAGGGGCAGCCGACTGCACGGTCACACCAGCACAGGTGGCATGGAGGGTAGGGCAAGGTCAGGGCACCAGGTGAAGACATCAAGTTTTACACCCTAAGGCCAGCAGTTACCCAGGATTCATGGGGGTGCTCCAGCTGGAAGGATGCCATTAAGCAGCCTGGTGGGATGTGGGCAGGACTGGGACACGATCCTGGAGCACCACCCAAAGGAAACCATCAGATGCAGCAAAGGCCGGGGCTCTTGGAGCCTTGGACACAGAAGAGAGTCCTCCCTGCCTGCCCTCTTCCCTTCTTTCATGTCATGTCCATTCACAAACTTCCTGGACGGCTGAGTTCCCATGATCCTTCTTGGGAACTAACGTTATATCAAGTCATACAATCTTATCTTCCCCACCCCGACCCCTTTTTTTCCTTTTTTCTCTTGTACCAGCTCTTCTAAACTTTGATGTGTCCCACAGAGCCGTGTGGGTGATGACAGCTTTTGTCTTTAGGGTTTTGTCCATTCGTTTCAATAAAATCTTGCCAGAGTTAGTCTTCTGGGACTGTATTTTTGGGGTTTGGGGGGGAGAGGTTTGTTGGTTGTGTTTGGTGGTAGTGGTGGTTTTTTTTGAGACAGGGTTTCTGTGTAGCCTTGGCTGTCCTGGACTTGCTTTGTAGACCAAGCTGGCCTCGAACTCACAGAGATCTGCCTTCATCTGCCTCCCGAGTGCTGGGATTAAAGGCGTGCGCCACCACACCCGGTGGTTGGTTGAGTTTTTTTAAAGACAGGGTTTCTCTGTGTATCTCTGGCTTTCCTAAAACTCACTTTGTAGACCAGGCTGGCCTCAAACTCACAGAGATCCGCCTTCATCTGCCTCCCAAGTGCTGGGATTAAAGGCGTGTGCCACCACACCACCACCTGGCTGACTGTTGTTTTAAGGGGTATCTGCTTCTTGGTCTCATTAATAGTCACTAAATAAAATCACCCTGTCATGGCACCCAGTCTTGTTTCTCTGGTCACTAGGCTTGCTGTCACCCTCACTGTGTGTGATTGGTGCTACTGTGACCCCTGGCATGGTCTAAGTCAATATGGACAGTTAGTTGCTTTCCAGTCGTAGGTAGAGGAGCCGCCAGGGCCCATTCAGTGCCTGCCCTGGTTGGACTTAGATTTTCCCCAGCTTGTGCTGGTGAGTCCCAGGCAATTTTCGAGGCATGCACCAGACCCACTAGCTACAGCTGTTCTTCTGAGTCCCTGCCTGGTCCAGGCCCAGGGAGACAGTGGTGATGCAGGTTGCCCCTCTGAGGCCACTGTATGAATATACACACACGCTGGCTGCCCAGTGCCTGTGTGAGACAGTGGCATTGAGGGCTTTAGCTCCCTCCCTGCCCCACCCCCACACACTTCTGTTTGGCAGCCCTCCCCTCTCGGGCATCAGTTTTTCCAAAGTCCCGGTCTCCTGCCTGTTTGTTTCTCTGAAACTTTAAATAGCTACATAGGAAAAGCGTGCCAGCCTTGAATGCTGTTTGTAGTGTGGCCCAGCCCTCTCTGTCCTGTTATTCTCTTTTTACATGGTTTCTGCAAAACACGTTCTGTTCTTTGAGGAAAATCCACCTATCTGAGGCTTTGGGCGGGGGGGGGGGGGGGGGGGGCGGTGCCCAGACAGCAACAAATAAGCTGCAAGTAGCTCTGGGTGGAGTTGGAGGCTAGACCTTGGTGCTTGAGAGTGGAGACAGTGTCCAGATCAGCAAGGCCCCCGGCCGCTTGCCTGCAGGGAACAGGTTCAGTACTCAGGCTGCTCTCTGCCCCGATTCCACTGAGGCAGTGTGTGCGACTTAAGGGTATCTGCAGGCTTTCAGGACAGTCTGACAGGACACTACCGGCTTGAAGTGGACTGGCGAGTAACACACATGTTACTCAGTGTCTCTAAATTTGGACAACAGGAAACCACCCACTTAAAAAGGAGACTCAGGCATAAGACGAGACTGTGACATATCTGAGTTCCCGTAACCAATAGTCTTTGGAGCAGGAGCTGTTTTTTCCCATATACTGACCAAAAAAAAAAAAAAAGTGGAATGTAAGGGTGATGGGAAACTCTGACCTTGGCTGGCCCAACTGTAGGGTGGAGCTTCCTTGGGAGCCTGCTCAAAAGGAGACAGAGGCCAGGGACTCACCACTGTCCTGCTGTTCAGCTCCACAAGCCTCTGGCTGCCTGACCCGCAGCGCCATGCAAGGCCTCATTCGGTTTTTCTACCCGAGCCGGGCAAGCCGAAGCCGGATAGCCTCTGCTGAAAAACAGCTGTGTGCCCGAGGCACTGCACTGTGGACCCACATCCGATGTCTGGTGTGCAGGGGCAAGGTGGGCCAGGCAGGGCATGGGATCCCCAGGCGGGCTGAGAAGGGTGGGTCTCGGAAGTCTCTGGCTGTTCTCTTCCTCGTCCTACTGCTTATCCTATCTTAGGACTGCTGATCCTGAGTTCCTAGGGGAGAAGGGTCCCCATTATTACTGTCCTGAGATGGAAAGCAAAGGGTCTGATTTACTCAGCTTGCTTCCGAAGAAGGAAGGAGCACTGGGGACAGCCAAGGCACAAGGAGACCTTGGGATTCCTTCAAGGAACATGTGAAGCCAGGCCAGGGAGACGCCCCACACCACAGACCCCCACCCTGAAAGGAGTCCGGTTCTTTGTAGAAAGAACCCCAGGGGAAGAAGTGGTTGTTCCTTTATCTTCTAATTTGGGCGTACTAGAGATTAAAACCAGGGTTTTTTTTTTTTTTTTTTTTTTTTTTTTTTTTTTTTTTTTGGTTTTTCGAGACAGGGTCTCTCTGTAGCCTTGGCTGTCCTGGACTCACTTTGTCGACCAGGCTGGCCTCGAACTCACAGTGATCCGCCCGCCTCTGCCTCCCGAGTGCTAGGATTAAAGGCATGCGCCACCACGCCCGGCTAAAACCAGGGTTTTGTGCATGCCAGGGAGAGCTCAGTCCCCCAAGAGCATCTTTTCAAAAGATACCCAGTTGCTTACTTACCTAGCCTAGCTAGTGGCCTCTCTGAAGCCTCCTGTGCTAGCTAAGGGGTGCTCAACAGAAATGGGGAGACAGCTTCCACAGGTCAGGGGCATGTGCTTAGTCAGGTGTCACTAAATGGTAGGTTCCTGTAGACCGGCTGTTGGATGGCGTCTGTAGAGGTCAAAGTTAGAAGGGTTAGAAGTTAGAAGGCTTCCATCTGATTTGGGGTGCCCTCCCAGTCACCACTGAAGCTGACTGCCCTCCCTTCGGACTTAGCAGCACCTCTGCAAAGGGAAGTGGGGCATAGGCTCCACCTGGGGTGGGGGTGGGGAATAGGGCTCCTGGCCATGAGCTGTATGTAGCACCTGGAGGTTCCAGGCCTTTCTAACAGGTCAGTTCTCTCTGGCCGCAGTAGAACTCTGTTTCCCATGTTAGGGTATAGAACAGCAGCAGGGGTGTCCATCGCCAGGCACAGCCTCCAAGCAGATCTGAGGGCCATTTATAACCATGCCTCTTTGGTTTCAGCTGGACCCCCAAACCCTACAGGACAGAGACTGGCAGCGGACTGTCATTGACATGAATGGGGTAAGTGACCACAGGGCTCTGTTTATGTCTGTTTCCCACTGAAAGAAGCCAGAACAGTCAGAAGCAGGCTAAGCCTAAGGTGATGGCCAAAGCAGGGAGTGGGGGTGGGGGGGGTGGGGGGGGTGCAGGGTGTATATGTAGGAGGAAGGAAAGCCGACCATAGCAGGAGTGCTGTGTCCAGGGCAGAGGTGGGGGACCTCCAGAGCAGGAACACAGTGCACAGGAGGCGGCCCTCTCTTGGGTGGTCAGCTGCCACCCAGACCCTACATGCCATTCTGAAGGAAAGTCCTGTGGTGCTAGGGGACCTGAGTCACAGACCACAGACTACCTGAGATCCACTGCCATGGTCTTTGACTATCTCAGAGTAACGTATCCAAAAAGATGGAACTAGAGCAATTTTAGAGACTTTTTTCCCCCTCTTCTTCCGATCATGGGATATTTGCATGGACATAAGCAGCCTTAGACCTGGGACCCAAATATAAATAGGAAATTTACGATCACCAGTTATTTCCTATATAACTTGCGTAGCTGTTGGGGTGGTGGCGGTGATTTTATGCATCTTAACTCATTAGCAGGAGGTCAGTTGGGCTTGGAGCCCTCCGTGTGTATCAGGAAGTTTACAGTTTTGGAACAGTTTAGATTTCCAGATTAGGATGTTTGACCTGTTGCTTTTCTTGTGATGGGGCCTTTGGGGCATAGAAGGAGTAGAGTCGTTTTGGTTGGTTTGCTTTGCTTCGGTCTAATGCTTTGAGCTGAACCCAGCACCTTGTACTCAGCAAGAGTGTGCACTGCCTCCGAGCTACATGCTCCAGCCATCATCTTCTTCTTCTTCATCATCTGCTCTAAGAAAGCAAATCCTTTATGCCCCTTACCACCCCCCGGGGCTCACCAACCACAGGGGCCTCCTCCACCTCACTCTGGGGACCTTGGCCTGGGGGAGTGAGAAGGTTTGTCGAGATAGGGCCCTCAGGGACCCTGAGATCCCATCCCATGAGGCCCAGAGCCTGAGAGACCCATGCCCCCTTCCTCTCTACTGCAGATCGAGGTGAAACTTTCCGTCAAGTTCACGAGCAGGGAGTTCAGCCTGAAGAGAATGCCTTCCCGCAAACAGACAGGGGTCTTCGGCGTCAAGATCGCTGTGGTCACAAAGTGAGTGGCAAGAGGCTTGGGCTTGTCCACTGAGGGCACACTGCACCGCGACTGAGGGAAAGGCTGGGCCTGTTCCCTCGGTGCATGACCCTGCTCTGTGCATGGGGTTGCAGGGTTTCGGGGGGCAGGGGGCGGCGGGGTAGCCCCAGGGACCACTGTGAGTCTCTGCTTAGCCACCTCAATTTGCTTATTGCCAAAGCAGTTGAGGTGTTTCCTCACCCCGTGCTCAGGGGACTGCCCAAATGCAGGACTCGCTTGGTGTATGTTGTGATCCCAAGTTCCTGTTGAATAGCTCGGACCTCTGCCCTTTTGTCGTGAGCCTGTTGCCAGGAGACGCCTGTTTGTTAGTTTGAGGGTAATTCTTGGGGATACAGGCCACTTCCTCCCAGATTTCATTCACTTCCCCAGGATGGACTCCTGGCTGCATCACTCATTGCCCAGGCACTGACATGTGTCCAAACATAAGAGAGGGCCTGCTTCCGAGCCCTTTCCAGAAACAAAGGATGTGCACTTTGGAGAGGAAGGCACCCCCTTGCCCCTCCCATATAAACTAGCTGCGTGATGGGGGCTCGGGAAGGACTTGCTTGTGTTTTTGAGGCCAGCTCTAAATAAAACTAAGTTCATGCCTCCGCATAGCACTGGGTTCTGTCTTCAAAGCATTCTGTGTGCTGAGTTGTTCCGGGAGGTCCAGAGGTTGTCATGCAAGAAAGCATTTAAAATGGCAAGGTACCTGGGTAACCCTGAAGATTTGTACATGCAGCATGTCTAGTTAGGGTTCCTGTTGCTGTGATGAAACACCATGACCAAAGAAACGTGGAGAGGAAAGGGTTCATTCGGCTCACACTTCCACATCACTGTTCATCATTGCAGGAGTCAGGACAGGAACTCAGACAGGGCAGGAATCTGGCGGCAGGAGCTGATGCAGAGGCCATGGAGGGATGCTGCTTACTGGCTTGCTCTCATGACTTAGCCTGCTTTCTTACAGAACCCAGGACCACCAGCCCAGGGATGGCCTCCCCCATCAATCACTAATTAAGAAAATGCCTTACCGCTGGGTCTCATTTGCTCAGTTGAGGCTCCCTCCTTTCAGATAACTCCAGCTTGTATCAAGTTGACATAAAACTAGCCAGGGCGCAGCAGACTCAAGTGTCTGCCCTGGGCAAGGCTTAGCTGTCAAAGAGCCTTGGAATTCACTGGGCGGTCAGGAGTCTGAGCCAATATCCTGTTTAACTTCCTGTCTTAGAGGTGAGCGTCTTTTTCAGGGCTCTCTTACGCTTTTGGGTCATTCACAGCCTGGGATCTGCACTTACCTAGTGTCTGTAAGGTTTGCCCTGGGTGCCCTCTGGCCCCGTGGAATAAAAGAACACAGCCTTCTGACCCTTCCCCACAGGGTCATGCATAACTTGCAATGTAATTGGATATTTCAGGTTCTTAGAAAGTTCCTGATAAAACATTATGCAACATACCCGAGAAAACTTGACTAAGGTTATGTGTGCAACCCCAGACTCTACACACCTTCCCTTCCCCTTGCAGAAGAGAGAGGTCCAAGGTACCTTACATCGTGCGCCAGTGTGTGGAGGAGATCGAGCGCCGGGGCCTGGAGGAGGTCGGCATCTACCGAGTGTCCGGAGTGGCCACAGACATCCAGGCACTGAAGGCGGCCTTTGACGTCAGTGAGTATTGCCCGGGCGGAGTGGAATCGATGGTGGTGTCCACGCTGAGACTCCCAGGGGGCCCAGCGCATCACTCTGCGCCTTTTCCTTCCTTGCTGCTCTACTGTTTGAGAGTACAAGACAAAAGCTGGGCATGGCAGCAGCATGAACCTGTAATCTCGAGTTCAAGAGAACACACTTCCAGTCCAGCCTGGACTATACAGTGAGTTCCAGGCCAGCTTTAGCTACATAGTGATTCCCTGTGTTCAGGTAGATGACTGATTGATTGATGATTGACAGTTAGCACTGTCCCTATAATCCCAGGATTGTGGAGGTAGAGGCAGGAGGATTCCTGCAAACTCAAGGCCCGGCCAGAGCTGGAGAGCAAGGCTCTGTCTAAATAAATAAATAAATAAATAAATAAAATATTTGAGGGACAGTGTAGTCTGGCATGTTGATGTTAGCCTCTGCAGGTCCAGCTACTCGGGAGTACCATTTGAGTCCAGTAGTCCAGGCCCTGCTTAAAAATGCACACCTCAAACTGGGCGTGGTAGTGCACGCCTTTAATCCCAGCACTGGGGAGACAGAGGCAGGCGGATTGCTGTGAGTTTGAGGCCAGCTTGGTCTACAGAGTGAGTCCAGGACAGCCATGGCTACATGGTGAAACCCTGTCTCAAAAAACAAAAAACAAAACAAACAAACAAAAAGCACACCTCAGAAGACAAAAGAGCTGGAGAGCTGGCTTGGGAAGAGCGCGTGCTGCTCTGCCCCAGGACCCAGGATCGGTTCAACAACAAAAAAAATTTTTTTAAGTAACTCGTTTCAAAAGAAAGGAAACAAGTCCTTCAAGGATCTAGCAATATCCACCGAGCTGGACCATGGCCTTCTGAGAGGTGATGCCTGATACCTTGGAGTGAGCAGTTGTTGTTAAATCCCAGTATAATTGGACTATGGCCCACTTGAGGACGGTAGGGGACAATGGTATGGATATGACCCAATTTTTACTGGTGTTGTCCTGTGTCTACCTGTTGTCCCTCAGACCCTCACACACTACAAGGGAGACAGGACTGTCCAGAATGCTGAGCCAGGGCCTGGAGACCCTGAGAGGGTCAGTCTTAGTTAAGGTTTCTGTTGCTGAGATAAAACACCAAGACTAAAAGCACCTTGGGGAAGAAAGGGTTTATTTCAGGTTACAACCCTCAGGTCACACCCTGTCAGGGAGGGAAGTCCGGGCAGAAACTGAAGGCAGGAACCAGGCGGCAGAAATTAAAGCAGAGGCCATGGAGGGGTGCTGCTTACTCCCTTGTTCCTTGTGGCTTGCTTAGTCTGCCTTCTGATAGAACCCAGGACCACTTGTCCAAGCACGGCTGCCCACAGTGGTCTGAGACCCTGGCACGTCAATCATCAATCAAGAAACACCTACCGGCCAATTTTTTTTTTAAGTTTTATTTTCTTATTATGTATACAGTGCTCTGCCTGCATGTACATATTGCTGCCAGAAGAGGGCATCAGATCACATTATACGTGGTTATGAGCCACCATGTGGTTGCTGGGAATTGAACTCAGGACCTCTGGAAGAGCAGTCAGTGCTCTTAACCTCTGAGCCATCTCTCCAGCCCCCCTACAGGCCAATCTTAAGGAAGCTTTTTTTTTTCAATTAAGGTTCCCTCTTCTCAGGTTTATGTAGGTTTATTTCAACTTGACAAAAACTAGCCAGTACAAGGTCCTTACCCAGCATCCCCAAAGAACAAGTAGACAGAAGCAGGACTCAGCAGGATGTTGTACTTGCAGAGTCGTTATCTCACGCTCCTGACCTGGGACAACAGAGGACCAGCACCCCTTGATGAATCTTGCTCTCTTTTCAGCATCTCTGGGCAACCAGAGTAGGCCTTCCGTCTTAGTCAGGGTTTGTATTGCTGTGAAGAGGCACCATGACCACGGCAGCTCTTATAAAGGAAAACATTTCATTGGGGCTGGCTTACAGTTTCAGAGGTTTAGTCCATTATCGTCATGGTGGGAAGCATGGTGGAGTGCAGGCAGACACGGTGCTGGAGAAGGAGCTGAGAGTTCTGCATCTGGATCAGTAGGCAGCAGGAAGAGAGAGTGAGCCACAGGGTCTGGCCTGAGCGTCTAAAACCTCAAAGCTGTGACACACTTCTTCCAACAAGGTCACACCTCCAGTAATGCCACTCCCTGAGTCTCTGGGGGCCACTTTCCTCCTCCTCCTCCTCTTCCTCCTTCTCTTCTTCTTCTTCTTCCTCTTCCTCTTCTTTTGTTTTTTTGAGACAGGGTTTCTCTTATAGTCCTGGCTGTCCTGGACTCAATTTGTAGACCAGGCTGGCCTCGAACTCACAGAGATCCGCCTGCCTCTGCCTCCGAGCGCTGGGATTAAAGGTGTGCACCACCACCCATGCCCGATTGGCTGTTTTCATTCAAATCACTACACCTGCTCTCCCAAAGCAGAGAACCAGTGGCTACCTAAGTCCAAAGGGAACACCCATTGTGACCACTAAAATGACCCAAGTAATCCCAGTGCCTTCCTGTTAGAAGAAGCTGCCACCCACACAGCTGATCTGTACAGAACAGAGTTGCCCACTTCCTACCCACGCTCCATGAACTCTACCTTCTCTTGGACTGGCCTGCCTGGCTCTGCAGCTGGGCGGCCCTGCAGCTGGGCGGCCCTGCAGCTGGGTGGCTCTGCAGCTGGGCGGCCCTGCAGCTGGTGGCTCTGCAGCTGGGCGGCCCTGCAGCTGGGTAGCTCATCACGGAGCAGAGCAGAAGCATGGGCAGAGGTGTGGAACACGCTTGCTTGCTTCCCAGCAGCCCTGCCCAGACCCGGTCACACAGAGGCTTGGGAGAAAGAAGACGAACTACTACATAAAGCATCCAGGCACACACATCTGTCAGCCTGGTGGCAGCTGCATTAGCCTAGGCAGGTCACAGAAGCCCAGACCTGGGGTCCACATAGAGCCGCTCTGTTTCTGTGTCCTTTCCAGATAATAAGGACGTGTCCGTGATGATGAGCGAGATGGACGTCAATGCCATCGCCGGCACGCTGAAGCTCTACTTCCGCGAGCTGCCCGAGCCCCTCTTCACTGATGAGTTCTACCCTAACTTCGCAGAAGGCATCGGTGAGCATTGACCCCACCTCTCCTGTCTACTCTGGTCCACGTTCGAACCCTAGCTGTGCAATGTAGAGGACAAAAACCAAGCCACCTGTGGGTTCTCCAAAGGCTGCCTGCCTTCCTCTCCTCATGGCCAGAGGGTGACCAGCCTGTGTCGCCGTGGGCGTGTCCAGCTCTGGGAGTCCTGGTAGCTACAGTGCTCCTTTCCGTGAGCAGCACTGAGTGCATGGCCTGCCAGGCTGGGAGGAACCTTCCCTGACCCTCTAACCCCAGGTCCTGGCCCAGTCAAGCACAAGTTCAAGCCCAGCCTTGACCTTTCTCAACCTGGAGGACGGTGCCCAAAGTAGCCTCTACTTCACCCTTCGGGTGACCCAGCCTTAGGGCCAGTGCACTAGACGATCTAGACCCTCAGGCCTGAAAGTGCCCCTGGGATGCACATGAAAATAAGGGAAGGGATGGGGCTGGAGAGATGGCTCAAGAGGTTAAGAGCACTGACTACTTCCAGAGGTCCTGAGTTCAATTCCTAACAACCATTTATAATGAGATCTAGTGCCCTCTTCTGGCCTGCGGGGGGTGGTGTATGTTTGGGCAGAGCACTGTATTTGTAATAATAAATAAATAAATATTTTTTTTTTAAATAAGGGAAGAGGGCTGGAGCGATGGCTCAGAAGTTAAGAGTGCTGGCTGTTCTTCCAAGGGTCCTGAGTTCAATTCCCAGAAACCGCATGGTCACTTACAACCATCTATAATGAGATCTGGTGCCCTCTTCTGGCCTCCTGGCACATATACAGGCAGAATACAGTATAAATAATAAATAAATCTTTTTAAAAGAAAAGTGCTGGTAATCCTAGCACTCGGGAGGCAGGGGCAGGCAGATCACTGTGAGTTCGAGGCCAGCTTGGTCTACAAAGCGAGTCCAGGACAGCCAAGGCTACACAGAGAAACCCTGTCTTGAAAAACCAAAAAAAAAAGGGGGGGGGGAGGGAGTTCGAAGCCTCTTAGTCTCTACTCTGAGTGCTTCCTTCAGAACTTGAGTTCTAGATGTTAACGCCAGCATTGGCCTGAGAACAGCTCTCCCGGCAAGCCTCAGCTCTCGGGGCACTGCTGGACAGGTGCCTAGGGTGTCGCTGTCCCTTTGAGGTGAGAGAAGGTGGGCTGAAGCTATAGGTCAGCCGTTAAAGCCTAGGCTCACAACCAGAGAGATGGGAGATGAGAGGCGCCGTTTCGTGTGTCTCCCGTGCCACGTAAGCAGCCACCGCAGGGGCCTTCTCCATAGGGCTTAGTCAAAGCTGTGTGAGCTGAGACAGTTTGGGGGGGGGGGGGAGTTCAGGGGTGATGAACTCTGTGGCACCTTCCAGCACAGACCTAGGGTGCTCCACCCCATGTCCTAGTGACAGCTCTCCGGCTTGAGCTGTGACCCTGGAAACTAAACTTCCTCCTTCTGCAGCTCTTTCAGACCCTGTTGCAAAGGAGAGCTGCATGCTCAACTTGCTGCTGTCCCTCCCAGAAGCCAACCTACTGACCTTCCTCTTCCTTCTGGACCACTTGAAAAGGTAGCGTGTGTTCTCCCACGCAGCCCAGGACCCGGGGAACCAGGCACCAAGGGCCTTTTCTCCTTCCCAGCCCTGCAAGGTTTTCCCCATTTTAGGGACTAGAGCGCCCCCACACACACACACACACACCCCATAACATTAAGCTGACAACCAGCATAGTGCTTAAATTTGCCCCTTACCCCTGGAGCTGTCCCAGCTGCCCACTGGGCTTGAATTCTCTTTGGTTTTTCAAGACAGCTGTTCTCTATGTAACAGCCCTGGCTGTCCTGACCTTACTGTATAGATCAGGCTGGCCTCGAACTCAGAGAGCTCCACCTGGCTCTGCCTCCCAGTGCTGGGATTAAAGGGCATGCCATTGCCACGCCCCACTGGCCTTGAATTCTCTTAATCCTGGGCTCCTCAGACTCCGGGGTAGGATCTTTTACATATGCCCTGAATGTGACATTGAAATAACATCCTCTGCTCTGCCTTCACACAGGGTGGCTGAAAAGGAGACGGTGAACAAGATGTCCCTACACAACCTCGCCACAGTCTTTGGCCCCACGCTGCTTCGGCCCTCAGAGAAGGAAAGCAAGCTCCCTGCTAACCCCAGCCAGCCCATCACCATGACTGACAGCTGGTCCCTGGAGGTCATGTCCCAGGTATTAGAGACAAGCTGTAGTCCGTGTTACCCTGGCTTAACACAGGCAGTGGCCTCAGCCTACCCCAAGTCTTGCCCATTCCTACCTCCATATCAGAGGCCTACCCCCTACCACTGACAGGGCCAAGAAGGGCCCTGGCTTCTTTGTTTCTTTCTCTCTCTCTCTCTCTCTCTCTCTCTCTCTCTCTCTCTTTCTTTCTTTCTTTCTTTCGGTTTTAAATGTGAGTGCTCTATCTGCATATACACCTGTGTGCCAGAAGAGGGCACCAGGGATAGAACCCTGGCTACTTTTATCCCCTCTGTCCCTGGCTAGATTTGCAAGGCTCAAGGCCCCCGCCCACCTGCTGGACTTGGCTCTTGCCACCAACAGTGTCTCTTAGTACCTGAGCCAAGAAGCCACATGCAACCCCAAGCACCGTCTTACTCGCCTGCCTCTCCCTTCTCTGCTGGAACAGGTCCAAGTGTTGCTGTACTTCCTGCAGCTGGAGGCCATCCCTGCCCCTGACAGCAAGAGGCAGAGCATCCTGTTTTCCACTGAAGTCTAAAGGCCTGGCCTTCCCACCCCCTCATCTCGTTAAGAGACCTACAGAATTACCTGGAAACCTGTGACAAATGAATCCATCCACGGAGTGGGAATGGGACCCTTCCTGTGGTTTAACTTAACCATTCCGAAGCTCTGGGCCGCCTGCCAAGAGACAAGTACCCAAAAAAAAAAAGGCCCCCAGCAAGGGCCTACACAGATCATCAGGTGTGTCTGCAAGCCCCCAGGCTGGCCCCAGACTGTACCTTTCCCTTGTGGCCACTAGAGGGCACCCCAAGCCAGCCCATCTGCCAGCCTGCATCCAAGGGAAAGAGGTGGCGAAGAGAGTGGTTTTTATGAATCTAATTTATCAGAGTTTTTTTTTTTTTTTTTTTTTTAAATCTCTACTGGATCATTTGTTCCGATGCACCCTCTCTGGGGAATAGGGACACCACCAGATCCCTCCCTGTTGTGTCTTGAATAAACACTGCTGCTGCTGCTGCTGCTGCATACTGTGGGGGCCACAGCCATGTCCCTGTGTAGGTGGGGCAATACCTTCATTGCCCTGACTGAGAAATTCCGCTGTCTGTGTAACAGGGTGTGAGGCGCTGAGTCAGCACGGTAGCGTCTTGACTCCTTGCTGCTTGCCTTGTCTTTCTAGAAGGATGTCTGTGCGGAAGTAGGTCAGGCTCCTGTTTGCTGATACTCTCGGGTTTTTTTGCTATTTATGCGTTTCTCAGGAGTGTGCTCCATTGCAGCCCAGAGGTGTCCAGGGACCAGACACAGGGGAGAAGGGAAGCCTTGGTCACGCACCTTACTATTGGTCTGCAGGGAGAGTGGCCGTGTCCACAGACCCTGCCTGCCTGCCTGCCTGGCACCCGTTGTCCCTTTGGCTTCCGGAGGCTGTGATTTCTCTGGCCTGGCTCTGCTCCCCGAGTCTGTCCCTCACGGTCCCAGGTACAGATCACTTCCTTTCCTTGAGCCCCAGCCAAGCCGACTCAGTTCACTTTTGTAGACGTTTCTGCCCTGAGGCAGCAGCTTGCTCCAGTGGGTTCTTTGAAAACTTTGATCCAAAATAGCTTTTGATACTTGAATATTTTTAAGTTTTATACATAGTTTCTAATTTTTTTCCTAACGGATTCACACACCTACTAAGACACTAGAGTGTGTACCGCGGACAGGCCGTGCCCCAATAGTATTTTGTCTTCCTTTGACAGCCATCTTTCTTACTGTTTGGCGTCAGATATTTCTGATGTCTCTGGAACATCGAGAACACCGGAAGACGGTTAGGAAAGTCAGGCCTGGGGGTGGGAGCAGCCACCCCACAGCAGATTGGAAGCTAGCCCACCCGTTGCCCTCCCAACCCTACACTCCTGTACCTGGGTCAGGGACAGGGTCTCTGCATAGCCACCCATCTTAGTGAAAAGAGAAAGAGGGGGAAACACTGATTATTTTCAAGAAGGAAATCCATAAATCCTTGTCTCGGTTTTTTTAAAAAAAGGGTAGAATCCCACCCTTGGGAGGCCGAGGCAGAATTGCCTCGAGTTCAAGACCAGCCTGGGCAGCATAGTGCTTGTCCACCCAGCGAGGAATACAGTACAGGGGACTTGGGGTAGACACGGGTGGGGGCAGAAAAGAGACTGAAAGGCTTGAAGCGGGAGCTGCTCCTGCAGAAAGGTATGACTTAGGGGTGTAGATTGTCCGTCACATGAGGACTCCTGCACTGGTCACTCCCTCCCATGTCTGGAAGGTAGGTGTGTCCACACGGCTTCAACCAACCTCACAGCACATAGGAATTTCCAGGAGTCAGAGCAATGTGTCTGCTCTTGAACTTGCCCTACGTGTTGGGCCGGAAACAAAGGACCTAGCTGGGTCTCCGTCTGCATACAGTGTTTAGTTGTTTATCCCTCTCCCCCTCCCCCCTCCCCCCCCCCACCTCCCAGTCCCCCCCCTCCCCCACCCCCCATCCCTCAGCAGAGCTACCCATTCGTCTGCCCTTGAGCATTTCTGGACCCAGTGGGCTCCTTTAATTTGGCTGCCCACCTAAGTCCATGTCATGGCCTTGATCCTACAAGAGAAACCATGCTGAGAAAATCCAAACCCCAGCTGTTGTTTCTGCCCCACCCCCACCCCCACCCCTACCCCCCACCCCCACCTCGCCTCTTGATTTGCATCTGTCACCTTGAACTGGAAAGCAATATATCCAACGTGCCAATTTGCATCCCCTCAGCCATCTCCTTCCTCGGTTTCACTTTATTTATGTAGGTTATGTATTGTCTGATGACGGGATGAGCATTCTTGCGTTCTAAAGTGCTCCTCCGCCACCGAGCCATGGTGGCAGTGGCTGGGGCTGCCTCTGTCATGTCTCACACCCTGCAGGCCTGTAGGCTGGCAAGGTCAATGCAGTGCAGGGCTGGAGAATACAGAGTGTTCTCCCCCAGTGAGACGACTCAGCTTTCCCTCTGTGAAGAGAGTATGATGGCCAGGAGTCCATTGTGACAGCCCGTCAAGCATGGCTGCCAGACTCTAAAGGAAGTGGGGATACTTCCTTACCTTGGAACCTGGGTCCTGGGCACAAGTAGGCTTGGCTTCCTGCGGGTAGCCTGGCCTCCCCAGCGGGTCAGTGATGGTCTCTTAGCTACAGTCTTGCTTTTGAGCTCAGCTGTCTGTACTACTCTGTGCCGAAAGGACCACAGACACTCTCATTAAAGTCTGCTGAGACTACTTGGGTTTGTGGTGGTTTCTAGTCGGTGAGTTGCCTGCGAGTTCGAAACTCCTACACTCCTGGGGCTTGACCAAACCAGACGCCGCAGGCATGTGAAAGCAGCAGTGCTACAGAGCCCTCTCGGCCCAGTTGGGCCATCAGTGGGGGGAGAGGGGTCTGCACCACTGTCGGAAGTCCTGCTTTGGTGGAATTGGGTGCCCAAAGGCAGGTGCCAGGCAAACAGCTTCAAGATACAGAGTAGCAGCCAAGTCCTCAAGCACAGCAAGGACTATAGCCTTGGCTAAGGAGGAGGAAGAGAAGCCACCCAGCCTTGACCCTGCAGGTGGGAGAGACGGCAATAGGGTAGTTTACCAGTCTTGCTTGTTTGATTGGGCCCTGGTTCAAGCCTCATAGCTTACTGGGTTTGCAAACTGAGGCAGCTGGACCCTGTCTTTGTGTGGCATCCAGAGGAGGTGGGTGTTCTCAGCTGCCTCTAGGCTGGCCCTCGGAAGCCTGCCCAAATTACCGAGAAGCTGCGTCTGCCGGCAACTGGCATGGAGCGTGGACTCTTCTTTTGATGAGTGTTTTGGGAAGAGCCTAGCCAAGTCCCAATCAATCGGCCACCGCATTATCTTCAACACTGCCTCTATCAAGTCATTCTAATGCTTCCTAGAATAAGGTTCGCTTGTCAAAGACCACAAATGGCCAAGAATGGGGCGGCCTGAGCATTGTGACTCCAGCCTGTAGGCTAATTGGAACATCACTGTCACCACTGCCATTTCAATGACAGTGCAAGCTGTTAGGAGTTGACAGGGTTGCTCAGAGTAAACTTTTTACTGCCCCATCAGTGTCCTGACCGACATCAACCTAAATGACCAGAAGAGCTGCACTCTCACCCTTGGATTCTGAGAAGCCTCTGCAGCCGTAGCCCCATCCCAACCCCAGAAGCACATGGATTGACTGCAGATCCTACCCTCCCCAGGAAGCTGTGTATTCAGTCAGCAGGAAGGGTTTCTACCAGTGTTTGTGCTAAGTCAGCAGGAAGGGTTTCTACCAGTGTTTGTGCTAAGTCAGCCCATAAGAGGTTCTAGTTAGCAGTCTCTTTACATTATCTGCCATTTGGGAGCGCACACACACACACACACACACATACATGCATCCGTGATCCTTTCACATCTCTTACTAGGAGGTGATTCTTCAGGCTAAAGCTGACGCCTCACTATGCTTCTGCATGCAAGGGCCACATCTCTCTAAACCTATGCCAGTGGTACAGCCTAGGGGTAGGGTAATTTACCGAGTCTGAAATCTGAAGTTGAGCAATGCGCCCATGATCCATTAGAGCAGTGGTTCTCAACCTGTGGGTCTCGACTCCTTTGGTGGGGTCAAATGACCCTTTCACAGAGGTCGCAAACCAGATACCCTGCATATCAGACACTTCCATTAAGATTCATACAAAGTTAAAGTTATGAAGTAGCAACAAAATGATTTCATGGTTTGCGGGGGGGGGGGGGGGGGGGGGAGGAGGCACCACAACACGAAGAGCTGTGGTAAAGGGTCGCAGCGGTAGGAAGGTTGAGAACCACTGGTCTAGTGGGAAATGAAGTAACCACACTTTACATAGCATCCCAGATCCTGCCTATGAGCAGATGCTGGGGTCTGCCTTGACTGTCCCCAAATGGGCTAACTTTCTGCTAGGTGAGATGGTGACTAACAGCCTTGACCCAAACAAAATAGCATTTATTAATGCGGTCCCACCTTCTAGCAGTGTGACCTATATCAAATTCATATAGAGGGGGCTGGAGAGATGGCTCAGTGGTTAAGAGCGCCGCCTGCTCTTCCAGAGGTCCTGAGTTTAATTCCCAGCAACCACATGGTGGCTCAAAACCATCTATAATGTGATCTGGTGCCCTCTTCTGTAGATAAAGCACTCATATGCAATAAATAAATAAATCTTATTTAAAAATTCATATAGAAATCATAAAAGGATTTTTCATGACTCCTTCTACCCCGATGTCCCAGTGACCTTAAAAGGAAGTTTCACAAGGTCTGAGGATGGGCTGTTGCAAATAGTTCTGGGAAGATAAACAGAAAAACAGTGAGGGGGGGTGACAAACTGCTCTTGAAGAGGCCCAGATGGTTCCTGCTGGCGCAGTGCCCACAGGCCAGCAAGACCGGAGCAAGGTCCTGGCAGGGGACAGGGAAGCTATTGGGGTCTGGATCCATCCCATCTGGCCTAATGGGAGTGGGAGAGAGCTGACAAGCCAGGGTCAATTTCCTGTGAGAGTCCCGCATTCTTCCAGTTCTTACAGAAAGGCCAGCTAAGGATGTGATGGTAACAGGCGTGCACAGAGAAGGGTCCCACCATGCTCATAACCAAATTAGACAAGGCACCATTTACTTGGGGGAAAATGGTGATAAGACCCCTAAACCCAGAAGCCTATCCTGATTTTGCATGGTAATAGCAGTCCAAGAAAGGCCTTAGAGGGGGGCTGGAGAGATGGCTCAGTGGTTAAGAGCACTGTCTGCTGCTCTTCCAGAGGTCCTGAGTTCATATTCCCAGCAAGCACATGGTGGCTCACAACCACCTCTAATAGAGATCTGGTGCCCTCTTCTAGCATGCAAGTGTACATGCAGATAGAGCATTCATACACTAGATAAATAAATCTTTTTTTCTTTTCTTTTCTTTCTTTCTTTTTTTTTGGTTTTTCGAGACAGGGTTTCTCTGTGTAGCCTTGGCCATCCTGGACTCACTTTGTAGACCAGGCTGGCCTCGAACTCACAGCGATCCGCCTGCCTCTGCCTCCCGAGTGCTGGGATTAAAGGCGTGCGCCACCACGCCCGGCCTAAAAAAAGATCTCAGTTCCTCAGGCCGTGTCTCTAACTACAGAAGTACTTTAGCACCTTAATCTTTATCCCTTTCCTGTGTATGGAACTTGGGATGGGCTCGTTTAGCTCCGGCTAGCTAGAAGACCATGTTTCAAAAGAACAAGCAAGAAGATACCCTATGAAGATGGAGGGGGAAAAAAATCATACGTCAAGCGTTGCCAAGGTTGCAGGTAGGCACCATGACTGAAGAGAGTGGCCTGGACCAGAATTCTACTCCGATCATTCAGAAGGAGACCACTGCCAACAGATTAAGCTGGCACTTCTGGTTCATAGAGCTGAGAGAAGCCAATCCTGGTTTTCTGGAATCCTATGGTTTCTGTGTCTCTATGACCGCCACATGAAACTAATGTTGTCACACGACCTGGAAGTCAAGACACATCTGCCAGTGCTAGGGTCCAGCGCCTAAAGCAGAAGGGCAGAAGCCAATGAGGTGGACATAAATGTCACCCCCACACTTGGCACTGAGGCAGCCCAGCATTCGAGTAAAACAAAAGAGACTGGTCTGCCTCTCTCTCATCACCAGCCGTGCTCACAGGGGCCCTGAGAAAGTGAGCGTGCCTTCATCAGCTGTGTCCTCACTCACTTCTTCCTGCAGTCCTTATGTCCGCATCCTTTCTAGCCTTGGGCCCCTATCAGTCCCCACCCCACAGGGCCCTCTAGTATGTTTGGAATCTTGTCACCTTTGCCTGACAAACAGCTCGTTTCTAGCCCTCAGCATCAGAGTTAGAAATGCGGGTCAGTGATTCAAGGCTTGCCTAAGATGCAGGGCCTGGACTCCATCACAAGCACTGCAAGGGGAGGGAGGGAGGCATTGTTCACCAGGTGGCTGTTTGCTCTGACATCAGTGACATCTACCTTGAAGGGGAAGCCGTGTGTTGGCATCTGCTGGGGATCAAATCTAGTGCCTTGGACATGCCAAACGTATGTCTTACCATTGAGCTACATCCCAATTCCCAAAGATCAATGATTTAATTCAATTTTTATATATGTCAATTACAAATAATAGCAGTTTCATTATGACATTTTATATGTATATAATCTATTTCAATCACATTCACCCTACATTTTCCTCTCTTGGCCCTCCCACCTCTACTGATACCTTTCTCTTCCCAATGTGTTTGTGTGTGTGTGTGTGTGTTTGTGTGTGTGTGTGTGCGCATGCCACCACTGCCCAGCTTGCTAAAACTTGAGTGCCTAAGTGAAATGGCCATGTCACATCAGAAAGAAGGTGGTCTACAACACTCTGTGACTTCCAGCCCCTACTCTCTATCCATCCAATCTTCCTTAATGTCCTCTGAGGGCTGGAGAGATGGCTCAGAGGTTAAGAGCACTGTCTGCTCTTTCAGAGGTCCTGAGTTCAGTTCCCAGCACCCACATGGTGGCTCATAACCATCTATAATGAGATCTGGTGCCCTCTTCTGGCATCCAGCTGACCATGCAGATAGAGCCCTCATCTACATAAAGATAAATAAATATATAAATAAATAAAATAATGTTCTCTGAGTCTTAGAGGAGCCAATACAGAATGGAGCATCCAACAGTTACTTATTATCAGCACTTTGAGTAATTATCTCTCCAGTAATCGCTGTCCACTGCAAAAAGAAAATGGTCTGACCCAAGTTGAGAGCTGCACTAACTCACCTACGGGCATAAATACTTAGAAGGCAATTTGACAGGTACAACATGTCCACTTAATGAAACAACAGCGCTAGCCTTGCCACTAAGGCTTGCGACTTCCCTAGCCATGGGCTTTTGATCAGATGTACAGTAGCAGGTGTGACTCCCTGACTTTGGAGCTGATCTCACATCCACTCAGAAAGCCGTGACCCCATAACTATCCCACCAGTGAGCCCACATTGCCTGGCAGGTCAGCAGTGTAGCATGACAGGTCTGCAGCTGTGTAAGGCTATTGAGGACTTTTCCCCCTAGCAGTCTGGGTAGCACCTGCACCACCATAAAAAGACTAGCCAATCAGGAAGACGCTTTCTCTATGCCTGCAACCAAAGCATATGATGTCTTCAGTAATAGAGACTTACCATGTGGGTCTGGTGAGCAATCAAGAACAGTGGCAATAAATAGCCTAGAATGTTGTAGGGACCTCCCTGGCCAAGAAGTCATCAGGAGCCGGGCGTAGTGGCACACGCCTTTAATCCTAGCAATGGGGAGGCAGAGACAGGCTGATCTCTGTGAGTTCGAGGCCAGCCTGGTTACAAAGAGAGTCCAGAACAGCCAGGCAGGACAATAAGAGAAACCCTGTCTTGAAAAACCAAGAAGAAGGAGGAGGAGGAGGAGGAGGAGGAGGAGGAGGAGGAGAAGAGGAAGCCATTAGAAGATAACCTACACCCAGCATGACAATTTTCACTAGAAACCTATTCTGGGAGCAGCTTTATCCACACACAGACTACTTCAGCTTAACCTTTATTTTATTGTTAATTATTTTATAAAGTAGCATTTTTTGTTTGGGTTTAGGTTTGGGTTTTTCTTTTCGGGGGGGGGGGGTTCTTTTTTTTTTTTTTTTTTAGGTTTTTTGATATAGGGTTTCTCTGTGTAGCCTGGGCTGTCTTGGACTCACTTTGTAGACCAAGCTGGCCTCAAACTCACAGACATCCTCCTGCCTCCACCTACAGAGATGTCTCAGTGATTAAGAGCATCTGCTGCTTTTGCAAGGGGCGGGGTTTGATTCCCATCACTGACATGGTGGCTCACAACCATCTGTAACTCCATATCTAGGAGATGCGAGGGCCTCTTCTGACTCTCTCAGGCACCAGGCACAAACGTGGCACTCATATGTATATGCAGGTGAAACAGTCACAGACATAAAATAAAATACAAATCAATCTAAAAGTTTTAGATGTTTAATTTTATATGTGTTTGTGCCTCTGTGTGTGTGTGTGTGTGTGTGTGTGTGTGTGTATGTGTGTGTGCAGCAGCCTGTAGAGATCACAAGAGATGTTGGATACTCTGAACTTACAGGTGACTTTGAACTTCCTTGTGGTTTCTGGGAACCAGACCCAGCTCTTCTGCAAGATCAGTAAGGGTTCTTAACCACGGAACCATTTCCCCAACCCTCCTCTCTTAAGATTTATTTATTTATTATGTATACAATGTTCTGCCTGTATGTGTGCCCGCCCTCTAGAAGAGGGCACCAGATCTCATTATAGATGATTGGCAGTTACCGTGTGGCTGCTGGGAGTTGAACTCAGGACCTCTGAAAGAGCAGTCAGTGCTCTTAACCTCTGAGCCATCTCTCCAGCCCATCTTATTTTTTTGCTTTGTTTGTGTTTTTGTTCTGTTTTGTTTTGAGACAGGGTTTCACTGTGTAGCCTTGGCTGTCTTGGACTCACTTTGTAGACCAGGCTGGCCTCGAACTCACAGCGATCCACCTGCCTCTGCCTCCCGAGTGCTGGGATTAAAGGCGTGAGCTACCACCGCCCAGCCATCTTATTTTCTTAATGTAGGCAATTATAGCTCTGAATTTTTTTTCCAAGGAATGTTACCATTCTATCCAATAGGGCTTGATATGTTGTGGGTTTGGTTTTTTTTTTTTTTTCATTCAATTTTAAGTCTTTAAAAAATCCCTTCTTAATTTTTGCAATGACCCATTCATCGTCCAGTACTGTGTTGTTTCGTCTCCCTGAGTTTTTTTATGCTCTGTACTTTCTCTTGTGTTACGTTGTAGTTTTGTTCAGATAGAATACAATGAGTTTAAACTTCTTCACACATGTGAAGACCTGCTTTGTGGCCTCATAGGCTGTCTGTCTTATGGAATGTTCCGTGAGCTATTGAGAAGAATGTACGTTTGCAGTGTCTGGATGTGTTCTGCAGGTTATCTGTTAAGTCCGCTCTACTAATCTAATTAATCGATCTACTGTCACTTAATTCAGATGTTTCTCTAGTTACATCTTGCCTGGGTGGTGTGTAAATTGATGAGAATTGGATGTTGAATTCATCCACTGCTATGATGCAGTCACTTTTCCTCTAGGAGTATTTATTTTATAAAACCGTCAGTGCACCCATCTTTGGTAGAAGAATCATAATGTCTTCTCCACAGACTGTTGCCTTAGTCAGTATGAAGTGACACCTTCCTTGTCTTTCTTTACTAGTTTTGATTTTATTTTATTATTTTGTTTGTTTGTCTTTTTGTCTTTTCGAGACATGGTTTCTCTGTGTAGCCTTGACTGTCCTGAACTTGATTTGTAGACCAGGCTTGCCTCAAACTCACAGTGATCCACCTGCCTCTGCCTCCCAAGTGCTGGGATTAAAGGTGTGCGCCACCACGCCCGGCTTTGAGTTATATTTTAATAATTTATTTTATTTATTTTTATTTTATGTACACTGATGTTTTGCATCCATATCTTTGTGAGGATGTCAGATCTTGGATACAGACAGTTGTGAGCTGCCATGTGGGTGCTGGGAATTGAACCAGGATCCTTTGGAAGAGCAGTCAGTACTCTTAACCACTGAGTCATCTCTCTAGCCCCGCTTTTGAGTTATTTATCTGATACTTTATCTATTTTGCCCTCACTGGGGTTCATTTTTTAAAAATGTAGTACTTTTTTAAAAAGATCTATTTATTAAGTATATAGTTGTGGAGAGCCACAGATAGCAACGCCCCCTGCTGCTTCCCCGGCGCAATGCGCCCCTTTTGCGCATGCGTAGTGAGTACACCTTATGCGCATGCGCAGTGAGCAAGCCCCTTATGCGCATGCCTGAAGGCGTGGCGTGATTCGAACAAGGCATAGCGTGAGGTGGCGTGATCCGAACGCACGAACCAGGAGCGACAACATGGCAGTCTCTGATAGGACCAGGCACACTATAAAGGTTCTGTGGGAGCTTTTCCCAGGGTCACTCCGGTAGTCCAGGATCCTGAATAAAACTGCGGCAAGAAGAGTTCCCGGTGTTGGTGTCTTTCCTGCTGGTCGGGGGCAGCATCGACATATAGTGTTTTGCCTAGATGTACACCCGTATGCCAGAAGAAGGCACCAGATTTCATTATAGATGGTTGTGAGTCAACCATGTGGTTGCTGGAAATTGAACTCAGGACCTTTGAAAGAACAGACAGTACTTTTAACCACTGAGCCATCTCCATCTTTCCAGCCCGGGATTAGTAATTTTTGTTTTGTTTTTGTTTTGTTTTTCTTTTTTTTTTTTTTTTTTTTTTTTTTTTTGTCTTTTGAGACAGGGTTTTTCTGTGTAGCCTTGGCTGTCCTGGACTCGCTTTGTAGACCAGGCTGGCCTCGAACTCACAGCGATCCGCCTGGCTCTGCCTCCCGAGTGCTGGGACTAAAGGCGTGCGCCACCACGCCCGGCTTGTTTTGTTTTTCAAGACAGGGTTTCTCTGTAGACTTGGTTGCTCTGGACTCTCTTTGTAGACCAGGCTGGCCTCGAACTCACAGATTTCTGCCTTCCGAGTGCTGGGATTAAAAGCACGTGCCACCATGCCCAGCTGGATTAGTAATTTTGGAAGGAGTAGTATTATCTTGGATTTTTATGATGTTTTGTTTTGTTTTCAAGATAGGGTTTCTCTGTAGCCTTGGTTGGTCTGGACTTGCTTTGTAGACCAGGCTGGCCTTGAACTCACACAGAAATCCACCTGCCTCTGTCTCCTGAGTGCTGGGATTAAAGGCATGCGCCACCAAGCCTGGAGCCACATTGAGATCTATGCATCTGGGGTTATTTTATTGCTTGGAATTTTTTTTTATCAGCTGTATTATTTCATTTGAAATATTTGCAGTGTTCAAGTAAGGCTAGAATGTGATAGAGTTGAGGCATATATAGTCCCAGAAACTATACCCTGTCTAGGAACTGTGTGTGCCTAGTGTGATCTCTGCCAGAGTAAACCGTTAATTGTGGAAGCCACCACAGTTGGTGGATATGCCCACTATACAAATGTCCTACTAGCTACGGTCCCTTTGATCTTGACTTTTTATAACATTTAATTATTTATTGCGTGTGTACATCCATGCCTCATGTATACCCTAGCATGCATATGTGTAGAGGTCAGAGAACCGCTTGTAGAAACCAGTGGGCTCTTGAATTCGGGTCATCAAGTTTGGCCGCAAGCAAGCGCCCTTGCCTACTGAGCAATCTCACAGGAGGCCCACAATTACTCACCTGGGTGAAAAAGAGCACTTCATCAAATCCCTCCCTGGCTTAGTTCAGCTCACCTCAGCTTGGTGCTGTGTGTAGGAGAAACAGGTAGGAGCTCTGGGCTTCAGAAGCCATCTCAGTGTTCCACGGTGCCAGGATGTAGGGAGGTGAGGCAAGTTGCTGCCTGGGAGGTCCAGGGACCTCAGCCTTCCTGGGCCCTCTTCTGTTCTTCGGGGATGGATGTGTGTGCGGAGAAGCACCTCCGGGTGGTTTCTCACCAGCGCAGCTTAGTTTAACAGGGTTCTGGTGTGGGCCAATCCGTGGCAGCATCCACGTACTTCCCACAGATATCTCACCTGGCTTAGATGCATTCATTCACGGTTTGTTTTTTTTTTTCTTATACAGAAAAAGAGGTTAATGCTATCTTGACCAATTTCTTTCTCCAAGTGGCATGGGTGAGGCTTAATCCACCGTCTTACCTTGAGAGACTGGACAGAGGGGCTGGCAACCTGGCTTAACAGCAGGATGTTTGCCTGCTGTACATAAAGCCTTGATTCACAGCAACTCTGGGACCATTATCCAAAAGCAAGAGAGAGCATGGGGAGCCTTAAGGTGGTTCAGAAGGGGTCATTATCCAGAAGCAAATGAGGGTATGGGGTGCCTTAAGGTGGTTCAGAAGGGGTCATTATCCAAAAGCAAATGAGGGCATGGGGAGTCTTAAGGTGGTTCAGAAGGGATCATTATCTAAAAGCAAATGAGTGCATGGGGGATCTTTAAGGTGGTTCAGAAGGGATCATTTTCCAAAAGCAAATGAGTGCATGGGGGATCCTTAAGGTGGTTCAGAAGAGATCATTATCCAAAAACAGGTGGGTGCATGAGGAACCTTAAGGTGGTACAGAAGAGATCATTATCTGAGAGCAAGTGAGTGCTTAGGGAGCCTTAAGTTAGTTCAGAATCCCCAGGAAACTCAAGTGCAGGAAGGGAACTGTGACTTAGGGGACTGAACACAGAACTCAGAGGCCAAGGTTGAAGTCTGCATCTTGGTATATCTCTCTGAGCCTCACTTTCTTCACATGAGGAATAAGGGTGTAAATTGAGATCCATATACAAGCTGACAAATATACCTGAAAGTTTCAGGGACACTGCGTGAGTCCCTCTGGTCATTCTCCCTTTCCTATGTCTCTTCCATGATGTGTATATAGTTGGTTTCCTGCTTTCATTAATTTACACTTGTACGTGCGGCCCCTGGGTATATTAGCCATCTTCTGTTACTGTAATGAATATCGGAGATAGTTTATGAGAAGTTGTCTCATAATCTCAGAGGTTTCAAGCCAGGGTTAGCTTGCTCTGTTGCACTGAGCCTATAAGCACATGACACATGGCAGAAAAGAGAGTTTACATCTAAAGCCACGAGAGGAGAGTGCCACAATCCCCTTGGAAGATATGCCCCTAAATACTTAAGGATTTCAAACCAGGCCCTGTCTCTTAAAGGTTCATACACCTCCCCCTCCCCCTAGTACTGAGGTGAGACTTTTCAGCCTCAAAGCCTAGGCAACTCTAACAAGCCAGGCTCAGCCACCTTCTTCAATACACCAATTAAAAAGGGGTCCAGTGACCCTTAGAAGTCCATATTTAAAGGTCCTGTGTAGGCTTAGATTTTTTTGTTGTTGTTGTTTTGTTTGGCTTGGTTTTTTGAGACAGCATGTGCTACCACACCCGGCAGATTTTTTTTTTCTTCAAAAATCTACTTTATTTAGTGTTCTTAAATGCTTCCACCTCCCTTCTAACCCACCAACCAGAGGTAGGAAAGGACAAAGGTTAATAGGGGCTGTGGACCTTTTTAAGTATAGTTCCTTGGGGTGGGGGTGATTCCACTCTGCGTTGTCAGGATACCAGCAGTCCAGTCCAATGACAACCAAACACCAAACAGCAGTCCAGTCCAATGGCAAACACCAAACAGCAGTCCAGTCCAATGACAAACAAACACCAAACAGCAGTCCAGTCCAATGGCAAACACCAAACAGCAGTCCAGTCCAATGGCAAACACCAAACAGCAGCAAAATTCAGTAGTGGCGGCACAATCCAGCAGAAACAGAAAGACTCTATCTAAAGGGCACGAGGAGTCCGAGGAAGTGGCCAGAATCAGCCAGAGTGCCCCGGGAAGTTCCCTAGAGTGCTTCTCTCTGCGAGACAAAGACCAGCAAAGCAACAGTAAACCAACCCAACGCAAGGCAAGATGACGATGCAAAAGCATTCTCACTGTCCATGGACTTCTAGTTATATTCTCTTAGAGTCCACCCACCGATATTTTCAGCTGGCCAAGATCACGCCCCCCACAGCAGACAGCTCCCAGCAAAACTCGGGGTTCCATTTCTCCCACCGACAAAAGTCACAAGGCTGTCTTCAGAAGTGGAAAAACACTCCCACATTCCATACTTGGGACCAAAACAAAAAACACATTCACTTAGCATAACTGAATCTTCAGAGAAGCCAGAAAGCTTCACTGCAATCCTGACATCAGGGCTAGGTTTAAAAAGAGGGCAATGGTTGTGCATTAAAAAAAAAAAAGAATCTAAGCAGGCTTCACTCATTACTGAATCATTATTGTTTAGTATAGAAGCAATGGAAATGAAATTGAATGAAGTATTTTATATAGCATGCTGTCAGCCAGTGGAACAGAGTGGGCACTGACTGAGAAGTCTGCCCCGAGACCAAAGGGAGAGGCAGGCCTTTGTTGGTTTCCTAGGATAGGAAGAGACACTGACAACAACTCTTTTCTTCTTCTTCTTCTTCTCCTCCTCCTCCTCCTCCTCCTCCTCCTCCTCCTCCTTAAGACAGGGTTTCTCTATGTAGCCCTGGCTGTCCTGGACTCGCTTTGTAGACCAGGCTGGCCTCGAACTCTCAGAGATCCACCTGACTCTGCCTCCCAAGTGCTGGGATTAAAAGTGTGTGCCACCACGCCCAGCTGGTGATTGATTGGTTTTTCAAGACAGGGTTTCTCTGTGTAGCTATGGCTGTCCTGGAACTTGCTCTGTAGACCAAGCTGGCCTCAAACTCAAGAGATCTGTCTGCTTCTGCCTCTGGGGAGTGCTGGGATTAAAAGCGTGCACGTGCACCACCACCACCACCACCACCACCACCTAGGTAAGTTGACCCATTAAGTCAACTCTGAGAAAGCCAAGCTAGTGTATTTAGGTTTTCTGTTGGTAACAAGATTTCTGATCTCTCTGAGCCATGAAGTCGGGTAAATGTTCCGGCTTGAGTTTTCCCCCTGGGTTCCTCTAGGCTGCCTGCAGCTGACTGGGCACTGCAAGGGGCTTCAGTTTCAGTGCACAGCTGCTGGGCCTTGACCCAAATGGATCTGTAGAAGGCAAACAGCTCGTCTGTGCACTGAGACACTTCCTCCCTTGGCTGCAGTTCTGTCTTCCCCAGGACCCACAGTTCCGATGTCTCCTAGGAGAACGTGCCAAGAATCCCAAGCCAGTGACCTACCACTCAGGCCTGATCACTTGCCGGTGGTTTGGAACAGCTGGTTTCTGATTAGAACTTGGCCCGAAGCCCTAGCTGGTTCCAGCTCCTCCAGCTATGGGTCTGGGTGGAGGCAGCTGGACCCAAGACCCTCAGGTCCTAGTAGGCTGGATCTGAGGGTCTAGCGTTCAGAGTGAGAACCCAAGGCAACTGCATTGCTTGGTGCATCCTGAGCGGTGGGGTTTAGCATTTTTCAGGGATAAGGCTATAGGACAGGGCAAATGGGGTCCTGTTGGGAGAGGAGATGTCAACCCAGGATTTTGAGGGTGTTCTTAGTCCATGAGCAGAGTATGGCAGTATCCCCAACCTTGATATTTGCATGCTAAGTGATGGAAGGGTCTGACATGTCAGCAGATAAGCACTGCTTAGGCAATAGACTGGCAGTTTCCTCTGGACTGGGCCTTTCCGCAGGCTTCTTCTTGGTTCATAGCCGATGCTCACTTTTTCTGCCCCTCCAGCCTTGGAGAGATGAAGAGGGTGGACAGTGACCGTAAGTACGGTGTACGAGAGGACAATGCGACCACTTAGACGGATGCTCTGAGTCCAGCCCCACAGTGGTGTGGGATTCAGGTAGTTCGGAGCCCTTACCTTCAGACCACTCAGCCTCACTTGACCCATCACGCCTGGCAGACTTCTCAACCTCCCAACGCATTTCCCCTCTCTTCCATACTCTTTTCCACGTCATGCATGATGACACCTGCCCTCCCTGTGCGACACCTCTCCTGCAGAGTCACACCGGCTACAGCTTAGCAGCAGGTCTCAGCCAGCTGATACCAACCAGGTCATTGCTGCCCCAGGCAGAGAAGTCCTTAGAGGCTGGGGCCTTGGTCAAAGCTATACTTGTCCCCTCCCAGTTCTGGGTCCAGGCTCTGGTCCTGGGGGGGGGGAATATCTGCTCAGCCATGTCAAAGACCCTGACCTTGATCCCCAGCCAAGCAAAAGCTCTTTACAAAATGCAAGCATGCTCACATGACTTTCTTTTTCTTTTTCTTTTTTTTTTTTTTGCGGGGGGTGGGGGGTGGGGGGCTGTTGTTGTTTTGTTTTGTTTTTTTGTTTTTTGAAATAGGGTCTCTCTGTGTAGCCTTAGCTGTCCTGGATTTGTTTTGTAGACCAGGCTGGCCTCTAACTCACAGCGATCCGTCTAACGCACAGCCTGCCTCCGTCTCCCAAGTGCTGGGATTAAAGGCGTGCGCCCACCACTGCCCAGCTGCTCACATGACTTTTCAAAGGTTAGCATACAGAGTAACGGACTTCATGGCATCGTCATACGTACGTATCATTACATTCTGTCTTCACTGGTCTGCCCCGTGCCCTCCCCTTCTCCACCTGGTTCATTTCCTTCCTCCTAGTTACCCCCCTTTCTGATCTCTTATCAGATACAACTCATTGCCTTTTCTATCAATATTGTTTCTTTCTAATCCTTTTTCTTTTCTTTTTTTTTTGGTTTTTCGAGACAGGGTTTCTCTGTATAGCCTTGGCTATCCTGGACTCGCTTTGTAGTCCAGGCTGGCCTCGAACTCACAGCGATCCACCTGCCTCTGCCTCCCGAGTGCTGGGATTAAAGGCGTGCGCCACCACGCCCGGCCTAATCCCTTTTCTAATTCTATCACCTACCCATATGTAATTTTATTTTATTTATTTTATTTTTATTTTTATTTTTATTTTTCGAGACAGGGTTTCTCTGTGTAGCCTTGGCTGTTCTAGACTCACTTTGTAGACCAGGCTGATCTCAAACTCATAGCAATCTGCCTGCCTCTGCCTCCCAAGTGCTGGGATTAAAGGCGTGCGCCACCATGCCTGGCTCCATACATCATTTTAAATCTAGGTTTCACACATACAAGAAAACCTCTGTTTGTCTTTCTGAGTATGTCTCACTTTATTTATTTATTTATTTTTAAAGATTTATTTATTATTTACACAGTATTCTGCCCACACATGTGCCTGCCCACCACAAGAAGGCACCAGATTTCATTACAGGTGGTTGTAAGCCACCATGTGGTTGCTAGGAATTGAACTCAGGACCTTCAGAAGAGCAGACGGTGCTCTTAACCTCTAAGCCATCTCTCCAGCCCTGTCTCACTTTATTTAAAA
The DNA here is from genome assembly GCF_964271855.1 of Acomys minous. Classification (NCBI taxonomy): domain Eukaryota; kingdom Metazoa; phylum Chordata; class Mammalia; order Rodentia; family Muridae; genus Acomys; species Acomys minous. Next base: position 101,634,172 of record NC_140495.1, read on the forward strand.
TAAAAATTTCCAGTTGCATCCAATTCTTACCAATATCATACTTTCTTCTTTCTTTACTTCTTTTATTCATTTCTTTACTTACTTTCTTTTCTTTTCTTTTTCTTTCTTTCTTTTTTTTGTTTTCTTTTCTTTCTTTCTTTCTTTTTTTTGTTTTGTTTGTTTGTTTGTTTTGGTTTTCTGAGACAGGGTTTCTCTGTGTAGTTTTGACGGTCCTGGATTTGCTTTGTAGACCAGGCTGGCCTGCCTCTGCCTCCCGTGGGAATAAAGATATGTGCCACCACCACCAGGCTTTTATTTATTTTTGAGACAGGGTCTTACTAGGTATCCCTGGCTGGCCTGAAACTCACTATGTACATGCTTGCCTCAAACTCACAGACACCTACCTGCCTGCTGGGATCAAAGGAGTGCACCACGAGGCCTGGCTTTTCTTTTAAAAAAAAATAGATTCTGTGTTTTACTTACTTTAAAGTATTTTTTGGCGGTACTGGGGACTAAAACTAGATAGGACCCCATGACTGTGAGGCAAGACCTGTGCCACTAAGCTTCAGTCCCAGACCTCTTCCTTTCTTCTCTTTTTCATATAGGGTTGTTCTTGAACGCGTTATGTTGCTGAGGGTGACCTTGTATCCCTGAGCCTCCTGCCTCCACCTCCTGTTTCTACCTCCTGCCTGCACCTCCTGAGTGATGAGATCACGGGTGCCCAGCTTCCTTTCATTTTCCTCATAGCTGCATACAATTCTGTATGTATATTTGCCACATTCTTTATTCATCCGTTGATGGACACCTAGGCTGGTTCCTTTTCCTGACTTTGTGTGTGTGTGTGTGTGTGTGTGTGTGTGTGTGTGTGTGTGTGTGTATGAGAGAGAGAGAGAGAGAGAGAGAGAGAGAGAGAGAGACAGACAGACAGACAGACAGACAGACAGACAGAGAGATAAGTAAATGAGGTACTAAGGTATTCACTCAGTATGTTAGCTTTGAATCCTTCAGGTATGCAGGATGATCCAGGAAGAGAGAACCCCAATTGAGAAACTGTCTCGACGTGGTTGGCCTGTAGGGAAGTGTGTGGGACATTTTCTTGATTAACGATTGAGGTGGGAGGGCCCAGCTTGTTGTGGGTGGTCCCATCCTTAGCCAGGTGGTCCTGGGTTGTATAAGAAGCCTGGCCAGCCGGGCGTGGTGGCACACGCCTTTAATCCCAGCACTTGGGAGGCAGAGGCAGGCAGATCGCTGTGAGTTCGAGGCCAGCCTGGTCTACAAAGTGAGTCCAGGACAGTCAAGGCTACACAGAGAAACCCTGCCTAAAACAAAACAAAACAAACAAAACAAAACAAAAACAAAAACAAAAAACCAAAAAAAGAAGCCTGGCCAAGGAAGCCGTGAGGAGCAAGCCAGCACACAGCATTCTTCCATGGCTTTGCTTCATAGTCTTGCCCTCAGGTCCCTGCCTGAGTTTCTTGCCTGACTCCCCCAGCGATGGGATGTGGAAGTCTAAACCAAATAAACCATTGTTTGCTTTTTGGTTTTTGTTGTTCTTGTTTGGGTTTTCTGTTTTGTTTTGTTTTGTTTTTTGTTTTGTTGTTGTTGTTTTGAGACAGGGTTTCTCTGTGTAGTCCTAGAATTTACTCTGTAAACCAGGTTGGCCTTGAATTTACAGAGATCAGCTTGCCTCTGCCTCCCGAGTGCTGGGATTAAACGCCTTTGCCACCATCCACCCCTACTTCCAAACCCTGGCTGGGGTCAAGGTGTTTTATCCCAGCAACAGAAACCAAACTAGGAGAGCTAGCTGGGTCATATAGTAGTTCTGTAGCAGAAAGATAGAAAAATGAATCTTTCATCCAGGAGCCTGGTTGAAGCCTCTTGCCAGCAGAGAAGCAAGAAGCAAGAGCCACCTGTCTCTGTTACCTAAAGCTGGGGATACAGATACACATGATGATGCCCAGGTTTTCATGGGTTCTGGGGATTTGAACTCAGGTCCTTGCGCTTGCATATCAAGTTCTCTTATTCACTAAGCCAGTTCCCCAAGTCCGTGGTGTACAATCTTAGTGTTGCTGGGGAAACCAAGGTTCCTTTTTGGGCCATTAGTCTCATTACTGAAATAATTTTGAGAACAGATTCAGAAGGAAGTTCGAGAACAATTTTATTAAAATTTGAGGGGCGGGGGAACCCACAGCAGACAAGCTAAAAATCCCAGCGGGTGCCAAGGGGAGGGAAGATAAAGAAAAGTTATGCAATTAAAGTTCAGCAGAGATCAGAGAAAGATCACACACACACACACACACAAAAACAGAAATAGGGACAGCTCATTAAGAAAGAGGAAGTTCAAGGGTTGAGGAGGCTGGAAGTGTCAAGGACTACACCAGAAGACCTACAGAGTAAACTAACCTGGGCACATGGACTGAACCATCAACCAAAGTGCATGCATGGGCTGGACCTAGGCCCCCTGCACATATGTAACAGATGTGCAGTTGGGTCATCATGTGGGTCCCTCTACCTTTGGAAGAATAGCCAGTGCTCTTAACCTCTGAGCCATCTCTCCAGCCCAACATTTTTATTTTTAAAAATTCTTCATGGGTGCTCCCTAAGGTCCTGAGTTCAATTCTCAGCAACCACATGGTGGTTCACAACCATCTATAATGAGATCTGGTGCCCTCTTCTGGTGTGCAGGTGCAGGCAAAATATTGTATAACTAAATAAATAAATCTTTAAGAAAAAATAAAATAAAAAATGTTTTGTGATTTTAGTTTTTTGTGTTTTTTTTTCTTTTGTTTTGTTTTTGTTTTTTTTTGAGACAGGGTTTCTCTGCATAGCCTTGGCTGTCCTGGACTTGCTTTGTAGACCAGGTGAGCCTCGAACTCATAGCAATCTGCCTGCCTCTGCCTCCCAAGTGCTGGGATTATAGGTATGGTGGCTGGCAATTGAGATCTTAACATAGCTTGTTTATTAGCCAGAAGGACAGGTACACTGGAAGAGAGGCTAGTACCGGAGTTGGGAGAGGAAGGCATGGATGGGTCACAGCGGTAACTACATATGTGCTCTCTGGTTTTGAAGCCATGTCATATATATGGGCCTCAGAAGATAACTTTTAGGTGTTAGTTCTCTTCCATTACGGTTCAGGGGTCAAACTCAGGTCATCGGGCTTGCTCCATAAGTGCTTTCACCCGCTGAGCCAACTTGCTAGCCTTCCTTTAATTGTTAAGAAGCACTACTTGGCTGGGCATGGTGGCGCACACCTTTAGTCCCAGCACTCGGGAGGCAGAGGCAAGCGGATCTCTGTGAGTTCGAGGCCAGCCTGATCTACAAAGCGAGTCCAGGACAGCCAAGGCCACAAAAAAAGAAGCACTACTTGGGACCGTCAAGATGGCTCAGTCGGTAGAGGCATTTGATTCAGCAAGCCTAGTGACCTGAGTGTGATGTCCAGAACCTACACAAGAGAGGAGAAAAGGTACAGACTTCCACGGGTTGTCCCTCTGACCCCCTCACACACAACTCCCCTCTTATTGTGTACGTGACTTTTTGGAGTTTCATAATTAGGGCATATCCAATTATAGGTGTTTGCTTAAAGAGAAAATCTATGACTGTTGCCATTGCTCTTGGTTGTTCATCGTAAGAAGATGGTAAAACAGTATTGCTGAAGACATCAGTCCCTTCAGATGCTGAACAAAGAGAAATTAACCTTGACTGACCAAGCACCTCTCTACCCTGCTGCCTAGCTTACAGAGTACCAGGAGGGTAATGAAGGTTGCAATAGGAGAAAAGCCATCAGTGTTTAAACAGAGCCCTGGACCTCCAAACAGCACAATACCAACCTGTTGGTTTTTCCTTTTAAGATTTATTTCTTGTTACATAAACAATGTTCTGCCTGCATGTACGCCTGCACACCAGAAGAGGGCACCAGATCCCATTATAGATGGTTGGGAGCCACCATGTGGTTGCTGGGAATTGAACTCAGGACCTCTGGAAGAGCAGACAGTGCTCTTAACCTCTGAGCCATCTCTCCAGTCTCCAGCCTGTCTTAAAAGATATGCCAAAATCGTGTCATGAAGGTTATGGGGTGACCAACCACTTTCTGATTGGATATGAGACTTGCTCCACAAAAAGGATTTTGTGCCTGGAACTGCAAACCTTGTCCAAAGTCCATAACTTGGGAGGCCATATGCTCACGGGGAGGGGAACATACTGTTATTGTTTTCGTTAAATGGTCATGCTGCGGAACTACTTCTAAATATTTATGTTTATATCTATATGTAATGGCTATTCTTGGTTGTCAACTTGACTGCATTTGGAATTCACCAAAACCCGAATGGTTGGGTACACCTAAATTCGGATCTTTTTGTTGTTGTTGTTTTTAATTTGGATCTTTTTGTTATTTTGTCTTTTTTTTTTTTTTTTTTCCAGAGCTGAGGACCGAACCCAAGGCCTTGCGCTTGCTAGGCAATCGCTCTACCACTGAGCTAAATCCCCAACCCCTTAATTTGGATCTTTTGAGGTGGGAAGATCCACCTTAAATGTAGGCCACACCTTCAGGTGGCAGGCCATATAAAGGACATAGAAGAAGTAAGCATTTGCTCTTTGCCTTGCTTACTCTTGCTCTTGCTGGCAAGTCCATGCCTTCACTGGCCTTAGAGCCTGCTTCTTCTGGACTCAAGTTTAATGAAGACCAGCGGAGGCATCCAGCCCACGGACCGAACAGCCACTGGGTTATTGACCTTCCATCAGGAGACAGGCATTGTTGGAATAGTCAGACCATAACCTGGAAGCCTAAACTAAATATATTATACAATATAAATATGTCATGTCATGTATATATGGGGTTTATGATATATATGGGAAATACGTATGAAGTACACTCATTTTATCAGTTCTGTTTCTCTAGGGAACCTTGACAACACACCATACATCCGTGTGGCTCTCACCTTTGATCAGAGACGCTCTTTCTGCAGTGGGTAGTGATATCAAAGCTGGTCAAAGTGTTAGGGCGAAATGAGTGCGTGTGCTTAGCTACGGGTGAGTCACTTGTATCACGCTCCACACCCACACGCAGGAAACATCGAGAGGGAAGGAGGAGGTCAGATCTAAGAGCTGATGGATAGGGCATAGGGCTCTAAAAGCGTGGACTCTGGACATGACGTGGCCCTCGCACACAGCAGCTCACAGTAAGTAGCTGTGGTTCCCAGCACAAAACCTGCACAAGAGCAAGCCAGTCCAAGTTTAGGCATGGAGCCAACTTTAAGCCCAACACTCAGGAGACAGAAACAGGCAGATCTCGGAGTTCGAGGCCAGCAAGTCTGGGATAGCCAAGGCTACACAGAGAAACCCTGTCTTGAAAAAAAAAACCAAAATAAAAAATAAGAAAGAAAGAAAGAAAAAGAAGAGAGAGAGAGAGAGAGAGAGAGAGAGAGAGAGAGAGAGAGAGAGTCACTCCCCTTTGAGGATATGGCTGTTGCTATGTTCCCTAGGCCCTAGTGGGTGGCTTTATTTATTTATTTATTTTAGTTTTTCGAGACAAGGTTTCTCTGTGTAGCCTTGGCTGTCCTGGACTCGCTTTGTAGACCAGGCTGGCCTCCAACTCACAGAGATCTACCTGCCTCTGCCTCCTGAGTGCTGGGATTAAAGGTGTGTGCCGCCACTGCCCGGCCCTACTGGGTGGCTTTATACCTGTGTGTATATAAACAACACTAATTGGACTTGGGGGTTACCAATAACCAAAACTACAGCATGATATTGGGAGGATATGGGGTGAGGAGCCCTAGTAGGTGTTAGAGGAAGGTAGTAGCAGATTGTTATGATCAAAATACATCTAAAAGGAGGATGAGGAGCCAGGGAGAGGGTATATCGTGATGGGCCTACTATATATAGGTTTGAAAGAGCTTAAGTCTACAGAGAGCTCATAAGTGTAGGCAAGCAACAGGCAGGACTGGCCAGGACAATTTAAATTCAAGAATTAGTTTTGTTAAGTATTGTCTGTGGCCAGGCATGGTGGGGCACATCTGTGATCCCAGCACTCAGGGAGGCAGAGGTGGGTGGATGTCTTTGAGTTCCAGGCCAGCCTGGTCTACAAAAGTGAGTTCAGGGCAGCCAAGGCTACACAGAGAAACCCTGTCTCAAAAAACCAAAACCAACAACAACAAAAAGTATTGTTTGTGAAGAGCACTGGAGTCTATAGGGAATATGAAGAGAGGATTTAATATCTAAGGAGGTAGCCAGTGTTGAGTCATTTTTAAAACAAAAGCATGCTCATTGTCAGGTTGTAGAGATGATGGCAACCCCCGTACCCCCCAAAAAAAGAAACAAAAAATAAAAATGAAGAATGGTTTGAGTTAGAAGAATGTGAGTGACCTCTTGTCTCTCCTCAGATCTAGTTCGGTAAACTTTTTTTTTCTTTTCTGGTTTTTTTGAGACAGGGTTTCTCTGTGTTAGCCTCAGCTGTCCTGGGATCCCTTTGTAGACCAGGCTGGCCTTGAACTCACAGAGATCCGCCTGCCTCTGCCTCCCGAGTGCTGGGATTAAAGGCGTGCCCCGCCACTGCCACCACCACACAGCTAGTTGGGTAAAAACAAGCTTTGAAAAAGCCAAAAAGAAGTTGATGTCCCATGTGGAGTTGTGCATGTAGTGTGGCTGTCTCTCACTCTTGACAGAGAGAGAATAAGGGGGAGTCATTTTTTATATATCTGGAGTCATTGAGATAGCTTCCCCCTTTTCTATTTGGAGAACTTCATCATTGTGTGTGTGTGTGTGTGTGTGTGTGTGTGTGTGTGTGCGCACACACACACATTCCCTGAAAATGCCATGCCCAGCAGAATAATAATCCACATGGCAAGAATGAAATCCAGGGCCGAGCGTGGTGGCGCACACCTTTAATCCCAGCACTCGGGAGGCAGAGGCACAGGCAGATCGCTGTGAATTCAAGGCCAGCCTGGTCTACAAAGCGAGTCCAGGGCAGCCAAGGCTACACAGAAAGACCCTGTCTCAAAAAAAAAAAAAAAAGAAATCCAATTCAACACAATTTAGTAGCAGGTATTGGTTCAAACTTCCAGAGGCTGACACCAGGCAATCTATTTTAGATATATTTAAGTAAAGTACAATTTTGGAAGAAGTGCCTGGTTAACAATTATCTCAATCTCATTTGCGCAATTTATAAAATTTAAGGTATGGCTACTTTAAAGCTCTTTTGCAAAGTACAGGTGACCTCCTCCATAAAGATGTGTCCTATAGCTTTAGGGCCTAGGATCTGCTGTTGTCTTAGTCATACAGATAGCGTAGAGGTCACCAGGCTATAAAGTACAAGTGACATGTCCCCGGAGGAGTTCTATTGAGTGAGCATCCTTGTTCTAGATAGAGGGCTAGGGAGGAAGAGTCTGGAATACATAGTCTGGGGGACTTGGGTGTGGCCTGGCCCTACAGAGAGCAAAGGTCACCAGGATTTTGTTGTTGTTGTTGTTTTGTTTTTGTTTTGTTTTGTTTTGTTTTGTTTTTGCTTTTTGAGAGAGGCTTTCTCAGTGTAGCCCTGGCTGTCCTGGAACTCACTCTGTATACCAGGCTGGCTGAACTCACAAAGATCCGCCTGCCTCTGGAGTTGCTGGGATTAAATGCCTGCACCACCACCTCCCGGCTGATCGCAAGGTCCTTAACCACATCCACTTCTAGCCTTCTGTGTGGCAAACAAGTATACACACCCCTTCTGCAGAAGGGACAAGGCTTCGTGTGTCTGCTACTCCTGGTTTCCCTCGCGTTTAACTATGAGCACAAGGGCTTCACGTCCTCTGTATATCACAGAGGTAGAAAAGCTGGAATGAGCTGGGCGTGGTGGCGCACACCTTTAATCCCAGCACTCGGGAGGCGGAGGCAGGCAGATCGCTGTGAATTCGAGGCCAGCCTGGTCTACAAAGTGAGTCCAGGATGGCCAAGGCTACACAGAGAAACCCTGTCTCTAAAAACAAAAACAAACAAACAAACAAACAAACAAACAAAAAAGCACTGGCTGCTCCTCCAGAGGAAAAACTGGAATAAGACGAGGGTTGAGGGTCGGAAGACTATGAGAGTCAACAGACGAAACAAGTTTGAAAGAGCGGGATTTAGAAGGTTGGAAGTACGCGACCGAGAGGTTAGTGTCTGTTTCACAAGGGTGTCAGCTGGAATGACGCCTTCAGCTAGCTGATGAAAAGCGCCTCAGTGGATATTGGAGTAGACGATGGCTGCCATCAGAGGCCAGCGGGTGGCCTGAAAGAATGTAGGTATTAATTATAGGCGTCCCCTGCAAAGTGGGAGAGCTTTTGTCTTGCCAAATTAGGTCATGAGAGCGGAGAATGCAGAATGTATATATTTGGAGTAAGTATACGCAGGAGCCCTTTTGGTTTTATGCCAGTGTGCCAGGCAGGAGCAATTCGTTCTGCTTGTTCTGAACTGATCTGTAGCAGGAGAAACTGAGCTTCTAGAATGCTGGGTCCTGTGACAAAAGGAGCACTGGACAGGTGACTAAAAGAAGGTAGCAGGGGCTGGAGAGAGATGGCTCAGTGGTTAAGAGCACCACCTGCCCTTCCAAAGGTCCTGACTTCAATTCCCAGCAACCACATGGTGGTGCACAACCACCTGTAATGTGATGTGATGCCCTCTTCTGGCCTGTGGGTGTACATGCAAGCAGGAACACTTGTATACATAATAATAAATAAATCTTAAAAAAAAAAAAAAAAAGAAGGTAGCAAGGAATAGAGAAGATCAATGTAGGGGCGGGGGTCTTCGGGAAGCGTGTAGGAAGAAGGTTCTGGAAGAATGTAGGAAGAAGGGTGGCCAGGTTAAGGGTTTTACAACACGGAAAGAGCATCAGGAGCTGGGAAGACGCCTCTGTGCTTCAGAGCACCTGATGTTCTTGCGGAGTTCAAGTCCCAATACCCACATGATGCTTTACAGCCTCAGTAACTTCAGCCCCAAGGGACCTGATGACTCCTTCTGACCTCTGTGGGCACCACCCCTGCCTCCGCCCCAGAAACATGATGCACGCATGTGGTGTAAAATAAAATCAGTAAATTAAAAAAAAATCATTGTAGAAGGTTATCAGGAGGTTTTGTATAAACTGTTTTGTACCCGTTGTCTGCAAGAGGGAGGCCAGGAGGGATGCAGGGATGGGAGAGACTTGTAAATGTTTGAGTTCAAGGAGCTCGTAGAAGGCTGAGACAGAAAGGGGGTTGGTAGTGTCAGTTTGAAGGCTTTCTGTCTTTAATAGGGAGGCAGCCCCAAGGGTCTTTGAGCTAGAAGGCCAACCCTGCGCTACTGAGCCTAAGCATTTAGACTACTGCTTTGTATGAATCTCCATAAAACTGGCGTATACCTAAGGCTCAGCTTGATCCACAAAGATGGAGAGGTCCTCTGGCTTGATTTGTATGGTGGGTAGCAGCAGTGTAGACCTGGAGATGACGGGATGGTAGAGAGGTAAGAGCGCACCGGGAAGGAAGTGAGTCTGTTTGACAGACGAGTAAAAAGAAAGACACTTCAGCCATGGTGGCGGCGATAGTGGCACATGCCTTTGATCCCAGCACCCAGGAGGCAGAGGTAGGCAGATCTCTGTGATTTCTAGGCCAGCCTGGTCTACAGAGCGAGTCCAGAACACCCAAGACTACACAGAGAAACCATGTATTGAAAAACCAAGATGATGATGATGATGATAAAGTCACTTCACAGGGGCTTTGGGATGGGAAGATTATAAGAGGTATGCAACTTTTCCTGAATGCTGTGTTCCAGGAGAGGGGTTAGACAGCTAGGAATGACCAGCGAAGAATGGGAAAAGACATCCAGACAGATTGCACAGTAATGGACCTGTCTGTCTGGGTTTGGATGGAATGCCCTTCATCTCAAGAAATTATGGTAAAGGGGGAATAATCTATCCTTGCGTCAATGAAGAAAAAGAAAGCAAGAAAGCAAGCAAGCAAGCAAGCAAGAAAGAAAGAAAGAAAGAAAAAGACACAATCTTACCAGCTAATGACAGTGTTACCTAAAAGACATGGTGGGGGAGCAGGGACCTGTCAGTTGGTAGCAGTTGTCAATTCCAACAGTCCACTTATCCTGAGGAGTCTGGTGTTTAGGACCTAGGCAGGACAGAAGAGTGGGGACTGGCACCGTTCTTAGCACAGCTGGATGCCCAGCTCCTTTTCTCTCACATAGAGAGAAGGGGCAAGGCGGTGGCCATGGATTGAGGTATGTACATGCCCAGTGGTCCATTGGGCTACTAGGGGGTCCAGCCTTGACTGGGAAGGGTCTCAGCCCTCAGTTATGCTGTGATGACCTTGGAGTAGGACTGCCGCATTTAATACTTGGCCTGTTCTTGTTTAAGGTTTAAAATGTAAGATCCTAATGTCCGTTATTGATGACCTTAGAGGCCATTTCTTCTTCTTCTTCTTCTTCTTCTTCTTCTTCTTCTTCTTCTTCTTCTTCTTCTTCTTCTTCTTCTCCTTCTTCTTCTTCTCCTTCTTCTTCTTTTGTCTTTTTTGTTTGTTTGTTTTTTTGAGACAGGGTTTCTCTGTGTTGCCCTGGCTGTCCTGGAACTTGCTCTGTAGAGCAGGCTGGCCTCAAACTCAGGGAGATCCATCTGCCTCCACCTCCCGAGTGCTGGGATTAAAGGTATGTGCCACCAAGCCCAAGCATGTCCTCTAGTCTTTGAAGCTGGTTTTTACTATCAGGTGCCAACTGAAAGCTGGAATGAAGCTATTGATGTAATTTCCCCATTGTTACCCAACCAAGGTCAGGTTGAGATATTTAGTTTCTGGTAAGTGTTAGGTCCAAAGCAGGTCCCCTAAAGCCTTCTGTTTTCCAGGAGACTCCCTTGAGCTATCAGGAACCTTTTTTAGCCTAACTCAAAGGTCAATTATTCAGGCAAGGGCACTAGTTGCTGGTCAGTCTGAACAGCCTTTATCAACTCAAAGGCCACACTCTGCTGACTGTCCTATAAAAATCTTGCTTTTCCACCATTTTGCTCTTCTGTCTACCCCGGGAGATGGCCTTGATGGTTTGATTTCCCAATAAACCTTTCTTTCTATCCATGGAGAGGCCTAGTTTGTGGTTTCCCTGTCCCCTTGTATATAATGAGAGGATAGTAAGGATGGATTTTCATAGATTTTCCCCCCTAAATACTTTCTTTGATTTTTGTCAAAGTTAGCCATCTTAGAGGCTGCCACCTTCCTGCTTGCTTTCTTGTCTCTTGTCACCTTCTTGCCAGGAAGCAAGTAATCACGAAGCCTTGTTTGTGGAGACCGTCTGACTTGGGTTGGAGTATGGAACTGACTCAACACCTACTGTGTTATGATCTCTGTCCTGGACCCGAGAGTGTTGGCATCATGTGCCTGAGCTGCTGTCCAAATATACTGCCTGTCCTTGGAGAGACAGGGTGGAGAGCAGGGTGACATACAATATCAGGCCTGGCTAGGTTTAAGGACTGGGCAATATGTTGAAAATTGTTGGGATAGAAACTGGTGCCAGACAAGAAGCCCAAACATCTTTCCATTTGAGAGGGCTCCAGTGAAGGAGGGGGGGGCCATGGGCACACATGGGGGCTTCGGCTCCAGCAACCTTAGGGAGCAGAAGAACATAGCACGAGGGCCATTGAGGCAGAGGAGGTAGTGGGGAGTGAAGGGAGGGGCAGTAAAGATTTTATAGAGGAGATAGAAGGTGGGTTAAGGATGCCGGGCAGGAGGCAGAGGCAGGCGGATCACTGTGAGTTCGAGGCCAGCCTGGTCTACAAAGCAAGTCCAGGACAGCCAAGGCTACACAGAGAGACTCTGTCTCGGAAAAAGAAAAAAGTGGGTTAAGGGCTGAGGGCAGACCTGAGGAAGATGGTACCCTCCTCGGAATAGGTCTGCCTGAAGAGAGATGAGGAACAGTGGGAGTTGGGAGTGGTTAGTATTAGAGGGAGGCAGTGGCAGAAGAAGGGGTGAGTTCTAGCTCATCACAGATCTCTTATGGCCTTTATAATGTAAAGGATACCTGAGCATGACACCTCCACGACAAGTTTTTCCTCAATTAGCAAATTTATTTCAATATTCCCAATCTATGAATTTATCTGATCCTTGAATTCTTTGAAGACATATTAATTCCTTTATTTTTTAAAAAATTTATTGCCGGGCGGTGGTGGTGCACGTCTTTAATCCCAGCTCTTGGGAGGCCAGAGGCAGGTGGATCGTTGTGAGTTCGAGGTCGGCCTGGTCTGCAAACTGAGTCCAGGAGGACAGTCAAGGCTACACAGAGAAACCCTGTCTTGAAAAACCAAAAAAAAAAAAAAAAAAAAAAAAAAAAAAAAAAAAAATCAAAAAACCTTTAAGATTTATTTATAGCCAGGAGTGGTGGCGTACGCCTTTAAGCCCAATATTCAGGAGGCAGAGGCAGGCAGATCTCTGAGTTCAAAAGCAGCCTGGTCTACAGTGTGAGTTCCAGGACAGCCAAAGCCACACAGAGAAACCCTTGTCTCAAAAAGCAAAAATAAATAATAAACACGTTCAAGCACAGATGAGGCCCTCTACCTGTGGTGGAGGAGCTTTTGGTCATGATGCTTTATTTATCCCAGCAATAGAAACATTAACTAAGACAAATAAAAAATTAAAGCTGCTGGGGATTACATGAACTAATAGAACTCCTTAACTTTATAACACTGGTAGTCTCGTTCCCTTTAGCGGGTGGGGACAGGTGTTGCTCCTGAGCTGGGAGCACCAGCGGTGCCAGACACCAGCTGACTTTTTTTCCCAACTGTCCGGTTAAGAGCAAAGGACTTAGCACAGTGTAAGCATGCGCTTCAACCAGAAGCGACCTATTTGCCTACGAGGGAGAACCCGGAACTAGGGCCTTCCGCATGTACCGTCCAGGAGCCCTGCCTTCCTAAGGAACACCTTCCAGCACAATGCCTACGGCCACAAAATGTGGCACTGCCGACTAGCACGTCCTAGCACGGCGCGTGCGCAGCGCGACCCGCGACAAGCGAGTGGGCGTGATCGCTGGCGCCTGCGCAGTGGAGGGCCACAGAAGCGACCGACACGGCGCGTGCGCGGGGAGCAGTCGGGGGCGGCGCTCGGGCGGCCAGGGGGGTGGGTAAGGGGCGGGCAGAGGGCGGGAGCCGCAAGGGAGACAGGGCGGGCCGAGGGAGCGGCGCCGTGGGTTGGCTGCTGCCCTGAGGCCGGACTCAACGGACCCGGGCCGCGCCACCGGGCGAGCTCGCCGCCCGGCCTCAGCCCGGAGCCAGCGAGTGAGCGAGGCGGTGCCGCGCGGTAAGAGCCAGGGCAGGGTCTTCTCCGCTTGTGCCGCGGGCACGTCCGTCTCCTCAGCGCCGCCCGCGCGGCCAGGCCCGGGCGGCCCCGCAGACCCTGGCGGCCCCGCGCCTGCGCTGTCCCCCCCTTACCACCCCCCCACCCCCCCCCAGCCATCCGGCGCCTGCGCTGTCTCCTTCCCGGGCCGGACCTCATAGCTTATCCCACAGACCCCCCCGGGAGCCATGGCTGGTGTGGTAGCCACTTAGTTGGGGAGACTGGGTGCGACCCCGGAGCTTGGATTCCCTGTGGTGTTGGGAGAGACGGGGCATTCACCCTGATTCCTTGCCCTGGGCTGGGACAGGTTGCCTCCCCGTCGGGTGTATTGAGGGTGGGGAGCAGAGGAAACCTCCCCTCCGCCCCCTCCCCCTCTTCTCCAAGGCTGCACCCTGCTAAGTTAGAACCTGGCTGTTTGAAGCTGGTAGTGTTCTTTATTCAGATTTGGCTAATTGTATCAGATTGGATATGGATAGTACAATGTGGTGTTAAAGAAGTGCTGCATTTCTAGCAGTGGGTACGTTTGAGACATCCGTAATTGTGTTGTGTGTGTGTGTGTGTGTGTGTGTGTGTGTGTGTGTGTGTGTGTGTGTTGGTAGTGGTGGTGGAGGTACCTTAGAGAACAATTTTAAAAAATCAGTTTCTGGGTGGGCTTGGCTACCTACAAACCAAAGGAAAAATTTTGTGATCATTCAAATGCAGGCAGCCTTTATTTGTTTATTCTCTTGAAGACCTGTTCCAAACTGCCTGGGGGTTGGGGTTGGGGTGGGGGTGGGGGGGCACGACCACCTGTTTAAAGGGAACATTGACTTTGTCTTGGCCCACACCTGGAATCCTGGTGCAGGGGAGTTTAAAGCGAGATTGGCTGGAGTTGGGCTGCAGAGGGAGACAAGAAAAAGAAAGAAAGAAAGAGAAAGAAAGAGAAAAACAAAAAAGCCTGAACCAAATCACGGAGCCCAACAAGGAGGTCACTCAGGAGGCTAAATCTTGAGGTGAAATCAGCCATGGACTACAGGCAACCTTTCTAAAGGTTTGGAGTGAGGAGAGACCTTGCCTTGTTGCATGGGCACTAAAGGCACTGTCGTTTGCTTAGTCCTCTTTCAAAACAGCAGGAATGGAAAAAGTTTGAAAAACAGTATGTCTGGGTTGAATCCGGTACAGACTTTTTTTCCTTGTCTATTGATGATTGACATATGCTTAAGTTGTATATGAATAACTTCACTCCCCGTTTGTTTGTTTGTTTGTTTGTTTTTGGACTAAGAGTGGGGAATATACCTAGATAAATGTTTTATAGCTAAACTCTTTATCTATCCCCAACTCTTACAGCCACTTACCTTTTACTTGGAGATGGAGGTCAGGCTAAGAGTCCCAAACTAGCTATATCCCTCACTTTGTTGCCACACAGGCCCAGAACTATCAGTCTTGCTTTTTAGCCTCTGAAGTTGCTGGAATTAATTACGGGGCCTGCACCACTGCACAACTTCACCCTTTTTATAAGGGACTTGAGTGCCCATAGATTTTAGTTATCTTTAGAGAGCCTCTAATGGCCTGTGCAACCAGGACAAATGTAATTTTTTTCATAATTAAAAGAATACAAAGGTAATAAATGTAGGTTACAAAATATTCAAGCCAATATAGAAGGGTATATGGAGAAAAAAAGGAGTGTTGGTCTCCTTACGTCACCCCCCATGTCCCCCACTAAAAATGTCTCATTCTCCCTTTGAATCTAGGGTATACCAGTGTTCTAACCTCAGCAATTTTCAATAGCTTGAGAGTGTTTTGTGTGTTTGCCTATGTTTATCCCAGGTATGTAGGGGTTTCCTGGACATTTTCAGTAAGAAAGTGATTAATGTAGTAGCATAGAAAGCTGTATCAAGGTGTCTCTCGGTATCAGTCAAAATATCACTGGCAGATGCAGAGTGGAGCGTAATTATGGTTAAAGTGAAATTTGCTCAGTGTCTACATTTTGTGCTCTCGATGACTTGTGACTTCCGAAGCTGAGGTTTGCATTCTAACTGACATTACCTTGCTCTTTTGATCTGATGACTCAGGTATTGCAAAGGGTCAAAATTCCTATTGGGTTGAGCTTTCTTAATGTACAAGACTTGCTAAATGACCATATGCATATTTAAATTACATGTCTAACTTGCACAAAGTACTTTGCCAACATCTCATCTTGATGGAGGAATGGTGACAGTGTCAAGAAGTTGGAGACTTTTTTTTTCCTTTTTCTTTTTGGCTTTATGGCTGTCGACAAGTAAACTTTTCTTCCTGGGTCTTCGTTTACATGTATACAAAGGATCATCAGGAACAATTTTAATATTAAAAATTCTTGTCTACAGTTTTCAGCCAGTGATGACCCTGTAGTTTCCTTCTCAGAAATTTGGGTGATGAGCCAGGCTGTCTAGTATGTCTTTTTCTTCCTCTGAGACAGGGTTTTTCTGTATAATAAGCCCTGGCTGTCCTGGAACTTGCTTTGTAGCCCAGGCTGTCCTCAAACTCACAGAGATCCATCTGCCTCTGCCTCCTGAGTACAGGGATTAAAGGTGTGGGTCACTATTTCCGGCTGCGCTTAATCTTATTTTAATAGGGCCTACCTATATTGCTCAGACTGACCTCAAACTACTCTAGTCAAGCAATCTTTCTCAGCCTCCAATACAACTAAAACTACAAGCCTGTAAAACCATGTCCAACTAGATGCTGACTTTAGGGTGTATTCATATGTATGAATGTTTTCCATGAATGTATGCATGTGTACTACACACATGCTTGGTGCTATGCAGCATGTGATGTCTGCACTCAAGAATGTACACACACGCACTATACATGCACACAAAGCTCAGTATGTGTATTTTTTACATGATGTGTCAGGAGTCTTTGTCCTCTTCCATTTATGTGTGCCCATGCCTGTTTACATGTGTCATGTGCATAAAGTGCCCACTAGCAGAGGTGGGCAAGTCCCTGGAATTGTGTGCATGTGCCAACAAAATGTGCTAAAGGAAAATCTTTTTTTAGGTTTTTGAGACAGTGTTTCTCTGTGTAACAGCCCTGGCTGTCCTAGACCTGATGACCAGGCTGGCCTCGAACTCACAGAGACCCACCTGTCTCTTCCTCCTGAGGGCTGGGATTAAAGGCATGTGCCACCATGCCTGGCTCCTAAAGAGAGTTCTTGTTGGTGGAGTTGTTAGTGCTCAATAAACTAGCTGCGGAGTTAAAAAACAAAAACAAAAAACCCCAGTTATCTCAGAAGTTGTTTTTTGTTTGTTTTGTTTTTGTTTTTGCCTCAGTTGTTTGAAACAACGTGATGATCAAATTGGTCTTGGGATGTAGCTTAGTGTTCGACATCCCTGATAATGAGGGAAGTGCAAATTGAAACTACGTTGAGATACTCTCTCATCCTAGTCCCAGGCTGTTGGGCAATCTGATCACAAATGTTGGCATGGGTATGGGGAAGAGGACTCTTCCTCTGGTGAGAGTGTGTAAATTAGGATAGCCATTATGGCAGTCAGTGTGGCGATTGCTCTGTGCCACTCCTGGGCATTTACCTCAAGGGTATCTCAGGGATAGTAGCATATCCATGTTGGTTGCTGCTCTGTTCACAATAGCCAGAAAAACAGAGACAGCCTGAATTTCCCTCGGCTGATGATTGCTAATGAAAATATAGTCCATACATACAGTGGAATACTATTCAGCTGTAAATAAAAATGAAATCATGAAGTTTGCAGAAGGTGGATGAACCTGAAAAGCATAATAAAGGAGATGACTTTGAAACCAAACCACAAATCCAGAAGTGAAGAAGCGGGGCTGGAGGGAGGCCTGGGGTTAGAGCACGTGGAGGGATGCCTGGGGTTAGAGCACGTGGAGGGATGCCTCGGGGTTAGAGCACGTGGAGGGATGCCTGGGGTTAGAGCACGTGGAGGGAGGCCTGGGGTTAGAGCACGTGGAGGGATGCCTGGGGTTAGAGCACGTGGAGGGATGCCTCGGGGTTAGAGCACGTGGAGGGATGCCTGGGGTTAGAGCACGTGGAGGGATGCCTGGGGTTAGAGCACGTGGAGGGATGCCTCGGGGTTAGAGCACGTGGAGGGATGCCTCGGGGGTTAGAGCACGTGGAGGGATGCCTCGGGGTTAGAGCACGTGGAGGGAGGCCTCGGGGTTAGAGCACGTGGAGGGAGGCCTCGGGGTTAGAGCACGTGGAGGGAGGCCTCGGGGGTTAGAGCACGTGGAGGGAGGCCTCGGGGTTAGAGCACGTGGAGGGATGCCTCGGGGGTTAGAGCACGTGGAGGGAGGCCTCGGGGTTAGAGCACGTGGAGGGAGGCCTCGGGGTTAGAGCACGTGGAGGGAGGCCTCGGGGGTTAGAGCACGTGGAGGGATGCCTCGGGGTTAGAGCACGTGGAGGGATGCCTCGGGGTTAGAGCACGTGGAGGGATGCCTGGGGTTAGAGCACGTGGAGGGATGCCTGGGGTTAGAGCACGTGGAGGGATGCCTGGGGTTAGAGCACGTGGAGGGATGCCTCGGGGTTAGAGCACGTGGAGGGATGCCTCGGGGGTTAGAGCACGTGGAGGGATGCCTCGGGGTTAGAGCACGTGGAGGGAGGCCTCGGGGTTAGAGCACGTGGAGGGAGGCCTCGGGGTTAGAGCACGTGGAGGGAGGCCTGGGGTTAGAGCACGTGGAGGGATGCCTCGGGGGTTAGAGCACGTGGAGGGATGCCTCGGGGTTAGAGCACGTGGAGGGATGCCTCGGGGTTAGAGCACGTGGAGGGAGGCCTCGGGGTTAGAGCACGTGGAGGGATGCCTCGGGGTTAGAGCACGTGGAGGGATGCCTCGGGGTTAGAGCACGTGGAGGGATGCCTCGGGGTTAGAGCACGTGGAGGGATGCCTCGGGGGTTAGAGCACGTGGAGGGATGCCTCGGGGTTAGAGCACGTGGAGGGATGCCTCGGGGGTTAGAGCACGTGGAGGGATGCCTCGGGGTTAGAGCACGTGGAGGGATGCCTCGGGGGTTAGAGCACGTGGAGGGATGCCTCGGGGTTAGAGCACGTGGAGGGATGCCTCGGGGTTAGAGCACGTGGAGGGATGCCTCGGGGTTAGAGCACGTGGAGGGAGGCCTCGGGGTTAGAGCACGTGGAGGGAGGCCTCGGGGGTTAGAGCACTCGCTGCTCTTCCAGAACCCAGGTCAGTTCCCAGCACCCACAGACAACGCCCCAAACAACAAGCAAACAACAAAAGTGGAGCTGGGTAAAAGGAGGAGAGAGGACATCAAACTTTCTTTCCTCTAGTTTCAGCTCTGCCACAGGTGTGTGTGTGTGTGTGTGTGTGTGTGTGTGTGTGTGTGTGTGTGTGTGCGTGCGCGCCTGCAGGGGTGTGTGTAGATGGGTGTGTGAGTTCAGCTTTCTGGGTATTGAAATAGCAATGATCATATCTTTCCAACAGAATCTGATATGCCTTATTCTTTTGAGCCAGCAATTATGAAAGTTGTGTTTTCTTTTAAGCCCATTGATGAGCACAACAGAACATGGTTACATTAGATGTACATTAGTCTCATTATATTAGAAAAATAATTTAAGAAATTATTATTTTGTTCTGGAGAGAGGATTTTTGTTTGTTTGTTTTTTGTTTTTCAAGACAGGGTTTCTCTGTAGCTTGCTGTCCTGGACTCTCTTTGTAAATCAGGCTGGCCCTGAACTCACAGAGATCTGCCTGCCTCTGCCTCCTGAGTGCTGGGATTAAAGACATGCACCACCACGCCGGTGAGGGAGGGGTTTTGTAACTTAAAAATTTTCTGGTTTTTTCCTTCTGTTTATAAATCTACCAAGTCATTTATTTATATAATATTATTTAATGTGTAAATTGTATTGTTATTTAATCCAGATTTTATTTATTTATTGTACAGTATTTCTACCTGTAGGTGAGCCTGCAGGCCAGAAGAGGACACCAGATATTGTTATAGATAGCTATGAGCCACCAGATGGTGGCTGGAATTGAACTCAGGACCTTTGGAAACACAGCCAGTGCTTGTAAACTCAGAGCCATCTTTCCAGCCCCTGTATTACTATTTATAAAGTATGATTTTTAAGGAAGCTTAATCTTGGGGATGTAGCTTAGTGGTAGAGTGCTTGCCTAGTATGTGTGCAAGGTTCTGGGTTCAATCCCTTTCATCATAAGAATAAGTAAATAAGGCTTAAAGAATTGAAGGGTGTGGCTTGTTGAGAGGTGAGGCAGCTTTGATCTATAGCAAATAGAGATGCCTTTGATGTTAATGAAACTTTACAATTCATGGTGGCCTGCTTTGCACTTATCCTCCAAAAAACACAGTTATAAAAGCATACTGTTAAAAAAAATTGTAGGAGAAACTAAAACAAGCAAAAAGATAGCAGGGGACCAAAATGTATCAAAAGGTATATTTTTAAAACCTTAAAATTAATGCAATTGTCAGGCACAGTAGCATACACCTGTTTTCCCAGCACTCAGGGAGGTAGAGGCAGGTGGATCTCTGTGAGTTCGAGGACAACATGGCCTACAGAGTAAGTCCAGGATAACCAGGGCTATACAGAGAAACCTTGTGCCAAAAATAAAATAAAATAAAATAAAATAAAGCAGTACCAAATTTGGCATTGTGGTATGCACCTATAATGCCAGCTCTTAGGAGGTGGAGGCAGGAAGACCTGGAGTTCAAAGTCATCCTCAGCTGCAAAGTGAGATTAAGACCACCCTGGGCTACATGAGATTAGTCTTAAAATAAATAATTCAGTTAAGTAAAATTTGGGTCTGGAGAGAAGGCTCAGTGGTTAAGAGCACGTGTTCTTCCAGAGGATTGGGTTCCACGTGACTCCCTGACCGTAAGTGGCATTTTTAGGAAAGGAGTTTTGAGCTTTTAGGAATAGCTGTGACTTGAACATTCCTTTGTTGAGGGAAAGAGTTAGCCAAGAGATGGAAAGGCATATGACAGTGGGCAGCAACAAGCATCCTTCATAAAGCACCCAGTAGTAAATGCTGTAGTCGTTATACACTATATGTTCTTTTTAGTTTATTCAAATCAACTCTCACTGTGAGTCAAAATAGCCTTAAGCAGGCCTGGAGAGATGGCTCAGAGGTTAAGAAGCACTGACTGCTCTTCCCATTGCTTCAAGTAAAGTACTTGTATTCAATTCCCCGCAACCACATGGTGGCTCACACCATCTATAATGAGATCTGGTTCCTTCTTCTGGCTTGTAGGAGTACATGTATAAAACAAACAAACAAACAAATAGCCTTAAACAGTATGTGAATGCATATAACTGGGTTTCAGGAAAAGTTGAGGTTTTAGTTTTTCATGCCATGAAATAGTCTAGATTTACTCTCCAATCGTTCAGTAACACAATAGCATACTTTGTGTTTATGATGGCCTGCTCTTAGAAATTCTCAAAAAAAAAAAAAAAAGGCAGGGCAGTGGTGGCGCACACCTTTAATCCCAGCACTCAGGAGGCAGAGGCAGGCAGATCACTGGGAGTTCAGGGCAGCCTGGTCTACAAAGTGAGTCCAGGACAGCCAAGGCTACACAGAGAAACCCTGTCTTGAAAAAAACCAAACCAAACAAACAAAAAAAAAAAAAGAAAGAAAGAAAGAAAAAAAAGAAATTCTAAAAAACTTTTAATTTCCAGCTGTTCATTTTTGTTTCACTTTGTTTTGTTTTTTTGGAGGCGGGGTTTCACTGTGTAGCCTTGTTTGCTGTCTTGGACTTGCTTTGTAGACCTGGCTGGCCTCAAACTCAGAGATCCGCCTGCCTCTACCTCCCAAGTGCTGGGATTAAAGGCGTGCGCCACCACGCCCACCACCATGCCCGGCTCAGCTCTTCATTTCTACGCATGGACATATAACTGATTCTTGCACACTAGTCTTGTATTACGAGATCTTGCTGTACTTAGATTACCCAGTGGTGTTTGTTTTAGATTCTATTGGTTATTTAATTTAGTGGTGTCTGTTATGAAGCCACTTTTGCTTCTTCTTCCCCAATTTGAATACTGTTCAGTTTTGTGCTTTCATTAAACCCTCCTCCCCCCTTTCTGGCTAGAACCTTTAGTACACAGTAAAAACAGGAGAAGGAAGAATGGACTGACTGACTTCCTTCCTTCCTTCCTTCCTTCCCATGGAGGACCCCAGATCCTCTGGAGCTGGAGTTACAGAGTTGTGAGCAACCATGTGGGCCCTGGGAATTGGACCCAGATCTTCTGCAAGAACAGCCAGTGCCTCAGTCCTTCAAAATTTTCATACAATTTTGTGGCATTCGGCATGACAGTAACCATAGGTATTTTTCATAGATACTATATGTCAAGTTAAGAGGTTCTGTTACATTTTCTTAGGGTTTTTGTTTTGTTAAATCAAGATTAAAATTTAGATTTTTGGTGTTTCTGTTTCTGCTGAACTAATCCTAAAGCTTGATTGTTAAACTTAGATTTGTAGATTAAGTGACTTTTTTTTTTTTTTTTTTTTTTTTTTTTTTGGTTTTTCGAGACAGGGTCTCTGTGTAGCCTTGAGTGTCCTGGACTCACTTTGTAGACCAGGCTGGCCTCGAACTCACAGCAATTGGCCTGCCTCTGCCTCCCGAGTGCTGGGATTAAGGGCGTGTGCCACCACGCCTGGTTTAAGTGACATTTTTATTTATTGGTGTGTGTGTGTGTGTGTGTGTGTGTGTGTGTGTGTGTGTGTGTGCGCGCATGTATGTGCATATGTATGTGAATATGCGTGTGTGTGTGTGTGTGTGTGTGTGTGTGTGTGTGTGTGTATGCGTATACGTATACGTGCCCCAGCACACTGGTGCCAGAGGATAATTTTTAGGAGTTGGTTCAGGCAATCAGGCTTGGTGGCAGTTCCTAACCCACTAAGCCAGCTGCCAGGCTCACTGGCCCTGATGTACTTGTCGGCTTTTTCTGTTCTTTTTGATATTTCAAGACAGGGTTTCTCTATGTAGTCCTGGCTGACCTGGAACTCTATAGACTAGGCTGGCCTTGATCTCAGAGATCCACCTGCCTCAGCCTCCTGAGCACAGGGATTAATGGCTTGTACCACCCCACCTGGCCCTGATACTTATTCTTGATGTATAATCATTATTTTGGATTGTTGGATTAAATTGGCTGATTTTCCTCCTCCTCTTCTTCCTCCTCCCCCTCCTCCCCCTCCTTTTTTTTTTTCCTAGACGGGGTCTCCCAGTCTCCCCCTTCTTTTGCTAGGATTCAAACCCAGGGCCTCATACAGGTTAGACAAACACTGGTACAATAACCTCAGGCCCCAGTTTTCTGAAAAATTGTTTAGAACTTATGCAGTCATTTTCTTAAGAGATAGATTGCCAGGCGGTGGTGGGTGCACACCTTTACTCCTAGCACTTGGGAGGCAGAGGCAGGCGAATCTCTGTGAGTTCAAGGCCAACCTGTTCTACAAAGTGAGTCAGGACAGCCATGGCTACACAGAGAAACCCTGTCTCAAAAAACCAAACCAAAGCGGGGGGGGGGGGGGGGTCAGTTAGGGCTTCTTTTTCCCCTGCTGTTTACCCCCATGGAAATGTCTTTTGGTAATGTCTTTGCCAACAAGCTAACTTGATAAAGTGAACTGGGAAATACTTTGTAGTTTTCTTGAAGAATGTTATGATTTAAATGCGTTCCCCAAGAAGAATGGCTTGGAAACTCAACCCCAATGCTATTTTGCTAGGTGTAGGCAGTGCTTGAGTGATGAAGAATTCACTTCCCCAAATGGATTAAATGACAGCGATGAAGGGCTTGAGGCTATGTGTTTGTCTCTTGCTCTTTCACTTTGTCGGCCTTTCACCTTCTACCATCTGTGATCAACGGAAGGCCTCACCAGATGCAGCCGCTCTGCTAGGCTTTCCAACTTCTGTGTGCCAAACAAATTCTGTTGACGTATTACCCAGGCTGAGGTTTCCTGTTAGAGCAGGCAGCTCGGAACAAACTAGCTGTAGAAAATTGATATGAAGTTGGACCATTTCTATTCTAAATACCTAGCAGTGTGTATGCAATTTGGGAACTGAGTGGAGACTAGATGAATTTAGAGGAGCAATCTAGAGAAAAATCTACATTTCTTTGAGTGGAATATCACAGGCACTAAGCTATAGGAGAGTCTGGACGTCAGGGAGTAGTTAAAGGTCTGTCATCAGAATAGCACAGGAAAGGGCATTCAAATGAGGTCTCAGGTGGAGCTGAGGAATAAGGTATTGGAAACCTGAGCAAAGGCACTGTGATTCCCAGCTGCAAAGTTGTTAGTGGAATGCCGAGCTTAAGAATGGTGGCACAGGGCTGGAGAGATGGCTCAGAGGTTAAGAGCACTGACTGCTCCTCCAGAGGTCCTGAGTTCAGTTCCCAGCAACCACATGGTGGCTCACAACCATCTATAATGTGATCTGATGCCCTCTTCCAGCCTGCAAGTGTACATGCAGGCAGAGCACTGTACACATAAGGAAAAAGAGTGGGGGCAGATGAGTGGGGAAGGTGCAATATGGCCTTTTTCAGGGTTGCCTGCAGTGAAACAGAGAAGAGAAATGATAAAGATGGATAAACAAGAGGAGAATGAAAAGGTTTGGAAAACTTGGAGACTGGCCATTTACAAAAGCCTGGAGCTGGATGTTAGTGGTGTGTGTTTGGAGTCCTGGCACTCACATGGTTGATTAACCTGGTTTACCTTTTACCTCTCCCTTTTTTTAAAAAAATATTTTATTTATGTGTGCTGGTGTGAGGGTGTCATATCTTGGAGTCAAAGACAGTTGTGAGCTGCCATGTGGGTGCTGGGAATTGAACCTGGGTCCTTTGGAAGAGCAGGCAGTGCTCTTAACCACTGAGCCATCTCTCCATCCCGCTGGGGACCGAACTCTTATATTTTTGGTTGTGAGCCTAGCCTTTAATGGCTGAGCCATCTCCAGCCCAGCATCTCTCAAAGAACCGAAATAAGGGCAGGTGTGGTGGCCCACAGGTGTGGTAGCAGCACTTTGGAGGCTGAAGCAGAAGGATTCTTGTGAGTTCAAGGCCATTTCTGAGCTCTGTGGTGGGTTCCAGACTAGCTTGGGCTACAGAGTAATCTGGTCTCAGCAAACCAACCAACACATCAAACAATGACAACAGAAACCCAAACAGATAAATGTAAATATGTGTTAGAATACTCAAGAGTGTGAGCAAGGAACAATTGCTAAAAAGATGAATTACAGATTGGAGAAAGTAGGTTGTATTTGTGAAGAAAACAGAAGACCCTGAAGACATCTGAGAGACTTTGAGGCGGCGTCATCATCATCATCTTCTTTTCTTCACCTCCTTCTTCTTTCTTCTTTCTTCTTCTTCTAGACAGGGTTTCTCTGTGTTTTGTTCCTTTGTTCCCTTTGTAAACCAGGCTGGCCTCGAACTCACAGTGATCCGCCTACCTCTGCCTCCCAAGTGCTGGGATTAAAGGCGTGCGCCACCACCGCCTGGCTGAGGCAGGGATTTGTATGGAGTCTGTTCACCACTAGGAATCTTCCATAATGACACTCTCTGTGGAACTCCAGAGCGAGGGTACTGTGGAGTGTCCAGCACTATAGAACCCATGAGAGAAGCAGGTACAAGGCTCCAGCCTGGGAGATCTGTGGCAGGGGCAGTGCTGCTTGAAGATCCCAGATCTCCAGAAGGTGGGGCGTGGAGTCCAGAGATTCCTGGGGACCTTTATAGTGTTTCCCTGGACCTTTGAACTTGGTGGGAGCAGCTGCTCTGCTGCATTGCACGGCACCCACTCTCCTTTGGGTAATGAAAATACCTCTGCTGTGCTTATCCTACCATTGCATCCTCCTCCCTATTTTCTGTTTTGAGAAGCACTCTCACTGTGTTGGCTGTATAGCCCTGAACAGCTTCAAAATCATCCTCCTGCCTCAGCCTCCCTGGTGCTGGGATTACAGGTGTGTGCTGTAATCCCCAGATTCACTGAAATGTTTTCTTCTGTTTTTAGCTGTCTTTACAGTTCATTCTAGAAATGGAAAATAGATTTCTGCAAAAAGTAGGAAGTGTTCCCAAGTAGGAAAAATGTAATCATGCATTTAGTTTCTCTCATAAACTGGCCATTCAGGTTATCTACTTTTCTCCCTGAGGCAATCTCTTCTTTAATGAGCTTTTGTATTTTGTGTTTCAAGGGATTTGATTCATCTAAACTTTTGAACTTTCTTTCTTTCTTTCTTTTTTGGTTTTTTGACATAGGGTCTCTCTGTATTAGCCTTAGCTGTCTTGGACTCACTTTGTAGGCCAGGCTGGCCTCGAACTCACAGAGATCTGTCTGCCTCTGCCTCTGAACTTTCAACTTAAAGTGAATCTTGGGTGTTGTATTTATTTGCTTTTGCATGTTAACCTTTGTTTTGCTTACTTTGCATTTTATTGCTTTTCTTTATTATTTTCCAATTGAATTATTTATGGAGTGTATGTGTGTGTGTATGTGCGTGCGTGTGTACGGACACAGAGATACACAGAGACACACAGAGTCGGTTTGTGGGTGCCCCAGATTGAACTCAGGTCATCAGGCTTGGCCTCAAGTGCCTTTATCCCACTGAGTCATCTTGCTGGCCCCTTTTCGTTTTCTTTTATCTTGAAGCAGCAGCTGAAATATTGCTTTGAGACTTTTTCTGGTGTGTTGAAACTTCCCTCTAAATATTGCTTTTATACTAGCATACATTTTTATGTCATATTTTTATTTTTATTCAACTCAAAATACATTCTAGTGCCTCCACCAACATTTCTTTCTTTCTTGTTTGTTTGTTTTTGAGGCTGGCCTCTTGAACTCACAGAGATCCACCTGCCTCTGCCGTGCTGGAATTACAGGTGTGTGCCACCGTGCTGGCTATTTATTTTTTAATGTGGAGGGCTCATGTTGTTAGCCCGGCCTCAAGCCATCTTCTTGCAGCCTTTGGAGCTGCTGGGGCCCAGATATTCACCACTGCTCCTGGCCAATTCTCCATTTTATTGCTACTTTTTTTGTTGTTTGTTTTGTTTTTCGAGACAGGGTTTCTCTGTGTAGCCTTGCTGTCCTGGATTCCCTTTGTAGACCAGGCTGGCCTTGAACTCAGAGAGATCCGCTGCCCCTGCCTCCTGAATACTGGGATTAAAGGCATGTCCCACCACGCCTGGCCATTTTGATTGCTTCTTTGACTTAGATTGTTTACCAGTGTTTGAGAGCTTCTTAGAGATCTCTTTGTTAATTTCTAGTTAATTCATATCTATTAAAGAAAATAGCCACAGTACCATTATCCTATCTTAAAAAGCAGTTGTTCAGCCAAGTGTGGTGGCACACACCTGTAATCTCAGCACTTGGGAGGCAGAAGCAGGTGGATCTCTGAATTCCAGGGTATCCTGGTCTTCAAAGCAAGTTCCGGGACAGCCAGGGCTGTTACACAGAGGAACCCTGTCTTAAAAAACAAACAAACAAAAAACCCCAAACAAACAAACGAACAAACAAAAAAGTAGTTCAAAAAAGGGTAAGAGATCTGTGTTAACTAGAAAATTGTGAGGTCAGTGAGGATGGAGTGAGTGGATGAGAAGAGAAAGGATCAGACAGGTAGACACCAGGACAGCCAGAGAGAGCTAAGGATCAGAGATGACCCACAAGTGGAGATTGTGCGGAGAGACAGTGGCTGCAGTGCATGCTGAGGTCTGAGGAGCAGGAGGCTTAGGATGGAGCAGCAGTGGTGTTAGTTGCCTGAAGAGCTAACTCCCAAGGCACAGTACTCACTCACAGTGTGAGTGTGGGTGAGTGAGTGGAGGGAGAGCTGAGTGGGTTTCTAGTGCCATAGGGAAGTAGAAGGGGTAAGGAATAAGCTAGGAGCAGAAGAGATTTGCCTCAGGCGCTGTGGTGGGGAAAGACTAACTAAGGTTTATCGCGTCACCATGCAGAGCTGCCCCTTGTTACGTAGTTCACGCACACTGTTATGCAGGCCTTGTAGGTTCTGTTGATTGACTTTCTAACATATCCAGCTTGCTACTGTTGTAGATTGTTAGATCTTTATCTCAGGAGCAGACTGAGATATGAGCAGTTGTAGAGTGAGTTATCGATGCCTTACGACAGGTCACAGCTGTAGCAGAGTGACTAAGTCACCTGACTCATTAAAGCGCTGGGCTCTGATTCTGACTGTGCATTATGTCAGCAGTGCTTAAGGCTCTTCAGATCATACCTTTGATCTTCTGTTTCTCAAGTTCCTGCTTATGATTTTCATATACTTACCAAGTGTTGTCTCTGGGGGCACTGCCTTGTTTGTTTCTATATGGGGCCAGTGCATTCTAGGAGCTCTGTGGAGGAAATCTGTACATAACTGATCAGCAGGTTCAAAGCTGCCACCCGGGATTCCCCCAAGCACCCTAAGCTCCTGTCGTTTCTCTTAGATCAGCCAGCCACTCTGCTGACATGCTCCACCTGGGTCACACAGTGACTTCCAGTTGACATATTACTCCCCAGCGTTCCTCATCTTTTGCAGCCAGTCTCAAAGGACTGTCCCTCCTTTGCCACATACCGTGCCATGCCATCCAACCTAACTATATGAAGTACAACTCAGAGGTCTTAGTTTTCCAAACTCACTGTCTCCCCTCCTCATGAAATCCCAAATATTTGGGTTTAACCCTTAGCACTTTCCAGTCACCTCCAGGTGGCAGTTATGTGTGTACTGCTGTGCCTGGGTTGGTTTAGGTACAAATGTGCACATATATACAGTCATATTCTTAATTAGAGGTTGTTTGGGTTAATTTTTTGAATGCTGTACTGTGTAAGTTTGTCACTCCCTGCCAAAACTCTGAGCATAAAGCCATGATTTGAAGGGCCTTCTTTCTCTTGGTAAATACTAAGAAACCTTGGCAGTAGAGACTCTTGAATTCTGGCAATTTTAACTCTGGGAACCAATTTACTTTGGACTAAATCTGCAAAAATAATTTGTGTACCATAGCCAGAAATTCTTTGAGACACTCTTTTTCCAGTCTTGTCACTTGTCTGGAATGCTAAGTATTATCAGCAGTTTAACGGTCTCCTCAGCAGTGTGTATCAAAATAGAGACAGCCAGGTGCTGACTTTTCTTCTGTTGCTCTTTAAAAAGCAATAACGGAAGAAGAGTTGGTAGCTGCAGGTTTGAAAATTCTAGGTTGTTCCTACTTGTTTCTCACATTTCCTTGTGTTAAAGTGAGCTTACAGTGAAGCAGAGTTGTGTTTAATGATCTTTTAGCATCTGCTTAGTCCTGACTTGATGGAAAGTGCTGACAGGCAGACCAGTTGCTACATTCTTTAGCCTCCTTGTCTTCTTTCTCCTCAGCACAGAGAGTGATTGTGTAAGTGATTGTACAGCATAGATCTTGCCTTAAAAATTAACTAATGAATTTTCTGTAATTTTAACAGAATTTTCTGTTAAATGAATTTTCTGTATTGTGACAATAGCAAAATCAGGTAAGTGTCTTGCTGGCTGTGGTCCTTTAAAAATGTCCCTTAGGTTTTCTGTCCCACTTAGCCTTGATCCAGCTACAGTCTGATTTGGACTTGTCCTTTGCTGGAGCTAGCTTGACACCGTCACCCCCTTACATTGACTGAAGGGCCATTTGGGCATAGTTGATGAATGTGGCTTTCTCCCGTGTCTTCACTTTCAGACATCCTTCACCTTGTGGCCAAGCAGAAAGGAGGGGGCTGTGAGAGAAAGAGGATCTCATGATGGTCATTTGCATAATTTGCAGTTATATGTCAAATGCATACATGTTAGTAATAATCACCCCAATTTTAGATGCAGAATAAAATCTGATCTTAAAAACAAGAAAAAGTTGTTAAAATAAAAATAAGCATGTAAAACTGAGCCTCCTGACTCAGAGAGGATAGGAGCTCCACAAGCCCAACAGAGCCAACAAATCTGGGCCCAGGGGGCTGTGGAAACTGATGCATCAACCGAGGACCTAGGCTTCCTGCTCAGATGTAGCTGATGGGCAGCCCAGCCTCCATGTGAGTCCCCTCGTAAGGGGAGCAGGGGCTGTCTCGGCTATGAACTCTGTTACCTGCTCTTCAACCACTTCCCCCTGGCAGAGTGCCCTTGCCAGGCCACAAAGGAAGAGGAAGCAGGCAGTCCTGATGAGACTGGATAGGCTAGTGTCAGTTTGTAGGGGAGGAGGGCTCCCTTTTTCTGAGGACTAGGGGAGTAGGGGTTGGCGGGAAGAGGGAGGGAGCTATTATTGGGATGTAAAATGAATAAATTAAAAAAGTAAATTTAGCTGGGTATGGTGGCGCACACCTTTAATCCCAGCACTCAGGAGGCAGAGGCAGGCAGATCACTGTGAGAGCTCAGGACAGCCTGGTCTAGGACAGCCAGGGCTGTTGCACAGAGAAACCCTGCCTTTAAAAGCCAAAAAAAAAAATTTTTTTTTTAATTTTAACTTAAAAAATTTGGGTGGGTGGGGGAACTGGAGAGATGGCTCAGAGGTTAAGAGCACGGGCTGCTCTCCCAAAGGTCCTGAGTTCAATTCCCAGCAACCACCCAGTGGCTCACAACCATCTATAAAGAGATCAGGTGCCTTCTTCTGGTGTGCAGATGTACATGAAGGCAAAACACTATGTATATAATAAATAAATCTTTTTTTAAAATTGGGCCTTCTTTGGTCAGTAAGCGTTGGAGTTTCTTTTCTTTTTCTTTCTTTCTTTCTTTTTTTTTTTTTTTTTGAGACAGGGTTTCTCTGTGTAGCCTTGGCTGTCCTGGACTCACTTTGTAGACTAGGCTGGCCTCGAACTCACAGTGATCTCCGGCTGCCTCTGCCTCCTGAGTGCTGGGATTAAAGGCGTGCGCCACCATGCCCAGCCCAGCATTGGAGTTTCTAAAGCAGTTCTATGCCACAAGTGCTGTTCTCCTGTTTCTCAGTTCTATTTCAGGCTATCTGCCAACTGCACGTATGTAGATTTCTGATATGGCAGGGAGAGCTTGGTTTTTCTCTGAGCCAATTTTTGACATTTGCTTTGGAGTGGTTCTTTAAATGTGTTGTCTGAATGTTTGGTGTAATTCATAAGTGTAATAGCTCTCTCTCTCTCTCTCTCTCTCTCTCTCTCTCTCTCTCTCTCTCTCTCTCTCTCTCTGTGTGTGTGTGTGTGTGTGTGTGTGTGTTGGGCTGGAGAGTTGGCTCTGCATTTAGAGTACCTGCTCCTCTTTTTTTTTTAAATTGGTTTTTCGAGACAGGGTTTCTCTGTGTGCACCTGCTGCTCTTACAGAGGACCTGGGTTTACCCTCTTTGTTGCTCATAGTAGAGTCTATGGTTCCAATTCTAGAGGATCTGATGGCTTCTTCTGGTTTCCGTGGACATTGCAAACATGTAGTACCCTTGCATGCATATCGGCAAAACGTCCATGCACATAAAGGGAAATAAAGAATAAAGGCTGGGAAGATGGCTTAGCTGTTAAGATCAATGGCTGCTCTTCCAAAGGACCCAGGTTCCATTCCCAGCACTTGGTGTGACTCACAATGTCTGTTAACTCCTGTCCCTGGGAGTCTAATGCCCTCTTCTGGTCTCTAAGGACCCTGTATGCATTTGGTGCACAGACATATATGCAGGCAAAACAGCCATACACATAAAAACATAAAGAAAAAGAATTAAAATCTTAAAAAAAATCTTTGTTGCAGAATTTAGTAGAGAATTTATTGCATTATGATTAATAAAACACTTTTATTGGCTTTTCAAATTTTGTTTGGTTTTTGTAGGCATGTGATTTGTAGGCAACAGATTGGCTGTGGGTTTTGATTCATCTGACACTGACTTAGGCTTAGCACCTTCCATGACTTAAGAGTTCTCCTTTGATTTACTCCAGTGTCTAAATCTGTAAATCAGTGTTGTAAAGTTATACAAAAATGTTTTAGATTGCTTGGGTCAAGACCTTTTGTTGATTTTTAGTAGGATAATGCTAGGCATAAAAATCTCAATAAGCAATTACTTTTCTAAAACATGTTTTGAGCCCTCCTTGCTGTTATAAACAGGGCTCACAGAGTTAGCATTTACAGAATGCCAGACCTTCATTATCATGCCTATGGACTGCTTACCATGCAACAGCAGTATTTCCTGGTATGTAATTTTCAGTGGGAAAGAACTGGAAGCTAGTGTTGTTTGTTGACATTATATGTTATGGTATGTAATTTAATGTAAGTAATAAGTAGAACTGCCTTTAGTCATGCCATGTAAGGGAATCTCTGCCAGGCATTAATCCCAGCAGTTAGGAAACTGGCTGGTAGGTTCAAGGCAGCCTGGATGACATACATAGTTCCAGGCCAGCCAGGGTTACCTAGTGAGACCCTGCACAGAGGGAGTAAGGGGGAAGATTTCTCCTGTAAATTATCTTTCCTCCTCCACTTCCTTCCTCCTCCTTCTCCTCTTCCTCTTCTTTTTCTTCTTCTCTTTTTAAATTTGGTTTTTCGAGACAGGGTTTCTCTGTGGCAGCTCTGGCTGTCCTGGAACACGCTCTGTAGTCCAGGTTGGCCTCGACCTCACAGTGACCCCCCTGCCTCTGCCTCCCAAGTACTAAAGTATCTTCTCAAATACTTTTAAAGAGTTATTTTCGTTGTGTATGTGTATGGTAGCTTTGCCTTTGTGTATGTCTGTGTACCACCTGTGTGTCTGGTGCCTGTAGAGGTAAGAAGAGGATGTTGGATTCACTGTGCGCCACCATGTGGGTGCTGAGAATTGAACCTGACCTTGAGTCCTCTGGAAGAACATCTACTACTCTTAACTGCTGAGCTGTTTCTACAGCTCCAAGTTTCTGCCTCTTAAGTATTTATTTATTTACTTATTATTTAATTTTTATTTTTGAGGCAGTCTCATGTAGGTCATGCTATCCAGCTGAAGATGACCTTGAGCTGTTTGTCCGGCCTGTACAGGGATCCACCACTACTCCCAGCTGCCTTTATGTTAGATTTCTTATTCATTTAATTATCTCAGCATCCTTATAAAGTACATACTTTTACCAACCCCATTTTATGAATGAGGAAACCAAAATTTCAGGAGTTAAGCAAATAGTCTGTGGACATAGATTTGATCTCAAGTAGTTACTAGTTTTTATTTGCTTTTTTTTTTTTTTTTTTTCAATACAGGGTTTCTTTGTGTAGCCTTGGCTGTCCTAGACTTGCTTTTTAGTCCAGGCTGGCCTCACAGTGATCCGCCTGCCTGCCTCCCGAGTGCTGGGATTAAAGGCGTGAGCCACCATGCCTGGCTAGTTACTAGTTTTTAAAACTAAGCATGGAAGGTTTTTTTGTTTTTTTATTTTTATTTTTTTAAATCCACAGCTTGGAACATCTTAAGAAAGCAGTTAAATTTAAATGCTTAAAAAAAAAGTACTTTTTATTTTTTTATTTTTATTTTTGTAAGGGTAAAAAGATTATAATGAAGGTTAGAGTTTAAAGGAAAAGATAAATCCCCGTGTGACTCAGAAAGTGGGGTTTGGGGCTGGAGCGATAACTCAGTGGTTGAAAGCACTGTCATCTCTTCCAGAGGTCCTAAGTTCAATGTTCAGCAGCAACATGGTGGCTCACAAGCATCTGTACCCTCTGATGCCCTCTTCTGGTGTTCAGGTGTATATGCAGATAGAGCACTCACACATAAAATAAATGAAATCTTAAAAAAGAAAGAAAGAAAATGGGGTTTGGAGCTGGGCACTTGTTTTTTTTTTTGGTTTTTCAAGACAGGGTTTCTCTGTGTAGCCTTGGCTGTCCTGGACCCGCTTTGTAGACCAGGCTGGCCTCGAACTCAGAGTGATCCACCTGCCCCTGCCTCCCAAGTGCTGGGATTATAGGCGTGAGCCACCACGCCCAGCTGAGCTGGGCACTTGTAATCCCAGCACTCAGGAGGTAGAGGCAGGTAGATCTCTGAGTTCAAAGCCAGCCTGGTCTACAGAGTGAGTCCAGGCCAACCAAGGCCTGTCTTGAAAAACTGATAGGAAAGAAAGAAAGAGAGAGAGAGAGAGAGAGAGAGAGAGAGAGAGAGAGAGAGAGAGAAAAGAAAGGCGGGCTTGAATGTTTCTGTAGTGCCAAGAAAGCTTCCTGTCCCTCACTGATAGGCTGAAGGCACCTACCAGCCAGGGGGTGACCTCAAAGCCCTCCTGGTCTCTAAGACTGTTGTTGTCCTTTATTCAGGGTAGATTCTCTTTGATGCAATGTGACAGATAAGATAAATTCATCGGGTCCCTTTGGCATTATTTCTAAAATGGGATTGGTGTATCTTCTATGGGTGGATGGTTGGAGAGAGTGTGGCTCCTGAATCCATGAAGTAAACTGCCTTCTCTAACCTTGGTTTGTTGCAACATTTTTCTAACTGTTGAGCTCTGGTGAAGTAAATTGTGCAACTAGGATATAAAGACTTTCCCTCAGCTGGGCAGTGGTGGTGCATGCTTTTAGTCCCAGCACTCGGAGGCAGAGGCAGGCGGATCCCTGTGAGTTCAGACTAGCCTGGTCTACAAAGCGAGTCCAGGATAGTCAAAGCTACACAGAGAAACCTTGTCTCGAAAAAACCAAAATGAAAAAGAAAAAAAAGACTTTCCATCTTGTTGGTTTACGTGTGTTATTTGTGCCAGGAGTCTTTAGGTGAGGCTTTATTAAGTGCTTGTAAGTGGTGGACTTTGAGTTTAGATTAATGCAGTGGGGGAAAAAAAAAAAAGAAGTAGAAGGGCAGGGATTCCCTTTCCTGTGCCCTCATACCTAGGCCTCACGTTCTGTGACCCTTCACTCCGACCTTCATAGCAGCTCCAGGCTGATCATTAGGAGTTGCCGCGCATAACTTCTTCAGAGTGTGTGTCACCACCTCCATGTGGGCCACAGTTGAAGGTTCCTGAGTGTACAACAACTACAAATCTGTTTCTAGCAGCGTCCACCTGTGCTGCATCCCGTGATTTCACTGCAGCCTTGGCTAAATTGAAATCTTCTAGACTGACTACTTTTGTTGGCAGCCTCATATTGACTCTGTCCTGTGGTTATTAGTGGTCATTCGAATGCATGTCTACATTGAGAAAGAAGAAACAGGGCAAAAGGGATACCTAATGTACACTTTGAGGAGAAAAAGAGCACCTGGTCTGGGTGTGGTGGTGGGGCACGCTTTCAAGCCCAGCACTCGGAAGGCAGAGGCAGGCGGATCGCTGTGAGTCAGAGGCCAGCCTGGTCTGCAAAAAGAGCACCAGGAAATAAGATGATGGAACCAAGGTGTGTGCTGAAAGAGGAGAAGCCTCATGTGAAATGGAATAAAGGGAGTGGTGCCCCAGGGCAAGATGCCGCCCAGCTAATCCTGCAATTTGTGAAAGGAAAAAGTCCAAAGGATTTCCTCCACCTAAAAAGAAACTACAAAGGAACACTTATGCAAATGTAATTCAAGGAGGGGCAGGACCCATCCAAAGCAAATAGTGAAATTTGGCAGCTTCAGCCTTGGGTTCTGGCTTTAGAGCAAAGGGGGATACAGGAGTAGAGGGGTTGTGGAATCTTCCTCCACAGTTAAGGGGAGCTATGGAAACCAGGCGTGTGGCAGTCCCTGAACATGTAGGCCCTGAGAGGCCATTTTATGAAGAGTGAAAAGGAAGCATGGATTGTGTTAGAGAACACAAAGCATTGGAGGTGCCCGAGTCATGGGACACATGCCAGGGAAAACTGAATACAGGAGTGGAACCAGCCTGAGAGAGAGGTGTGTTGTTAGCAAAGCAGGGAGGGAGAGCTATAATGAGAGTTGTGTGTGTGTGTCCGCTTTTTTGTTTGTTTGTTTTTGCTTTTTGAGACGGAGTTTCTCTGTGTAGCCTTGGCTGTCCTGGATTCCCTTTGTAGACCAGGCTAGCCCTTTGACACTGCACGAAGAGCTGCAGGATTTGGAGTTTACCCTGCTGGGTTTTGGACATAGAACTAGCTAGCACATGATGTAAGATGTTCTTTCTACTGAGTGAATAAAGCACAACATTATAAATCTTTAAAGTATTACATTTTAATAAGTGAGTTGAAGGATTTTCAACATTGTTTTCTGTTGTGACATCTGTCTTTCAGATACTTTTATCATGTGGAATTCTTCAGATGTGGTGGAATTCTTCAGAAAAAAATTCTAAAGATCTGCTTTCCAATTTTCTTTTCAACGTGATGCCATTTCTGTTCTTCCCACAGGTTTGGTTGTAAATGCATCACCAAGAGGCAGCCCAGAATGAAGAAAGCAAACAGGAGTGCTGGCTCAGTGCCTAAGGTATCCGGGATAAGCAAACTGCAAACAGTAGAGAAAAGCAAGCCTGAGAGCAGCTCTTCAGCACCCACAGGAGGCAAGCCAGTGAAGCCTGGAACAGCAGCAGCTCTGTTAAAGGTATTAACATAGCAGTCTTTGAATATGCTGTGGGTTTTACACATATTTTAGTATTAAATTTATTAAATGAGTATTATATGGGGTTTACTCTGCTAGAACCAGGAACACAGTTTTTGAACAGCAGGGTTGCCTTAATTGATGTTTTGGTCTATCCATATGAATAAAACTAATAATAGGCTCTGCATGAGGTAAATAACTGAGTGCCTGCCTTATGAAGGGTGCTGTGACAGGTGAGGCAGAGGTAGAGTCTGCCTTTAGGGAGCTTGAGGAGAAAAGGATGGGTGCCGTGAGATGCAAACAGCAGTAACTGAGCCACCGCCTAAGTGTCAGATGCCCAAGAGACAGTAGCCGGTATGGACGGTAGGAAGGCGATGCTCCTGGCTCAGGAAGGCTGTGTGAAAAGGACAGACGAGGGGTATGGTGAAGGATGGCTGGCCGTCACATCACTGGGACCTCTTGACAGTAGTTTTTGTCCTGTCACATACACTTTGACATATGAATTTCTTTGTTTGCTTGTTTTTTGTTTGTTTTTGCTTTTTGAGACAGGGTTTCTTTGTGTAGCTGTGTAGTTTCTGTCTTGAAACTCTGTAGACCAGGCTGGCCCTGAACTCTTCTGTCTGCCTGTGTCTGCTTTCTGAGTGCCAGGTTTAAAGGTGTGTGCCACAATGCCTGGCTTATAGCATGACTTTCTGTTTTTTTTCTATAGCTGAATCATTATTAGTCCTAGTTAACATTGGAGGTTTTAATTCAGTAAGAGCATAGTTAATTTTCTTTAGAATTTCTTAGAGACTGCATTAAATCTTTTTTAGTATAGAATTATAATTAGGCCAGAGACTCTGGGGGACACAGAGTTGAGTACATGGCTCCTGTGGCTATAGTTAAAAGGGGGATTACAAGTGGACAGCACAGGCCAAAGGTTTGATAAATAACAGGTGGTAGCAGGTTTTTTGGTTTTTTATTGTTGTTAGTGTTAGATTTGAATCTTTTAGCCCAGGATTGATTTTGGGAACAGCAATTTTCCAGGGGTGTTTTCACTCTTAAGGTGTTCTGTGTTGGTTTGGGCCATTCAGGGAGTCAGGTTGCTCTATGCCTGCCTGCCTGTCTATTCCTTCCTTCCTTTTCTACCTTGGTGCCACATTGTGGGAGTGAGAGAGGGCTTGAACTCAGGTCGTAGGGCTTGATGCCCCTCGTCTTTATCTGCTGAGTCACTGACTCCGACCTCCACTTTTTAAAATGTTGTCATCCTCATCATCTGCTGCTGCTTTGTCTTGAGACAGGATCTTCTATGTAGCCCAGGCTGGCTGCAGACTCCCTGCAGTCCTCTCTTAGCTCCCCAAGGGCCAGGATCGCATGTGCTTCCCACCACACAGAGCTCCTAGTTCCCGTGTCTGGTGTCCTTGCCTGCAGATCCACAGTCTTCTTCCTGTCCTTCCAGTTTAAAAATCTATTTACTTGCTTGCTTTCTTTCTTTAGTGTTGGGATGTTTGGGGTAGAAACTAACTACACAAAAACCAGGAGGGGGTTTCTTCTGGTCTGACAAGAAGAAACCAAGCCTGGCCTGAACGCTCCAGCAACCCTCTATCCAGGCAGAGGCTTCTAGATTGTGGCTTAACTTATTTTAAAGCACTTCAGAGGAACAGCTGATGACAGACTTCCATGTATGTTCTGAAAGATCTAACAGGAAGTGCTGCTTTGTATTTCAAGGTTGTTAAAACTGAGCCTGGGCTGATTTAGTGGGTGTGGGGGGTCGTAATTTTTTTCCTTACTGTATCCTGATGAGTTGCTAGTTGTCGTCCTGTGGCCTGGAGGATGGTGCCAGGGATGGCTTTTGCCCTACTTCCACTATTCTGAATCAACACCCTGAAGTGTTTCCTTGGTGGCAGTGCTGTGACTCTTTCATGTAAGAGAGCTGATGTGTTCTGACCTAACTGGTTACTTAGTTGCTGGGGCTGTCTTTAGAGCAGAGCACCTGTGTGACAGGTGACCTGTTACTTATGTGACTGGAAGAACAGGTTGAAGTGTTGGTGTTGGATGTGTACCCCCTGCCTGCCGTCTATGGCCTCTGTGTCATACTTACCATGGTATGTGCACTGAGCAGGCATGCCACATCTGCGCTGTAGATCTGGAGCTGCTGGGAGTTTGGTCTTGAACAGTGAATACTTTTTCATTGTAAAGCAATACTGTATACCTGCTCTTGTCATCACACATTGGCTGTCCATGCTGCAGGCTTGTTACATCAGCAGCTTTGTTTAAGTGAATGTGCGTGTGGGGGGGAGGTAGATAGATTTCTAGTAGGAAGGTCAGCTGTCACACTCTAACACTTTGCCTAAACTGGATCAGTTGCTGTCATTTAGATGAAAATCATTGTTGGTTAGAAATTGTAGAAGAGACAGGAAAGGAAAAGTAAAAATAAGCAGAAGAAAAGAAAACACTAGAGGGCTTTTGAGGGTCTTGGAATTCAACTCAGTGGTGGAATGCTCGCCTGGCATGTGCTGTGCTCCAGGTACCAACTCCTAGCACTACAAAAAGAGAAGGTCTGGAGACTCTGACTCACTGTACTTTGTTTCTCAGTTACCAGAGTTCTCAGTGTCTCTGGTACAGGCCTCCCACGTGTTCACCCTGTAGCTGTATGGAACATTGGTGAGCAGCAGGGTAAAGGAACATCATATGCACATACTTACCTCATTCACACGTTTTTGTCATGGATCAAAATTCCCATGGCCCCTTTCTCATGAGTAAAGGCACTTGAGCTTTTTTAGTATTTCATTTATAAAGCCAGCTCTAGTTAAGAGCTTGGAGGATGATCTTTGTGATAAAAGAGCCCCAGTCACTCTTGATGGGAGCTGTGGGGTAGAAAAGGAGCAGTAGTAGCTCTCCTCAGTGAGACGGAGGGAGGCTACTCTCACCTCGTCTGTGCTGGGGTGGGCCCTCGATGCTTGCATCATCCAGGGGGCACACTGCTGGCTTATGTATAGTTAGTGCTGGAAAAAGCAACTGAGTTCCCATTATACTGAGAAGCATTTTCTGTAAAAATTGATGGATGGGAACCTATAAGCTTCAGTCAGAATCCAAACAACTGATCGTGCACTGTTGTAGTTAACAGGGTTATATAGTGTAGTGACAGGCTGCTTGTGAAGTATGGGAAAAGCCATGGACGGATCCTCAATGCTACACACACATGCACATGCACACAGGGCCAGAGCAGCAGAGAGAAAGCAAAGCTCAGTGTGACAGTTCACCTCTGTTTGTTCGAGACAGTGTTTCTTTGTGTAACCAGCTGTCCTGGACTTGCTTTGTAGACCAGCCTAGCCTTGAACTCACAGAGATCAACCTGCCTCTGCCCCCTAAGTGCTGGGATTGAAGGTTTGTGCAGTCATGCCCAGTGACAGCTCACCTCTGAAATGTAAAATTTGGAAAATAATTTGAGGAAAACAGGCTGACTGAAAATTTAGAATTGACCATGAAGTGTATGCAGTATTTTGTATCATTTCACTCTCTGTATGTGCAATATTTTTCCCAAGTTAGTTGACTCTTGCATTTGTTGTTGTTGTTTTTTGTTTTGTTTTGTTTTGTTTTTGTTGTTTTTTCAAGACAGGGTCTCTCTGTGTTAGCCTTGGCTGTCCTGGACTCGCTTTGTAGACCAGGCTGGCCTCAAACTCACAGTGACCCACCTGCCTCTGCCTCCCGAGTGCTGGGATTAAAGGCGTGCGCCACCACGCCTGGCTTGAATTTGTTGTTAAAGGCGCATTCATAATATATTCCTTTATCAGTTTCATATTTTTCGAATGCTGTTGATAGGGAATATCTATGGGAATGTCCATCTGTACAGAATCTTGTAGCATAGTTAGAAGCGATGGGAAAAACAGCAAGTGTACAAGTAGTTTACAAGGGAACTGGGAAGTGCAGGGCTGTTTTGAGGTGTCTTTACATTGCTGTGTGGCTGCGTTGGCAGATGCTCTTGACACTTACACTGAACTTAGTGAATCACTGTGCAGTAAATGCGCCCTGTAGCCACCTCCCAGGTCAGAAAACATCATCATCTCTGTCAGAAGCTTCTCAGGTGACTACTGTTTTAGAATCCAGCACCAGAAACTAATTTTCCAGTTTTGATTTTGTTTGTTTGTTTGTCTTAGTTTTTTGAGACAGGGTTTCTCTGTATAACAGTCCTGGCTATTGTAGATTCACTTTGTAGACCAGGCTGGCCTCGAACTCACAGAGATGCACCTGCCTTTGCCTCTCAAGTGCTGGGATTAAAGGCGTGCGCCACCATGCCCGGCTAGTTTGGTTTTTATATGACTATAACTATGCTTGTTCTTAGTGTGTTGGGCGTCCTACCCATATTGTTACAAACAACAGAAGTTTCTTGTTTCTGGTTAGTAATCCATGTGAGATTACTAGACCTTAGTTTACTCATCTGGCAGATTGTTGAGTGACTTAGACTTTCTGCTTGGAGGTTCTTAGACCGTAATGTTAGGAGCATCTTATGGCCATCTTTATTACCTTGCATCCTCATTTCTGTTAGCCCTCTAACCTGAGTATGATCACTGTGTTGGATTTAATAGGTTGGCTGAGTTGTTTCTCAAGAGTAGATCCCAGTTTGCACTCCTTTATTGTTACTCTCTTTCTTTTAACGATTCAGGCTGTGTAGAGGGTTGTGTAGTAGGTAGATAAAATTTACATCTGCCCTGCTAGGCGTGAGATGGAGCACCTTTAGTGTGGTTGCTTTGTTGCTTGTTTGTACAGATACCGAGGATCTAGAATCCCGGTCTCAAAAGCTCCTACCACCATGCCCAACTCTACAGTGTCCTCTTTTTTTTCCCTTCTTAATTTATTTTATTTTGTGTGTATGAGTGCTCTGCCTGCATGTATGTCTGTGTACCACATATCTTCCTGGTGCCTTAGGAAGTGGTGAACCTCCATGGGGTGCTGGGAATTGATCCTGGGTCTTTTGTAAGAGCAAGTACTCTTAACTAGTGAGCCAGCTTTACAGTGTACTCTTTACTAAGAACCACCACATACTTACTTTTAGTATGGCAGTTTTAACATTTCCCCTTGGATAACATGCATAAATATATGTGCATATACACAGAAGTTTTTCCTAAGCTATTTAATTGTAAATTGTAGATAGTCTTTTACTAATGAATATTTGTATTTTGTAGAAAGCATGAACAGTCTCTTTTATAGCCTTAGTACAATTATAAGACCGGGCATTATATTAGTGTAATGCTGGTAGCTAGTGTACAGGCTCATTGCATTCACTAATGGCAATAATGTTCATTACCACAAATGAGAACATCTCTTCTCTTCAAAAAAGATTGGCTTTTCAAGCTGGACGTGATGGTGCACGCCTTTAATCCCAGGACTCAAGAGGCAGACGCAGGTGGATCATTGTGAGTTGGAGGCCAGCCTGGTCTACAGAGTGAGTCCAGGACAGTCAAGGCTACACAGAGAAACCTTGTCTTGAAAAACCAAAAAAAAAAAAAAAAAAAGCAAAGCTTTATAGTCAGTTAATGACTTTTTCCTTCCTTATTCCTTCTCCATTTTCCCTTACTTGCTAGAAATAATCAATTTCATTCTTATGCATTCTTCCAGTGTTCCTTTTTGCATAAATAAGCAGAAACACATTTTAATTTTTAAAAAAGATTTATTTTAATTGTGTGTATGTGTAGGTCTGTGTGCACGTGCATGTGTTGATGCCAGCACAGGTCAGAGGCTGTGCATCCCCCTAGATCTGTGAGCCCTCTGATGTAGGTTCTAGGAACTAAACTCTGTTCTCTGAGAGAACAGCAAGAGCTCTTAGCTGCTGGCTGTCTCCAGCGCTATACTTAGATTTTAAAGCACTGCCTGTCTTATTAAGGTTTCTATTGCTGTGATGAAACATCGTGAGGGCTTATTTGTTTTACACACTTCCATATCATA
Source organism: Acomys minous (assembly GCF_964271855.1). NCBI lineage: Eukaryota > Metazoa > Chordata > Mammalia > Rodentia > Muridae > Acomys > Acomys minous. The sequence continues at coordinate 101,675,651 of NC_140495.1, forward strand.
GTCCATCATCACAGGAAGTCAGGACAGGAACTCAAGCAGAGCAGGAACCTGGAGGCAGGAGCTGACGCAGAGACCATGGAGGATGCTGCTTACTGGCTTGCTCCCCATAGCTTGCTCAGCCTGCTTTCTTATAGAACCCAGAACCACTGGCCCTGGGATGCTGTACCCACCATAGGTTGGGCCTTCCCCCATCAATCACTAATTAAGAAAATGCCCTAGAGATTTACCTATAGCCCAGTGTTACGGAGGCATTTTCTCAGCTGAGGTTTTCTCCTCTCAGATAACTCTATTCTGTGTCAAATTGACATAAAACTATCAGTACACTTCCTTTTATACACAGGCAATGGCATAATATATTTGTTTGTGCTTTGCTTAATTTTACTTAATGTATTCTAGAAATCTCTATATTGATTTTTTACCGTGTGTGTGTGTGTGTGTGTGTGTGTGTGCGCGCGCGCGCGCGCGCGCCAGAGGACAACTGTGAGAGTCAGTTCTCTTTACCACACAGGTTATGAAGGTTGAAATTAGGTCTTGAAAATTTTCAAAAAAGGGTTTCTCTGTGTAGCCTTGCTGTCCTGGACTTGCTTTGTAGACCAGGCTGGCCTTGAACTCACAGAGATCCACCTGCCTCTCCACCACTACCTCTGGCTTACTATACTATTATTGGGGTGCTGAAGTATAACCTAGGACCTCACACATGCTAGATAAGAGCGCTCTTGCTGAGCTTTTGGATTTTTATTTTGGCTTACTGATTTTTTTCTTGTGTTAATACTGTGTGATCAGAATTACAAGTTCAGAGTTGGTGATTTGGTATCCTAGTATATATTTGGCTTTGCCATTACCCAAAGGCAAATTGCAACCAGAAAAGTGTGACTGGGATTAAGCTTCCTTTCATATGATTTAAAGGAAAGAATATTTAACATAATGAGGAAAAATTTAGTTTGATGATAGCTTTTTAAAAAAAGATTTATTTATTTATTATGTATACAGTGCACATTTGATCACATTATAGATGGTTGTGAGCCACCATGTGGTTGCTGGGAATTGAACTCAGGACCTCTGGAAAAGCAGTCAGTGCTCTTTAACTGCTGATCATCTCTCCAGCCCGATAGCTTTTTTTTTTTTAAACATATAAAAGATTGATTTGAAAATAGAGTGTATTGCATTTATGTAGCTGCTGATGGAAGAGTAATGGGATAGGGAACTGAAGATGTAAAGGTATTTTGTAGCATAGCTGGTGGCTACTTTTCACTAGCCGAGACAAGTCTTAAAGAATGCACATATTTCATGCTTAATGTCTTTTTCCCCTTTCTCTGTAACCTATTATACATTTTAGGTGTCACACATATGGCAGCCCTTCACTATCAGAGTTTAATTCTGTATAAATGTTGAAGAAACTGATCCCCTTTCTATTTTTAGTTTTCAATTTAAATTTTTTTTTTTTGGTTTTTCAAGTCAGAGTCCTGAACCCGACCAGGCTGTCCTTGAACTCACAGTGGCCCTCCTGCTTCTGGCTCCCAGAGTGCTGGGATTAAAGGTGTGCGCCGCCACACCCGGCTTTAGTTTTTAAAAACTTTGTGAATGTTTTGCTTGGATGTCTGTCTGGGCACTAAATGTGTGTCCGGTGCTCACAGAGGCCGGAAGAGGGCATTAGAGCTCCAGGAACTAGAGTTAAAGATGGCTGGGAGCCACCGTGTGGGGGCTGGGAATCAGAGCTGCGGTCCCTGCCAGTGCTTGTAACTACCACGCTATTTCTGCACTTTCCTGTTTTACTTTTTATTTGGTGTTGGGATCAATCCTGGGGCTGTGAGCGTACTAGGTGAGCCTTCTGTTACTAAGCGTCATCTCTGAGTCTTATGACTCCTTGTAAATAAGATATTTTTACCTTTCTGCACTATGACAATACTGCTTTATAATTGAATGATAAAGGGCTGGAGAGATGGCTTAGTGATTGAAAGCACGTACTGCATTTCCAGAAGACTTGGGATACAGTCACGTAGTGACCTGCACCATCTGTGACTGGTTCGGGGGATCCAATGCCCTCTCCTGACCTCAGGTGTGCTGCATAGATAAGCAGGCAAACAGCCATCACATAAGTAAAATAAACAAACAGAAAAAATGGAATGATGAGAGCAGACATTTCCATATGGAACCCTTGGCTTTGAAACTGTAGGGTTAGTCACATGAACCATCTTAGCTTGTAGAAGTGAGCTCAGTATGATTATTTAAGAGCATTGCTTCAGCCAAAGAGGGTAAATCAGTCAGATAATGTGTGCCTTCACCTTAAGGGGAAGAAAAACTGAGGATTTGTTGTTGTTTTTGTTTTTTATTAAAACGTGTATTTTACTTAGTCTGGGAAAGGGTTCAGTGGGTAGAGGCATTTGCTGCCGTGTGTGACCACCTGTGTTGATTCCCAGGACCTACACAGTGGAAGGAGAGAGTAGACTCCTGGGAATTGACCTTTGACCTCCACCTGAGTACTGTGTTGTACACATGTGCATATACACTAAAATAAATATGTAAAGTAACAAGTAGTTTTTCTTCTTTTTTACAATTTTTAAAAAAAGATTTGTTTATTATGTATACAGTGCACATTAGAGCACATTATAGGTGGCTGTGAGCCACCATGTGATTGCTGGGAATTGAACTCAGGACCGCTGGAAGAGCAGTTGCTGCTCTTAACACTGAGCCAACTCTCTAGCCCCCTTCTTTTCTACAAGTTTTTAACTCCCAGTGTTCTGATAAAAGAAGTGAAAGTGGGTCCCTCTTAGTCACTCTTTTATTGCTGTGGTAAGACACCATGACCAAGGCAACTAGTAAAGGAAAAAGTTTACTTGGGCCTTCATTTTAGTGAAGGATTCACTTGACTCTTAGAACTTACAGCAGTAGCGGCTGTGCTCATTGTTGCCTGTGTCGTTTCATTGAGGTGACTCCTATTCATTAGTCATGCCCTAAATGACAGTTTAGTAAGAACGACACCTTCCAGTCTTCCACAGAATGTGGCACTAGTGTGCACACACCAGGCGTCCATAAAATCTTCTATTGTGTGTATGATTTAGTATCTTAGAGAGATTCATATGATTGCCCATAAGTATAAAGAGATTTTATGTCTGATTTTATAGCACAGTGGTATGTTTTTATTTACATATTTTAATAATTTATTTATTCATGTGCATTTGTGTTCTGCCTGCATGTCTGTCTCTCTGTATCTATGTATATATGAAGTTACAGACAGTTGTGAACTGTCGTGTGGGTGCTGGGAATTGAACCCGATCCTCTGAAACAACATCCAGTGCTCTTAACCGCTGAGCCATCTCCTCAGCCCCAGTGTTGCTTGTTTATGAAATGTGGGGAAGTCTCCTAGCGTTCTTAGGTACAGTGTAAAAATCAAGAGCCCTGTTGGCCTTCAGATGCTGCCTCCTGCTCACTTCGTGTGTCTTTGTCTTCTCTTGCTTTTAGACCAAGAGCAATGACGACCTCCTGGCTGGAATGGCTGGAGGGGTGAGTGTGACTAATGGTGTGAAAGCCAAGAAAAGCACCTGCTCGTCTGCAGCGCCCTCGGCTCCTGCCCCTGCCATGAGCATCTCGGAGAGCAAGGCCAAGATCAGCACAGGTGTGGCTGCTACTCTGTCTCGTACCCAGCTACTGCTGTCTGCGTTAGACCTCCCCCGCCCAGGCTTCCTACTGTCCTCTTTGAACTTCTGCAATTTCTTCTTGCCTTCCAGATCACACTCCACTGTTAATTTTAATGGACATGTGGTGTGATTAACAAGAGTACATGTTTCTGTCCTTACTTTTTATAAGCACTGTTTTATTTGATCCTCACTGCAGCTTTTGAAGTACAGACTATATTGTCCTTATTGTAGATAAGAGATAACTATACTGAAGCTTAGCTTAGTATCAGTAGTCTTGCCTAAGGCCATCCATGTGTTTACTTGATAGGTGTCCCTTGGGGAACTCATTTTGTAGCAGACTATATAAGGCACAAGCATGGTGCTAGAACAAAGTTTGAACCTTCAGTGTGTTACTTCCAAGCCTGCGGTCATCACATTTGTTTTTATTTTTAAAGATTTATTATTTGTTATGTATACAGTGCTCTGTCTGCACATGTACACCTGCAGGCCAGAAGAGGGCATCAGATCACATTATACGTGGTTGTGAGCCACCATGTGGTTGCTGGGAATTGAACTCAGGACCTCTGGAGGAACAGTCAGTACCCCTAACCTCGAGCCATCTCTCCAGTCCCCAGGGGGCTTAATGCCCTACGCATAGTGCAATGACCTTGAGAAGAACTACTCTGTTGCCGTCCCCACTTTGTGAATTTTAGAGCTGAGCTAGCCATTTCACTGTACACATGTGGTTTTCTGTTGATGGTTACACCTGACCTCAGGATTCACTTATTACCTTCTAGGACGTGATACTCCAGCTCAGATTTGTATGTTTGTCTGCTAGTGCACTGTAATAAAATACCACAGATTGAGTAGTTTACACAACAGAAATTTACATTATTGTACTGTTGTCTGTAAATCAAAGTATTCGCACTTGGTTTTTCTCCTGAGGCCTTGTTGGCTGCTTTCTCACTGTGTCTCCATAATGTGTCCTTCTGCTTTTGTCCTTATCTCCTTTTTGTAGACACAAATCACACCATATAAGGGCCACCCTAAGAGCTCATTTTAGTCAGTGTTCTGTTGCTGTGAAGAGTCAGCATGACCACAGAAATTCTTATAAAAGAAAACACTTAATTGGGATTTGCTTACAGTTTCAGAGGTTTAGTGCATTATCAACATGTCAGGAAGCACGGCCGAGTGCAGGCAGACATGGTGCTGGAGCAGTACCGCAGGCAGGAAGAGAGACACTGGGCCAAGCTTGGGCTTTGGTTGTTGTTTTTTTAAGACAGGGTTTCTCTGTGTAGCACTGACTGTCCTGGACTCACTCACTTTGTAGACCAGGCTGGCTGTAAACTCACAGCGACCTGCGTGCACCACCACATCCGGCTGAAGTAGTAGGTTCTAATACCAGCCTTGGTAATAGGATAGATGAACTTGGCAGACAGAGTGAGGGCAAGGAGGAAAAGGCAAAAGCTGCCATCAGAAGGTGTGGCCCATCTCAAATGATTCAGTCAAGATATTCGCAAATAGTTGTGCCCAGCTGGTTGGATTTTAGTTGATTCCAAAAGTAGTCTGCTTGACAACCAAGATCAGCCGTAACAGATTAATTTCCACAAACATTCCCCTTTTTTTCTTTCCTTCCTTCCTTCTTTCTTTCTCTTTCTTCCTCTTTCTTTCTTTCTTTCTTTCTTTCTTTCTTTCTTTCTTTCTTTCTTTCTTTCTTTCTTTCTTTCTTTCTGTTTTTTGAGATAGGACTTCTCTGTGTAGCCTTGGCTGGTCTCTTTGTAGACCAGGCTGGCCTGGAACTCACAGTGATCCACCTGCCTCTGCCTCTGAGTGTTGGGATTATAGGTGTGTGCCACCACGCCCGGCTCTTATTTCTTTCTTGCTTAGGAATCTTTATTGACTTGCAGTAACTCTGAACTCACCCAATGTCCAGGCCTCTGTAGAAACAATCCCCCTCCCCTGAAATGCTTGTTAACTGTTTTGTCTTTTGTGTGCCATGCTTCCTCCTGCTTCCTCGTCTTTATCTGTCTTGTGACCAGCCTGGGTTTTTTCTTCTCTACCCTGATTCTGTGTAAAATTGGTGAGCCAAGATTTCTGTCCATGAGTGGCTCTAGAGCCTATAACTTATCCAGTGGGCAATATTGCCTCTTTGTTAAAAAGTGTGTTACACACATTAATTAAATTCATTGAACAAAATAGGTCCAACTAGTCTGGAATTTACCATGCCAAATCCTCCTGCCTCTGTTTTTCCAGAGTTTTGGGTTACAGGCATATACTTTGATACTTAGTAGGAGCAATTTTTCTTAACTGCTAATGTTTTAAACGTTGAAAACAACTGACGTGATCATTTTGCTTGAGGTGAAAGAAAGAGTAAAAAAAATACAGTAATTTTTAACCTCAAGAAACAAGACCTGCCAGGTGGTGGCACACACCTTTAATCCTAGCACTTGGGAGGCAGAGGCAGGTGGATCTCTGTAAGTTCAAGGCCAGCCTGGTCTACAAAAGCGAGTCCAGGAATGCAAAAGAAACAAGATGTAGATCTAAGTGTGTGGTCCTGAGTCCTCTCACTCGTCCTGGGGACTGAACATAAGGCCTGACACTTGCTAAGCCAGTGCTCTACTGCTCGTCTGCAACTGCAGTCTTCTCTGTCATTTTGAGGCAGGCTGTCACTGAGCTGTCCTGCTGGCCTCCAATGATTTCTGTTCTACATGCTGGCCTTGAATTTGAGATCTTACTGTCTTAGCCTTAGAAGTAGCTTGGATTGTAGCCTGCACACCACCAAGCCCAACTAACTGGTGTATTCTTAAAAACTGCTGTTTTATGTAGTGGACCGCAAGGCTCTTGGGGTAAAAGGGATGGACAACTTTGTGATTTAGGAAGATGTGTGGGCTGTTTGTGTGTTCTGTAGCAGTTGTGCAGCTGTAAAGTGGAATGAAGGTATTATTTATCTCAATTTTTTTTTGTTTTTGTGTTTTTGTTTTTGTTTTTGTTTTTGGTTTTTTGAGACAGGGTCTCTCTGTTAGTCTTGGCTGTCCTGGACTCGCTTTGTAGACCAGGCTGGCCTCGAACTCACAGTGATCTGGGATTAAAGGCGTGCGCCACCACGCCCGGCTTGTTTTTGGTTTTTCAAGACAGGGTTTCTCTGTGTAGTCCTGGCTGGCCTGGACTCACTTTGTAGACCAGGCTGTCCTGGAACTCACAACCTCTGTCTCCTGAGTGTTGGGATTAAAGGCGTGCACCATCATGCCCAGCCTATCTCAAAGTTTTGATGAATCTTGTCTAAGTTAATGCCTGTACATTTGTCTTTTTCCCTGGTTCTAATGATTGAACCCAGAGCCTTGTGCAAGCTATACAAACACTCTGCTTCCCTCTTAGCCTACTCTGAAGTTTTACTGTGTGTACCTGGAGTAAACCTAAAAGTTCTAGTTACTCTTGGAGCTTCTGTTACTATTTATGTGGCATTTTGTGATCAGAAACTTGTTTGCATTTATTTGGTTATCATTTTTCTGTTTCTTACAGGTTGCTTAGACTTTTAGTTCATTCTGAGGCTGGCTTTCCCTTCATGTTGATCTGTGATCTCCCTTCACTCTGTTTTCTGTAGTTAATCGCCTGACTGGTTGATCCTAGCTGTCTTGCTCTGGAATATTACATTCTGGCCAGAGTTCAGCTCCTACTCCAGTTTCTGAGTTACTGTGCATATCTTATAACAGCTTTATTGAGATATAGTTCATGTTCTACAAAATTTACTCTTCCAGTGTACAAATTGAGATGTGTGGCTTCTAATTCATTGCTTATTAAAAGATGATCTGGTTTCAAGGAGATTGACTCTGAAGATGACCACTTGTAGTGTATGTCATGTGGCTGTCCAGCTTTCACCTTTGTAGACCTGGGCTCTGAACACATGCATTTTTATCGCTAATAATTTTATCTTAAATTCTTGTTTTAAACGTGTAGGCACTAGTTCTTCAACCAAACGGAGTACTTCGGGTGGTAATAAAGAATCCAGTTCTACTAGAGAAAGATTACGTGAACGCACCCGGCTAAACCAGAGCAAAAAATTGCCTTCTGTAAGTCAGGGAACTAACGATGTGGCCCTGGCTAAACGTTCGCGCAGCCGCACTGCTACAGAGTGTGATATTCGTATGAGCAAGTCTAAGTCGGACAATCAGATCAGTGACAAAGCTGCTTTGGAAGCCAAGGTGAAAGATCTCCTCACACTGGCAAAAACCAAGGATGTGGAAATTTTACATTTGAGAAATGAACTCCGAGACATGCGTGCTCAGCTGGGCATTAGTGAAGACCACTGTGAAGGTGATGACAAGTCCGAGGAGAAGGAAACCATTACTGCTCACCAGCCAACTGATGTGGAGTCTACGCTGCTGCAGCTGCAGGAACAGAATACAGCCATCCGTGAGGAGCTCAACCAACTGAAAAATGAAAACAGAATGCTAAAGGACAGGCTGAACGCATTGGGCTTTTCCTTAGAGCAAAGGCTGGACAATTCGGAAAAACTATTTGGCTATCAGTCCCTGAGCCCAGAAATCACCCCTGGCAACCAGAGTGATGGAGGAGGAACTCTGACATCTTCAGTAGAAGGCTCTGCCCCTGGGTCAGTGGAGGATCTGCTGAGTCAGGATGAAAATACACTCATGGACCATCAGCACAGTAACTCCATGGACAACCTGGACAGTGAGTGCAGCGAGGTTTACCAGCCCCTCACTTCGAGCGATGATGCTCTGGACGCCCCCTCCTCTTCAGAGTCAGAGGGCGTCCCAAGCATAGAGCGCTCTCGGAAGGGGAGCAGTGGGAATGCAAGCGAGGTGTCTGTTGCTTGCCTGACAGAACGGATTCACCAGATGGAGGAGAACCAGCACAGTACCAGTGAGGAGCTGCAGGCAACTCTGCAAGAGCTAGCGGATCTCCAGCAGATTACCCAGGAGCTCAACAGTGAGAACGAGAGGCTGGGAGAGGAGAAGGTCATTCTGATGGAGTCGCTGTGTCAGCAGAGTGACAAGTTGGAACACTTCGGCCGACAGATTGAATATTTCCGCTCCCTTCTAGATGAGCATCACATTTCTTACGTCATAGATGAAGATGTAAAGAGTGGGCGCTACATGGAGCTAGAGCAGCGTTACATGGATTTGGCTGAGAACGCCCGTTTTGAGCGAGAGCAGCTTCTAGGTGTCCAGCAGCATTTAAGCAACACTTTAAAGATGGCAGAACAAGACAACAAGGAAGCTCAAGAAATGATAGGTGCACTCAAAGAGCGCAGCCACCACATGGAGCGGATCATTGAGTCTGAGCAGAAGGGCAAAGCGGCCCTGGCAGCCACGTTGGAGGAGTACAAAGCTACGGTGGCCAGTGACCAGATAGAGATGAATCGCTTGAAGGCCCAGCTGGAGAATGAGAAGCAGAAAGTGGCTGAGCTGTATTCTATCCATAACTCTGGGGACAAATCTGACATCCAGGACCTCCTGGAGAGTGTCAGATTGGACAAGGAAAAGGCAGAGACGCTGGCCAGTAGCCTACAGGAAGATCTGGCTCACACCCGCAACGATGCTAATCGGTTGCAGGACGCCATTGCTAAGGTATTGCACAGATGGTCTTGTTGAGCATTATACAGCTGCCATATATATATGGCATATATATATATATATATCATGCTTGTTGAAAACGCAAGTGCTTGTTTAATGTGCCTTTTATTTAAAAATCATTCTCAAGTTGTAAAATATACTGCCTTAAATAGAGTAAAAAGTTTTCTTATAGTATTGTCATTTTTCAGCCAGATGGTGGTGGTGCACACCTTTAATCCCAGCACCTTGGTGGCAGAGTCAGGCTAATCTCCGTGAGTTCCAGGCCAGCCTGGTCTACAAATCGAGTTCCAGGACAGCTAGGGCTACACACAGAGAAACTCTGTTGCAAAAAACTAAAACATACAAATTTTCCCACAAATTTTTCTTTTCTTTTCTTTTCTTTTCTTTTCTTTTCTTTTCTTTTCTGAGACAGGATTTCCTTGTGTTAGCCTTGGCTGTCCTGGAGTCACTTTGTAGACCAGGCTGGCCTCAATTCACAGCGATCCACCTGCTTCTGCCTCCCTGAGTGCTGGGATTAAAGGCGTGCGCCACTATGCCCGGCTTTTTATCATTTTCTTCCCAGATAGACTTTGTTACAGAGAATTCATAGACCCAGACTTCACTTTGAGTACTAGATAATTTTATATCCTCATCTTTAAATACCATGACATAAAGTAGATGCTGAGTCAGGATCTCAGTTTTCCAAGATTGACAATGTCTATTGCCTTTTGTCCTGTTATGTTGTATTTTTTTTGTGTGTGTGTGAGTTACTTCTAGTTTTAGAGAACAGCTGCTCCTGTTCCTTGGAGGTGTGGGGTTTATTGCTGGCGAAGAGCTTGGAGCTGATCCCTCAGCGGCTCATTTCACAGACGTTCAGTCTAATAGTGAAGACACCTCAGAATGGCTGGTTAAGTTGCTGACGTGCTGTCGAGGGTTCTATGTCTCTAGTGATTGTTGAGCGGGTGTTTTTGTCCAGCTTCTCTATCTATTCCATCTACATCAGAGCGATCCATCTGCCTCTGCTGGGATTAAAGGCGTGGCTCTACATTTTATATCTTTTAAAAATGTGTGTTAATTGTGGCACATGTGTGTGTGCCCACAAAAGCCAGAAAAGGATGTTGGATCTCTTGAAGCTGGAGCTGCAGGCTGTTACTGAGGCTTCTCACGAGGGTGCTGGGAACTGAACTAGGGTTGTCTAGAAGAGCAGGAAGTGCTCCTGACTGCCGAGTGTCTCCCCAACGCAAGTGCAGGGAGTGGTACCGGGAGAAGTTTCAGTGCATCTTTGGCTAAAACTTGAATGACTAATAATTTAACCATTTTAATGATCCCTTTTTTAAAAACATACTTTACATTTGTTTCAGGTGGGGGAGGGAATATATGAATGCATGCGTGTTGGAGGTGTGTCAGGCAGGACGACTGTGGGAGTTGGTTTTCTCCTGTCATGTGAGTTTGAAGGATTGGACTCAGGTCATTCATTTTGGCAGCAAGCGCCTTTACCTCCTGAGTCACCTTGCCAGTCTGTTAGTAGTCACTCAGTTTTAGAGAGATAATTTAGGAGATGCATGTTGAGAAGCACTAGGAACTAGTACTTTGATAAAGACTATTTGAAATGGAAATTTTATGTTTTCCTTACTTCTGTTGGTGTGTATGTGCTATGAGCCATGTGAGGAGGTTGGAGGATGACTTGGAGTCTGTTCTTTCCTTCCACCATGTGGTTTCTAGGACTTGAACTCAGGTCCTCTGCCTTGGCAGCAAGCACCTTTACCTGCTGAGCTATCTTGCTAGCTTTAATTTTTTAAAAAAATGTCTTTATGGTTGAATGTTTTTCTATCATAAATACAGCATTTTTTATTTTTAGGGAGAGCAGGAAGCATGTTACTCATTCATCAAATGAACTTTAAGCCCAAATTTTGGAGAAGAACAAATGTCCCCAAAATGCCTCATAAATAATCTGCCTAAGTTGGGTGATACATGAGAATACTTGAGTCAGTGATGTCGTGGGTGTGTGCTCAGACATGTATGAGAGTCTTGTGGTGCTGTTCCCCATGCTGTAGCAGGGCTTGGCCAGCTTATCTGTCTGTCCCTAGAGGCTCACACTTAGCTTCCTGTCCCACAGTAACTACTTTAGTTACATGGTTTATCTTGAAACAATTCTCCTTTTAATCGTCACGGTTTCTGTAGGTAGAAGATGAGTACCGGGCCTTCCAGGAAGAAGCCAAAAAGCAGATTGAAGATTTGAATATGACATTAGAAAAACTAAGGTCAGAGCTGGAGGAAAAAGACACAGAGAGGAGCGACATGAAGGAAACGATCTTTGAACTTGAAGATGAAGTGGAACAACACCGAGCTGTGAAGCTTCATGACAACCTCATCATTTCTGATCTAGAGAGTAAGTAGCAAAGGGCCTTCAGCGTCTTCCCGGTGCCTGTGTTTAATAGTGAGAACGGTCATTCTGACTAGTGCGTAGTGTGGACACAGCAGCCCAGCCGACTTACAGAGGTCTGCTTTGCCGAAGGGTGCTTCACACACTTCACATGCTAGCTGGGAAACTGGGTCACTGCACTTTGTTCTCAACTGTTCAATAAAAGCATTACTTGAAAATTGTGTATAATTAAGCGCCATCACTTAAGTGAAAAGCTGATGGAGTCACTTATTTTCTAGACTGTTATGAAAACTACTTATTTACCTTTAGTCATTGCAAATGAGCAGAGTAAGAAAGTGTACTAATTTTGTAGCATAGAGCACAGGTTTTTTTGTTTTTAAATTTGGTTTTTCCTATTAGTCTGAAGACTTTGTATTATAAAGTTTCATTGTACTTTGCATGAATAGATTTTTAAACCTTATTTTGTAGTTACTTTGGATTTTTAGGAAAGTTGGAAGATTTTTATTTGAACTGAGTATATTTTTTTTGTGAGTTGTTTATTACTTACAAGGGAGAAAAAGATGAAAATCTAACTACTTATGCAGAGGAGAAAGTTGAGCAGTACTTTGTTTTCCACAAAGCACTAGGCATAGCATAAGCGAGGCATATTCTGACTGAGGCATCTACAGAGAAGCATGAGACAGAAGAGGTGTGGTGTAGTAGCAGAGGTGTGGAGGGTGCTGCAGCCCTCACACACTAGTATTGTGAAAGAGAAAGGCCATGGAAATACCCACATGAAAGAAGACTCAGGAGACATGATGTAATACCCACGTCTAGACAGCTCCATCGCTACAGGGAGAATGATACAAAGGCATTAATCAAAAACTGAGTTGTGGCTAAGAGATTAAAGATATGCTAATAATACATTTAGGAAGTTGATAATTACACTATGTTTACATAAAACATCCCTGTTCTTAGAAACCACACACTGAGTTTTTCAGGTGAAGAGCTGTGATTACTATATCCCCAAGGAGTTCTGGGGGAAAGTGAGGTTGATGGGTAGATAGAGTAATAAACAGTGGCAGCTGGTAGAACAAATGAGTTGTGTTACTACTGTCTTTGTGATGCTGGCGGTGAAGCTCAGGACCATGTAAATCTTACCACTGGACTACATCCTCACTTTTATATTACACACCTGGAGACAGGCGAAGTGAATGGAGTAGCCCTTTCTTTTTTTTATTTTTTTTATTTATTTTTTATTTTGTTTTTTTGTTTTTTGTTTTTTGAGACAGGGTTTTTCTGTATAGCTTTGACTGTCCTGGATTCAGTTTGTAGACCAGGCTGGCCTTGAACTCACAGTGATTGCCTGTCTCTGCCTCCCAAACTCTGGGATTAAAGGCGTGCGCCACCACACCTGGCTGAAGTAGCCTTTTCTGACACATTAGTTAAAGCCTTTCAAATTATTAGATATGTGCAATATTCCTTTGGGCACTATCAGTTTATTATTTCTTGACAAAGTGTTGATTAGCAGATGCAGCATTGGGATACTGATAGGTTGATGGGGACGTTTGAGATACTGTCAAAGAAGAGCAGACCATTTGTGGGGAATTTTTAGGCTATAACTTAGGAATTTCTCTTTTTTTATTTGTTTGTTTTGTTTTTTAAGACAGGGTTTCTTTGTGTGGCCTTGGCTGTCCTGGACTTTGTAGACCAGGCTGCCCTCGAATGCAGGGATCCACCTACCTCTGCCTCCCAAGTGCTGTAATTAAAGATGTGAGCCACTACGCCCGGATATAGTTTATGAATTCGGAGCTCTGGTTAGCTGACCCTGAACCTGTGGGTTGACCAAGGTTTTACTGAACATTCTGAAGTCTCTGTGTTAGAACAGTCAATGGTGGGAGTGAGTCTGTTTGAGAAGATGATGTTTGTGACTGCCGTGAAGTTTCTCATCTACAGCTTAACCCTTCAAATTCATCTGCTGTCCAGTGCTCAGTGGTGATTGACAGTCCTAAGCCACTACAATAAGGTCTTGTCTCAGAGCCAAAAAAGCAAACAGTAAAAGAACTTTCCAACCATTTATGTTTAGCTTAAAAAAAAAAAAGATGCATTTTTTACTTTATAATTGTATATGTGTGTGCATGTCTGTGTGTGGGTCTTTGCATAAGTGAGTCCAGAAGAACAGTGAGCAATCTGAGCATCTCTGTAGCCTTAGATTTAGTTTATATTTTGTATTTGAGAAACTTTATTTAATTCTGATTTTTTATTACACATTTTAAAGTTTTATCAGCACATATTTTACACAAGAATGTTTTATTTAGAGACTTTCGTATGTGTGTATAATATATTTTTATTATCATTACCCCATTTACCCTGAGGTTTGTCTCCTGCTGATCTCTTCCTTTTCTCAGCTAGTGTGTGTGACCCAGTGAATTTTGTTAGGGCTACTTACAGGAACATGGGTGTGTTCTTTAAAACTTTGGGTAATTTATAGACACATAGGCAAGCCACCAGTGGTCATACCACTGAAAAAAAATGCCTCCCCCAACCAGTACCAACTTAAAAATCTTCACAGAGTGATGGAGCAATTTTGCTTCTTTCTTATAAGAAGTTTTCCCATGTAGCTTTGGAAGTTGAGCGTCTATTGAGAATACTGATGCTACCCAGTTCTGATGCAGTCCTTTGGCTTCCAGCATGGGAAGAGTGACATCTTGTGGTAACTGTGGTATCAACTAGAAAGATGTTAGATGATGAAAATTCTAGGGCAAAACTATGAAGCACTCATTTTCCATAAATGGAGTTTACTGGGAAAATTCTAAAAATCCTGAGTAATTATAAAAAAAGCTACATAGCTTTTCCAACTTTTTGAGATAAAAAATTCAAATATGCATTAATATTAGAAGATACTTAGTGTTTATATTGCTTATGCGTGTGTATGTTGAACTACTTAATAAGTTCCAACCTTATGTCATTAAATTCCTTTTTTTTGTTTTTTTGGTTTTTATTTTGGTTTTTCGAGACAGGGTCTCTCTGTGTTAGCCTTGGCTGTCCTGGACTCACTTTGTAGACCAGGCTGGCCTCGAACTCACAGAGATCCGCCCGCCTCTGCCTCCCGAGTGCTGGGATTAAAGGCGTGTGCCACCACGCCCGGCTTATATAATTAAATTCTTAAATATTTCAGCATCTGATTCCTTAGACTCTCCTGAGCACCTCTGTAAAATTATTCTTAGTTTCTTAGTATCAACCAATAGCCAACAGTGAGGTTTTTCCAGCTGTCATCAGAATGTCTCTTTTACAGCTTTATTTATTCTCAATGTTTAGTAATTTTCTTTTTTTATAGTGCCATAGAAGGATTCAAGGACCTCATGGATGCTAGCTAGCTTTCTGTATTCATTGGGTTTTTACTTAACTTTGACCAGCTTCACTGACACTTACGACCCTTGTGCCACTTGGTTTCCACATGCTACCACATCCCCTTTTCTCTCTTTTAAATAATAACCAGTGTCTAAACAAATTTTATAATTTATGTTAGATCTCTAGAATTTGGCAGTTACTTTTTCTCTGGAGTTTGATAGTGCTTACATTTTTTCTGTAGAAAATTCTCACATTTGGAGTTATCTCTGCACATAATACATTGATTAGATAACAGAGAATATTGTTATTTGAGAATGCAAGATTTCCTCTTTGGAATATTTTACCCAGCTTCACCACAAGTCAATTTTAGAACCTCTTCATCAGCCCCAAAGAAGCCTTATATTCAATAGTAGTCACCCCAAGATGACTTCCTGACTTTGGAATTGGTACATAGGACTTAACAACAGCTCCTGGGCTCATGAATGTGGAAGAAAATATGCTCAGAATGAAAGGACAAATTGAAAACTGCAGAGAAATAAAAACTGCAAACAGAGCAAGGAGGCACTCTAGAACTCAAATTTAACATTTATTATGAAAACATGTTTAAATGAATGAACAGAGAAACGGTGAACTTGAGGATTAATCAGTAATCATAATGAATAGTGCTTAATGACCTATGAAATAATCTCAAAGTTATAATATATTTAGAGCCCCAGCAGACTCCCAGGTCATACCAGTACCATGGTCTTAGCATCTGAGCCACAAAGGTGTGTGTAAACTTAGAACTTCCAGTTCAGAACATGGCTTCAGAAAGTTGTGTCCTTCTTGTTCCTAAGAGTATGAATGAGCGGGCCGGGCGGTGGTGGCGCACGCCTTTATTTCCAGCACTCAGAAGGCAGGGGCAGGCGGATTGCTGTGAGTTCGAGGCCAGCCTGGTCTACAAAGTGAATCTAGGACAGCCAAGGATACACAGAGAAACCCTGTCTTGAAAAACCCAAAAAAAAGAGAAGAGTATGAATGAGCTATAAAAGCCTCAGTGATGCTAACGTTGAGGTAGAAGACAGTTGGCTTGTACTAGTGGATCAGTAATTTTGAGTAATTTCTGGAGTATAGAAAGCAGATAGAGTCAGGAGTATGGAGAAATAAGACAGGAAAACACACAGAACAATGAGTGAAAATATGGAAGGGAAGCATGTTACTAAAACTTCCTGCTCAAGGTTGGGCACTGAACTGAGGTCCCCGGCTTCATGGCTTATTTGTTTCTGAGCTCAGATAAAGGAGTAGAATAGAATGCCTGGGCTCTTTGAATGACCTTGGAGTCAGAAAGGAAAATGGATGGTGTCTGCAGAACTTCAGGCTCCTGCCCTGTGCTCCAGGACAGAGACTCATGCGGAGTGTGACCCTGCTGTGAAATGGGTGCACCAACCCAGTACTTTGGTTAGAGTTGATGTGTGTCATCAGCAGAGCTATCACTAGTTGCTGTACCAGTAGTGAGAAGCCTATGGCTAGGACAGTGACCCCCCCATATACATACATATACACATACATATATACATACATATATACATATATGTAAAAGTATATGAATAGATAAATCAGGAAAAACAAAGGAGATACTTAGCATGAAAAAGAAAATAAAAAACAAAACAAAATGTTCATTAAGCAGATGTGAGAAAAATTAAAAAGAATGATAACAAGCAGGAGGAGGAAAGAATATTTTAATGTGCTGTTAAGAGGAGTATGATTTCTGCATATTTTAAAAGTCTTGATAAAAATTTTATCAAAAGGCTTAGCAGTCCACTTTGAGGAATGTGTCCTTAAAAACAGCATTGTAGGTTTACAGACGTGTGCTTGTGCTTGCCACACAACTTGTCATCACAAAATTTGAAAACAGTCTACTATATTTTGTAAAGATTTATTTTACTTGTGTGTATGAGTTTTTTGCCTGCATGTATGGAAGTGCTCTGTGAGTGTGTTGTGCCCTCAGTTGAGACGAGGTTGCAGAGTCCCCTGGACCTGGGTTATGGGTGGTTCCGAGTTGCCAGGTGGGATCTGTAGTCTTGGCTGTCCTGGACTCACTTTGTAGACCAGGCTGGCCTTGAACTCACAGAGATCCACCTGCCTCTGCCTCCCGAGTGCTGAGATTAAAGGCGTGCGCCACCACTGCTGGGTTGCATCCAGTGCTTTTAACTGTTGACCCATCTCTCCAGTCCCACAGTCTGCATCTTAAAAGCTGTGATCTAGTGAATAGCTTATGTACACAGTGTGAGCCCCCGTTCTCTTTGCCATTTGCCAGAGAGGATGGAAAAGGCAGATCCGAGTATATTAAAACGAAACAAAACCAGTGATAGTGCACTTACGTAAGTTAGGCCCACTAAACATTTCCACTGTAGCCTGACACATAGTGTTCCTTTTTAAAATGCTAATTTTATTTTACTCTGTTAAACCATAAGTATGTTGATGGCTTTTCAAAAAATAAAAAACAAAACACCCCACAAAAAACCACAGTGTTTTTGAGGTAGACCCTTCTAGTGTTCACTGAATTAACTCTTGTGGCTATTTGCAAATGGCCCTTCATCACCTCTACTATTGGAAGTTTCCTCCACATAGTATCTGAACAGTTGTGTAAAGACATTTGCTGTATTTATAACAGAAAGTTGGAACTGTGTGAACTTGGTTAAGAGGGGGATTTTGGAAGCAAAGTCTGATATGCTCCATTGATGGAATACTCTAGGATGTCTTATGGCTACAGGCTTATGAAGCGGTACAAACATCTTGTTGTGCTTAAAAAAGAAAAAGCTAGCCAGATGTTGTAGTGCTTCTAGTCCTGTGTCGTGGGCTGCTGAGGTAGGAGGGGTGTATTGAGCCTCTGTAGAAGTTTAAGCCTTGACTGGGCAACACAGCAGACCAAGTTCAAACAAAAAGCCAAACCAAAATGATAGACACTCAAAAGGATGCAAGTCAAATTCAAATAAAGGTAATCTTACTTTGTTACAATTTCTGTTTCTGAAGACTTTTATTTTGAATATACCTTACTTTTAGAATTAAGAAAAAAAGGCTGAAGAAATGGCTCAGTGGTTAAGAGTACTATCTGCTCTTCCAGAGGTCCCGAGTTCAAGTCCCAGAAACCACATGGAGGCTTACAACCATCTATAATGAGATCTGGTACCCTATTCTAGTGTGCAGACATAACACTGTATATGTAATAAATAAATAAATAAATATTTGGAAGAAAAAGTGTTGGGGCTGAGAGGTGGCTCAGAGGTTAAGAGCACTGGCTACTCTTCCAAAGGTCATGAGTTCAATTCCCAGCAACCACATGGTGGCACACAACCATCTATAATGAGATCTGGTGCCCTCTTCTGGCATGCAGGCATCTTTAAAAAACAAAACAAAAAACATGTCCTTTAAAGGGCCAGGTAGTGACAGCACATGCCTTTAATCCCAGCACTCCAGAGGCGGAGGCAGAGGCAGGCGGATCTGTATGAGTTCGAGACCAGCCTGGTCTACAGAGCAAGTTCCAGGGCAGCCAGAGCTACACAGAGAAAACCTGTCTCAAAAAACCAAAAAGAAGGAAGAGGAGGAGGAGGAGGAAGAAGAAGAAAGAAAGAAAGAAAAAAAAAGTGTTGTAACTGCTTTTTTTGGAGGAGAGGAGAATAATAAAGATTTCAGCGAAAATTTAAAATAAGGTAAAATTGCATATAGTTTATTTTAAAACCAGTTATATCTTCTCACAGGTTCTGTACACATTGCCTATGGCTTTTTTATTTACTCTTGGCTTCTCTTTTTCCTCTGAAAAATCACACCTAGTTCATTCTCTGGGAGATGCTGGATCAGATGGAAGCAACTGATGTAGTCCCCAGAGAGCCTCCTTGGTTTCTGAGGGCAAGAGGGCAGTTGTATATGGTTTTCTTATGTTTTTAAGAGTATCGGAGCTGGAGCCTGGGCCATGGGAACTGCCCAGTGTCTCTGCATGATTGGTGGGCAGAGAACCAGAGCTAGCATGGATTCTTCTTGGTTTATTGGGGACAACAGGTCATCGGTGTAGAGACAGTTATGAAGCCAATTACTAAATAGGAAGGGCAGTGCCTAGAACTGCTGGGAAGAAAGTTAGATGGACTAATAATGCAACAGCAGTTTGTCTCATTTCTAGAGTAAACAGCATTGTAAAAAATAGAGGTTTAGCCAGGCGGTGGCGGCGTATGCCTTTAATCCCAGCACTTGGGAGGCAGAGGCCTCCTGGCTTGAGGCCAGCCTGGTCTACAAAGTGAGTCCAGGACAGTCAAGGCTACACAGAGAAACCCTGTCTCAAAAAAAAAAAAACAACAAAAACAAACAACAAACAAAAAACAAAAAGAGGTTTAATCTGTAATTTAAAAGCAAGGAGATAGAGGCTGGAGAGATGGCCCAGAGGTTAAGAGCACTGACTGCTCTTCCAAAGGCCATGAGTTAATTCCCAGCAATCACATGGTGGCTCACAACTATCACTTCTGGCTTGCAGGTAGAATGCTGTATACATAATAAATAAATAAATCTTTAAAAAAAAAAAGCAAGGAGATAATAGTTCTGGTTTTTGATAGAATCTGAATTGAAGACAGTAGGTGGCAGTGTTGATCACACTAGGGAAACTGGAGCGGGTGATAATTTCTTCTTGTGTGACCATTGATGGTGCTAGGTAGCAGTAGTCACTTAAAAAAAAAAAAAGAAAGAAAAAGAAAACTAACTAGAAACCCCCCAAGCATGTTTTCCTTTTTTATCTCAGAGGAAAAATACAAACATAATCATAAAGCTTAAATCACATCCCCAAAGACCTGTTTAGTACAGTTAATGCTATTTAAATAGTCCTCTGCTGGCAGCTTTCCTTTTTATTTAAAAGGAATAACAACAGCACAGTAATTCATATGTAGTACCAGCAGTAACAAATGTTCTTGTTAACGGGAGTGACTGTGAGGTCTATGGACGTGAATGTAGAGGTCAGAGAAGAAAAGCCCGGAAGAGCAAAAGGAGCTGAGGAAATTAGAAGGGTATAAGCAGTCTAGGATGGTGGGCACGGCATTTAAATCTGCCACAGGAATCAAGATGGCAGGTGCAACAAGTGGGTTGGAATACAGTTGGCTGTCTTGTGACTATGTCTGAAGATGTCCTTGTGACTAGAAGAAAAGGAAGACAAGTTTTTACAATTTAATTTTGTTTTTCTGTATATGAGTGTTTTACCTGTGTTTATACGGCCCAGATAGCTTGGATCTGGAATTACTGACAGTTGTGAGGTGCCATGTGGGTGCTGGGAATTGAACCTGAGTCCTTTAGGAAGAGCAGCCAGCACGCCCAATTCTCTGGCCCCCAGGAAAACAATTTTTGGCCAATTTTAAGTGAATTTTTTTTGTTTGCTGTTTTCCTTATAAAATATCTTGGTCAGGTGAATTCTTGTGAGTTCAAGGCCAGCCTAGTCAACATAACAAGTTCCAGGCCAGCAAGGGCTAAGTGGGGAGGTACCTCACATCAAAACAAAACAACAAAAAATTCTTATACATAAGTGGTCTGAGTATAAAGGAAAGCAGACTCTGTAGTATTTTCATCTTTTTAAAAAATACCTTCTTTTGTTTTTTTTTTTTAATAAAAGATTTATTTAATGTATATGACTGCTCTATCTGCATGTACACCTGCAGGCCAGAAGAGGGCATCAGATCCCATTATAGATGGTTATGAGCCACCATGTGGTTGCTTGAACTTGAACTCAGAACCTCTGGAAGAGCAAACAGTGCTTTTAACTGCTGAGCCATCTCTCCAGCCCAGTATTTTCATCTTTTGTCTTTACTCTTTGTTTGTGTATGAAGTCACCCATGTGCAAGCTGACAAGGAGCCAGACCTGCTGGTTTCAGAGTCACCCTTGTTTCTGTCAGCAGAGAATAGAGCCATGGACCTGTCCACTCACTCACTGTGTTCACTTTGCCTTGACTGCATGGGGAGGGAGGAAGGGCTGTGTCAAGCCTCGGCTTCCAGGTTAAAGGAGGTTTGATGTAGCCTTCACAGGAGACAGCCTCTAAACTTTAATCCTTTGAAGAGAAGTTATCCTTTTCTTTTTGTCTTCATTATTTAGAAAACAGCCCAACTTATAGTTTATACTTACAAGATTGTTGAATTAATAATAAATTTTGGACACTTTTTATTTCATGGACCTTGGCTTCACTAAACAATCTGTGGCAGTGTCTCCTAGTGGAGATATTAATTATTGGCTGCCAAAGTTAGACTGTCCCTCGTTTCATTTCATATCATTTTATTCTGTTCTCGCCACTGTTTTGCCTCATTTTATCTAACTTCAAGAAATATTGTAGCTTATACTAATATGTTATTCCTGAAGTTACTTTATATCATTTTTGAAATATCATGGGCTCTTGAGAGAAGTGTTTGCCTTGCAAGCTTGATTAACCTAAGTTCAGTCCTAGAAACCGTAGTGGAAGAGAGAAACCAACACTGAAGGCGTCCTCTGACCTGTACCCCTGTGCTCACTTAAGTCACAGATCAAGCAGTCTCTGTCTCTCTGTTTCTGCCCCTCCCCCTTTAATGTCAGCATTTGGGAGGCATGTCAGTGGATCTCTGCGTCTCTGTGAGTTCAAGACCAGCCCAGTCTATGTAGTGAGTTCCAGGACAGCCAGAGCTATGTCTCAAAACAAGCAAACATTAAAACACATGCATCATGGCTTAGAATGTAGCTCGGTGGTTGAAAACATATGCAAAGCATGTATGAGTTCCTGGATTTGAAAGATAGGTTTATTATTTTATGTATATGTGGGGGGAGGAAGAGAGAAAGAATTATGGGTGAGAATGGAGAGGGAACTTTAGCATCCATAGCAAAGTGTTAGTAAGGATTGTTTCCACACCTAAGTGCCTTTCTGCTACATAACTGAGAAGTGATTTATTACTGAGCTGTCAGAGTAACAAGTATGACAGATGTCTAGGACAGTGACAACGTGGTACCCTCCTGAGGTAATTCTCTTCTGTGCGTGGGTGGTTTTTAAGGCAAAACTTACTTCTAAACAGCATGTGATTTCCTATTGTATTTACTGCTACCATTCCACAGATAATTGGTAGCTTCTGGATATATTGCAATCAGTTTTATAAATAACTTACTGAATTCACTTTTCTGGAATTTATTACAATGTGTAAAGGGAATTAGGCTTGCATGGTTTACAACGATAACTTCTGTGATTAAAAGCTGACATTTAATAGCAGTCAATGTTGTTTTGATTGGCTTTGTGCCAGTAATATGTATGTTTCTAACAATTGCTTTCAGTTTACTTAGGAAGTGATGCAGAAACTATATTCTTGGGTTGAATATTCTTTCATGCCTTTAAGTTTGTGATGAAAGTAAACAAATCTTTGCACAGGACAGCTAGCTATTTTGATGATCATATTTTAGCACCTCTTTTTGTCATTTCTTTTGAGCATTTAAGGTCATTAAGAACTTCAGGTTTAATAAGAAATATTTCATCTTTGTGGTCTTTTTAGATACAGTTAAAAAACTCCAAGACCAAAAGCACGACATGGAAAGAGAAATCAAGACACTTCACAGGAGACTTCGGGTAGGGTGACTTTATGTGCTGTCTCACTGGGAAGCATGGTGTTCTGGAATTTGTGCTGTTACTTTAATCTGTAGATACTGTGGATATCGGCCACACCGGGCTCGGGTGGAAAGCAAGTGCCATTATCTTACATCGGGACTGACACTGCTTTTAGGATAGGAGAGTGTATTGGTAGTGATTTGTGGGTAGTAATTTTAGGAAGATGTAATAAGAAAATGTTTGTTTGTTTGTTTTAGTTTTTTGAGACAGGGTTTCTCTGTGTGTGGCCCTGGCTGTCCTGGACTCACTTTGTAGACCAGGCTGGCCTCAAACTCAGAGAGATCTGCCTACCTCTGCCTCCTGAGTGCTAGGATTAAAGGTGTGAGCCACCACTGTCCGACAGGAAGTGTTAAAGAAAGTTTATTAACTTTTGATTTTAAAATCACGAAGCATGCTGTTTTAAGTGAGCTTTCTGTATTCTCTGGGTTCGCTCAGCTGCCAACATCCATGCTGCTAAGCCGTGGAGGAAGAGTGTGCTGGTCACACCTGAGTTCTGGCACAGCTGTTCTAGCTGCTTTCATGGTGTCAGAAAATTGCTAGGAGGGCAAGAGGGCTCAGGCAAGGCCCAGCTGTGGCTCTGGGGGAAGAGAAGCCCCGAGGGAGCCGGCCGCCCAGCCACACCCGCATCCTTCTTGTCTGTGGGAAGTGGCAGACCACTCAGTTCTTACGCCTCTTTGTATGATTGTGTCTGTCTACACTGAGGTTCAGTTTTTCTTCTGGCTTCCTCTTCCTTTTCCTTTAGCTCTCCCCCCCCACCCCTCCGCTGGTATTTGATGTTAGGGTATTTATAGTTCTTCACTGTATGGTTCACATACCATTTATATACCTTCTTGAGAGTTCCAGAGGTGAAGCTCTTAATTTTTGATGATATTTATTTTTGTAAGACTTGCTTTGAAACTTGCATGAGGAAAGGAAGTCTAACTTTTTTTTGTCATCAATATTTATTGAGCACTCTGAGTACTTGATGCCTCAGTAGGAGATCAGATGGCAGATCTTCCCTTTATTAAGAACAAGTTCTCTGAGAAGAGTTGCTTTGTCTGTTAAAAAAAAATCAATAACAGCAACTCTTGGGATTAAGAAATGTCATTCAGGAGTATGACTTGTTAGGGCAAACTAATCATAAACAAATCTTACTGCTTTTAAGTAAATCCTCATTGCGCTCTTTCGGAAGTTAAAATTTAGTTTCTAATGTAGGAAGAGTCCGCGGAATGGCGGCAGTTTCAGGCCGATCTCCAGACCGCAGTGGTCATCGCAAACGACATCAAGTCTGAAGCCCAAGAAGAAATTGGTGACCTAAAGCGGAGGCTACTCGAGGCCCAAGAAAAAAATGAGAAACTCACAAAGGAATTGGAGGAAATAAAGTCACGCAAGTATGTTCTGAGAAACTGATTGTCTGTCTCAGTAAAACAGCAACGTGCCACTGATGCTACAGTCCAGCCCTCTTCTTCTCAACGCACAGAAGCGGTCTGTCTGGCCCACCTCCTAGTAGATGGTGATCTCAGTTAACAATGCTGTCTCCCTGGGCCCTGGGTTGTAAAGTGGAGGCTCTATGGCCACTTTAGAGTTCTGTAAATGAATGAGTAAATGAGCTAAAGCTTGAAAAGGGATTGAAGTAGCTTGAGTTGCTGAGTTCGGAAAAACAAATGATTGGTACAGTGTTAGTTTCCTTGCATAACTCACGTGTGGAATTTCACTTTTCCAATGTCCTCCAAAGTAGCCCCCTCCACATGTACACAAAGGCCACTGGAAATCCATAAAAATGACCACATGAGGTGATACCTGTGATGTGTCACAGTGAGATGTTCCATAGTGAGACTCCATATTAGTGGGGGAGAGAGTTTATGTTACTATTATTAAGAATTTGATTTTACTTCACGTTGAGCAATTCTTAGTTAGGCATAGGGAGAAGCACTATATCTTTGAAAGACTTTTACTTTATTCTTGCTCAGTCCTGATGTGTTGCTCAGTGTTGTTCATTGACATTCTTAAGCCTGGCTCTGAATGAGGCCTGATAAATCCCCACTGGTATAAATAAAGCTGCCCTTACTCTTTCTTCTTTATTATTAAATGGCTTATCAGAAATGCCTCATTTGATAGTTGCCCTGACTGCCTGAGGTGGCTCCTGTCTGCCCGTCCATTCATCCATGCTTCGATCTATCATGCTGGGGATGAACCTAGGGCAGTACACCTGCCAGGCGACTCTTCGACTTGAATGGTCCTTCTGTTGCACCCTAAAAGTTTACTGGTCTTCATATTTCAACGAAATGCCACCAAAAGAGGCAGCATCTGGGACTGACGAGGTGGTTAAGTGGTTAGTGCTTCCTGCTCCTCCAAAAGCTCTGAGCTTGGTTCTTGCACCCTTGTCAGGAGGCTCAGGTTCTAGGCACAGGTTGCCTTATTCTGGCCTCTGTGGGCCCCTACACACACACACACTCTCTATTAAAAAACAGAAGAGAGAGCATCTTGTATAACAGTGATTGTCAGAGTAATACTGCCAGTCCCTGGCATACTCCTAGACCCCTTGCACTTGGTCTTTCTCATAATACTGACTGGTTGCTAACTGTTTTCACTGTGCCAACAGTGAAGAACAAATGTCAGCCTGGTGAACCAAAGCCTTGGTATCAAGTCACTCTTTTTTGAGACAGGGTCTCTCTGGGTAGCCTTGGCTGTCCTAGACTCACTTTGTAGACCAGGCTGGCCTTGAACTCACAGAGATCCGCCTGCCTCTGCCTCCCGAATGCTGGGATTAAAGGTGTGCGCCACCACACCTGGTTTTAATCACTCTTGTAGTCAAGCTCATTATAACACATGGTAACACTTTTTTTTAAAGTGCAAAACTACCTAAATGAAACAAAACATGAGTTTCACTTAAAAATACTCTTCTTGGGGCCTAGAGAGATGGCTCAGAGATTGAGAGCACTGTCTGCTCTTCTGGAGGTCCTTAGTTCAATTCCCAGCAACCACATGGTGGCTCACAACCATCTGTAATAACATCCCCGGTGCCCTCTTCCGGTATGCAGGCACAGATGCCAGCAGAACGCTTTATACATAATAAAAAATAAACTAAAAAAAAAAACTTTTCTTGGATGGGTAAAGTGTTACTTTTACCAAATCTCAGTCTTGGAATGCCCTGTTTTCAACCTGTGTAACAAAATGGGAAATTTGAGCAGGCACTTCTGCTAAAAGCTGTGTGTTCAAGTGTGAAGCTCGCTGGAGGTGAGGACTGTGCGTCAGTTTCAGTTTGCGCTTCTGTTTTCTTTCATGGCACATTTTTATTTGACAAGAAGTCCTTTGAAAATGATTAGAAGCCGGGCGTGAGTTCGAGGCCAGCCTAGTCTACACAGTGAATCTAGGACAGCCAAAGCTACACAGAGAAACCTTGTCTCAGAAAACCAAACCAAACAAAAACAAAACAAAAAACGAAAATAATTAGGAGCCTATCCATCAAGAAAAACAATTGATGGTATTTGTTGTTGATAAAATATAAAGATATTCAAGAGAGCCTTAGAATTTTGGAAAACTTTTTGAATCTTAATCTTGCAATGGCAGATAGGAGGCTTTTTTCTAATTATATTTAGTTATTTTGTATGTGTGCCATTGCATCTGGAAAAAAGAAGGCAACTTGTAAAGGTTGGTTTTCTCCATGTGTTCTGGGCATCAGACTCAGGTTGTCAGGCTTAGTAGCAAGCTCCTTTACCTGCTGAGCCATCTCATTGGCCCTAGAGGTTTTTAATGCTATCATTAATAATAGCAAATATGACTTAAATGTATTATATAATTGGAAAAACCTGTGAAATGCCAATATTTTTCTTCTCTCTCTCTCTCTCTTTCTCTCTCTCTCTCCCTCTCTTTTGTGTAGACCAGGCTGGCCTTGAGCTCACGGAGATCCGCCTGCCTCTGCCTCCCGAGTGTTGGGATCAAAGGTGTGCGCCACCACTGCCCGTCTACCAGTATTTTTCTTATGATCAATATATGATGTTACAGAATCAGATGGGTAGAAAATTCTTTCAAAGTATGTAATAAACCAGTGAATTTGAGTGGATAGGTAGGAGAAGTTAATGTACATGGTTTCATTTTCTGCATTGTTACTAATTTTTTTCTTCTTGGAGTGATGGTTCTCAAACACAGCTTCATTCGTGCTCAGTAAGTGCTGTAGTGCTGCACCATGTCTCCAGTGCAACTGACGTTTCCCCCATGGTAGGCCTTCTACCTGTCTAGGCGGGAGCTCAGGGCTAAGTAACTTTCCCAGCCTAGCAAAAATTAAGTAGCTACCCATTGTTTCATTTTAGCATATATTATAGAAGAGTCACAGTTATCTGAAAGCTGTTACAATATTCTTCCCCAGTTCAAACACACGTTTATTTGAGATCCATATTTTTATATCTTAACAGATTGAATACAGAATAAACTAAAATACAGCTGTCTTCTAAGCAGTTAAAAGCATTTCATATATATATGTGTGTATATATATATTAATATATATATATTATTACTTATTTTGAGACAGGGTCTCTCTGAATAATCCTGGCTGCCCTGTAGCTGGCTGGTCTTGAACTCACAAAGATCCATCTGCCTTTGCCTCCTAAGTGCTGGCATTAAAGGCATGTACAACCATACCTGGCTAAATACATATTTTTGAAATCTAAGACACTTATTTTTCTTAGAAAATTTGAACTTGGAAAATAAAACTTTTATACAGGCATTTTTAGATTTTAACAGCTCTCATTAAATTAATTAAGTACATAAATTAATTAAGTACATAAAATATTTTATTCAGCTTTGTGTGGATCAGACTAGCCTGGAACTCACAGAGCTGAATAAAATATTTCACGGTCTTAATGAACTTAATAAACGTTTCTAGTCCTTGGTAGGGACTCTGTGGAGAGAGACTACAGCAGTTTATCCCTTCTTAGGGAGCTGGAGCTTTTGGCTCCATTACTTGCATGTCCTTGTGTAAGCAGTGTTTTAGCTGGAGCCAGCATAGATTATCTGCTCATCAATTCCCAGGTGCCCAAGAAAGGGTGCATCTTCCTGGCAGCACAGGAGCAGAGCTTCCCAGTTGTGTCAGGCCGAGGCCAGTCTGCCTCCTGCCTCACTGCTAATTGATTACTGATGTCCTCACCTGACACTTAATGCAAATGGAATCTGATGGCTGTTTAACTTGCTTAGGATAACCTGATATGAGCATTTCAGTATCATTTCCTGCTGTTTACCAGGCAAAGAATATTAGGTCAGGCAATTACAGTGTCCAACTGGTACAGTTTAAAACAAAACAAACAAAACAAAAACCAAACCCTAATACCTTTTAATGCTTTTCAATCAGGAACTTAAAAATGGTTGTTTTCTCATACACACCAATGCCTTTATTTCACTGTTTTTAGGCAAGAGGAGGAGCGTGGCCGAGTGTATAACTACATGAATGCTGTTGAAAGAGATTTGGCAGCCTTGAGGCAAGGGATGGGACTGAGTAGAAGGTCCTCAACTTCCTCAGAGCCAACTCCCACAGTAAAAACCCTCATCAAGTCTTTCGACAGTGCATCTCAAGGTAATGGATTCCTTGTCTGTGGTTTGCAAGGCTGTGGCTCTGTTCACTTGACACATCCTCCTTATCTAGTTCGGTATTCTATATGATCTTACTCTGCTTCATCAGCTTGTTTATGGTGTCAGAGAGCCCATGCAGGGTCACATGGCATCCTATGGTATGGTGAATTAAGGCACATTCTACAGGGGCTTGAATGTATTTCATTTTAAAATCCTGGTGTCAGCTGCATGCTTTACTTCCCAGGCCAAGCTGTATCTTTTCTCCTTAGGTGGATACATGCATTCCTGTGACTTCTTGTTTCTTTTTATGCACAGACTTCTGGAAATGTAACTCCAACTCCTAACCTTCCTCTGAATTTCTCAATCCTGTCACCGAGTGCCTCATTGACGTTGACTCTTGAGCATCTAGGCATCCTTATGTTCAGACCAGACCCCGTGCTCCCGCTTCATTGTTCCCCACACCTAGTGTCAGCGCAGTTCTGCTCAGTTACCAAGACCAGAAACCTAGGAACCTAACTCCTTTCCCTCACTGTCCCTTCAACATGGATTTCCTTGTTCTTTTCTCTTTCTTCATTGCTAGAGACATACACTTTAGTTCAAGCCACCTGCAACTACTAACGTCAGTAAACTAATTAGTCTCTTTTTGTCGTTGAGAGAATTTTTCTTGTTTAAAGTCCTATAGTTATTATAATTGGAAAGAAGTTCAGATCAAGATTCTGTAACTGCTGATCTACTCTTTTACTTTGTACAAACTGACAATACTGCACTTCAGGGTCAGAAACAAGCAAGCTAGACTCTTGGTGATATAGCTCTTCAGCACTAACCCTGAAGACATATCTGCAATCTTAGATAAAAGCTGTAGACTGTGTGTGTGTGTGTGTGTGTGTGTGTGTGTGTGTGTGTGTGTGTGTCGTTTACTGAGACAGGGTCCTACTATGCAGCCAAGGTTGACCTAGAATACTTGCTAAGTAGCTCAATCTAGTCTCAGCTTGTGATCCTTCTGCCTCAGCCTCTAACGTACTGAGATTGATTATAGGTGTTTGCCGCCATACCTGCCTCTTATTTTGTTTCTTAAAAATACACAAATAGTGATGGAACCCCTCAAGCATGCTCCAAGTGCGGTACCATTGAGCTATGCCTCATCCTCTTGTTTTCTTCTTTCTTAGATTTTATTGGTTTATGGAGTATTTTAGCCATACAGTGTGATTAATTAGCAAAACTGAAGTACTGGCCTAAGAATGCAAGCCATTCATCTGGTAGAAGAAATGTCTATTATAGGCTCTGCTTTGAGCAGTCAGCATGGGGTCAGTCAGTGCCCACAGCACACAGTTTGCAGGAAATTAGGAGCATTGGATAACTGGTGAAGCCTTCCATGGAGATGAGCAGGAAACTCCCTCTGCACCATGATGTATTTATCACTAACTTTCTCAGTTGCTATTTTTGTAGTTCCAAATGCTGCTGCAGCTGCAATTCCTCGAACGCCTCTGAGTCCAAGTCCCATGAAAACCCCTCCCGCCGCCGCTGTTTCCCCCATGCAAGTAAGTGCCTGGGATCATTGAAGGCTTAGAAAGCTTTACATTTGCATGCTAGACCCTCTTTTTCAGAGTCACGCACGTCTCAGGTAGATGAATGACTGCCTCAGAGATTTGTTGAATTTGCTGGGTAAGATACATTGAGTATTCTTTTTTTAAGAAAAAAATTTATTTATAGCTGGGTGTGGTGGCACACGCCTTTAATCTCAGTGCTCAGGAGACAGAGGCAGGTGAATTGATGTGAGTTCGAGGCCAGCCTGGTCTACAAAGTGAGTCCAGGAGAGCCAAGGCTAGCACTGAGAAACCCTGTCTCAAAAAACAAACAAACAAACAAAGGATATATTTATTTATTATGTATACAATGTTCTGCCTGCATGTGCGCCTGCCTTCCAGAGAGGGCACCAGATCTCATTATAGATGGTTGTGAGCCACCATGTGACTGCTGAGAATTGAACTTACAGCCTTTGGAAGAGCAGCTAGTGCCCTTAACCTCTGAGCCATATCTCCAGCCCACATTGAATATTCTTAATCGAGGCACATTATAAGTGTAAATTGTGATACTCTTCTGGGGAACTTTGATACCTCTCTTGAGTATGTGGCTGGCATATTTTATTTTTGCTGTCTAACAGATCATTTCAAATCTTTCAGATTTAATGACTGGAGAGACGGCTGAGCAATTAAGAGAACTTAAAGCTCTTGCAGAGGACCTAAGTTTGGTCCCCAGCACTTGTGTGAGGTAGCTCACAATAGCCTATAACTCCCAACTCATGGGGAATATCTGACTCTCTCTTCTGGGCCTCCTGCGACACCTGAATGCAAGCGCACATATCTACACATTTGTACATACCCAACACAGAGTTTAAGTGTTGGTCTACACAAGGCATGAATTGAGAGAACTGTTGTTCATTGGGGGCCATTTGTCACAGTTGAGCTCAAGGACATGACATTGCTGATCCATTGTTAAATAACTTTCAGAGCTGCTGTTCTTTGTCATTGTTGGAGTGCAGCCAGGAGCTGGGCAGTATGGCTGAAGCAAAGTACTTGTGCATGGGTGAGGGCAGCTGAAGGAAAAATTGTTCCTGAACCAATGCTCTGTGATAACAGGGAGCTGTGACTACTTCTTTCTCTAAAGTTAAGCCTTGGGCATTTTATTTTTGAGTTCAGACTTCAAGGTTGACCCTTCGATTTGTGAGTGGAATTTGAACTCCCCTTTTTTTTTGTTTGTTTGTTTTGTTTTGTATTTTCGAGACAGGGTTTCTCCATGTTAGCCTTTGCTGTCCTGGACTTGCTTTGTAGACTAGGCCAGCCTCGAACTCACAGCAATCTGCCTGCCTCTGCCTCCTAAGTGCTGGGATTAAAGGCATGCGCCACCATGCCCAGCTGGGATTTGAACTCTTACTGTCCTAAGTACAGTCCCTCAGTCAGTGGCTGTACTTGGAAGGCAAGGGCACTCCATGCTTTGCTTGCAAATTTAATGCTTTTTAGATGTTCTCTATTAATCAGACTTTTAAAAGAAAACCTAACGTTACAAAGCAAGATACCAAGTAAAGCAAACCTCGCACAAAACAAATAAGATGATGCTTCTCTAGCATTTATCTGTTGAGATTTCATGTCTAACATCATTTTATAACATCTTTTTGAAGATAGGATTAAAAATATCTGTAGCTAGAAACAAAACTTAATATAATGCTCCTTTAATTTATGGCTAGTCTGTCTATTGTCTCTCAATAGAGTAGCATGTAAAGAAGGGCTTAGAGACAGGTTCTCAGACGTTGTCTTCATGACCAGGCTTGGCTGTGTTAGGTTGTTGGTCTCCCTCCCCCCTCCCCTCTTTTTTTCTTTTTTCCAAGATAGAGTCTCTGTGAAGTGCTGGAGCTCACTCTGTAGACCAGGCTGGCCTCGAATTCAGTAGAGATTAGCCTGCCTCTGCCTTCCAGATGTGCTGGGATTCAAGTCATGCATCACTCCTGCCCAGCTAGGTTTTAAAAAACTATGTAGGCAGGAATTCTTGCTTTGTGGAAATAATAAGAGTTGTCATGCCTTTAATCCCAGCACTCGGGAGGCAGAGGCAGGCGGATCGCTGTGAGTTCGGGGCCAGCCTGGTCTACAAAAGTGAGTCCAGAATAGCCAGGCTTGCATGCAGAAACCCTATCTTGAAAAACAAAAATAAAAAATAAATTAATAAAGAGACTTGTACACAGGAACCCGAGAACAACATGTAGTGAAGGGCAAGTGATTTATATTTAAGCGTATGAGAAGGCGTTCAGCATCATTACTCATCAAGGAA
Source organism: Acomys minous (assembly GCF_964271855.1). Lineage (NCBI taxonomy): Eukaryota > Metazoa > Chordata > Mammalia > Rodentia > Muridae > Acomys > Acomys minous. The sequence continues at coordinate 101,707,530 of NC_140495.1, forward strand.
ATGGAAATTAAATTGACAGTAAGATAACAGTCCGTAATGGAAGGTTAACAGTGTAAAGATGAGGAAAAGCTGAACCTTTTGAACGGATCTTATGGGAGTAGCTGGAAGTGAGCTACATTTTAAAAAGATTTTAAAAAGATGTGACTGAGGGCTGGTGTGTGGAGGCAGAGGCAGGTGGATCTCTGAGTTTGAGGCCAGCCTGGTCTACATAGCAAGTTCTAGGAGAACCAGAATTACTTAGGGAGATTTTTTTCTTTAAGGTGGTGTGGGGGCTGGAGAAAAGCAAAGGAAATAGAAGTACAAGAAAGAAGTGTGGATGGCCTGCTACGTATTTTATAGGCTAGAGTAACAGCAGTGGGTGTTGAGGCTGCTGTGCATACCTCCTGTGTCAGGATAAGGAGACACCTAATAGTGCTGTTGACAAGGGTGCTGAGTTAAAGACCACAGCTTGTTCCAGGGCAGTTGTCGAGTTATCAAGTGGGATGGAGGCATAGTTGAGGTCTGTTTGGAACCAGGACAAGAAAAACCAGTAAAACCACAATAGAAACACATCCATATTTCGGTTTGGAACTAATTTTGTGTTTAGTGAATTGGCATATGGTAGTTTAAGAATTCTCTTCAAACAGAAGAATTTACTTGTATTCAGAGTGCCAGAGGCTGTCAGGGTCAGTGGTGTGCGTAACCATAAAAGGGTCCCAAGGAAGCATGCATCCTTGTGAACAGGAAGTGTCCTGTGTCTTGACTGTACCAGTATTCTAAAGTTGTGATGCTTTAACATAGAATTATAAGATGCTACCGTTAAAGGGAACTGAGTGAAGAGGATGCTGGCTATATCATTTCTTTTTTGTTTGTTTGTTTTTGTTTTTGGAGACAGGGTTTCTCAGTATAGCCTTGGCTGTCCTGGAACTCACATTGTACACTAGGCTGCCTTAAACTCACAGAGATCTGCCTGCCTCTGCCTCCTTGAGTGCTGAGATTACCAACGTACACCGCCATTGCTCTGTGTTATCATTTCTTAAAGCCATATAGGAATATATAATATACTTATAAGTTTATTTATTTTTTAAATGATTTATTTTTATTTTATATGCATTGGTGTTTTGCATGCATGTTTATCTGTGTGAGGGTGTCAGATCCTCTGGAACTGGAGTTATAGACAGTTATGAGCTGCCATGTGAGTGCTGGGTCCTCTAGAAGAGTTGCCAGTGAGTGTTCTTAACCACTGAGCTGTCTTCTCAACCTCCAAGCTTATTTTTTTTAATTTAATTAATTAATTTTTAAAGACTTTATTTTATGTATGACTGTTCTATATGCGTGTACAACCGCAGGCCAGAAGACGGCATTAGATCTCATTATAGATGGTTGTGAGCCACCACATGGTTGCTGGGAATTGAACTCAGAACCTCTTGAAGAGCAGACAGTGCTCTTATCTTCTGACCCATCTCTCCAGCCCCCAAGCTTATTTTTTAAGTCTACTAATCACATATTATATGTATCTGTTGTTTGTTTATAACCTTACCATAGCACCACAGATGTATTAAGCACTGATGGTAACTAAATAGCTACTCTCTGAGGCATGTGGTTTTTTTCTGTGAGTCTCAGTACTAGGTTACATAACTTTGCTTTCATTTCAGAGACATTCCATAAGTGGACCAATCTCAGCCTCCAAGCCTTTGACAGCCTTGACAGATAAGAGACCAAACTATGGAGAAATTCCTGTACAAGGTACATCTAACATGCTTGTATTGTTTCACTTTTTGCTAATCTTTGCTGTTTTGGGCTAATAACTTATTTTCTTGGTGCTGACATTATATTAGCCAATCTGGTGTATGTCTTTATCAAAAGTTTTTATTAACATCTGTTAACTACAAGTAGGGAAACGGGTTATTAGTAAATGATGCTTTAATGATGTACATATTTCTTTCTTTTGTTTTGAGACAAAGTCTTGTTATATAGTCAGACTGGCCTTGAACTGATTCAGGGTCTTCCTACCTGATGCTTAGAGTGTGGAGTTACATGTGAGTGCCACTTTCCAGGCTGATGCCGGTTAAGTTATAGTAAGTAGTACAGAATGCATGTCACTGCACTGTTTCCAAGTACTTCACAGAAAGTATATTATTGTTGGTATATTTTTACAGACATTGTCAGAGCACATAAAAAGAGACCCAACAATGTGCTTTTAAAAACCCACACTTTACTAAACAGGCATAGATAAAAGTAAAACAAGGGAAAAAAGAGTTACCATGCAAAGCCAAATACAGTAGCACATGCCTATGAGTCCATTACTCACAAAGCAAGGCAGGCACACTGAGTTCTAAGCAAGCCATGCCTACACAGTAGGACCCTATTTCGCTACAACTGTGAATTTAGACCATTCAGTGTTACCATATTTACTCATGTGTGTTAGCTAATGCCTGCCATCTTGATAAATGCTTTCTTCTTGTCATGTTGTTTCCCTGCTTTCTCTTTAAGTCCATCAAACATTTTTTATTTTATTTTTTAAATTTATTTTATTTTTTATTTTTGGTTTTTCGAGACAGGGTTTGTCTGTGAAGCCTTGGCTGTCCTGGACTTGCTTTGTAGACCAGGCTGACCTTAAACTCACATCAATCCACCTGCTCTACCTCCTGAGTGCTGGGATTAAAGGCGTGCACCACTGCTACTCACTCCCATTGACTATTTTTGTTACTCTACTTTAGCTCCTCTATTAACATCTTAATTTTTTAACTTAAAATTTTTTGTTGGGACTGGAAAGATGGCTCAGGGGTAAAGAAGAGCACTTGCTATTCTTATAGAGGACCTGGGATTAGTTCCCAGCACCCACATGGGAATGGTAAATAAATAAATAAATAAATAAATAAATAAATAAATAAAGCAAGCAAAATCAGTTAGGCTCTCCTAGTTTTTTTTTTTTTTTATACTTTCCATCTATCCACAGACATTAGAAAAGTAAGAAAACCCATGAATGTCATTCTCTAAATTCCTTCAACTGAAAATTTAAAAAAGCTTGCTTCCCTGAGGGCCCATGTAGGTACTACTGCCCCAGTGGATGCTAACTTTTTATTGTGCAGAGGTCACAGGTCCTACTAAGCATCCTACCCTTCACCAACAGTCCTCACAACCAAGATCTGTACAGCCCAAAATGTCAGTAGAGCCAAGGTTGACAAACATAGTAACAAGTAATTTTTTATTTTTACAGATTTATTTTTATTTGTGAGTATGTGGTGTTTGCCTCCATGTATGTATATACAACTGTATGTGTGCCAGGTGCCTGCAGAGGCCAGAATAGGGCTCTGGACCTCCTGGGACTAGTTAGGGACAGTTATAAGCCACTTTCTACCCTCTTCAGCTTTGCACATATTTCTTTTCTTTTTTCTTGATTTGAGACAGAGTCTCATTATAGTCCAGGATGGCCTCAAAGTCTCCGTGGAGCTGAGGATAACCTTCAGTTCTTCATGATGTAGTATCTACTTCTAGGTGCTAGGATTATAGGAATATGCCAGCATGCCAGGTTGTATGTATATGTATTGGAGATTGGCTTTACTCTCTAGCAGGCTAGCCTCAAAATATGGCAGTCTTGCTGTCTCAGACTCCCATATATCACCAACCCAGTGCCTCTGTCTGTCTGGTCCACGGGGCCTTTTCTGCTTTTCTTTCTCAGATGCTGTCATCATGTCATTATTCAGTTACTCCTTGACCTGTATCTTCAACTATCCTAACTCCCATTTGCATATGCTGATATCTCCCTGCTCCCTAAGGGAAAGTATCACTTTTTATTTCAACCTTTATATTTCTAAGACTCTTGGAAAGATTTACTCTCAGATAGGGAGATGGCTCAGTGCTTGGGCACATACTGCCTTTTCAGAGGACTTGAGCATGGCTCCCAGTGCCCATGTTGGGTGGCTCATAACTTCCTGTGATTCCACCTTCAGGGTACTTGTACTCATGCACATGTACACACTCAGATGATTAAAAAGAGAGCAAAATCTTTAAAACATAATTATTTGGAGTACAAAGCTGTGATATTCTAAAGAGTCAGTGCTGTTGCTTTGTACATTGTGATGCTGCAAGAGAAGGGTCACTTACACTGATGAGTCCCTGTGTGCTTGTAGATTTTGGTTGTTGTTGTTGCCAGTCATTGAACCCAGGGCCTCATGTGTGATAAACATGCTTTATCATTGACCTGCATTTCCAACTATAAATAGTTAATATGTTTAAAAAAAGAAATGGGTGGATATTCTTGGAAAGCAAGGCTAATAATAGCCTTTATTAAATACAGGCATTATTGTTTAGTTCTACACTAGTCATTTATCCCTAATGTCAGATCCTGGCTAGGCAGAACACATGCATTCATCTCTTCTGGCCTGAGGACAGCCTGTTGGTTTGTAGCCCTAGATAAGACATGCGCAGGAAGAGAATTAGCAGACAAAAAGATTGCCCCAGTGTTCCAGGAACTAAGGAGACGCCTAAGAAAGCTTGTGTTTAAGAACCAAGCTGAAAGCACAATAGAGACAGCATCTGACTGTGTCTTCCCAATGAGACAAGGCTAGACCTCAGACCACAGAGCCCTCAGGTGCGGAAATGCTCTCTGACAGTGGCATCTTCCCTGGAGAGCCGTCTCCCTCATGCTCTGTTATCCATATACCCCATGTTTTTTTGTTTGTTTTAATCAAACCATGCTCTCACTTCTTCCTCTAATTTGATCTTTGTTCCTATTATTGTTTGGCTGAACTATAATTCTCAACCCTTCTTTGCTAATAAGGTCCAGGTTAATACCATTATGTTTTTCAACCCTTCTGTGCTGCCTGAAATAGAAATGACCTGTTTTCCTGTGGCCAGATAGTATATTGTATTATGGAAGTCTAACTATACAATCCAGGTCTCTCTATAGATCCATGTATGTGGTATCCCTTCTACCTGTAGGCATAGAAAAGAAAGGCAAGGTATTACTTAGTTTGTACCTTAGGCCCATACAACAAGAGACCTCTTAATTTTGATTGAGTAGCTTTGAAGAGTTAAGTGGCACAAAATGACTTAGGAACAGTCACCCGTGTAGCATCTTTCATTGTCATGTTTTCCATGGTCTTTGTCTGTGGAGGTTATGTTTAATAAACATGCTGTTGGGGTGAAGTGCCTTCCTTTGGAGGTACGAGCCTCAGGGTTAAGAAAAGTAAGAGTCGTCTTCCTTGCACTTCTACCCCCTCAGCATACATAAGTTTCTGTTTTGTGCCCTTTCCACTTTGTACAGAGCATCTATTAAGAACATCTTCAACCAGCCGACCTGCTTCTCTCCCAAGAGTCCCTGCTATGGAAAGTGCCAAGACCATCTCGGGTAATGCCTTTTTGTTTGTTTGTTTGTTTGTTTTTGTTTTTTTGAGACAGGGTTTCTCTATGTTATCTTGGTTGTCCTGGACTCGCTTTGTAGACCAGGCTGGCCTCGAACTCACAGTGATCTGCCTGCCTCTGCCTCTGCTGGGATTACAGGCATGCACCACCACTGCCTGGCTCATTGTGGCCTTTTCAATTGCATGTGGAAAGGAAAACTCCTGACAGCTCTGCCATGGTATGGTTACTGTTCTCTTTGGCGTGGGGTTCAGTGTGTACACCTCCTTCTGTCCTCTCACCCCTGTTTTCAGTTGACTGTGATGAAGAGTTGTCATCACTTATATACGACGTTGTCTCATTTCAGTCTTAGCATACCTCTTTAAACATTTACTAATTTAAGACATACAAAGTACTTGCCAAAAAAGAATAGCCTCAAAATTATGCTTAAAAATATGTAAGTGTCACTCTAAGGTCATTTGATAGGAGAGAACATCTGCCCCTTCAGGATCTTTAGGATAACACTTCACTAATGCTGCATGTTTTTCCTGAATGAATTCAGATCTTGTTAGCCAGACATGGCTGTGGCAGCACACACCTGTGCTCACTTGCAGAGGCTGAGGCAGGAAGGCTACAGAATTCCAGACCAGGTTTTTTCCCCCTATGTTAGACTTGAAAATTTAAAGGCGATTGACTTGTTAACTTTTAGCTTTTTGTCTTTCTTGTGTGTGTTTGAAAGTGTGGCCTGATCCAGAACTGCACCCAGCTCTGCAAAGATGCACCTTTCCTTCTGCCCCTTCTGCCCCTTCACCAGTGTTGGCTACACTTAGAAGGGGTGTGTTTATTTTAGTTGTGGGTGCTGGGTGGGGTGACTGGTTGCAGATGCTGTTCTGGTTTCAGTTGTGTTTGTGTGGTCCTCACTGTGTGCCGGGTAGATACTGTAAATGCTACTGGTAAAAGGCACTTGTTGACAATGATGTGCTACGGTCTGTTTCCACTACCAACCTTTTCACAGACTTTAAATTCTTCACATTTTCTATGGTAATACCTCATTCTGTAGCCTAGGCTAGCCTCATGGTCATATTAGTCCTCCTACCTCAGTTTTGAAAGTACAGGAATTCTAGACAGAAGTCAGCACCCCCAGCTTTATAGGTGTTTTGAATGAAAATTAAATCTTTTCCAGTCATCAGTAAAATCAAACATTAGCTCCTCCTCTCACAAGGTAATATTTGTTCTTTAGGAATCTAAAGAAGAAAATCTCAAGAGTTCAAATTTTAAAAAATTTAAGGCATATATATCAGTTTATACTTTTTAAAGATATATAATTATAATTTGTCAGTATATATACTATTTTTAGAAAATTATTTGACAAAGCATCTGACCTTTTCTCTAAGAAAACAATCTAGATGTCAATAAAATAAAATAACCCTTAATCTTTCTAAGACATTTTCTTCCCAGAGTTTTCAAACCTTTTAAAATTGAAATAGACTTTTTACAATATATTCTTTTGTTGTTGTTGTTTTGTTTTTGTTTTTGTTTTTCAAGACAGGGTTTCTTTCTGTAGCCCTGGCTGTCTTGGACTCGCTTTGTAGACCAGGCTGGCCTCGAACTCACAGAGATCGGCCTGCCTCTGCCTCCCTAGTACTAGGATTACAGGCATGGTGCCCAGCCAGAAACCCTTTCTTAAATTAGAAAGTGCATTTTTTAATTGAAAAATAAAATCATTCATATTACATCTCAATTGCTATCCCATCCTGTGCATCCTCCCATTAAGTGCATTTATTTATTCATAGTACATGGTATCACATTACATAAGGGTTTTCATGCAACTATAATAAAGTTGGTCATATGGTCCCATCTTCTTCCTTTCTCATTTTTCCCCTTTAATTCTGTTTGTTCTCTAGACAGTTTTTTTTCCAATGTCATATGCACTTCTATGATTTTATGACCTGTATAGCATCCAGGAACCACAAGTGAGAGAGAACATATTTGTCTTAATTTGTGTAAACAATATAAAATGTTGGGCAGTCGTCTCTTCTACAGTCTAGTTGTATCCCTTCCCTGCAAATGATGAAACTTTGTTCTTTTTGATAAGGAAAAAAAATGCACTGTGTACATATCCCACATATGATCTTTGTTCCTTCCTCTACTATTAGACAGCTAGGTTGGTTCCGTTACTCAACTAATGTGAATGGTGCTGCAGTCCACACTGAGGTCAAGTAGCTCTATGATATGTTGATTTGGATAGCCGGTAGTTCTGACTTTAATGTTGTTTGAAGTCTCCATACAGTGGTTGGACTAGTTTATATTCCATGATGATTTTCTTACAGTGTCTCGACGAAGTAGTGAAGAAATGAAACGGGACATCTCTGCATCTGAGGGAGCATCACCAGCTTCTCTCATGGCTATGGGCACCACGTCACCACAGCTCTCCCTCTCTTCCTCACCCACAGCATCTGTCACTCCAAGCACTCGAAGCCGAATAAGGTGGGAAATAATGTTCTTTGTACCATTCCTGGCCTCTCAGAGAGAAAGATCAGCTCACAAGTCAGTGCTATCTGAGTGTCCCAGTTATCTTTCTGTGTTACTCAGTGTTGACTAACTACATGCGTTTGTTTTGCTTGAAACTATAAATGGCTAACTAAGTGTAGGTGAGGCGTCTTGAGTCTGAAAACCCAAATACATGCCTTTCTGAGTACCAGCATGAAAGCCAGGATTTTTCAGAGTTTGAGTTGTTTGTTTGTTGACCTGGAACTTGCTCTGTAGACCAGGCTGACCTCAAACACACAGAGATCTGCCTGCCTCTGCCTCCCACCACCTGACCAGAGTTTGGATTTTCAAATTAAAGATGTTCTACTGGTAAAGTCTATGCAGATACTCCAAAATCTGGTACTTGCTTTTGGGAAGAGAGTGCCTCAGTGATGCTTAGCCTATGTAAAAGCTTGTGTTCATAAACAAACAAACAAACAAACAAACAAATAAGAGGAGAGTATGCCTCAGTGGTTGAATACTTAGCATGTGTAAAGACCATGGGTTCAATTCCCAGTGTCATAAATAACAAATAATGTGGAGGGCGGACAAAAGAAGCAATGTCAGTAGTTACAGGACATACTTGCAATCTTAGCACCCAGAAGATAAAGGCAAGAGGACGATAAACCTTGACTACATAGTGAAACTTTATCTTAAAAAATTAAAATAAAACAAACTGAAAAAAGCTCTGAAATCTGTAACACTTTCCAACCATGTATTATGAAGTTGAACCTTGAGCATCCTGATAGAATATTACAGAAGGCTTCCTAGGGAGGGAGAAACTGTGTGACGTCTTGAAGATTGTGTATAAGGACATTATTGGCAAGATAAGTAGCTTGAATAATGTAGGGAAGGGATGAATAAGCATATAGTAAGGGCATATGATCCAGAGGAGATGCTGTGCTGGTTCAGGAGGGATACAGAAAGCCAGAGGATGATGTCTCTACTGTCTCAGGGTGGAGTAGATGACATGATTGAGTACGGAGCCTCTTAAAAGCCAAACTGTGTCACTTTGGCATGATGCAAGGTAGCAAGTGGAGTGAATGCATAGAGATGATAAGAGAAGTCTCCTCTTCCACAGCAAGTCCAGGAAGCAGGCTGGTAGGACGCCTGTGCTCCTGTTGTGGGCCACAGCTACCAAGTCTGATCAGGGCAGTAACTGGGCTGGAGACTTCAGGAGAAGCTGGGTCCATGAGCAGTTATAAAGGCAATGGTGATTTTAGCAACGGGCTTTATTGTAAAGAGTGCAGCATAGCATCTATGAGAGGCAGCTCTGATTGCTTAGATTGGACATGAGACAACACGATGCTGTGCTAATCACTGTTCAGCAGGACATAAAAACGTGAGGTTCTTTCTGGAAGAAGCTACTTTAAGCTAAGTAGTTCAGAGGGCTGGTGACACATACTCTTAATCATAGCATACAAGAGACAGAGGCAGGTGCCCTTGTGACTTTGAGGCTAGCCAGGACTAATAGTGAGACCTTTTACACACACACACACACACACACACACACACACACACACACACACACACACGTTTAGAGAGAAAAATATATCAGAAATTTAGCATACTTTGTAAGAATGAGGGAAAACAGGTGTAAGATTAAGACAAGGAGGACTAGAAAAGGGTTTCAGAAACTTCACTGTATTAAGTTCTAGGTTGTGAGGATAAAGTGCAGCACTTTACCATTCAGATTATGAACGTTAAAAAAGATAGTATCATAGTCTAGGCTTGCCTTGATCTGTAGGTTTTTCTATCTCAGTGTCTCAGGTGCTGGGATTATAGGCTTATGTCACATGCCTGGAATATTAACTTACTTTTATTTATATTTATTTACTTTTAAATCACCTTTATTTTTATTTTATGTGTGTGATTTTCATGGATATATGTCTGTGAACCATGTGTATGCAGTGCCCACAGAGGCCAGAAGAGGGCATTGGATCCCACGGGCTGTCACGTGTGTGCTGGGAATCACACGTGGGTTCTCAGGAGAGCAGTTCTAGTTCCTGTCATTCGTGTCGTGTGACCAACCTCTGAGAAGTGTGTACCCATGAGCAGCATGTTTTATGAATATATAGACAGTGCAGGGCCAAAGCAGTGCCAGAGACAAGTGTAGTCTTAGTACACAGAGTGATGAGGCAGAAAGGCTGAGCTCAGATGTTTGAGCCCAGCCTGGGACATGGTGAGTTTTCATCTTTAGAAATTAGGGCATACAGTTTAGCACACGCTTAATACTTTTTAGAAGTGATGTATGTTTTTGTTTGCAGTGCTGGGCATCGAACCTAGGGCCCCGTATATTCTAGGCAAGCACGCTAGCGCTGAACTGCAGCCTTAGCATTTTTGTTTTTATTTTAGGTTATTTACTTTTTCATCTATTTTTATTCTATCATCTGTCTGTCCATCCATCAGTTCATCTTCTTGTCTATCTTGAGACAAAGTTGCCCTCAATCACCTAGGCTAGCCTACATAGGCCTTGAGCTGTCGATCTTCCTCCCTCAGCCTCAGAAATGGCTGGAAGTTGTGGGGCTACAGGCAGGCTGTGCTTGGGCTTGTAATATCATTTTTGTTTTGGTGTGTTGTTGTTGTTGCTGTTATTTTAAGACAGGGTCTCATGAACTCTATGTAGACTGGGCGGGCTTTGAACTTCATAGAGCTCTCCTGCCTCTCTGCCTCTTGAGTGCCACCACACACTATGTAGTATGTATTTTTAATGTTTATTGCAACCTCTTTTTCCTCATGCCTTAAACAAAATAGTAAGATTATTTTTATTTTATAATGTTTTGTGTATGGGTGTCTTACCTGAATGTATATCTGTGTACTGCATGCACACATGGTACCTGTAAAGACCAGAGGAAGGCATTGGGTTCCCTGGAGCTGGAGTTACAGACATCTGTGAGCTGCCATGTCAGTGCTGGGAATTGAACCTGTGTCCTCTGGAAGATCAGTCAGTGCTCTTAACCACTGAACTACCTCCAGCCCTTATTGCCATTTGTCTAATTTTTAGCTCCACAAAGGTAGAAGCTGTGCTTTAAAATTCTTCATCTCATATAGTCTTATTTTTTGTACTTATAATGAGTGATTTTGTTTGTTTGTTTAGTTGGTTTTTTATTTCGATTTGTTTTAATATGGAACGCTTCACGAATTTGCGTGTCATCTTGCGCAGGGGCCATGCTAATCTCTGTATCATTCGAATTTTAGTATATGTGCTGCTGAGGCGACACTAATGAGTGATTTTGATATTGATGAGAGAATGAAGGACATGAGAAGATAAAAAGGGGTAAAATAAACTAAAACATGTTAAGCAAGATATTGACTAAAAGGCCCAGAACAGATTTGCGACAGTAGTACTGTGTTGAGCACCTTGGAGTACATCCTGTTACATGTGAATGCTCTTGATATAGTCTTTGCTGCCATAAGGATGAGGAGTAGAGCTCCTCCTGTTAGCCTTGACAGCTGTCGGTCTATGGGACCCCAAACTAAAAACTGATGGTGGAATTAAACATAAAGCTATGTCTTACCATAGGAAGGCTTTAGTTTTATGTATTTATCTATTCAAAAATATAAATTAGTACAAATATGTTCTTATTGTGGTACTAATATTTCAATTTGGGATTTCTTATTTTCACACATTAGGGAGGAAAGGAAAGACCCTCTCTCCGCGTTGGCAAGAGAATATGGAGGCTCTAAGAGGAATGCCTTGTTGAAGTGGTGTCAGAAGAAAACAGAAGGCTATCAGGTAACCGTGTGCTTCTCTCACTCCGTGCAAGCAATTACTGAACAAGTGCCGCCTACTCTGCCTGACAGTGTATCTTACATTCAAAATGATTCTGTTTGTTTGTCTGTCTTCAAGACAGAGTTTCTCTGTATCCTGGCCATCCTGGAACTCACTTTGTAGATCAGGCTGGTCTTGAACCCGAAGACTCTCCCAGCCCTTCCAGCGCTTAAGTCCAGACTAAGTGTTTCTGTTGCGATGGCATCTGGATTAAGATCGAAAACAAACATCTGCCACTTAACATAGTTTAAATATTAGGTTTATATTAGTTTTATATTAAGTTTGTTTTCATAGCATTTTGTCATTGCTACTGTGGATTATACCACATTGTTTCATATCTGGACTGTTACAATATCCTGCCACTTCTTCCTCTCCTTCTTTTAGCATCTTATTCGGGTTTTATTTTAGGTGGTGTAAAATATGACTGAAGAAGAGATTTAATTCTAAACAAATTAAATGTATTTATTATACTGCTAAAAAATGCAATATAGATTCCCAGGATCCTCACATGGCATTTAAGTTACAGAGACTTTCCAGATTGGTTTAGAATCTTTAGAAATGTGCAGAAGTACATGACAGACAGCATGATTGGAGTTTAATCGTCTTGGGTTTGGATCAACAGAATAGCCAAAAAAAATTATGGCCAAAAATTTTTCACAGAAACGTTTTCTGTGAAGGAAATAACAAAATAGTAGAGGAACCAGTAAACAAAGACGTACCATTAAGAAGCCACCTGTCGCCAGGCGTGGTGGTGCACATCTTTAATCCCAGCATTTGGAAGGCAGAGGCAGGCGGATTGCTGTGGGTTCAAGGCCAGCCTAGGACTGCAAAGGCTACACAGAGAAACCCTGTCTTGAAAAATTAAAAGAAGAACAGGAAGAAGAGGAGGAGGAGGAGGAAGAGGAAGAGGAAGAAGAAAAAGAGGAGGAGGAGGAGGTGATGTTTAGGATTAATGAGCCAAGTATCTGTGGATGTGAGGAGAAGCAGTAGTCACTGAGCGTCTGCTAGTGTCTGCCTAGTTCTGCTCTCGTTAGCTAAAATGCAGAGGAGAGTGAGGATGTGAAGAAATGGGGGCTGTGCATTGTCAGACCCAGTGTAAAGTATTGTAACTGTTGTGGGAAATCATTTGGTAGTCTTTAAAAAATCCAGAATTTCCATATGAGCTGACGGTTACATCTCTGGATATATAAATGAAGAATTGAAAACAAGGATCCAAAGAGACAGTTTCGGTATTCCTGTGTTTATAGCACCATAGTTCACAGTAGCCAAAAGTGGAAAGAACAGGCATCCTAATGGCCGTTGGCAGACGAGTAGATGAGTGTTACGGGGTCTCTGCCTACAGCAGAATGTTATGTGTGTGTAATGAGAACCTTCAGGCATACATTGCGATATAGAGGAACAGACCCTGTACAAAAGGGCCGCTTCTGTATGATTCTGCTTATGTAAGTACCCACAACAGCGATAAATACACACAAACAGAAGAACTTTCTTTGTGTGGGAATGAAAGCAAGGACAGGAGTTACTGTTGAGTAGTTGTAAGGTGAGGTAGAGGTGGTGATGGAAGTGTAATAGTGCAAATAGTCCCGTGCCACCAGTGATTAAGATTGTAAACTATGTGTGTATTTCATTGCAATAAGAAAATTGCTTTTAAAGAAAGCAGAAGGTTGTGACCCCAAGATGGAGGTGGTAGAGGAGGCTATTGTGAAAGGAACTGTTTCCCTGATGCTTTCTCTGTTTGTCCTTTGTATATAAGAAGGCTGCTGATTTTTGCATCTTCCTGCTACTTGGCTGAAAGTGCTTATCAGCTGCAGAAACTTCCTGGTGGATTTTAGGATTATTTATGTATACAATCATATCATCTGCAAATAAAGATACTTAGACTTCTTCCTTTCCATCTCCCCTTGATTCCCTTCTGTTGTAGTAGTGCTCCAGCTGTGCATGACTTTATGTACTACATTGAATAGATAGAGAATGGGCATTCTTGTCTTGTTCCTGGTTTTGGTGGAAATGCTTGAGTTCTCTCTGTTTAGGTTGATCGGCTGTGGGCATGGTGTAGATTGCCTTTATTATGTGAGGTATGTTCCTTTTATCCCTTATTTGCCAGGATTTGTCATGAAAGGATGTCAGAGGCCTTTTCTGCACTTCATGGAATGATCATGTAGGTTTATCTCAATATGTGTTTACATGGTTTATTACGTTTCTTGATTTTTGCATGTCGAGCCATCCCTGCATCTCTAGAATGAAGCCAACTTGATTATGGTGGAAATTATATTTGATGTGTTCTTGAATCCAGATTACAAGTATTAAGAATTTTTGTATATATATCAATCTCAAATTATGAGCTCAATTGATAACTTTACTTATTTTTTTGGTGGCTTTTTTGGAATCAGTGTAATTGGTGCCTCCTATAAAGGATTAAAAAGTGCTCCTTCAGTTTCTAGTTTGTGGAACAATTAAGTATTGCCATTAGTTCCTTGTTAAAAGTTCTGGTAGAATTCTGTGCTAAATCCATCTAACCTTTTAATTACTGCTTCTGTTTTATTAGGGGTTATGGATCTGTTTAAATAGCTTATTTGATCGTTATTTAAAGTTGGTAGATTGTATATATCAAGAAATTAATCCATTTCTTTTACGTTTTCCAGTTTAGTAGAGACTTTTAAAGTTTATCTTCATGAGTCTCTGAATTTCCTTAGTGTCTGTTGTAATGTGCCCCCTTCATCTCTGATGTCTTTAATTTGGATTTTCTGTCTGTTATTTAATTTGGCTAAGTATCAACCTTTTTTTTTTCTCTATGAGCCACCTCCTTATTTCCTTGATTCTTTGTATTTTGTTGTTCTTTCTATTGCATTAATTCAGCCCTGAGTTTGACTGTTTCTTGCCGTCTACTCTTTTTGAATCAGGTGCCATTTATTGTACATTGGCTCTCAGTTGGGATTTGGAGGTTTAGCCACTCGTGAACTCTTCGTGGGTGGAGCTGGGGAACCAGTTGTGCTCAGGTGTGCAGTGCCCTCCATACCGATCCCTCTTCGGTGGTGCTTACTTCACCACTTGTGTTTGAGCTCCTTGTAAGAAACGGAGTAGCTGAAAACCACATAGGCTGCCAACACCACGTTAAACCCACGATGCTGCCTCTCCGAATGCTGATGTGATATTGGCTGCAGCCTCTCGGAAAGGCTCCCATGACGCCACTGCGGCATCAGTACCCAGCCTGGCATCTCGATACTTTTAACCTCCATGAGCTTCTTCAGTGGCATGAGCACTGCCATCATACAGTCTTGGTGTACCATCCAGTGTGGGTGCTAGGGCCTGATTTCTGGTCCTCTGCAGGAACAGTACGTGCTCTTGACTACTGAGACATCTCTCCAGCCCCAGCCATAATCTCTTTAAACTAAAAGACTGATCTGTTAGAGCTCTTAATGTGTCAAACACCACGTAAGAAGTGCCAGAGCCCCTTTCCAGGCTGGCTGTGTCTGTGGGTGAGTATGTGTGTCCTTAGGCACAAGCAGTGGGTTCAGGCTCTTGGTCTCTGCTGCCTCACAAATCTCTGCTCTGTTACGTGACACTTGGTGTGCACTGAGTTCACAGACCCTCAAATGGACCACAGATGCTTTTTGTCAAAGAAACTGTCTAATCAATGGAGAGCTGTTCCCTAATACTCCTGTCTTTTTTCGTTAACTCTTTTAAGTGGCATCCTCAAATTACTGTGCTGATCACTGTAATCTTATTAACCATCCATTACAAAATAACCCCTTGTGACTTTACCTTTTATCTAACAAATGCTTTTGTCTCCTTTCAATGTGCGCCCTTCCACATACTAAGCACTGTAGACTAGCTGACACTGGAGTATTGCCGTTGGAAGGACCTGCATGTTCTGATTTATTGAGGGAGAGAAACCTCCTGAAAGATAGAGGACTGCCTTGGTTATGTTGTGACTTCACAAGCAACTTCTGGAACTACTGCTCTAAAGATCGAATCTTTGCTTTTGGCAGTCATGCTTTACTATGTTGGGGACAGAACTCAGGACCTGGCACTCTTTGTAGTGAATTTGATCATATTTACACTCTCCCCTATCTCCTCCCAAATCTACTCTCCCTCCTTCCTATCCACTACACTTATGTCTTCTTTAAAAAAACAAAAAACACAAGAGCATTGGGTGCATGCCCTTAATCCCAGTGCTCAGGTGGCAGAGGTAGGTGATCTCTGAGTTTGAGGCTAGCCTGGTCTACAAAGTGAATCCAGGACAGCCAGGACTACAAGAGAAAAGCCAAACAAACAAACAAACAACCACAAATTTAAAACATGACAAAATTGTAAAACAAAACAAAACAATCTAACTATTTAGCACACTGGAAATCAACTAAAGGCAAATAACAAGTAAGTATTATTTATGAAAAGTAGCTAAAAATATGAGGTAAAAATAGTAGGATTAAAAAAAAAAAGAGTGGTCCTCTTGCTAAAAACCACTCTTCTAATACTAATCTCTCAGGTTTTTAACAACAACAGCAACAACAACAACACACACACAGGACTGACAGTGCAAAGAAAAAAAGAAACAAAGTATACTGGGGCAAAGCTGCTCTTTTTCTTTTCTTTCTCTTTTAGGAAATTAAGACAACTCTTAAGTAAATTATAGTAAAATTTACAGTGTAAGCCTTAGAGAAATCATTAACAAAATAGAAATACTAACAAATTATCTGCCATCAGAAAGAAGCCCAATAGAGGAGCTGGTAGACAGCTCAGTTGGGAAGCCGTGCTGGCTACACAAGCATGAGACCCCAGCACCACTTAAAAAGCTACCCAGATCTAGCCAGTGGACAGAACATTCTCCACAGATGAGTGAAGAATGGGGACTGACTTTCACACGAACTCACGTCCCCTGGATGGGGAGGCCCGCTAGCACTCAGGAGAAGGACAGCAGGCTACCAAGAAGAGACTTAATACCCTGTGATCATATACAGGAGGAGGAGCTCCCCCTCAGTCACAGTCATAGGGGAGGAGAATAGGGTGAAAGTGGGAGGGAGGAAGGAATGGGATAACAACTGATATGTAATATGAATGAATTAATAAATAATGTTAAAAAGTTGGGGGAAAAAAAGCTGGCATGGTGCACGTGCTTGTGATCCTAGCGCTGGGGAGTACAAACAGGAGGAGCCAGGGGGCCTGCTGGCCTAGTTTAATCAGCAAGCCAAAGCCAAGCAACCAAAAAGGGAAAAGGAGAAGGAGAAGTTGGAAAAAGGAGGGAGGGAGGGGTTGGGGAAGTGGTTAAAAAAAGAGTAGTTATCAGCACCCACAGATGGCTCACAACCACCTATTAACTCCAGCTCCAACAGAGCCAGTGCTCTCTCCTGGACTCAGAGGATTCCTGCATGTGTACACATATCCATGTGAGGTGGACTACTCAAGGAACAATACTGAGTTTGACTTCTGGCCTTCATGTGCATAAAGATACACAAGCACGTGCGCACATACACATGAAAATACATAACTGTGCTGAATGAATAAAGAAAAATGAAGGTAGATAAATTATCAGATAAACTAAAATTAAGAATAAAAAAATATCATCAGGGATGAAAAACAATAATTTCATAACAACAGAGGCAATTTTCTCAAGAGAAAAAGTCCTGACATCTATGGATCCAGTAGGTTTCTGGATGTAGGCCAGCTGGTGCACACCTGTAATCCCAGTGGGTGGTAGGCTGAAGCAGGAGAATGGCCCCAAGTTCTAGGCCAGCCTGAGATACAGAGAGAAACAACAACCAACCAACCAATGACAAAGTGCCTCAATTATTAGGGAAACCTTCAGTTGTCAGGAGATTCTAATCTCCTTTCAACAAGTGACAGAGTGAGTACAGAAGTAGGTGAGAAACCAGGAACTCTACTCTCACCAGGTGAAACTGAAATGTCATCTCTGCTCATCTTTCCAGCAGCAGGAGGTCGGAGTCTCAGTACATCTGAAAGGGTTCTCTGAACACAATGGAATTAAACTAGAATCATTAAGACATCTGGAGAAATCCTCAAATATTTGGAAACCAAATGATCTTCTTCTAAGTACCCATGGGTCAAATACCAAAGTTAATCCCCTACTTGACAGCCTGAAATAGGAAGGCACTCTTGTTCAGAAGACTAAGGCCAGCCAAGGCAATATAGAAACTGTTTCAAAATAAAATTCAGTAAAAATAAAAAGGAAAGAAATATTCTAGAGTATTCTGAATTAAAACATAATCACCAAAACTTACAGAATGTCAACAGAAAAGATGAGAAAAAGGAGACACTATACAAACTACACTATTAGATAAAAAAGGAATCATAAAGATGCTATCCACCTGCCTCTGCCTCCCAAGTGCTGCGATTAAAGATGTGCACCACCATGCCCGGCCCTGAATTTTGATTTTTAAGGGAACTATTTGTCTATCATTTGCTCTGCCACAGCCAAAAATATCCTAGCATGTTTTTGGGGATTTCTCTCCTTTCAGCCCTCTTTTGACTAAGCAAAATCAACGGCAGGAATTTAACTTCCACTCTTTTAGGGATGTGTGTCTTCATGGTTTAGAGTCAGCACAGTCAGAAATCATTAACAAATAAGCTAAGCCTTCCCAACACAGTAGGCCATTCACAGACAAGCATAGACCGTATCAAATGATCCTGTTCAGCTTTCCATGCTTGTGAGTTATGGGTGTGCAGGGACAGCCTAAGGAGACTGCCTCCAAAGCCCAGGTTCCTCCATGCTTCCCAGGAGAACCCACTACAGCAGAAGAGGGCTCAGTAGGGATGGGGGAGCCTCTTCCCCTGCCCCGCCCAGTGTGCTGGTTCCTGTTCATCTCTTAGGCTTTTGTTAGAGAATTTGAGGGCTGTTCAGAAAGACAAGACAGCCTGCTGCCCCTCCCCTCTCCATCCTTCCTTCACTTTCTCTGTCTGAGACTGCCTTCTCTTTTGATAGGGATTAGGACCAGGCCAGAGGGAGTGAGAAGCTTAGGCAGGCTGCAGTCCTGCTGTAGACACAGCAGTTACACAGCACATTAGATTCCTGAGAGTCAAGGCAGAGCTTCATTTCTTTTTCTATAACTAATCTCTTAGGTCATAGGAATGACTTCCCAGAGTTAAATGAAAAAGGTGCAAGTGTAGATAAGGTTTTGATCTGAATTAAATCTAAGTTAAAAGTCTAGATCTTTTCATTTTACATTGTCTTTTTACATGGAAACTGAGTTTGTGAAAAGATCTTATTGTTTGTAAATATTACTGTGTTCCAGGGGTTAAAAATACTCGAACAAAGAATAGCTATTCTGTAGCCCCACCCATTCTTTCTGTGGAGTGGGCCAGCTAAAATGTGGCACAGTGAAGCAGTAAAACAACTAGTATGCAGCATCTTCTGCCCTCATGGCACAAGATCATCATCTAGAGAGCAGTGGACAGACGAGAGCTTCATATTACTACAAGGCACCACCAAGGGGGTAAAAAGAGCTCTCAGCCTTTTCTGGACCTGTGTGCTTTGTGCACTGCAGAGGTTAGATGATGCCTTTGTGGTCACAGTGGAGTGAAAGAGCTGTTTCCTGTTTTCAGGGGATTCCTTTTAATGCCAAACATAGCAGCTGGGAAGCAGTTTTCCCAGAAGCAGATGTACTGCATTTTACCTAAACATGATTTTGACAGCAACTATTAACATCTATTTCCAGAAATGTCAGCGCTATGATTTTAAAAAGTAAATTTCTTAGTACTGTTATATAAATTACTTTGATCAGTGTCTTGTGTTTTTGCTCTTGAGAAAAGATCTCTCACATTGTAGCCCAGGCTGTCCCAAACTTGCAGTCTCTCTCCTAAGTGCTAGAGTTGAGGTGTGAGCTATCATGCTTTGCAAGTGTGCTCTAACGCAAGGGATGAGTCTACCCAGTCACTTCCCCCTGACACAAGTTGATTTTTCCTGCACAGGTGAGGGAGTAGAGAAATGACAAGACCAATTCTTAAATGCCAACTTAGTTTCTTCTCTGTGAGTACTTTTAGATCTGCACTCAAGGGCCATAAATTTGGGGGTTCTTTGGTACCAATGCCCTTCCACCTACCAGACAGTCCTGGCCTCACACAGCAAGAACAGCTGTATGGATACAAATATTATTACTTCACCAACAGGAAGGGTTTCTGAAAGATCCGAAGAGAGACTGGCCTCAGGAGTTTGAGTGGGCTTCTGGGTCCTTGTCTTCTCACTGCATGCAGAGGCTCTGTTCATCTCCCTGCCTTTTGCTTCCATGTATCTTCTACCTATGACATAGAAAAACACCTGCTGATTGTAGTAAAATGTTTGGTTTCCATTATTCTTGGTTCACTTTAAAATAATTGTCTCAAGAATGGATTTCCCTAGGTAAAAGCAAGGCACAGTGGTGTGTGTCATAAATCCCAGTACTGGGGAAGTAGAGGCAGGAGGGCCTGCAGTGTGGTGTGAGGTTGAGGCCAGCCTGGTCTACGTGTGTTTGTTGTTAAAGGGAGGGAACACTGTGAGGCTGAGCAAGGGGATTGTTAGAAGTTTGAGGCCAGCCTGAGCTACATAGCTATCTCAAAAGAAAAAGAGTTAGCACTTTCAGTTCAAGTCTAGGCTAAGGTAGGGGGATCCTGAATTTGAGGCTATACACTAAAGACACTTACTCAAGTGAAGGTAAGAGGAAGGAAGGAAACAGCTGTCTCAATCTGACCTAGAAGTCATACAGACTGGACCTTAGGATATGGAACCTACAGTTTGCACATGTGACATATATGTCTGTGACTATACAATTGAATCACTGAACTCTCAGCTGCTGCCAGTTTATATACTAAGCTAACCTTCCCCCCCCCCTCGCCAAGCAGCATTCTAATTTGATTCTTAAGTAACTTTTCATAAGTAGGTTGTTATTATTATGAACAATGCTAAGAAATAGAAAGGAAACCCAAGATTTGCTTAATTTTACTAAAAGCAGGATTATTAAATTGTCTGATTCAAATAATATTTAAAATATCATTGTAAGTAAGTGTGTATAGACCCTTTTCCTCTTGTGGTTCTTCTGGTTCACATGCGAGCTCAGTGGTACAGCAGCCACAGAGGAGCTGAAGTTTGAAGTGTTGATTTCATTATATACACGATTGCTTCAGATTTCATAAATGAGTTTAGCCTGAGGACATCCTGGATATTTAGGGTGACCTCTCCGTTTGTAGAAGCAGCGTTCTTATAAAGATTGCCACCTCCTAATAAATAATTATGGAAAGAGCAATCAATCAGCCATTAGGCGCTGTCAAGAGATGGGAAAGCGAAGGAGGTTTCTTTTCTGAATTGGCTTTTTAGGTCTGTGAGAAAGAAGGCTGGCCTGTGCATCTATAAGCACCGTCCAGAACTTAATGGCTTCAGATAATGACTTCATCTGTTTAGCTCATCACTCTGCAGTCTGGGTGGGGCATAATGGGTATCTCATTTAGTTTTCTCAGAGGTGGCTCAGTACTGCTTGGGGCTAGAATCATCTCTTGGCTTCTTCCCCCAGGACTGGTGGTTGGTGGCTAATGGCTGTGACAGAGCCTCTATACATAGCCTCTCCTAGCTGTATGTGTCTTATAGGCCAAGTGTCATGCAAAGGACAAGCAAGTATCTCGCCTTCTGTGACCTAGTCTTGGTCACAGTCGCTCTTCTGCCATGCTGTTTTTCAGGCAGTAATGAAGCCATGCCTGGTCACAAAGGGCAGGAAAAACAGGTGGCACATTTTGAAGGGTGTGACAGGTTCTAAAGAGGATGTGGTCTAGAAAGATTGCTGCAGCTATATGCCCCAGACATACCTCATATAAGTAATCAGAGAGGAAAATAACATGATACAGGGTGGACACTGCCGTATATGCCTTTTAAAAATACACTTTATTTCACAAGATGGAAAAATTGGAGGAAGTTCAGTAATTTAAAGGTGAAAATAAGAGACAATTGAGGGAAGCATTTTGCATTCTTCAATCTAGATGTGTCTCCAGGACTTTGAAGCAGAAACCTAAGATGTAGCTTGTATACTGGAACACGTAAGGAGGTGAGCCCTGCCCCTCAGAAGCTGTTCAGACTGTCTTTCATCAGACATCAGCTTTCGCCAAAGGTATTTGGACTGTGTCTGTGCTGACCATAGACCCTCCTACCCTGGTCTCCAAGTCCTGGGGTTACAGGTACACACCAACACAACTGGCAGGGCTCTGAATGCTTTTTGTTTGTTTGTGGACCTGGAATGCCTTTTTAAAATAGATATATTAAGACATAATTAATAAACACTAATAGGCTACATGTAAAGTTTGTAATGTAGTAACTTATGACATGAATTCCTAGAGGTCCTCATATACTTTGTACTCCCTTAGGTCCTGCCTTCCACCCCTCATCCATCTGTTGTCACTATATGTCACTTGTGTATTTTATAATTTGATGTAAGTAGAAATAATTTATAGATTGGGAAATACCTCTTTCACTTAGCATCAGTAGTTTGTTTCTCTTCTGAGTATAGTCTGTTATAGGTGTACCTCGGTGTCTGTCTAATGCATACTTTGGGGTATTTCCAACAATTGCTTACTGTAAGTAAAACTAGGTACCTTCATGTGCTTAGCTGCTCTTACAAAGTATCACAGGTAAACAAAGTGTCATTTATTAACAAATAAAATATTTCTTTTAGATCTGAAGAGAAGAGTCTGAGATCAGGGTGTCTAATGGTCAAATTTTTGTGAAGTCCATGCCCCAGGTTGTAACTTGCCATTTTGTATCTCACATGGTAGGAAAAAAGAGAAAGAACTATTTGGGAATCACTTGTTTATTTTTGCTTTTGAGATAGAGTCTTATAAATCCTTGTCAGGCCAAGAACATGCTAGGTAAACCAGTCTAGTCTTGAGTTTTCATTGATCTCCTGTGTCTGCCTGTCAAATACCAGGGTTACCGATATGCACCACTATGTCTGACTTGGAATTTGTTTTCTTTTCATTCTTACTCTTTTTCCTCTTCCTCCCCTCCCTCTTCTCCCTCCTCCTCCTCTCCCTCTTCCTCCTGTCCCTTCTCCCCTTCTCCCTCCTCTTCCCTGTCCTCCCCACCCCCATTTTTAGGAGATAGACTAAAGCAATCTTCCTGCCTAGTGCATCCTAACCCCCCACCCCCCATATATTTGAGGTCACAGTCATGTACCACTATATCTGACTTGGGATCTTTTAGGACACTGGGCCATTGCTCTCATGACTTGATGATCATTTGCCCAAACCCTGGCTTCTTATACTATCACCGTAAAAGTTCGAATGGGTTTGGGGAATAACAACACCATTGTCTGCATATCTCAATGCTATGTGAAGAAGCTGCCACTTTGTGGGAGGGGCTGCCTCAGTTTGCTTTTCTACTAGTGTTGGAGGGTTCTGGTTTTTTCCTACCCTCACAAGACTCTGGGCAGCTGAAGGCCTTCAAAAGTGTGAGGTGGAGCTTCCTTATGCTTTAGTTTTTATAGCATCTTTCCATATTTTTGTTTGCTACCATATATTTTATTTGGTGAATTGTTTAGTTCTTTTGCTTAGTTTGTTATTCTATATTGTTTGTTGATTAGGATTTCTTTAAATATTCTGAGTTCAAGTCCTTCATGAGATGCTTGGCTTTCAAACATTTCCTCACCGTCTATGGCTTGTCTTTTTTTGACTCTCAATAGCTTTTGAAGGACTAAAGTTCTTGATTTTAATAGTATCTAACTTATGGAATTATTTTTATGGAAACTCTTTTATGGATGCTTTGGTGTTACATATAAATGTTTGACTAACCTGAGATCTCAAAGAATTGTTTTCTGGAAAGTTTGTATGTTTAGGTCTAAGTTCATTTGTAGCCTGTAGGCTTTTAAGTTGGTGATGGAAAGATTTAAAACATCTTACAGACAGAGTGCATGGTCACACTGATTCATACAGGATGCCCATAGTATCAGAGATGGCAAAACAAAGAGCACAGACCTTCTCTAAAAGAAGGATGTCTCACCAGGGTTAGTAATGGCGGCCATAGAAAGGATGGAGGGAAAAACAGTGTGTAGAAACAGATTATAGATAATGGGTTTTGAGTCTCTACTGTTACAGTGCACTGTGCTTTCATCTCCACACTCCTCAGAGGAAGTTAAATGCAGAGAAAACAAAGGCCATGACCTTGTTGAGCTGACTGCCAGGCAGGACGAGGTGGTGCTCTTGGTGTTGGTGCTGAGTGATAGTGATAGTTTGGGGTTACACTTTCCACGTGGAGTGCTTGTCAGGAGCGTCTCTGTAATGCCAACTCCTTCAAGCTTCTCAACTTGTGCAGAGCTGTTTTTCTGTTTCTGTTCTGAACTGTGAACTATGTACTTACCATTTACCATGGGCAGCTGGAGAGGCCATTAAATACAAGCAGGAACAGCTTGTAATCTAGAGCATGACCTTTGTCCTCAGGAACTTTGAAATTATTTCTGAAACTATTATTTCCAGGCCTTTTAGAATTATGCTTTTTCCTGGCATAATTTAACCGATTTTTAATTACTCAGATTTATCATCACAAATGGTTTTTACTTAAATCAACATCTAGTTGTGTGTACCCTTTGTACTTTTGTTTCCTTTGCTTTTTTCTTATGGTGGTCTTCAGCCCTTTGTATCTTGTCGCATCCTGTGTTTTATACCAAGAAAATAGCAAGAAAAGCTGGTAATGGACTAATTTGCAAAATGAAATCAGAAACAATATGAGTTAGGGATAAAGTGTCCTGTGTAGGACAGCTGTGGTAGAGTACTTGCTCTCCTCTAAGACCTGGCTGGCCCTGTCCATCATAACAGTGGTGTCTGTTGTATCTTGTCCAAGGTCCAATCTCTTGTGGTTTCTCTTAACAGTCTGTTGTATTAAAGAAAAGTGAATTGTGGAGTTTGGGCCAGCACAGGTGCCACCTTTTCAGAGGTTTTGCCATTTTCTTCTGCCAGAATTACTTGGTAGGCATACAGAATGACACTCAAAGGTTTAAGAAAACAGCTTGGTTCCTGGTGTAAGCAACAAAAGAGGTTCATCATAAGGTGAGCATGCTCCACAGAGCATCTCTTTCCTGAGATCATTTCCTTTCTGAGCTCCTGTGAGACCACAGGCATTTCACATCCAGGATGTCTGCGCTTGGATGGCCCGGGTATGCTGGGTCAGGCTAAATGCATTACCCACATTTCACAACTAGGAAAAGCCATGCCAGTGGTCCTTCCAAGTCTCCTGTACCATCTCAGTGTGAGTAGGTGAAGCAGACAGGTAGCTTCCTGAAACGTGAAATCCAAGAAAGAAGTGGTGTGCCCCAGGTGTGCAGAGGGTTTACCATCAGCAGTGGTGCAGATCTTTTTACTGTATTGACTTAGCACCATGCTGTCGTCTTGGGGATACATTCAGCCTGTCTATGCTTTTGGGTACCGTGACTCTGTTTCTGGGTTTATATCCCTCTTGATGTTTTCTTACTGTTGTGTATGATTCAGCAAACCATGGCTGACGCCAGAAAACCATCAGATTTTCTGCTCAGCCCTTAGGTAGAATGAGGCCACCTCTGAAGAGCAAAAGTTATATAAGTGAATTCTCTGAATTGCACACACCAGGGCAGATGTTTGAGGGTCACTGTGAGTGCCCATTGAAGTCAGAACTACATCTTGGTGAATAATAACCCCTGCCAAAACAAAACTAAGTCTGTAGAAATACCAGATTTGTAGAAGTGTTAATTAAGAAAGACAAAACTAATTCTTAAGCTGCTAACCAAAACTGCCCACAACTTGCCTTTATTCATTAGTCAGCTGCAACCCAGGCACCAGCTTTTACCACACAGTC
This sequence comes from Acomys minous, assembly GCF_964271855.1. NCBI lineage: Eukaryota > Metazoa > Chordata > Mammalia > Rodentia > Muridae > Acomys > Acomys minous. The sequence continues at coordinate 101,732,942 of NC_140495.1, forward strand.
TCATCCCAGGAGCACTCCCCTGGGTTCTCAGGAGGCACACATCGACAGTCGGCTGTGCTCCTCCCTGCTGGAAGGGTTTGTGGGAAGCAACAGGGTCTTTATTTCTTACGGTGACATTTGCCAACCTACTTGAACTACCACCTCAAAATAGGTTAATTTGACTGGAAAAAAAACTTAGAAAAATCATTAAACCCCAAAACATACCTCATATTTTATTTTTTGTGATGCTTCAAAATATTTGAAGCCACATCCTGGAGGCATTCTTGGAGCTTTGACCAATTGGGAGACAGTTCCAGTGTTGGGGTTGGAGGAAGCTGTTGCTGGGGCTGACCCAGGGTTCTTTGGGAGTGCTAGGATGCTCAGTCTCCTGTGGAAGTGCTAGGATGCTCAGTCTCCTAGTGCTGAAAAAAGCCATTGGGTACTGAATACTCACCCAGAGTGCTTTTTTTGTTTTAAAGAAGCAACTTAAGGCTTGGCCATAATACATTACCATAAATTGCTTTCAAGAATCAACTACATTCAAGCTACATGACCTTGCTTACCCTGAGGTCTACCCAGCATGTAGAGCTACTGGGTATAAAGTACTGCAGAATATCTGCTGGTTTAAAAAAATGTGGTTAAAAACATATTTAACAAAATGTACCATTTATCCATTTTAAATAGATATAATCCAGTGGTATGATGTTTGCAGTGCTGTGTGTGGATTACCACTACATAGCTCCAGAACTTTCCATCAACTCCCAGTGGAAATCTTCCACACAGGAAGTTGTCACTCCCCTTTCCCCTTTTTCTAGTACCTGGCAAACACTAATTTTTGCGTGTTTCGTTTAGTTTCAAGATTCATTCATGTTGTAATGTGTCTGGCATGTCATTCTTTTCTATGACTGATAAATATCCTGTTGCAGCCAGGCATGGTGGCACACGCCTTTAATCCCAGCACTCAAGAGGCAAAGGCAGGTGGATCACTGTAAGTTCGAGGCCAGCCTGGCCTACAAAGCAAGTCCAGGACAGCCAAGGCTACACAGAGAAACTCTGTCTTAAAAAAACAAAACCTGAAAGACTTGCCAGGTGACTGGTGTGCAGTGAGGATTAAGGGTCTTCAGCAGTATAGCAGGCCTTTGGAGGCTCCCCAGCTCTGCCATGGCTGCCTGACAGGAACTTCAAGAGGAAAGATTGATTTTGCTAATGGTGCTGTGGCTGCATCAGGCAGCTGGGCTGCAGAGCAGAGAGTGCTGTTTACTCCTGGTGACACAGGAGGAAGAAACACAGACTTGTAACAAGGAGCCAGGGATAATATGCCTCAGGTGCTCACTCCCACTGCCTTCCTACCTCCTGAAGTTCCCATAGCCGCCTCAATAAAGCCACTAGCACTAGCTAGCGGGAAATAGGCCTTAAAAACAAGCCTGTGGGGATGGGTCAGAGTCCAGCTGTGACAGCAGGCACCAACATCTGGACTTCACAGTATAGCTTCTTTCTGCTAACTTACCACAGCTTGGCTCAGTTTCCGGAAGGAAAGGGCATGGGAGCACAGGACCATTAAAAAGAGGTGATTTTTCACTTTTTTTAAAAAAAATAAATTACACACACACACCCAACATATAGTGTATCATACCCAGGCCTCCAGTCAGCCTACAAGCCGTGCCCCCTGGCGTGAAGGTTGGAACCTGAAATAATTCACTCCTCCTCCTGCTAGGTTTCTTTTTCACTTTCATCATAAAACTGGTTCTTAATGAAGATGGCTGTACCATATGTGGTCTGCAGACTCTGCTCTCCATAGCCAAGGGCGTACGGAAGTAGATGGTGAAAGATGAATCATGCCCTCTGGCTTCTTGCCAGATGTCCATAAAGGCATTTCCTTGAATAGATCAGACCTTTATTGGCTATTAAAAGAACATGTGGCCTCTAAGGGTGTATTTTTGTGGCCCTTAATTAAATTTCAGACAAATTCATTTTCAGATATGTGTGTGAGATATGCATGTATGTGTCTGTGTGTACGTGTGTGCATGTGTGTACGCAGGCCAGAGGTCTTTGCCAGGGATCTTCAATTGCTTTCCACCATATATTTTAGAAACAGGATCTCTCAACTGAACCTGGAACTCAACAATTAGGCTCGACTGCCTGCCTGGTCAGCAAGCCCCAGGCATCCTTCTGTCTTTACCTCCGCAGTGCTGGGCTTACAGGCCAGAGCCATTGCCCCAGCTTTGCATGTACATGGACCTTGGCACAGGTCCTCATGTTCACGGGGCAAGCACTTTACTAACTGAGCCATAGTCCTGGTCCCCACTTTCAGGTATTTTGTGGCATTTTAAATATAGATTGAGATTTATGTATGCCTTGGTTTTCATATCCTATCCCAGTGCATTCAGAGGAAGAAAGAGTAAGAAGACAGGCCTATCTGAAGGCCACTAATAGAGGGCTCGTCCCCTAGAACAGTAAAGTGGCAGAGGTCTGGGCTTTTCTGCTCCAGGCCCTCCAAGGTGAGTGTCACAAGTGACATCACATGTAACTGAGGAAAAGGTTATTTCTATACTTAAAACATTATTAATAGTAGACATTTCCTGGGTGAAACTGTGTGTGCCATTTAAAAGACATAGTTTCACTATATAGCCCAGGCTGGCCTTTTCTGGTTCCTTCTGCCTTGGCTTCCCGAGTGCTTGGCGTGTAGGCCTGCACCACTGTACTTGACTTCTTGTTGGACCTTTTTTGCACTCCTCTTTGGATACACATCATAAACCTCTGGTTTACAGAACTAACTGGTCTGCCGAGTAGAAAAGCCCAAAACCAATGTGAAAACTAATGCAAAGTGTAAGTTCAGCATAAAACTGGAAATGTAATCGCTAGTATATTTCTCAGCCCCCTCTTTGTTTGAGAAACAGATTGTCGTTATGTTGCCCAGGCTGGCCCCAAGCTCAGGATCTCTCTGCTTCTTCTTGTTCTTCTGTTTCTTAAAGTTACTTCTTTTTAAAAATAATTTATTTTATGTGCATTGGGGTTTTGCCTACATGTATGTCTGTGTGAGAGTGTCTGATCTTGGAATTACAGACAGTTATGAGCTGCCATGTGGGTCCTGGGAATTGAGCCCAGGTCCCTTGTAAAAGCAGTCAGTACTCTTAACCTCTCAGTCATCTCTCTAGCCCCTCTTTTATAAGTTTTATTTTATCTTTCATTTTCATTTAGTGTGTCTGTGTTGGGGGTATGCTTACTTGAGTGCAGATGTTAATAGAGGGGCAGACTAATGTGGGTCCTGGGAACCAAACTTGGTTTCCTTTAGAGCACTAAAGCTGAGCCATCTCTCCAACTGCATGGTTTATCTTAATTTTAATTCTGTGAGCGTGTTTGGGTATGTGCACGTGACTGCTGGAGGAAGGTGCCCAGGCAGTTGTGAGCCACCTGATGTAGGTGATAGTCAATGTTGCCTGTAAACAGTAGGAATTCTATATAGAAATTAGTACACATTCCTTTTTCTTCAGAAATGTGAATTTGGGGCCATTGAGATGCTTCAGTGGTGGAAGCATTTACCACCAAGCCTGACGGCTTGAGTTTGGTCCATGGGATGCATATGGTGGAAGGAGAGAGGCAAGTTCACAAGTTGACTTCATACCTCCATACCCATGGGACTGGCTGGCCAGCACATCAGCTGTCCTGTAGGGACTGGGAAGGACACCTCATCCTGTAACCTTCCTTAATTTGCAATGTTGAGAGGCCTCTCCGGGAAGAGTCCTGGAAGATTGGCATTTGCTACTTTTTAAGAGCTAGAAATATTGTAGATCTTTTGAACTAGATGTGTAGAAAGAGTGCAGCACAGGGTTAAGTGGCTGGCCGCTGAGCTGTGTTCTCTTGATTGGCGTTGCTCACTGTAGCTTTAGGGTGTTTCTGACCTCCTGGCCTCTGAGCAGCACTATACTGCATTGGCTACTTCTCATTGCCATTCATTATACGAGGTGCTGGGGATTACACCCAGGGCCTCATGCAGTGACAGGAAAGCCCCTGCCACGGAGGAGCCGCACCACAGCCCTTATCTTTTGAGCACTCCCTTCCTTTGCATACCAGTTCCTCTTCCATTCCTTGGCCTCTTCATGCCCCATTAAAGCCGCTCTCTTTTTTTTTTTTTTTTTCCCAGCATGGCCACTGCTTGGGGAGTTCCAAGGCCTCCTTTCTCCTCACTGCCAACTTCATCATCACTGGGGGGATTCCACCAGCAACACTGATGGTCCTGCATTTTCTCTTTCCTGAACTCACTCATGACCCCTACACCCACACATCAGTGCCACTAGTCCCCCCCCCCCCACATCTGTTTACAAAATATCTTAATGTTAACATCTCGAAAGGCACCTTTTTATGTGTGCAAACCCTGTTCACAGTGAGTTCTGCTTCTGTGAAGGTCACTGCAGGTGTTCTGCTGGGAGAAGTAAGGCTGTCCTTGGCAGTACTAAATGCTCTTCCCCTTCGTACAGTTAACCTGTTTACCAAGTGGATTTGCTTTAGCTCCCTAGTACATCTGTAGCCCATCTCTGATTCCTCTCCTGCCACAGAGCTCTGCAGTTAGCAGTCCCTTCCCCGCCCCAGTGCAGTCCCAGACTCCCAACTCCCATTGGCTCTTCTGGTTCCTGTTGAAGCAACTCCACGCTCTCCTTTGCAGCCTTCTTTTGGCCCTGGGCTGTTAGGTCCACCCACACTCAGGCTTCTATTTTACTTTTTGGCCACCCCTGAACGCCAAGGCCTGATTGCAGGGTCGGGCCTCAGAGATCCATCAAATTGACAAATGATCCTCAGGAAGATCAACTGTATCCCATGCCCCTTCCCCCATGTCATCTACCCAGTTCAGTTCCCCTCGCGCAGGCAGTCCCAGCTGCTGGCTTACAAAAAGCATTTGTTTGACGCAGGCCTGAGGTTGCCACTGTCTCCTCGGGGACTCTTGAGCCCTTTTTATTTGTTTAATTCTTTGAAACCTTCCTACTGGGTGTTTTGAGAACACACACACACACACGCACGCACGCACGCACGCACGCACCTCATTACAGATCCACGCCCCCTTCCCTACGCACTCATATTGTGTCTTTTCCTTCCTGTTTTTATAGTGATGTCATAAAGCCTTTTAGAAGGCCTACAGAAAGCAGATCCACTTGACACTATACTAATCTTTCTGTTAAATGATAATGATTGGGTATCTTAGTGCCTGCCTTCTTTTAGTGAACGGACAACTCGGCTCTTCAAGTGTCTCCTAAAGGCTTAGTAGTTCATCAGCATGGTGGACTGACACTTATGTTTCTACTGAAGCCCAGGCTTCTATCAGTTATGTGTCCAGAAACACAAGACCTGGCCGTCCCCATCTACAGGCTTCACACAGTGGTGTTGATTTGTTTTTTGTTTGTTTGTTTGTTTGTTTTTTTCTGAGTCACAAAAAGTTTATGACCTTTGCAAAGAAAACCAAAGATTCACATTTTATTTGGCCACTGTGGGCAAGTAAAGTGACAACCGATTTGTATAGAGCAACAGTCCCCAGGTGGGCCTGTCTGTCTTTGCTGTTGACCTGAGAGAGGATGTTCAGCCTTCTACTTGCAGAGATAGAACGTCAGACCGTGCTTGCTGTACTGTGGCATCCAGACTGTAAGAGAGACAGCAAGAAGCTGGTTCTGGTGGCAACAGAGTATGGGGGCTTCAGGGTGGGCACTAGGACCTTCACTGGGTGATAAAGGGGAAAAGGCTGTTTCTCAGGTAACTCGGTATGCTTTTTTTTTTTTAAATTATTATTACTCAGTGTATTTCTTCTGCAAGCTGCTTACCAATCCTGTTGTGGTATCACTGAATTGGAGTAACCACGTGATGGAAGTTTCACACGTGGGCAGGGGCCTCCCCTTTTCCGTTTCTAGCACTGAGCTTCCCCTCCACCCACCCCCTTTGCAAGCAGCTAGGTTTGGGGACCTTTGTAGACACAGTTGAGATGATTTTATTAGTAGCAAGGCTTTCAGCCGTGAACATTAAAAACAGTGACATATCTGGAGTAGTTGGGGACTGGAGACCTGCTTTCTCAGGTTTGCAGGCTTCTCCCGCTTTCCAAGGAGCACTCCTGTGTCCAGGCCTGGCATCCTTCCTCGCTGAGTGCTCTGGGAGCTGGTCTGGGCAGAGGCGAGGCCAGTACTTAGGGTCTTTTAGTCACCACCTTACTTCTGAATACCTCACCTCCAGTCACCAATGGGATGGGAGCTCAAGATGTAGCCAGCTTGTCTAGGTTTGGGCTTTATTTTGATCTGAGATATTATCATTAAGTATCAAAAGTAGCTCTCACCTGGAACCCCATGACCCCTGCTCCCGTCCAGGAGCTGTATCCTGTGTCTATTTTGAGGGGCGGAGCAGGGTGAGGAGGCACGGGGACAGCAGCAGCAGCCTTTCCCCCAGCAGGGTGGGGTTTGTCTGGAGGAAGCAGGCCTTAGCCAAGCAGCTGGGGGGGGGCAGGAGCCTCTGCTGTGAGGCGCAGTGAAGCTAGGCACGTCCACAAGCCTGTGAGAACTGCCTCTGTCCTCGGGAGCAAAAGGGGGCACCAACACAGGAAGAAGAGGTTTGTCTTTTTCCAGTAGTGAGTGACCTCGAGTGAGATACTGCTACCGTTCTTGTACAGAACTCAGGCATGTCACTAAAAAACTTCCTGCCCTGTTGTCTGTACAGAGCATGTCCCTTAGCCTCTTGCATCAGTCACTTAGACGCAAGTCCTGGAAGAATGGAAAGGCTCATTTCAGTACCAGTAGTAGACTTTCCTCCTTGATATTCTGTGAATAGGAGACTTCTCACTTTCATTTTATACTGGACCTGTGCACCATGTCGTTCATCAGACCTGGCTGTTCATTTGTCTTGTGTAGCATATGGGCAAGCTACTCACCAGTGAGAACTAGCTCTGCAGATCACCACCCTCTTTTAAGAATGGTCTAGCATTTGTGGGGTCACCCACCCCAGACTGTAGAAATGACAGTGACAGAAAACTGTAGCTCAGCAAGCCAAGCCCTATTAGATGCTTCTTGTGTAGTGTTTGAGACAAAGGCTTCAGCCCCCTTATGTCTTCTGCTGCCGAGAACCTTGGGCAGGTGTCTCATCTCCTAGGTCCCAGTTTCCTCAGATGAGCTGGCTGCTGTGGACAGCTCCTTCTTAAGAGTCAAATGAGAAAAGAGACAGAGACAACTGCACTTGAATGTATGCTTGCACCTCATAACATCTGTGTCTGGGAGAAGTGTCTTCTATTGGCAATAACTTAACATACCATTTATTTCAGGGTGACTAGACAATCATCAAAACAACTTTTGGGGTGGCAGCTGTTAGCCAGAATAGAGACTCTGGGGGGAGGGGAAGGGACAAGAATAGCCAGGACAGAGGGTTCTGATCAGACCCAGGCATTTGGGGAAGAATGATGCCAGTGCACACTGGGTGGGATCACCCTTCAGTTCTGTGCAGGGGCAGCAATGTGGTCACCACCAGTCAGGTTGCCATCCTTTGTATATTAATCTGCCTTCCTTCTCCATACAGATTTATAACACTGTTGAAGTCAGATGGGAGAAGCAGGAGGCCACGGGTTGTCATTACTCAGTACTTTTGAGGCTGCTACACTCAGCAGGGTATGCTTGGTGAAGGTGCTGCCAGAGGGCAGTGGTCTGTGCACACACTGTCGGGATAGGAAAATGTCCTTGATTGTGAAGCTGATGAGAACTTAGTTTCATGTTGCTCTGGGAAGGGACTGCTGAGATCTGTTAGACACCAGCCCACACAGGGACAGCCTCCCAGCTTAGAACTTGGTCTCCAGTGGGTTTAGGAGGGAAGGTGGTAAAGTGCATTGTCAATTGTGAAGCTACAGCCATGAGAGTGTTGGCATTACTCTGAGGACGTCTCATTACCAGAGGATTCTCAGAGACTGAATGGTTTGCCTTACATAGTGAAATTGGACTTTCTTACCTCAGGAGACTGGTTCTTAATGCAGTTGAAGGTGGTATGCAATAAACTGGGATGTGAAACAAGAGGCACTAGGGAACTGTTCGTAAAGTGTGTGCTAAAGCTTAGTGGATTTAAGGTGCTTTTTACCATTAGTGCACATGCCAGCCCCTGTGCAGAGCATGTTTTCTCATGTATGCATACTTCTGAGATGCATAGTGGCTGGGAGGATGGGAATCTTGTTACTAATACCCCCTCCCTTAAGTGAACCAGTGAGTTTATTAGAGTTCCTTAGAAAAGCATGAGGAGTTCCTTACAGCGTCAAAGGCAGCAGTATTATCAGAAAGCCCACCCCACTGTAGAGTATTCACAAAAGTCAATCTCTGGAGTGCCTTACACAACTTGCAAGCAGATAGGAGAGTCTCCTTGGTGTTACTTGTGTTCGTGACGGAGTCTTACAGTGGCTATACAGCCCAAGCTGTCTTTGAACTCACAGTCTACCTAAGTAGTAGGATTACAAGTGTGTGCCACTTTGCCCAGCTGGAAGGCCTTCTAAGTGCTTTAATAAACACCGAGGAACTTCATTGGTTATCACTTACATTGGACAGTTTGTATCATTACCACAGAAAGCCTTGGAGAGGCTTTTCCATGTGTAGAGCAGCTTATAGATCATGTCTCAGGCCCAGGCTTTACCAGGCAGGAATACCAGTAGGTACATGGGATGGGAGATCCATAAAAGGCCTAGTGATGGTCACAGGGTAAGTATGGGACATGGCCCATAGCATGCTGTTTCCTCCAGAGCGAGGTCACACAATGAGGGAGCCTCTGTGTCCTCCCTACCTTGTAGTCCTCCTGAGAAGATCAGAGGTCATTCTGCATTCCTCTTTTCCTTTTCTCACAGAATATCGACATCACAAACTTCAGCAGCAGCTGGAACGATGGGCTGGCTTTCTGTGCACTGCTGCACACCTATCTCCCAGCCCACATACCCTATCAAGAGCTGAACAGCCAAGATAAGGTGAGCCAAAACCAGGCATGGTGCCTTGGGAGTGGGCTGCTCACCCCAGCCTCACCTCACCGCGGCCCGGCCTGGCCTACTCCCCTGCGCTGATCGTTTACACTCAACCAGCCAGTCCCTGTTCTACCCATTGCCCATTCCTAGTGGGAGGAGCTGGCTCTTCTTGGGTGACAACATTTAGAATCAAAGGTTTTAAGACGTGACAGAAAGACGACAGTGCCGTGAGCCACCAGGGCAGTGCCAGCTAGCCTGGGCTCACCTGCTGCCTCAGGACCAGCCTTGCTGCTCAGAGCCTGTTCTATGCCATGGTCTCAGAAATAACAAGGCAGCCGTTCTAGTTCCAGGCTGTGGTTCGGAGTGCCCCACCCACAAGTGCATCAGGTCTCCTACTTTCCCTTATGGCAGCCCAAGTCCTGTAGAAAATCCACAGGGGAGAGTAGCCTTTTGACAGGTGTGTGCTTCTAAGTGTGTGTGTGTGTGTGTGTGTGTGTGTTTTGGGGGTGTGTGTGTGTGCGCGCGCTGGGGTGTGTGTCTGTATCCAGTTAGCATAAGCCCTTGTGCTAGAATGCAACTTTCTGAGTGAGGAAAGAAAACGTAGTTAGAGCTGTAGATGGCTGGAGAGGAGAGTGTCAAGGTCCCTGAGGGGTTAATGTCTGTCTTTCATGATCTTCAGTTGTCTATATTCTGCACTGATATCTCTTTTACAGAAAAGGAACTTCACCTTGGCTTTCCAGGCAGCTGAAAGTGTTGGGATCAAGTCTACCCTGGTAAGCCCCTTACTGAGGAGTTGCAGACAGTGGCTTCTGCCTAGGAAAAGTGGTCACAGGTGGGCTGGGATGAGGGTGCAAAGTACTCAGGGCATCTCAGTTGCTGCACACAATGCTTCTCTTGAGAAAGCATTCAAAGGAGAGGGTAGCTTGTGACCTCAGTCCCAGCAGCCTTGTATGGGCTGTTCCTCACCATCAGAAGAATCTGTGGGCTCAGGGGGAGAGTGTTAATGCGCTTTGCACAGGGCCGTATGCCTTTTGTCGGTCTGGAGCAGCAGTTCTTAACCTGTGGGGTTGCCTAAGACCATCAGAAAGCATAGGTGCTTACGTTACAACACATAACAGTAGCAAAAGTACACTCATGAAGTAGCCACAAAGTTTTTTTTTTTGGGGGGGGGGTGGATCACCACAACATGAGGAACTGTATTAAAGGCTCATAGCATTAGGACTAGCATTAGCACTGGACTAGAGGCTGAGGGCCAGGAGCATCCTGACTCCAGAAGATGTTCTGGAAGCTGCACAGTACCTCCCACAGTTTCCCCCAGGGACCATATAAAGGTGCCAACAATGCTGCTCATAATGCAAAACACTGGTTGTAGAAAATGAGCTTCTGCCCTGCGTCTGCTGGGCTCACAAGACCGGCATCTGTAGGCTCTTGCTGTCTTCCACGAGCCTACTGCATCTAAATGCAAAGGGATCCTTCTACACCTAGAGGGACTTGCTCCACATGAGTAACAGTGACAGTGCCCAGACCTGCTCCTGCTCAGGGCTATGCACAGATGAACCCTGTGGGATCAGAACATTCTTAGGACCCTGCGATGCCTGTAGGTCTCCAGGTCTGCCTCCTCAGCCCCGGGTACCCAGTTGCTTGACTTGCAGCAATTGCATGGGGCTTGAAGAAGTATTTACATTTGTAGTTAGACTAGACTAGACTAGTGTTCACCTGAACTCATAGAATCATGCTTGCTTAGGGCAGACTCTATCCAGCTGTGTAGGAAGACATCAGGTACAATTATTGTGGTAGGGCATTGTACACCGTGGACAAGGTAGTGTCACACATGAAAAGTGGCCAGCTGTTTAGCCTGAAAAGGAGTCCCATAGTCAAGATTCAGTCAGTAAGCCAGCTGACTTCTGTTTTCTGTTTTAAGTTGCTCGGGACAGCCTTTCTCATCCCATGTGCTCAGTGACATTTCTGGGTTCCTCAACTGTAAAACAGCCCTCTCAGACTACCTGGCCCTGTTTTTTAGTTGCAGCAGGCCCTTGTGACAGGGACTTAGACATTGGAGCAAGAGCAGGTCAGTTTCCGCACCACAGCACTCTGCAGAAAGCTGCTCAAAAAGGAAGCCTTTGATAACTTCTAACACTGTGTGGCTTTGAACCCTAAGATGTTTCCAGAGACCAGCCTAGAAAGGCCTAGAATACCTGGGGTGAATTTCTAGACCAAGAAAAGTCCTTCCAGCCTTGGCAAGCTATGGCTAGGGCAGAGATGAGACCCTGGTGGCACAGGCGTGTGACTTGAGATGATTCTGGTACTAAGGAACAGGGTACTCATAGTGTCTGCTGGAGGTAGAGCAGGTGCTGGAGGCCTGTTCTCCGGAAAAGGCAGTAAGCCTTAGAGTAAAAGACTAGAAGCCCATTGGGGTGGCCTGAGAGGGGAGACGAAGTCTAACCAAGCCTCTTCTCTACCAGGACATCAATGAGATGGCACGCACGGAACGACCCGACTGGCAGAATGTAATGCTGTATGTCACAGCCATCTACAAGTACTTTGAAACCTGAGCACACAGGAGGAGCTGCTACAAGCTAGGGACCTCTGCAGTCACCAAGTGACGCCAACACCATTAACTAGAACCCGTAAAGCTTTCAGCGACTCTGGGCCTCCTTGCAGGGAGTGTGCCCAGCTCTAGGCCTCTGCATTGGAACTGGAACTGGAGACCAGGGCTCTTCCACATGGCTGTCCTCGGGAGGAGGAAGCACAGCACACAGCCAGCTGACTTCCAGAGACCATGAAGCTCCACCAGCACCCTGGAGTGTGAAGAACATGAAGGCCTGTGCCCTACTCATCCTGGGAAGTAGGATTGAGTGTGGGAAGCACGGGCTAGCGAAAGTTTTAGCCACTGCACTTCCTGACTGTCGTCCTTGTGGTTCCCAGTGCTGGGACAGACCTGGCCTTGGTCACTTCTTGTGGGCCTGGGTTCTAAGAGTGTATCATAGAGGACTGTCCTAACCACTGCAGTTAACTTAGCTTACAGGCCCACAGCTAGCTGAGTCTACACTGCCACCAAGCAGATTTTTGTTAGCAAGAAGCAGGTGGCACACTCAGTGAGTGCTCAGCCAGTTGCCTCTAGCCCCAGGGAAAAGACTGGCCACAAGGAGTTCTCCTAGTTAAAGTTGTTTTATTATAAACAATATTGGGGAAATAGCTCCTATTCTATTAGCACCAAAGTTAATTGTTTTAGTAAGCATAGAAATAAAACACAAAACATGGGCGTTAGCATGGTGAGAGAGGATTCGTGCAGTAGGGAAAAAGGATGCTTTAGGGAGCCAGAGGTTCAAGTTGTTGATGGTTGCCCCTCCAGGGCAGGAGTTAAGACAGTGCCTTAGCCCTGCACCAGGACAGCTGAGCCCACACCTGTATGAGTATCTCATGTGTTGGTGGGAGCTCCAATACAGGTGGCTCCATGCTGTGCCTGGGCTATGGAGCCTACATCATGAGCCTAGGCCTTACTCAAGTCTGTTGATTTCTGGCTGGAATTTACTAGCCCCTTTTTGGGAGTAGAAAGTCCTTCTTTCATGTGCCTGACACAGAAGCTGTTATTTGAACAATGTCAAGGCTGTTACTTCCAGGATACACTTATTTGTCACCTGCAAGACCATGAGGAAACTGGCCATCAGTAGAAATGGGATCACAGCTTCAGTAACTAGTTGGATGGCGAGAATGTCTCCCAGGAGGCATGCACGATCCAAACATGGACCGAGTAAGGTTCTGTGTTCAAGCATAATGCTTAAGACTAACTTTGGTGTGTCTGTGGAACCTAGAAAAGAAAGTACTTTGAAAGTAGTTATTAAGAAACAAGTGGGCTGTGTCTGTATATGTTGCCATCAGATGGCCAGTCCACCCATCCACCCTGCCTAACTGTTGCAGTCCAGCAGCTCACGCTGCAGTGTCCCAGAAGACCCCTGTTGTTCTCTCTGTCCAGTGCCCTTCTGCTCCTCCTGGGCCCAGTTCTGTTCTTGCTCCTGATGAACAGTGTCTTGGGTGACTGACTATTCACGTGCGAGTCACTGTTTCCAAATGAGCCTCCACTGAATCTCTGAGCTTCCAGCCTCTGCTGCATTTGCCTTTGCCGAGGCCATCCACTGTGCACCAGGGTGTTTGATCTGAGGCTGGGCCTTATTTATTATGTCATGAAAAAGACTATGCCTTGTTAAAAAGACTTTTCCTGGGCTTGCAGCTCACAACTTCTATCCCTTGCTGGCTAGTTGAGCCTTGTGCCAGAGTAGAAGTTGCCATAGTTTTCTGAAAGGATTTGGAATAAGTTGGCCGCTACTGAATGGGGTATGTTTATATAGAGATAACATTTCTGTGCTGCAATCTATAGGCCTGGGATAGGCCTGTAGCGATAGCGGGGACACACAGGAACACGGACACACACACACACACTGAGCACCATCACAGCCAGGGCCAGGCTGCCCATGTTTGTGTGGGGATCCACAAGTCTCCAGGTGACTCCAGACCATTGCTTTATGCCTTCTCTAACAGGCCCCTTAAAGAGCACTCTTGATCCTGTGGGCATGCTTATAGATGGCCATGTGTTTAAAAGTAGCATTTGGGAATTGGTAGAGTGCCTGCCTACAATGCATGAGGCCCTGGGTTAGTCCCCAGCACCACATAACCTGGGTGGGGTGGTGCACACTGTGATTCCGGTACCTGAGGAGTGGAGGCAGCAGGGTCAGGAGTTCAGTGTTGCTGTTGATTACATGGTGAATTTGATGCCAGCCCTGGCATGCGAGACCCTGCCCCCAAAACAATGATATTTGAACATTCTCATTCTTTCTGGGAAGCTCCAAGATACAAGCTTGCCTCTCATCCCTAAAGCACAAGTGTCACTACAGGAGGGCCAGTTACCTTTCTACTGTCACAGGCTTCTGCTGATGAATGATACTCTGTCATTTTGTTCTAGTAAATACTCTTGAATGTATTACATTGTCATGCTTTGATTTTCTAGTTTGTTTTCCCTCTCTGCTACCCACCTCTCTGGCCTTCCGCAAACCAGAGCTCTCAACCCTTTTGTGGAATTAGGAGTGGAAGGCATGGGGGGAGGGGGGCGGGTATCAGGCAGGTCTGGACAGAGAGTGGAGGAAATGAGTGAGCCCAGAGGTTCCAGCCTGCCCTGAAACCACATGGTTTCCGAGGCAGGTGTCTAGAGCCCATCATGTGGCTAGCACTTCCCTCAGTAGAGTCCCTGCACGAGGGAACCCTCCAGCAGAGCCCACATTCAATCAGGATGCCCCCAAGGGTTTTGTTTCCTTTTTATAAATGTTAACTTCTTAGAGGTGGATTGTAGGATAAAATTACAGGGGTGGGGAATTCTACCTAGAGGCAGCTAGATAGGCAATTTCCCCCTGTACATCTTTTTTATTTTTTTAAAAAGTGCTGAGTCTCAAACTCAGCAGGACCTTGCATGTGCTGTATAAGTACTGTGCCTCTGAGCTGTACTCCCACTCACTGGTGCATCATGGTTGCAGTGTTTCTTGTACTGTGGCTCTGAGCTGTATCCCCACTCACTGGTGCATCTTGTGCACAGTGTTTTGAATCTAGTGTGGTCTAGTTGGGCAATGCTGTCTTTCAATTTTGCACATATCACACGCAGAAGAGTCCTGTAGGCTTACCACCTACACACATGGTACCCACCCACAATGAGCATCCTACCTGGGCCTTACACTCTCCAGGATTTGAGTCCTAGGGGAGGCCAAGACTCCAGCTGGCCTACTTTTGGGTATGTTCTCAGAATGCCCACAAAGCCATGCTCTCCAATGGAGCCAACACTGTACAACCGCGTGATTCCCACCTCAAGCCTGAAGTAACAGCCCTATGCCGAATTCTTGGAGTTGTCATGGCAGAGGCTGGGCCAGGGCTGCTCCAGCTCTCCCTTGCTGACTGAACATTGGGTGTGTGTCCTCAGCATAGCAGTGGGAACTTCTGCATGGCAAGGAGAGTGCTAACTCTGCCTATGGCTCTTGGGTCTGTCCCTGAGACAGCATGGGCCCCTGCATGTTGTTTGCTGACCCCTGAGCCCCATATAACCTAGTCGATCTCCCAGGAGTCCCACAATGATACCTTCTTTATCCTAGACCTGGTATTGCCTGTCCCAGCCAGTACCTCGATTAGGGGAGATTGAGCCCTTTCGTGAGAGGCAGCTCTATTGGAAATGAAGAAACATGTTCTTCGGAAAAAAAGGGTAACTAGGAAGTTTCCCAGACCCTTGGGTCTGTAACCACTGGGAGCCAACTCTCGCCCCATCCTGACACGGTTAGTTAGCACTTCCCAAAGTGTCAGAGTGGCGGATTGTGTGAGGCTGTTCCTCTAGTGGGAAGTGGTCAGATGTGAATGGTCTCAGTGTGTGGTCATCCCCGCTCTGTGCTGAGTGGTGAAGCTGGAGCCCCAGACTTGCTGGCTGTGACTCCATGCTGGTGGAACTCCTCTGACAGCAGTAGGTTGGATTTCCCAGGAGGCCAAGTGGGGAGAGGGAGCCATACTTCTTGGGCATGAAGTACCATGAGGGTGGCTCAGAAGCACATGGTTTGCCAGTGGCCACTACCAGGCCCAAAGTAGCCTGGGAGGACTGGTCTTTGTCACAAAAGCTCCTAGGTGGTGTCTGCCTTGCTCCATGTGTGAGGAAGGGGCGGCAGGGTCTCTACAGTTGGGGAGCTGAGTCCTAAGAAGAGGGAGAACAAGAGCAAGACAAGCCTGGATTGGTTACAAACAGGTGTGGGTCCTCCCCAAGGTGGACATTGGGGAAGATGCTGGAACAGACCTGACTTCTGCGGCCTCCTGCTGCCAGGCATCCTCTAATGTGAGGGAGGCCTGGTGGGGCACAGGGCTGGGGGTACAGGGAGCACGGGAAGTGGCTTAGGGCCGTCCTTGGGGGTGCTAAGTGGCAAGCCCTAGTGTGAAGAGCTGCAGAGGGCTGTCTCTTCCCACCATAGGGCCAAGACAAGGCTGCACACACCTCAGTGCCTGGTTCACACCTCCCCCCACACACACCCCTGTCTACAGTACTGCACCAGATTACCTCCAAGGTTAGACTGCAGCTGCTTTCGGTCCTGACAGTAAGCAGATATGGGATGGGACATTTTCCCATAAGGCTACAGGTTGGGAAGGGGTTGCCCTCCTGTCTGCCATGCTTTCAACAACTTGGGCTACTTCCTCTGGCATTCTTTTGCCTTTTTGGGGGGGGGTGTTCCCCTGAGAGTGGACTTGTGTATCTTGCTCATAGAAAGAAAATTGAGCACTTGGGGGTGGCCTGGGGTTCTCGGGGGATTTGGCCCAGAGCCCACTAGGTCCATGGTCCTAGTCTTGGCGTGTCTTGTTCCCTGATGTGGTCCAGCTGGCCCTAGAGCAAACAATGAGGGCCAGAGGCCACGCAGGTGCATCCTGGGCAGGAACAAAGGCCTGGGGGTGGGGTGGGGGAGTAGTCTGTGAGTGGAATTCTGCTTCTTGACAGCCCAGCTGGCCCCACGGTTGGGACTGAGGAGTTGGGACCTGGGCATAAGGAAGGGTGGGCGGTCTTCAAAGACTGCCTGAAGCTATGCAGAGAAACCAAAAGCCCAGGGCTAGAAACCAGGGACTAAGTGCACCGGCAAAGGGCCCGATCCATCTTAAGAGCAGGCCTATATACCCTCTGCCTTTGAAGCCTTTTCAGGGAGGCCCTGGCTCCTGTTTGGTCTCAGCACCCATGAAGAGCCTTCATAACTGGGGGAGAGTCAGGCCAAGACCAGAGTGTACCCAGAAAGGCCTGAGCCAGCCCGCTTCTCAGGGCTCGACTCAGCTATTCATGGCATGTGGGCGTATGGAGTTGAAGCCAAGCAGGCTCTACCTAATTGTGGTGGCCACAGGACCATTTCTGTGGTGGGGTGCTACCCATCAGAACCTATGGGGGAACTGCAAGTGACACCAGTTTTGTTTTCCTGATTGATATTGGAAAGGACACCTTCCTTGCTTTTTGGGTTAGGCGCACTGCAGTGCACCAGGCAAGACCCTCTACCTTAACAGTTCACAGCCTTCCTAATGCTGCAACCCTTTAATACAATTTCTCATGTTGAACTGACCCCCCCCCATAAAATTATTTTCATTGTTACTTTGTAACTGTAATTTTTGCTACTAGTATGAATCATAACAAATATTTTTGGAAAGAGAGAGAGAGAGGTTTGCCAAAGAAGTTACAGCCCACGGGTTGAGAACCTCTGCTTTAGGGGCCTTCTGAGGAAAGTTCTGGGCCCTGGAATTGGAGTGACTAAGAAGAGAAGCATCAGGAGACAGGAAGGACCCACCAGAATTGGTCAAGTGGCGGCTTCTACTTCGTGAGTTCCCATACCCCCTTCAGGGGAATTTTCAAGACAGTATGTGAGTCGGACAAGAGTGAGCAGCGTGGTATTGAGCACCCACATGAGGAGGCCTAGAAGCCAGGATGTAGTCAGTCATAATTGATTCGAGAACAGGCTCCAGTTTGGTTGTGTCTCCATCCTTAACCTTGTAGTACTAGCTGCTGGCCAAGTTCCAGGAGGTGGCAAAACAGAAAGAATCATATCCCTGAAAGGCATGTGGTGACGCATGCCAGTGCCAGGTAGCCCCGCAAACTGGTCATAGGATTCTTCACCCGAGGATTGAAGCTGAGGTGACAGTGTCCAGTCGTGTTCTCCCTCCGGGGCACCTCAGGTTTAATTCAAACTGCATGCAGCTCCCTACTCCAGCCAGATGTGTACACACATGTGCACACGCACGCAGAACACACCACCCTACAAATTCTGTGACACTGATAGGGTCTGGGCTCATCAAATGGAAACAGGAGGTAGATCTTTAGGAGAAAGAGCCAGGGAGGGTGCTTGGCCATCAAACTCAAGTCCTGGTAAGTGACAGTTGCCACTACAAAGACAGACATTTAGCTTCTCCAAGGGAGGCCAAGGCACCTGCACTCACTGCCTATCTAATTCTGTGATGGGCCAAAGGGTTACTTCTGAAGAGAAATTCCTTCCCATCCAGCCCGCAGCCCCGGGGTCTAGCCTGGCTCTCTGCAAGCCTCTCCACACTCTAGCCTGTAGTCGACAGCCTGTTGGTTCCAGGAGGTTCTAGAAGACAAGGATTCCAGAAAGGCTTTGGTCATCAATGTCTGGGGTGTGTAAAGGCCTTGTCCTGCAATGAACAGATTGAGATTTGGAAATTGCTCCAGAGACTTCGTGGTCCAGCCGCCTCTAGAACAAGGATAGTGTGAGGAGGGGATTCCCAGCCCAGAAGTCAGCGCTCTAGTTAGTCTGTGGTGCAGATGCGCCTCCCTCCTTGCTCTGCAGTAGAAAAGTAGGGCTGTGGGGGAGGAGTCACGGTCCCATAGGCATCAGGGGTGTAAGAACTGTTAAGGACCCCGGCCTAAAGTCGGCTGTGGAGCAGCTTAGCCCAAGGGCACGAGTGGGAGAGCCAGAGAGGCACAAGGCAGCATGATGCCTTGTGTAGGAGCCACCGGAGAGGGGTGGGGCGCCAAAGCTTCATGGGTGGGGGCACGCGGGTGGGGGTGGGAGTGGCGCTGGAGGAGGCAGTCAGGACCCATGGACCTGCAGCGTCCACGTTTGGGCGAAGGTGCTTTGCTGCCGGACCCATCTCGACCTAGCCTTCCCAGAGCCGTTTCCTCCGGTTCCCGCCTGGGGCCTCGGTTTCCCCCAGCAGCGGGGCGGGGCGGGAGTCTCGCCGGTTTCCAAGTCGCCTGCAGGGTGCGCCCATGAGCGGCGCGGCGGGAGCTGGAGCCCCAGCGGCCGCTGAGACGGTGGGAGCACGAGCAAGAGGCAGGTCAGCCGGGGTCCTGGGTCCAGGGGATCCTGGGGGTCCCGGGGAGGTGTCTTGGTGGCTGTGGCCGTCGGAGGCTGCGAGGCCTGGAGGTCTGAGCTGATCAAGACCCTTCCGCCCCTCGGAGCGCCCGTCACTCCCTCCGACCCTTCCTTCCTGATGTCGGGAGAGGAGACTGCGGGTGTCAGGGTCCAAGCTTGCCCTGGCCGCTTCTAGAGGGGTCGCAGCAGGGGTTCTCAGAGCGGTTACATCTCAAGTGCGGTACCCCTCGGGGCGGTCCTCAGCGACCGGAAGGTGCGCAAAGGCAGGTAGGGAGGAAGGGGCGCGAGTAAGGCAGGGCGGCAGGATGCCTCACAGTCGTCTAGACCCGCAAGCGACGCGCGGCGACAGCCGTCGATTTGTCCCCGCGTGGCGGACTGAACCTACAAGCTCACAAGTCTCTTTAGGGCGCGTCCCTGCCAAAGCTAGGCTGCGGACGTCGAGGCGCGGCCGGAGGTAGGCGAGTCAGACTCCCGAGTTAAGGGTTCAGGCGGGCCACCAGGTTGCAGCGGGGAAGGCGCGGCAGGAGCACGGGAGTTTGGAACTCAGGGGAGTGGGGCATCCTGTTGACAGTGTCGGGAACCTGACTTAGAGCACTGCGGAGAGGCCAGAGGACAGCAGGGTGGGTGAGCGTCTGGGGCTGCCCAAAGCAAGGGTAGAAATGGCGGGAATGGTGGCAGCTCTCAACGGTTTGTTTGAGGATGGGCAAGGGCTCTGCCTTTGGAACATTTAGACCAATTTTGCCCGTCCGTGCATTGAAAGGAGCAGGGATTCACAATGGTCCAGAGCTATAGAAGCAGCAGGCAGGTGGTCGCTAGGACTCGCCCCCAGGACTGCGGCAGGCAGAGCATGCATTCTCCTGATGGCTGAGGAAGGATTGGGACCCTTTTCTTACCCAACCAGAGGCCTTGCCTTGTCTCCTTGAGATGGGAGGCGGCTCTCGGTCCTTCAACCTGGAACTCCAGAATGCTCCAAGCTGTTTGTCATGCCCTCTGCTTCTACTGCCCAGCTCCCTCTGGACCCTTAGACTCTTTGTGCCTTTCAGGAGGGTGTCCATACCCAACCAAGGCGGTCCTTGGTGTTGGGACCCTAAGACGATGATGGAGAGCTTTTTTGAAATGCAGGGTTCGGAAGGCTCTGCTTGTTTGAGCCTGTAGGAGCTCCTCAAAGACTGAGAGGTTCCTGACTATGGTGTCCCTTGCATTCTGGGACTTCCGAGGTTCTCTCAGGTTCTGGTGTCCCTTGGACAAACCCTAGCCAGTGTGTATTGTCTCAGAGACTGACTATGACTGTTCTGGGCTGGGCTAGCCTCCCTGTCCACGGTTTGAAGTTAGGCTAAGGGCAGTCCACACATGTAGTAAGAGAAAGACTTTGGGCGAGGCAGAAGAAGAGGTAGGTGACCTCCAGAGCCCTGCAGATGGATCAAAGATTTTGGTGTCCCAACCTGGGTTTTGATTTTTGCCTTTTGATGCACACTCACTAGGTGACCTCGGGAAAGTCACTGCCCTGGCAATCCATTTTTCCGTCTGTAGTGTAATGGTGTTCTTAGTAATGGTGACCCATGGTGGTGGTGGTGGGGAGTGCGGAGGGGCTGAGTTGGGAGTGGTAGTGATGGTGGTAGTGGTGGCAGTGGTGGCAGTGAGGGTTGTGGTCCCGGTATGCCAGAGGGCAGGTCAGGGGCTGCTGGGCTTAGGAAGGGTAACCCTGGAGGGAGAGGCAGAGATTGCTGTGAGTGGAGAGAAATGTAGACTAAGGGTTGGTTTGGGAGTAAGCATGTGGCTTCAGGCGTTGGGTTCCATCCGCAAAGTCCAGGGCCTGTCAAATGAGACCACAGCCTCTGGTGGTTCTCAGTTGTTGCCTGCAATCAGCAGCTCTTGCCTCTCACCTGCTGGCTCGTGAGCCACCTCACTTCACAGAAGCGGAGCGCTCAGCATCCTTTTGGTACGCCCCAGCTCCAGGCCCTGAGTAGTGTGTGCCTAGGAGAGAGGAGGGTGAGACAGCTGGACAGACGGATACATGGGCACATGCAAAGAGGGCTTTGACGTATGTGATGGAGGAGCCGAAGGAGGAAGAATGCACAGGCAAGGATCACTAGAGGCAGGTATTGAGCTGGTAAAAGAGAATTTCTCCAGCTGCCGTGGCAGAACCGGGACATCCTGGGGACCGCTGGAGGGCAGATCGTGATTTGGGGAACTCAGTGGACAAAAGTAGTCTGGAGGTTGGAGGAAGCAGAGATGGTGCAGGGCCGGAGGGCAGGTCCCTAAGTCCATACTGTGCCCCCCTCTGATAGCAGGAGACGATTAGGGGTACAGAGAGGAGCCTGGGTCTGAAGCCATGAGATTCCGCCGGGTTTCAAGCAGGCACAGAATGGGAGAGACAGAACATTCCAGGCCTGGGAAGGGGCTGGAACCTAGGGAGACAGCACTTGGGGAGCTTTCCAGGGCTACTTCCAACTTTATGTGACATGACTCTCTCTAGAGACAGAATCTTTACATTTGGCCTTACAGTGGCCTCTGGGAACCGTGAGCCAGGCTAGTGGGAGCGCTGATGGGCAGAGGGGCAGTGACAGGGTTCAGGTGACAGGATCCTACTCAGGTTAGTCCGGGGCAGCCTGCCCTTTCTCTTTAACGTCTATGGCTGCATCATTACACCTAAAGCCTGGGGACCCCAGGAGTGGGTTTGCATCCTTCATCTCTAGTGTCCAGGCTAGCCTCCTGCTGGGGTTCCATCCAGGGATCCCTTGTTCTCTTTCCAGTACCCATCATCCACTATTTATGGGAGACAGGGGTGTTGAGCATTTTATGAGATGCTCTCACCATGGCCTGTGCACATGGGAGAAGCCAAGGCCCCGGGTGGGGTGGGGGTGGGGCCTGGCATGGACCCCACCGGGGCTCCTCCCACCACAGGCTGCATTCCGTGAGGCCTGCATCTAGGGAGGAGCTTTACCAGGAGAAGCAGCCTACAATGGGTGAGTGACACCTAAAGTGAGTACTGGGGACCTGTAGTTTTCTCCTGTGTACCAGACCTGGACAAGTAGGGGTGTCAAGGGTCCATTTTAGGGTTCTCAGTGGGAGAGAAGGGAGACGCGGCTGGCCAGTGGCCTTTGAGTTTAGAGTCTATACTCTAGGCTGAGGGAGCCTTGGTCCTGCCTGGTGGCAGTGAAGATATTTAGAAAGGTAAGCTAGTGTCCCGGCCTCTTGCCCACATCCTGTCCCCAGGAACACAGCAGCAGCAGCTGCTCGCCCATGGTCGGTCGGTTGGGGGAGGGACATACTGGTCACGAACTTGAGAACTTGGGGGTCCAGCCTTTACCAGGTATTAGGATTTGGGTGCTGTACAGCTCTGAAGGGATCCAGAAAGGGAAGGGAGACCCAGACCCCGGTAGTGACGCAACATCAGGCAGCCTCAGAAGAGACCCATCTTGTTGATTGATGTGTTAGGGTGGGGTTCAGTGGGTTCAGGGTCTTCCTGTAAGCCCAGCTGCTGCTGAGCCACCACAGGGCTGTGCTTTAAGTGTGTGTGTCGGGGTGGAGGGTGGGGTACCAGTCCATCCCGCTGTGATTCTTGCTCAGTCAGTGTCATTCCATAAATCAAGGGGCAGATGTTGGACTTTGTCTCTGGTTCCTGTAAGACGTCCTCGGTGTTCTCTTCTGTCCACCCCTGCCTTGGTTCTCAGCAGCCTGCAGGCCCGAAGCCTGTCACGTACAGTGTGTGTGCTCTTTCTCTTGACCCTTGCTTTTCCTGTCCAAGATTGTATTTCTCTTGCTTCTAATTGATGGCTCCTCCTTTTTTGAGATATCTAAATTATTACTGCATAGGTAATAATGTCAAACCTGTGGGTTTGATCCTTTTAATTTTCTTTCACAGGCTTTTTTTTTTTTTTGAGACAGGGTGTCATTGTATAGACCAGGCGAGACCGACCTGTCTCTGCTTCCAGAGTGCTAAGATTAAATGTATGCATCCCGTCTCTTATCTTGCATCTTGAAATCTGGTTTGCAGGTCATCTGTAGTGTAGAGCTGAGGTCCTAGGGTCGGTCAGAGCATGGCTTATAGCAACTTCTCTGCCACCGGCCAGGAGCCAGGCTCTCTGAATCTCTAAGGTGGCAGCTGTCATGGAAAAATTCCCGGGGTTCTTGTCCTTTGGGGGACCCCTGCAGTAAACTCCAGGACTGAAGGGAGCAAGGGTAGCGGCAGATGGTATGGAGTTCCCTATGACACAGAAGAGTACTGGGGAGCATTGCCTATGAGAGAGGGGCAGCCTGGGGGTGATGGTTCATGCCTGGGATCCCAGCACCCAGAGGGAAGGAACAGGAGGATTGAGAGAGTTCGAGATTATACTCGGCTAGATAGCAAACCTGAGGCCCAGCCTGGGCTACAAGCGACCCATCTCAAAACAAGGCAAAATTACAGGACTGGGATAGAAGCCCAGTGAAGCTGCAACGGGCAGCCTCTGTGCTGCTCTGGTCTCTGCGCTCGGCTGCAGTGTGTGCAGCGCTGCCGAGGAGCTCATAGACACATTCAGCCAGCTCTGGAACCACCACCTGGGCATTGTGTACACAGAGCCCGGGGTGGGTCAGGAGATATGTGGCTTGGGATTAAATGGTTTTAATTAACATGGCTGGGTGGGAGTGGACGGAAAGGCAGAGGCAGCCGGGTTGAGTCTGACTGCTGGGAGCCCAAGGGGTTGTTCCTTCGAGTCTTTGGATGCATGTTCCGTAGCACGTGCCTAAGGTTTACATGGGACTGTGTCTGCACTCCGCCCTGTCCTCAACGAAGGACGATCATAAGGAAATGCGACATTATTAATATTTAATTTCCCCTCTTGGCTAGCAACAGATGACTCAAGGATTAATTCGGTAGAGCCAACAGAGACGGGTAGGAAATTGTTAGATCCTGGCTCTACACTGGCCACTTCCCCTGGGTCCCCCAGCCCTCCTGTGACTCTGAGCAGTGGTTCTCAACTTTCCTAATGCTGCAGCCCTTTAATGCTGTTCCTCGTGTTGTGGTGACCCCCTTCCCCTGCCGACACAACCATAAAATTGTCTTCGTTGTCCCTTTGTAACTGTAAATTCTGCTCCTATTTAGAATCATAATGTAAATAGTTTTCTTCCCCTCAAAGAGAGAGAAGTCTGCTGTGTCCCTTGGCATTCTCCGGCTATGCCACCCTCTACTGCTCCTGGTAAAGCTGAGAGCCTTTCCACCTGTTTTTGGGCTGTGGCTTTTTCACATCTCAAAAAATGTTTGGCCTGCCATCAGGGACACGGCTTTCTCTCTCCGAACTCCCAGACAGGACGCAGGAGCTCCTCAAGGGGTCACAGCGTAGCCTTAGTGCTCAGATGAACGGTCACCTGGAAAGCAGAAAGCGGGTCAGCAGTGGCTAACATCTCTTGGCTGCATGTGTTGCTCAGTCTGGCCAGAGAAACGTCAGTGGGTTTGAATTGGCCCAGTGGGAACATTCACACTACAAAGAAAAGAGTCAGGGTGCCCTGGCCCTGAGCTGTTCTGCCTGCCTATAGCTAGCCAGCCTTAGCCTTCCCCTGGGGGTGCTCAAGGCTCCTCCCCGCTGTCTGTCCTGAGAAGGCCTCCCCGGCTTGGTCTCCACTGCTCTGCTGGACTTGGGGCTGGGGAAGGCGCACAAATGAAAAGATTCTGGTTTGGCAGCTGCCCAGGTGGCCCTGGGATCAGAGGAGCTTCCCCTGGGATGCACTGCAATAACTGAGCCGGCCTGCAGGAATGTTGAAGGAAGGGCCCTGGGACAGAAACCTTTGGTGTGTCCTCAAGCCGATGCAAGGCAGGCCTGACAGGCAAGAGGCCCAGCTGGGTTGAGCCTGGAGAACAGCAGAGCGTCCTCGGCACAGTCAGGGAGAGCACTGGGACCCAGAAATATCCACCATGGACCCAGCACAGGAACATGAGGAATCTTGAGAACTCTGAGTAGTCGGGCAGGTACCAAAGCTGCTGGGAATAGCATCAGCAAACATGGGCCCAGGTTAGGCCCCTTCAAAGCGGGTGTCCTGGTGGCTATGGAGTCAGTGCAATTACTGGGGGGTGGGGGGTCCATGCTGGTAGTGTGACCATCAGCAGGGCCTTAGGCTCAAGGATGGAGCCATCTCACCTTGACAGAAATGTATTATGTTCCTCCTCGGGTCCCATAAGGGACACTGAGGATGGAGGATGGTCTAGCACGGCCTTGTCTCCTTACAGACTACTTTAGTGCCCTTCAGCGTAGATCCCACTAGAGAAGGCCAAAGGGACAGGTGGTTATCTGTCTCTACCCCTCCCCTTCCCCCTCCCCAGGAGACAGCACCTTGTGAGAGTCAGGACTCTTAAGGAGGCAGTAGCTCTCCGTGAGGCTCACTGGGCCTGGTTGTGTCGGTTTCTGCTCTCTCCATAGCTTGCAAAAACTCTTGTTTGTTTGTTTGTTTTATTGCATATGAGTGCTCTGTCTGCCGAAGAGGCCACCAGATCTCATTACAGATGGTTGTGAGCCACCATGTGGTGGCTGGGAATTGAACTCAGGACCCCTGGAAGAGCAGGCGGCGCTCTTAACCACTGGGCCATCTCTCCAGCCCCACAAAACTCTTGATGTAAGTGGGACTCTCCCAAAGAGAAGACCTTGGCTTCCCCCTTCCTGGTCTTCAGCATCAGCCTGGTAGATGAAGGACCTCCACACCCACACAGCTGCAGCTGGGTCTGCGCGGGCTCCAGACTGAAGGAAACTTGGGTTCATTTATTTCAGCTCTGTCTCTCACCTTCTTGGCCAATTTCAGGGGCAAGAGAGCCTTCCCCCAGGGACTCCAGTTCGATTCATCCTTCTTATCCTAGAGGGGAGGAGGAGAAGGGAAGATGTGTCTGTATGCGGGGGGGTTGGGGATGGGGGGGGCGGGGGGAGGGGGGAGGGGGGAGGTTGAACTCTACAGCTTCTCCTGGGGCTCCATGAAGGTCCAGTACTGAAGAGGATGGATTGGGAAGGGTAGCGGGGTGGGGGGTGGGGGCAGGATCCTTTCATTTTGCATGGGGAGAAACCAGCTATTGGGAGAGTCCTGCTGGCGTTGAGAGTCTTGCAAGCTCAGGGAGGAGAGTGGGAGTTTAGGCGTGGCTGGGGCTTGCCTGGAGAGAAGAAGACTTCTGCTTTCCAGGGGTCTCGACTATTCTGTGATCTGAGGTGACTCTGGGGTAGCCTTTCCAAATCTGTTACTTCCTTCTCTTGGGATTGTGGACAGGTGCTGAAATAAGCCCTCGCTATCATCTGGGGCCCAGAAAAGAAACGCATTCTTGCCCATAGTCTTCACAGAGCACCTGTTTTTCTGAAGCCGCTTTCCCTGCTTTCCTCAGCTAAGCAGAGGGACAGGTGGGGAGAGGTGTGGGCGGAAAAGCAGGAGGCGGATCCCTCGGAGAAGGGAAGCAATCACTGCACAGCCTTGCCTGGTTGTGCAGCCTACTGGCAGGATCTGTTAGCGCAGTGGGTTTGGCTTGGATGCTGCTTTTGCTGCCTGGCAGAGTAAGAGTGCTTAGCTTGTGGGGACTGGAGGATAGGTAGGACCAGAAAGGAACTCCAGGAGTATCTGAGGTGACCTTAGGGGCAGTGTTCCTCAGGTGGGCATGGTGGTTCCCTGAAGGAATGGAGCAAAGTGAGCTGAGGTGGGAGGCTGGCTCAGTATGAGAGAGAGCAGGTGAGGCTGGGAAAGCCCGGTGGGGAGAGAGCCTTCCCGGGAGAGGGTCTTGCAGGGCTGGTGGTGAGTGCAGGAACGCAGAGGGCTGGCGAGGCTGCTATAGAAGGCTTGAAAGGCTACATAAAGGGAGCCAATATAAACATCGTTTTGCCTTAACTTGCTACCATAGATTAAAAACAGCAAAAAAAAAAAAAAAAAAAAAAAAAAAAAAAAAAACAACCAAACAAGCAAAAGATTTTTAGCCACTAGTGTGAGCAGGGAGGGTGGCTACTGCAGGAAAATGCTGCCCAGCATCTGTCCTGAAGAGAATGGAGGAAAGGCCTCCCTGAAAAGGGTTCTGTGAAGATCTTAACAATACTAATTTGAAACCTGTGAGCTCTTTGGGCCCGCGTCCTGACAGGCCATCCCAGATGGGGCAAGATGGAGCCATTCTCAGGCAGACACCTGACCCACGACTGACAGAATCTTGAAGTGGTGGTGGTGTGTGTGGGGGGGTGGTTCAGCGACTCACTGGGATTCGTTCTTTCTCTTCAGGTACCTCAGCACCCTAAAGCTGAGCGGAGACAGGCAAGATCCCCCGGAGAAGTCATGCTTTCGGGAGATGCGGAGTCGTCTGTGAAAAAGCCTTTGGGGAGCTCTCTCTGGGAACACTCGTGGCTCTTGTGAGGAAAGGGCTGCGAGGCTTGGGTGATCGGACGGCTGGGCTGCAGCTATGGACCGAGAGCTGGCCCGGGCCCGCATCCTTGCTGAGCCTGCCCAAGTGTGGCTGCTCCCACCATGGGCTCCTCAGTGTACATCACGGTGGAGCTGGCCATCGCCGTACTGGCCATCCTGGGCAACGTGCTTGTGTGCTGGGCCGTGTGGATCAACAGCAACCTGCAGAACGTCACCAACTTCTTCGTGGTATCGCTGGCGGCGGCTGACATCGCAGTGGGTGTGCTCGCCATCCCTTTTGCCATCACCATCAGCACCGGCTTCTGTGCCGCCTGCCACGGCTGCCTCTTCTTCGCCTGCTTCGTCCTGGTCCTCACACAGAGTTCCATCTTCAGCCTCTTGGCTATTGCCATCGACCGCTACATCGCCATCCGCATCCCGCTCCGGTGAGCCAAGGCTTACATTTGTGCATGAGGCTTGCATCCAGCGGGCACAAAGGACAGGGCTCTGGGAGTCGTTGGTCTGAATCTTTATAGAGCTGGGGGGGTGGCCATGCCTGTCTGGCTTGTCCCTATATAAGTACAGAGCACTTGTTACATGTTGAGGCTTTCTATAGGCAGCCATGTACAGCTACTATAAGTTGAGAATATTCTGGTTCCGAGGCTACATGCTGCCCCTGGCTGTGTGAGCTATTCTTCATAACATCTGAGTATGATCTGGGGTGAGTGAGGAGCCATGGGCAACCGCAGAACCTCAGCTGGGATCCCGCCTCCGCCACGGCCATCCTTTCCCCAGTGTGTACATTAGGAGAGTGACCCAGAGAGGGGAAGTGACTTGGCCGAATGCCGCAGTGAGTCATTTGGACTTCTATGCAAATGAAGCTGCCCCCTGAGTCCGAGAGAGGACTCTGCCTGTGTGAGGGGGCCATGGCTGTGCTAAGGGTTTTTATTTTGCCCCCCCCTTAAGTGACTCTTTAGTGAAGTGACTACAGCCAAATATTGTGTAAAAAAGGTCTTCCCCGAGGCCTCTTCCCAGTCACCCTGTAGATTAGAACAGTCCATTACTCTCCCAGGGGGGCCCCACCTCTGTGTCTTTCTACCAGAGCTAAGGTCCTGTGGCCGGAGTGGCTGCAGACCTAGAGGAAGGATGGCAGAATGAGGGTTTGGAGTGGACAGTCACCACAGTGAGTTTTTTTTTATACCCCAGCGGAGCTCCCGCCCACAGTGGTAGTATCGGCCGCTCTACCATGGGCCGAGGACGCCTAGCAACAAGAAGGTCCAGGCTCGGTGAGCTGTGAAAGCTCAGGGGCAGATGCAAGAGAGCCGTTAGACGTCATTTCCTTCCTCTCGCCTTCTGAATAGAAAAAGGAGGCTCTGAGAAGGGGGCTAGCTCTCTCTCTCACAGCTATCCAAGGAATTGATAGCAGAGAGCCTGGGAAGAGAAGAAATGTAGTGAAATGGCGGCCATCACTGTGACGTCAGTCTTTGACAAGCCATCTGCAACACACAGCAGTTGCTATAATCTGAGCCCTAAGGGGAGACTCGAACATCCACACTAGGCTGCTCAAAGGGTAAGAGCCTGTGCCTTGTGTTGCCTTAAAGTCTTGGTCAAAGGGGACTCCTGCCAGGCATGGTAGCAAGCCCATGCTTACGTCCTGGAACGTGACAGAGGCTAGAACTTGAGAGTGCTGAGATCCAGGGCAGCCAGGAGCCTGTCCTAAGATCCCTGTTCAAAGAAAATAAAAGAAAAAAAAAACAATCTAACAAACTAGCAAACAAAAGGGGAGAGACTTTCGGCCAGCTCTAAGAAGAGACAGGGTTAAAGGTCACGTGTGGAGACAGCCTTACACTGTTGCTTCCACTCTATGCTCCTGAAGTTGACCACTGTCTAGGTTCCTGCAAAGACAAATTAGAACCCGGAGGCATAGGGGGGAGTCTGTGTGTGGGTCCCAGGTGGGTCAATGGCACCCACCCCCAGGAGATGGGCTCAGCCCGTGTAGTAGCGAGTCACCAAAGGGAAGCCGTAACTTAGCATTCACTTTTCTTCCAACTCCTCAGCAGCAGCATATTAGGACAGATCAGGATGGCTGCTCTCACCTTAAAGGCCTCGTCTCACTTTCCTCTCCTCAGCCTCTGCCTATGTCTGTCTTCTCATAATCAAGAGACCGAATCCCCCAGAATGGCATGGAGTGAGCGGGTGGCTGTAGAAAGCCACACCCTGTGCTGGGCCTGTTTTCCCATGGGTAACAAAGGGAGCACTAACAAGGGGAGCACTCGAAGGTCTGTGGCTTCGGTAAATGGGTAGGAACGACGGGGCTGTGCAGGGTAACGGGAAGGCTTTTGTGAGCTGAAGGCTTGAAGCCAACAGCCTATCCACACTCCAGTTGTGTACCTGACCCGCAGGACCTCGCAACCTCAGTTCCACTTGGACCTTGGGCCATCTGAGCTCTGAGAGAGGCTTTGGAAAGCACAGGCTGGTCTCTGCAAGGAGCTGCCCACTGAGGATGCTCATCTTGCCTCTGGGCAGTTTTACACAGGCCATGGGGTGTTAGTACAGGATGTCCTTGGAGCATCCTGGTCCAGTGTTTCAGTTGCAGCAGATGTTGGGATCCTTGTGGGAGACCAGAGCCAGGAAAGGACATCCTCCCAATCTAGGTGGAGTTTAGAGCCCTTCATTGTGTTCCTGGCTATTAAAGTCCCTCACTTCCCTGTCCCCTCAAGTTTTTTGTTACTGAGAATATGGAGGTGTCTGTATAGGGGCTCCTGAGAGCAAGCCAGGCATGAGGGGTTTCTGGTGGGGACCAGGGGGACCAGGGGGACCAGGCATGAGCAGGGTCTGGAGTGGAGCAGAAAGCCAGGCATGAGGAAGATCTGGGGAGGAACAAGGGGCCAGGCTTGAGGGGAATCTGGAGGGGACCAGGAACCCTTGGCTGGCTCTGGGGGGACTTTCTAGCTTGGTCTTTCATTTTCTTCCCCTCACAGCTAGGAACCCAGCCTCTTCTAGGGTGTTTTCCTGTGCTATTGGCGAGGTCTGCAGGCTCTAGTCTTGGATGGAGGCATAGTCCCAGGCTTACACCATGCCTCAGGGCTTCTTTTGTTGCCGTTTTAAAGAATTTTCAGCTTCAGAATAATTGGTCCCCTCCTTCCTGAGTATCGGGACTCTGTTAAATGAAGGCAAGGCCTCATGGTTAATAAAGGAAAATGGGTCAAAGGCCAAGATGCAGCTCTGTGTCTGCAAGGGATGAAAAGCCTGGGGTCAGTGACCAGGTCTCCATTCCTGGGGGTCTTTTGCACCACTGTCTCTGAGTCTCACATTGGCCTCTGATGCTCCCGTTCCTAAGGAACAGGCCAGACTACACACGGAAAACCAGTTGCTGCAAGACCTGAAGTCCTATAAAATCCATTTCTCTGATTTCCAGATGGGCACAGGAGCCAGCCATGTGCGTAGTGGCGGGTGCTTACATAGCGCCCCTAAGGTCTGGCACTGTATCCCTAGCACCACAGAAAAAGGAAAGAAGGTAAAGGGAAAAGCTTTCTAATTTGACCATAAGCCCTTGCTGGACTAGAGGCATGGCTCAGTGGTAGAATATGTCCTGCTTAACATTTGTAAAGTATTCTTCCCTTCACAAGGATGCTGGGGAGAGGGCAGAAGTAGGAGGCAATATGCCCTGGAGGAAGTCTTGCCATATGGATATTACAGGGTGTGTGTGGTAGTGGTGGGGGGTTGGAGAAAGCCCAGGCAAATGTCCCAAGGTAGAGTTGAGTGGGCATGTAGGTATAGCCTGGCCTCTGGGCTGGAGGGCGGTGGCTTGGCTGCTGAGTGGCAGGTGTGTTGTGAGGCTGATTTAGCTTGACCTCTGCCTATGGAAGGAGTTTGAGTTTCTCCTTTGGGTCAGATGCTCTTCAACTCTTAGACCATTAAGATGACTTAGAAAGACCCGCCTTCTCCTCAGTGTTGCGAATATACATAAAAACTCCACCTGGAATTGTGGGTATGGTCTGCAGCCATAGGGTGAGCCTCCTTCCACCCCCCACCCACCGAGTATGGGTGGACAGGATTCTCAGGGGACACTTGAAATAGGTGCTGCTGGAGACTCGGGCGGCCAGACTCTATGGGCTGCTAGGAAGTCTGAGCATCCTTCTAGCTGCCCGGAGTATATTTATCCAGAAGGCCAGAATGAGACTATGTTAGTCACAGTTACAGGCCAGGCTGGGCCCTTGGGATAGCTATGGTGTGTACGTGATTCCATGTGGGTCCGGGTGTTGTCTTAGGCCTCAAGTTCCTGTTCTGTGACTTCAATTTCTTCATTCTCCGGCCTCTATTTCCAAGTGCTGGAAATATGAGTGTGTGTGTGTGTGTGTGTGTGTGTGTGTGTATACGTGTGTATACATAACACTTGCATGTGCTTAAACAGTGTCTCCAAGCCCCTCCATACTTTTTGCCAACTTTGGAAAGTGCACCTTACACATTGGGTTCTGTCCCCACAGGAGCTTTCTTTCCAAATGGCAATGGGAAGAGAGGTCCCCTTGTGGGTTTCCAGTCTGTAAAAGAAAAGAGAACAACCCTGGGATTTCCATGGTGTATTCCCAGAAGCTATTGGGCCTCAATTGTTGTCTCCAACAACGACCCGTTAACTCAGAAACTTATTTAACTCCCTGGACACGGGCAGAAGGCCCGTTCTAAAAATAGAGTTTGAAAGCCCCCAAGGTGGGAGACTCCTAGACTGTCCCTAGAAGCTCATCAGTATCTCAGGCAGCTTATTTCTCTGAACAGCAATGGAATAGCTGTGACCCACCCTGAGTTCCCATGGTGACTCCCCGGGGTTTCCACCCACTAAATTCAGCACCGTTGCCCTTATGGGCAGTGGTGACAGGTCTAGAATTCTTAGTTTCGTTTCATAAATGAGGAAATTGAGGTCCAAAAGTGAGTGACATAGCATTCCTTGTTTACAGGAATGTACCAGCACTAGAACCCCGGAAAGGTATGTTTGTCCCAGGAAAGCTGTGAACACTAACGTAGCTTCCTCTCCTCCCGTGTGGATCATGTAGAGCACTGTTGAGGGGTGTCTGGCGCAGAGTAAGTACATAATTATTAGATGGGGTGGGGACCCTAGAACTTCATGTTTGAGCCTCCAGACAAACAGACATGCTGTGCTGGCTTTCTGGTGCTGTGGATACATGTTGTAAGTCTGTGGGCCTTCTGCAGAGGCCACGCTGCAGGGGACCAAGGCCCTGATGCTCTGGAGAATGTGGCTGACAGTTACTGTTTGCGTCTTCAGCTCACTGGGTTGGAGCTGGAGCTCGGTGGTAGAATGCTTGCCTGTCATACGCAAGGCCCTGGATTTGATTCCCAGCACCATCGGGGAAGAGACAAATTCACGTGGGTTGAGTTGCCCCTGGGCCTCGGGATGTTCACAGCTCGTCTCTGCCTCTCCTTGGGTCTTAGTTTCAGTTTCCCCAGCTCTAAAGCAGAGGGACAGATTAGATAAACGGTCAGAAACTGCCAGGGTATTTTTTTTCTTTATATCCTTCTTAATTGACAACACTTAAAATGAGAGATTTTTCCTCTCAAAAACAACACCCCCCCCCAAAAAAAAAACCCCCCACCAATTATCCCAGCCCATTTTAAGCTTTAGCGACACTGGGTACACACTACTTTCTTTCTTTTTCTTTTTTCTTTTGTTGTTTTGTTTTGTTTTTCGAGACAGGGTTTCTCTGTGTAGCCTTGGCTGTCCTGGATTCACTCTGTAGACCAGACTGGCCTCAAATTCCACCTGCCTCTGCCTCCCGAGTGCTGGACATAAAGGCGTGCACCACCACCGCCCTGGCCTTCCTTCTTTCTTTGATGATGCAGCTTCAATTCAGAGCCTCCCACGGACAGACTAGGCTCTTTAACAGTGCGCATACACGTTGCATAGAGACGAAGCCCAGGGCCAGCACGTTCCCAGCCTTCCCGACGAGTCCATTACCGGTAGCTATCTGTGTCTACCACCCATGGGTCATGGCCTCTCTGTAGCCGCTTTAAGTCTGAAATCAATGAACTCAGGGGGTGTGTTTTCCTCGTTACTACCTGCCCCTCACCCCCACCCCCCACCCCAGCTGCACAGTACAGATAAATGCAGGAGATGGCTACACTACGTGAGCTCCCAGCCTCAGAGAACACTTCTCTGAGATGTCCCGCCTGAACTTGAGGAGTGGAAGCTTCCCCCGGGAGGGTAGTTTTCGTTTTGCCAGAATTGAAACCATTCAATATAAGTTTATTCCTCAGTCATTACCAAAGCCCCTTCCCCTCCCTTTCCCCCTCCCCCCCCCCAGTGGAGAAGACTTAAAACAAAAACATCCTTTTACTAAGGTGAAGGTGTATTTCTAGTGGAGCTCAGGTTACCTTCTAGTTGACAGATCAAGTCTCCCTGCTCCGCCCCCCCCCCCCATCCCATCCCCTCCTCCTGGGACTGGCAATCAGCACAAGAATATTTTCACCTGACCCCCCCCCCAGGCAGATTGCTGTCTTCTTTTACACCCCATTCAGTACCTCAGGAAAGTGTCAATCCATAATTGTCTTGACTCCACCCAGAGGACTGTGGGTAGGTTTGGAGGGGAGCTGATATTTCATTTGGTTTGGGACTTTCACTCCTCCTCCATGCCCTGGGCAAAGCCTCTTCTTGAGGACCATGGAGAGTCAACTCAAATGGGGAAGAAGAGGCAGGGAGCCTAAGTGGCTCAGGCAGTCTACAGGTCTGGCCCGGCCCGTTCTGTCCAGTTCTAAAGGAAAGTGGTGATTTTTATAGTAGTAACCAAGACTAACAAACGTAGAAGTGGCGCTTATCCCCCTAAGATCACCTGTTTCTCTCAAACCAGACTCAACTCAAGTCTCAAGACTAGTAACGCCTGGACATTCGTGCGATGGTTTCCACGTCCCTGATGTCCGCTCCCCAGTACCTCCCCGCAGCTGTGGAAACGGCAAGCACCTCACTTAGAAGAGTACACTACCTAGGCTAGGAGGAGGAGGAGGAGGAGGAGGAAGTGCTTTAGTCCGTCCGAGACCTTAACGGCCAACACACAGAGGGACCCTCTGGTCATCTGTGGGGGCTTCTTGGGCTCTTGGTCCTGCTAGACCCTGGTTCCTCAGTCCTCTAATGCCAGTCCTCTCTCCCCAGGTACAATGGCTTGGTGACAGGGACAAGGGCGAAGGGCATCATTGCAATTTGCTGGGTGTTGTCATTTGTCATCGGCCTGACTCCCATGCTGGGCTGGAACAACTGCAGTCAGCTTAAGGAAGGCGGCAACGGCACGCGGGCCTGCGGTGAGGGCCAGGTGGCCTGTCTGTTTGAGGACGTGGTCCCCATGAACTACATGGTCTACTACAACTTCTTTGCTTTCGTGTTACTGCCCCTGCTGCTCATGCTGGGAATCTACTTGCGGATTTTTCTGGCGGCCCGGAGACAGCTGAAACAGATGGAAAGCCAACCTCTGCCGGGAGAGCGGACCCGGTCCACGCTGCAGAAGGAGGTCCACGCTGCCAAGTCCCTGGCCATCATTGTGGGGCTCTTTGCCATCTGCTGGTTGCCGCTGCACATCATCAATTGCTTCACCTTCTTCTGCCCCACATGCCAACACGCCCCGCCGTGGCTCATGTACCTGGCCATCATCCTGTCCCACAGCAATTCCGTCGTCAACCCCTTCATCTATGCCTACAGGATCCGTGAGTTTCGCCAGACCTTCCGGAAGATCATCCGAACCCATGTCCTGAGGCGACAGGAACCCTTCAAGGCCGGGGGTTCCAGTGCCTGGGCCTCAGCGTCTCACAGCACTGAGGGAGAGCAGGTCAGCCTCCGCCTCAATGGCCACCCCCTGGGGGGATGGGCCAACGGCAGTGCCCCCCATTCTGGACGGCGGCCACCCAATGGCTACACCCTGGGGCTGGTGAGTGGAGGGAGTGCCCAAAGATCTCCTGGGGATGTGGAGCTTCTTAGCCAAGAACACCAGGAAGGAGGCCAAGAGCAGCCTGGTCTAAGGGATCACCTGGCCCAGGGCGGAGCAGGGACATCCCCATGGTCCTCAGAGTTTGCCCCTTCCTGAGGGAAAGAACTCTTTATCTTTTTGGTTGGCTGGACCAATCTCACTAAGAGAAGGAAAAAAAAAAAAAAAGAAAAGAAAGAAAGAAAGAAAGAAAGAAAGAAAGAAAAACAAAAAAGACCATTCCAGGAAACTTACTGGGTAGCTGGTTCCCACTTTGAACTAAGAGGGAACATCAAGCTGCAGCAGCATGAAGCCCAGTAAGAAAGGCCTGTAGTGGTAGAAGCAGATGTTTCGTGCCACAGAGCCCTGTGTTAGGTCAGGGTTACAGCA
This sequence comes from Acomys minous, assembly GCF_964271855.1. Taxonomy (NCBI): domain Eukaryota; kingdom Metazoa; phylum Chordata; class Mammalia; order Rodentia; family Muridae; genus Acomys; species Acomys minous. The sequence continues at coordinate 101,768,407 of NC_140495.1, forward strand.
GCAGCAGCAGCATCTTCAAAGGCAGGGCCCAGGTCTCCTCCTCCAGAAGTATATATATATTTTTTAAAAAAGCTCTGTCTTGTCTCTGTAGGGCAGTTGTGGCTTGGAGGACTGGCCTGGCCCTCAGGTATGGCCTGAAACATCAGGCCTCCCGACGTAGTACACTACCCTCCTTAGACCGTCTTCGGACTTAGGGAGCTGCTGGCCTAGAAGTGGCACTTGATTTTTTTTTTCCCCCAGAAGATAAAAAATGTGAGGAAACCCTTTCTATTATATTGACGCCCCTTCCTGGCTGCTGGAGCTGGGATAATCCTCCAGTTATCCCAAGGAATCGCAGGCCCTCCTCTTCGTGCTGCCGTGCACTTAGTCACAGGGCCGTCCCGGGGCAACGGAGCTGGGCTTGGAAGACAGGAACTGTGAAGGGAACCGTGCCAGAACATGGCCTTAGCTCCCACGAGAGAGATTAGAGCTGTCAAGCCGTGGACGTGAGCCTGGGTAGCCCAGAGCTGCTGCCCTGACAGAGGCCCTGCCCTCTGCCTTTCCTTCTGGAGGGACTATTTGGATTGTTTATTTGTTTGTGGGTTGTTTTTTTTTTTCCTCCTGAGATAAAATAAAATGAGCCACACTGTGTTTTAACTTTGTCCGCTGAGAATGCTGTCTGAGTTCTTCTCAGATCCCACAGCCAGGTTTGATGCACACACGCGGGGTTGGGCTGACTATGGGTGTTTGTGTGGACAGGCGAAAGCTACGTTGCCCATCCTGGGGAGTTCGCAGGCTCAGATTCTCCCAGGGACCTGGGTGCCCGGCTACACCAGAATCCTAATACCTATGTGTTGTCGTGGAGTGGCTTGGGGTGTGGCGGCAAACTTACATCCCCCTGTGGGAGACGCAGTCATTCCTCACAGACACCATAGAAGGTGAGGGGCCGTTTCCGAGTCACTGACCCACCTCCTGGCCTAAGAATTGAAAGCAAGAGGATCTAGGCTCTTCCTCCTTTGATTTCTTCCTCACGTCTTCCAGGGAAGACCTGTCTCTAAGTCATCATCCTCTCAGAGCTGTGTCCATCACCCCTTCCCCTGTCCCACGCCTTAGCCAAGAGGCTACAGAGGTCCCAGAAACAGATCTGGGCTGGGCTGAGGCGAAGCTGCCTTTCCTTCCTTCCAACAAAGAAACCTGTGGGACAGCATCCCTTGCTCCAGTCTTGGCCTGAGGGCCCCTGCTGTCGCCCTCTGATGGATAGTGATGGCAGCTTGGGATGGGCAGGGAGCCATGACTGGTTCTGTCAGGGCCCCCGAGGGCCAGCTTAGTGTTTCTTGGGCTGTGAGTCAAGGAAGGCATATGCGATTGACAAGCTCAGAGAGGTTAAATTCTTGCCCCCCAGGTTGCACAGCTAACTGAGTGGCAGAAGTGAATCTAAAAGGTCTGCTCACCTATGATGTTCACACTTTTTTGTTTTATTTATTTATTTATTTATTTATTTATTTATTTATTTTTGAGAGAAGTTTCTTTCGATTCTGTGTAGCCTTGACTATCCCGGACTCACTTTGTAGACCAGGCTGGCCTTGAACACACAGAGATCTGCCTGCTTCTGTGATTAAAGTCACATGCCACCACCACGCCCAGCTGACATTCATGCCTTTTAAAGTCAATTTTGATGATGAACTCTCTCAACCAAACCAAATCATGTGAAATAACGTTTGTACCTTCAATTTAAGAAACCTGGTGCATGCCTTTAATCCTGGTGCTCAGGAGGCAGAGGCAGGTGGATATCTGAGTTTGAGTCTAGCCTGGGCTACAGAGTGAGTTCCAAGATGGCCAGAGCTTCACAGAGAAACATTATTTTTGGGGGGAAAAAAAGAAAGGAAGGAAGGAAAGAAAGAAAGAAAAGGAAGGAAAGGAAAGAAAGAAAAAAATAGATTACTTTAGCCAGTCCATCTGACCTTTCCACTGCACTCTTCGCTTTCCCTTTACAGAAGCAGACATAGATGCAAGTTGCTATATTCCTCGTAGACCATCCCATCACTCAGAGGCTCTTTAGCTGCCTGCAGAGAAGGACCATCCAGGACACTTCTCCGCCACTCTGAAGCCTAAGCGAACTGCCCCAGGGGGAATTCCGAGCCATTGTTTGTGACCTAAGCATCTTAAGAGCTCGCCGAGTGTACCCTAGTCCTCACAGGCTTCTGCCCTCTTAGGTCTGTGCTGGCTGAGGATGGAACAAAGCCCGTGTGGTCTGTGTGTGAGGAGACAGAGAGCAGGGGTGCTGCCGTTTGTCCGTTGGTCCCCAGGTGGCAGGAAACCAGAGAGAACCACAAAGGTAGAAAAGGAAGGAGTCTCATCATCCTCGCCTTTTCTGGGAACTGAGCTGTTGGGCTGAGCTGCATAGGTACAGGCTCTGGGGTCAGGAGGTCAGGATGAGGGGCTTGGGAAGGACTTCTGGGGACAGCTGTGGTTATGCGAGTGCTCTCAGGCTCCTCTGAAACCCACGCCACCTTGAGTCTTCCGCCTTCAGCATCCCATGCCCACATCTACCCCGTACAGGCTCCCACTGTGAATGCAGAACGTGAGTGGGAGGACACAAGTGTATACGTCTTCCTATAACCCTAAGTCTAAAAGTGTGCACACATGGACGTTGCCGGTGGGCACAGTAAAGAGAACTGCTGGCGCGACCAACTGATTGTATGGTTAAGGTTTTAATTGTTAATAAGAGACAGTGGAGGGCTGGAGAGATGGCTCAGAGGGTAAGAGCACTGACTGTTCTTCCAGAGGTCCTGAGTTCAATTCCCCGCAACCACATGGTGGCTCACAACCATCTACACAATGTGATCTGATGTAGACAGAGCACTGTAAACGTAATAAAAAAAATCTTTATAAACAAACAAATAAATAAATCAGTTAAAAAAAAAAAAGAAATGGAGAGAAAAAGCAGAGTGGCCGTGGGCAGCAGGATAAACCTGAGCAGGAAGCATAAGCCCAGTAGCCTCTACCAAATAAGAATGACAGAGATTTACCCACGATCTGCACAGCCAGCCTGGCATCCTCCATGGTGATGTCAGTGGCTTTGTTGGGAGCAGAGGTCATCAGTCTGGGTGCCACACCGGGTAGCACCAGCCCTCACCTGCCAGAACAGAAGGTCTGAGAGAGTTTTTTGTGGAGGAGGAACTTGAACTGGCCTGCTTTAGAGAGGCAGAGTAGAGCAGTCCGCCGAACAGTGTGGCAAGCCCTGGAGGGGTCGGGACATTAAACGGTTCTTTGCCCAGCGGTATGTGTTACTACTTGAAACGAACTCCAGGGGCGTCAGCGGCTGCCCATCTTCTTTGGAGACAGCCTCGGTTTATGCCACAGGAGCTGGTATTTTGTCTGTCAGGGGAGACCTTTTTCATTAAACACATTAAATGCCAGATTCAGCTCTCCCCGAGGATCTATTCTATTAAGTATACCTGATTTGAAACAGACTCTGATTGATTTTAGTGACTTGCTTCAGCCTTAACCCTGGCAACATGTGCAGAAGGCTGAAGCTTGTTCCTGTGAACGAATTGTGCTTGTACTTAGCATGACTACAAGCAGAGTTCAGAAAAAGTTAAAAAAAAAAATCAGTCAGCCTGGTGTGGTGGTACATGGCTTTAATCCCAGCACTCCAGAGGCAGAGGCAGAGGCAGGGGAATCGCTGTGAATTCGAGGCCAGCCTGGTCTACAAAGCAAGTCCTGGACAGCCAGGATGACACAAAGAAACCTTGTCTCAGAAAAAACAAAAACAAAAACAAACAAACAAAACCAAACACAAAACCACAACAACAAAAACCCTTTGAGCCTCAAATATCTAAATTGAAGTTCCTTTTGTGTCATTAAAAAAAGAAAAAAGAGGCTGGGCTGTGGTGGCGCACGCCTTTAATCCCAGCGCTTGGGAGGCAGAGGCAGACGGATCGCTGTGAGTTCGAGGCCAGCCTGGTCTACAGCCAAGACTAACACAGAGAGACGAGGAACCTTGTTTTCCTGTTCCTTTCATAGTGTACCTTTATAGACTGTCACAGGCTCTGATATGACTCAGTTTACCCAAAACACTAAAGCTTAACACAATTAGCCAAGACAAAGAGGCTAGACATCCACCTTCAATGCAATTAGTGCTACCCTGAATAGACCTTATAAACCTTAATCATCAGACTTGTTGTTAGTAAGTCCAATTTTTAATAAACAAGAATTGAATCCAAGTATTCTGTAGCAAACTAAGATGACCTATACAGAGATTTTTTTTTTTAACTATCAATGCTTTTCTTGTTACAAGTTTTAAGTTAACTTTTTTGGTTACAGATTTTACGAACTCTTTTAAAAACCACAATCAATGAAGTTACAAATCCTGAGATAGAGAAAGTTTAAATAAGGGTCTTAGGAGATTTTTTTTTTTTTTAAGCAGAGAGTAAAGAAGGCTCAGGGATAAGAGATTTTTGAGACTGGAGAGTAGAGAGATCTTAGAAATAAAAGACTGTGAGCCAGGCAGTGGTGGTGCAAGCCTTTAATCCCGGCACTCAGGAGGCAGAGGGAGGCGGGTCTCTGAGATTGAGGCCAGCCTGGTCTAAAGAGTGAGTTCCACGACAGCCAGGGCTACACAGAGAAACCCTGTCTCAAAAATGGATGGATGGATGGATGAATGGATGGATGAAAAGACTTGGGGGATCATTGTGCAGCGGCAGAAGTTGTTCCCAATTTGATGCATAGGCAAGTGGCCCCCTCAGCAGGAGGAGGAAGTGCCCACAGCAAGGCACATAATGAAGACCACAAGCCTATACTAGGCAGGGTCTGTTCAAGGGCCCTTCTGCCCTTTTAAAAAAAATTTGTTTTTGAGACAGTGTATGTTGTTCTGAATGCTAGAATTACAGAGAACCTGTCTCTGCCTCCTGACTGCTAGGATGAAAAGGGCTCTACCACCCAGCCCAGCTCCAAGGGGCTTTATTAAGGGCCTGTTTTGTTTGTTTGTTTGTTTGTTTGTTGTTTTGGAGACAATGAAATCTTATTTAAAAACCAAACCACTTGGAAAATATATTGCAGGCTTGACACAGCAAACAGACAGGTATATCTCTACTTCAAGTAATTGGTTATAAATATAACATAGTACTTATCCCATAGATGAGGTGACATGTTGGGCCAGCAAGGCTGCACCGCAGAGTCCCAGGCAAAACCAACGTTACGTAAGGGCCACATGCCTATCTTGCTCGGTCGTGGCCCTAGCTTCCCGTGGCCCATGTTGCTTACTTTTGGGCCTCCTTGTTGCCAGGGGATTACCACTACCAGGCTCTGTGAGTTCAGGGGGCTGAGTAATACTGGGTCTGGACTTTTTTTTTCCCCTAAGTCCAGGACTTCTCGACAGTTCCTAGCTTCCTGTTTATTCTCAGCTACTGGTATGTGAGTGACAAAACCTCTTGCTCTTCATGGGGATGCGTCACTTTGCTGCAGACGTGTTTCCCACATACGGTGTGACACCGACTTCTTCAGGGGCTTCCAGGATGACAGAATTTGAAGGAATGGACAATCCCATCTTGATGGCCAGAAAATATGGGGAGATTATTCAAATTCCTCTCCCTCCTGGTTTTTTTTTTTTTTTCTGTTTTGGTTTTCGAGACAGGGCTTCTCTGTGTTAGCCTTGGCTGTCCTGGACTCTCTTTGTAGACCAGGCTGGCCTCGAACTCACAGCGACCCACCTGCCTCTGCTTCCCGAGTGCTGGGATTAAAGGCATGTGCCACCACACCTGGCCCCTCATGTATCTTAAATCTACTTCACTTTATGCCCTTGCACATAAGCCAAAAAACAAGCAAAGTGAAAACCTGGAAAGGGAACCTTTTCCTCCCAGTAAATCATTAGCCTACTGGGTTCATGGTACATGCAAAGTAGTGTGGTGACACTTGTAGTAACCAGGGGCTGGGCAACAGACACACCTCTCCTTGAAGAGAGCTGCCAGCTTTGATGTCTATGTAGTAAGATCTGAGCTCTTGGATGTATGCATCCATTGGACTCCAGGCTGTCTCTAGGGCAAGAATGGCAGGGCCACAGGGAGGCTCAAGAAGCAAAGACCTATCTTGGGCTGGGTCTCAGCCTGTCTCAGCCCCCTGAGAGGCTTCCTTCTGGGGTCCCTCCTTGCTATGCCTCTTGCCAGATCTTTAAGCCCCACCTCTCCTCATTTGCATAAGATTCTTACTTTCCTATGGGAGGCCTTGTGGAGCTTGAGCAGTCGAAGGGAGCCACAGGTCTATGTGTTGACCACAGAGTGACAAACCATGGGACATGGGGGAGGGGCTTCTCAGGGAGGAGAAATGGCCTATTGATGCCCCCCTGAGTCAGTTCCCCGGGAATAGAAAACCGACCCTCTTTCAGACTCTGACGGGGCAATGTCTTTAATTCTAGCATTTGGGAGGCAGAGGCAGGTGGTTCTCTGTTAGTTCAAGGCCTGGTCTGCATAGATAGTTCCAGGACGGCCAGGGCAATGTAGAGAGACCCTGTCAAAACAAACAAACAACAACAACAACAAAAACCCAGCAACAAAGGAATTAAACAAAAATTTAACTGTGAGGCAGGCGTGTTGGTGCACCAACACGCCTGCAATCCCAGCATTTGGGGAGCCAGAGGCAGGCAGACCTCTGTGAGTTCAAGGCCAGCCTGGTCTACAAAGGGAGTCTAGGACAGCAGCCAAGACTACACAGAGAAACCCCTGTTTCGAAAAGTAATAATAATAATAATAATAATAATAATAATAATAATAATAATAATAATAATATTATTATTATTATTATTATTATTATAAAACAATAATAATAGTGGACGGGAACATAGGCCACCAGAAGGTCCAACAAAGCCAAATATCCAGGGAGATGGTTCTGTGGAGCCTACCTGGCTCTTGGGCTGTGGGAAAGGAAGGCCAAGACACCTTCCATGCTGGCCTGCGCCTCTGTCCACTGGTTAACTTGCCTATGGCATCTATGGCTTAGAGTATAAAGCAGCTCTCCCACAGAGGTCTCAGGTGCACAGGGGCTGTGCCCTCAGCTCATGGGAAGTGACTTTAGTAGGGACAGTGCTGAGGAGACCCAGAAATTCTGAGAGGCAAACAGGCATCATACCTTGCCCTAATCTGTTCTTCCTGCTGCCCACCCCAGTCCCTTCTACATCCCCAGTCTCCCCACCACCCCCGGGAGCAGCATTGACAATAACTGTCAGTGTTCGGACAGGCCATCAGGCCTCAAAACCAGGAAAGGGGTCCCCTAAAGAGGGCCTAGAGAGGCTATGTAGACCAGGTATGGGGGTGCCTTTCTGGACTTCTGGCTCTGTCTTTTCTTTTTAAAGGAAGTTTTATTTATTGTGTATTTTACATATATAAATGTTCTGCCCGCAGTGTATGCCTGTGTGCCACATCTGTGCCTGGTACCAATGAAGGTCAGAAGAGGGCATCAGATTTCTTGGTGCTGGAGTTTTACAGAGAGTTGTGAGATCTCATGTGGATGCTGGGAACCAAACCTGGGTTCTCTGCAAGCGCACTAAACTGAGCTATCTCTCTAGCCCATATGTTCTTTCCTTCCTAGGGGTAAAGTACAGCTCAGTCTCCTCTGCCTCCCACTGCCAGGCTGAGAAAGGACCTTGCTGTGGGGAAAGACCATGCATGGAGTGAGTGCGAGTAAAGGCAAGTAGTAGTGTCCTTACTAGAAGAAAAACCTTTCCTATCCTAAGTAAGTGGAGAGGGTTCTATTTAGCCATCTGGATGGGAGAGTCCTAGAGAGGCTGGCTTAGGACCTGAGCCATATTCCCTGTGTAGGGGGCCTCAGAGTCCATACAAAACACACTCAAACACCAAAATCTCAGCATGAAGGAAATTTATTACTCCAGAGAGGCAAGCAAGGATGGAGAATGCCTCTCCATGGGACAAAGGCAGCAACAGGTGTTTCTACAGAGTGCTTTGTTGGTGGTGGTTGTCTGTGTAGGCTCAATTTTCTTAACAAATATATTTTATTACTAACTTATTAACCGAGTGTATGTCACTTATAACCCGGCTAACCTAAATGATAGGAAAAGGAGATTAAAGAATACAATAACAAAACCGTAAGGATATCAGTTCTGAGGAACGATTCTCCTGGCATAGTCAGCAGGATTTCTTCTGCTGGAACCTGGAGTAACCAGAACCCGGAAGCTCAGCAGGAGCCCGGAGCCCCAAAGCCTTCCCTCAAGGGGTTCTCTCTAGGAGTGTCTTGAAGTGGAGCAATGAACAGCCAAAACTATCCCAAGTCTCCAAGAGCCCCCTGTCTTGTTTTTGGCTCACTTACATATCTCCTCTGAGTCTGTTCACAGATCTTTTCAGCTGGCAACAATCAAGCTCCCGCACAAGGTGGTTTGTCTTCTAGTGGATTAACCTCACTTGTTCTCTCACAAGACTGTTCCCCATCCCACACTTGGGATCATAACAAAAACAGGTTTATCTCTCCTTTGTGTGTGTGTGTGGGGGGCGCTTTTCGTTTTTTGTTTGTTTGTTTGTTTGTTTTCGAGACAAGGTTTCTCTGTGTAGCCTTGGCTGTCCTGTACTCACTTTGTAGACCAGGCTGGCCTCGAACTCACAGTGATCTGTCTGCCTCTGCTGCTGGGATTACATGGTGCATGCCTAGGAGAGTTTTTTGTTTCTGTTGTTGTTTTGTTTTTCAAGACAGGGTTTCCCTGTGTAACAGCCCTGGTTGTCCTGGACTCACTTGTCGACCAGGCTGGCCTCAAACTCACAGAGATCCGCCTGCCTCTGCCTCCTGAATGTTGGGATTAAAGGCACATACCACTATTCCCAGCTGTGGGTTTTTAATATTTATTTTTATTTTATGTGTGTTGGTGTTTTGCCTGCATGTGTGTCTATGTGAGGGTATCAAATCCCCTGGAACTAGGTGCTGGGAACTGAACCTGGGTCCTCTGAAAGAGCAGCCAGTGTTCATAACCACTGAGCCATCTCTCCAGTCCCCACAGGAGTGGTTTTTAAGGAGCAAGAAAGGAAAGTCTGTGCTAGGATGAATAGGTCAGTCCTTATTGGCTACACCTTAGCCAGTGTAGCCAAATAATGAATTTTAATTGCTGGGCCTTGGTATGCAGTTTCAGGAATGAGTCAGTGGCCAAATAAAGGAACAGACCTTGGGGTCTAGCTTGAGGGAAGTAATCCTGAACAGTTTAGCAGGGGAAAGGGCATAGAGAGCCCTTCACCCTGCCTCTGTCCCATCTCTAATCACACAGGGATCTTTGCTGGTGCACACTGAGCCTGGGGCTAGAGGCATCTAGAGGAAACCAAGGGCCAGGAGAGAGACCTAAATCTGCTGAGTTCAGAGGAGGAAAAGGTCAGGTTTCCTGGGTTTCCCAGAGTGAGCCAGGCCGAGCTAGCCATGGCTGGTAGTGGTCGGCTTGAGGGCTGTGACTCTCGAAGGTGTGGCAAAGATAGAGGCCACAGGGGAACGCGAGTGACTCTGCCTGACATGCATCTGCCTACACAGAATTATGCCATCCATTTAAAGGCAATTTTCAAGTTAAAATGTTGTCAGGAGGTTGTCACAGCTCTGATGTCTCTCTCTTTTTTTTTTTTCTCCTTTCAAACCACCCACCTTTAGTAGTTGGGGTGGAGGTGGCAGTGGGTGGGATAGAACCTAGTTTAGAGTCAGATTTTTGCAGTTGCTAAAGATGGATGAGACTTTCAGGAACAGCCGAGTTTTCTCTTCAGAAACTTTTTGAAGTCCAGAGCCACAACTGCTCCGACGTCCTCAGGACTTTTAGGACTAGACAGGCCCGATCAAACATCCTGTGGTTACCCCACGTTATCTTCAGGGGGGTTCGCCTGGCTCATCCCCTCTGTCTCCTGTGGACATGTCTGATAATCCCACTGCTGGCCTCCAGCCACCACTGAGCTCTGATGTGGTCTCCGTGGAGACTGAGATTCACGCGGACTTCTTGACTGTGAGCTAGTCACTCCCGAAGCTGTGGTGCCTCCTCTCAGACAGGACAGGATAAGAAGCGTGAAAGTGCTGGGAAAGGCACAAGTGACATCAGCCCCCAGAATGATGATTACAGCTGATTAACGGCTCCGGTGCCCTTAGCATCACACTGGAAAGGAGGCTGTGAGGGGAGGAAAAATAGGGAGGAAGCAGAGAACTGCTGGCCTGGCTTCTATGCTCTTTTTCACTGCCATCCTTCAGCCACTGCTAGATGCAGAAATTTGATGGGCATGAGTTTACGTTACGTCTGGGGTGTGTGTGTGTGTGTGTGTGTGTGTGTGTGTGTGTGTATGGCAGGTGCGGCTAGCCCCAGGCTCCGTGTTTACCAGCAAGGATCCCTGAGTGGTTAGAGGTAGGACAGAGGCAAGGGGTATGGCTCAGGTCCTAACCAGCCCTCCCTAGCATTTGCAGATAGGTGGGTACCACTTCAGATGAACAGATGACTGAGGCAAAGGGCACTCGTTATGGATCATTTCCTGCTTTCAACCCTATACTTTCCCACCTGTCAACAAATGTCTAGAAAACAGAGAACAATTGTACATGCGGAAAGGGTGAATGCAGAAAGAATACGGTAAATATCTGGACTAAAATCTGGATCAGAATAACCTCAGCAGACGGGGCCGGTATAACTGAGCAAGGATCCATGGAAGGCCCTCAGGAGATTGAAAAGGTAGAGGTGTGAGAAGGGCAAGGAGAGAGGTTTACTTGGCAGCCTGTTGGTTTGTCCCCGGTTCAGCACTGGATAGCTCCAGGAAGCTGACCTGGGGGAAAAGCATCCAGTGCTTCAAACTGTACCTTCACCCCAGCGAATGGGATGCTCCTCCCACACACAAAGGATTGTGGGGTGATCAAGGCAGGAAGGGTCTGGGCGAACAGGAAGAGGAAGTGATCCGGGAGAAGACCTGAGAGGGTTATGACAGCAGGTGTCGGGGTGATAAGCAGGAAGACTTGGTCTACAGGAAAAGGAGAGATGTGATTATCTGGTATAGGCAGAGAGGAAGCCCAGACGCCACGAGCACCCAGGCCTGAGGTCCAACCTTACAGTGACCCTGCAAAAGAAGTATGTTTGCTGTTTGGTGGGACCAGCATGCTACTTTGTTCAGGGTCAGTGTGTGAACTAGAGATGGTCCCATTCAACTAGGGCTAAGCAGGTCTTGCCGTCTTTAAATGATTTCACTATATTTACTTACTGTGTATAGGGTGTGTGTGTGTGTGTGTGTGTGTGTGTGTGTGTGTGTGTGTGTGTGTTGGAGGGTGCCTAAAGGATAAACTGCAGAAGTCAATTCTATCCTTTGACCACATGGGACCCGGGGATTGAGGTCAGGTAGCCAGGCTTGGCTGAAGTGCCACCTTTACAAAGCAGGCTGTTCTCACCTAGTGACTGGCAGCCTCTTCCATCCTGCAGCCACACTTCATTTCCCCATCACCCCAAATCCAATTTTTTGCATCTGCCAATTCTTTCCAAACAGCTCCATCATCGGTTGCATTTACTCTGGCCCTGGGTAGACTATTTCAATCAATGCAATGGTCTTATTTGAATCCCCATCATCTCTACACATGTGGGTAAAATCCCTTCCCAGGGTGACATATAAACCATGTCTCTCTCTCTTCTTAACGTCCCAAGGACAAACCAAGGCATGGTTCCATCAAAATTCACTCTGGGGAACCAAGAGTTTATTGGGCGTCCTTACAGAGCGTTAAGTGAGGGATTGCTTACAGGTGTGTGGGTGTTCCTGCCTCCAGCAGGCAGGGCCTAAAAAGCCTTTACCCAGCAGGGATGTAGACTTCCTCGTAGCCATATATATGGAGCCACACTCCACTAGTCTTTTCTGGCCTATATACTTAACGCCCTTCCCTGAAGTCACATGCAAATCTGGCAGAGTTGCTTTCAGTAAGAGGTAAGGAACAGCTTGATGCTCCGAGGAAGGTCTCATGACCCTTCCCATCCCTCCACGATAGGGTGAAAACTGTCAACAAGCCCAGCTGGGGGCAGTTTACTTGCAAGAGAGCACAGCTGAATCCCCTAAGACGATGGCTGGTTGCTCTGCCCAGAGGCCAGTCGCTCACAAGACTCCAACGGACCTCTCTGTGCTTAGATTTTTTTTTTTTTAAATCTCCATCAATCCACCCCCATTCGACCAGATAAATCTTCCTGAACCTTCAGGTATGTTCCGGCTAGTTTTTGAGACACTTGACACAAGCTAGAGTTATTTTGGCGGAAGACACCACAAACGAGAAAATGCCCCCACCAGATTGGACTGATTGCAAACCTGTTGTGCGTTTTAGTGATAGATCATCGGTGAACGAGGGCCCAGATCACTGTGGGTGGGCCCATCCCTGGGCTGGTGGTCCTGGGGTCTGTAAACAAATCAGGTTGAACAAGCCACGGTGAAGCAAGCTAGTAAGCAGCAGAGGTCCGTGACCTCTGAATCAGTTCCTGCCTCCAGGTTCCTGGCTTGTTGGAGGTTCCTGCCCTAACTTCCCTCAGTGATGAACTGCCACCTGGAAAGGTAAGAAATAATCCTGTTCTCTCTCAAGTTGCTTTGGTGACCCAACCCGCAGGTCAGTCAACGGGGAGTACCCGGAAGGGGGAGTGGGAATGGACGGGACAAGAGGCGCGAGAAATAAAGACAAGACGGTATTCCGAGCAAGTCTCCGTTTATTGTGCGGCAGAGCAACAGCATATATAGTCAGCGGGAGGCGGGGCGGAAGGCAGGGGGGTGGAGCTAGGGAAGCAGGTGTTCGGGTTCCACAAAAACATTGGGTACATCCAAACAGGATGTAGGAGAAAAAACACCAGATGTGACCAGTGGAAAGGTACGCTCAGTACAAGCTCGGTCTTGCACGATCTTGCAAAAGACAGCATGCCCACGCTGGGCTCCCTACACTTTGGGTCCTGGTGTTTCTGCAACAGCAATAGTAACCAGAAGAAAAGCTATGGCTCTAGTTTGCTGGAAAGGTCATAGTTAACATTCGATGTATTTCCAACCAAATTCTTGGACATGGGCATTTTCTGTAGGTTGAATATAAAACAGCGGTCATGTGTTGAATGCATGATCCACCGTGGATAGAGGTGTTTTCAGAGGTATGGGAAAAGTTAAGAGAACACATTGGAGAAAGTCAGTCACAGGAGACACACCAAGTCAGTCACAGGAGACACACCTTGTCCCCATTACCCATCATCCTCAGCTTCCTGTGACCCATAAGGTGAAGAACACTCTCTGTTGTATGTTCTCGTTGATGTTGTATTCTGCCCAATTGTACATGAATTGAGCTCTTTAAAACTATGAGTGAACTGGGTGGTGGTGGCGCACGCCTTTAATCCCAGCACTCGGGAGACTGAGGCAGGCGGATCGCTGTGAGTTCGAGACCAGCCTGGTCTACAAAGTGAGTCCAGGAAAGCCAAAGATACACATAGAGACCATGTCTTGAAAAAACAAACAAATAAAAAAACCAAACAAACAAAAACATGAGTGAAACGGGGTGGGGTGAGATAAGACTTTAAAATCTCTGCTGAAAGCCGCTTTGCACTCATGCGTGCCACATGCACCGGAAGTTTGTTCCCTGCTGGCAGCATGGCTTCTGCCACTGAATTACAACTTAGCTCTTGGCTAATGTGCTGGTTTTCATATTCTATATCCCTACCTGGACCGTGCATGCTTATATAAACTCCAGAGTCTCAGAGCCTACGGTGGGGATAGTATTGCCTCCATCTGAGGGGCAACCCCAGCGAGCGCTTGATGAAGCACGTCACACATGTGGTTAAAAAAAAAAGCAGAAAATACAGCCATGAGGTCAAGAAGTCCAGGGGTTACTTCTCTGCTGTTGTTATCTGGCCATGTGACTCTGTTTTCTGTTTTGTGTTTTGTGTTTGTGTTTGTTCTTTGTTTTTCGAGACAGGGTTTCTCTGTGTGTAGCCTTGGCTGTCCTAGACTCGATTTGTAGACCAGGCTGGCCTTGACCTCACAGCAATCCACCTGCCTCTGCCTCCCCTAGTGCTGGGATTACAGGCATGTGCCACCACACCTGTCGTGACTCTGGTTTTGATGCATGATGTAGCCGTAGGCCGTGTGTGTGTGTGTGTGTGTGTGTGTGTGTGTGTGTGTGTGTGTCCCTTATGACTGGGGATGGGCTCAGCTTTAGAACCGGCTAAGGAAATAGTAAGGGAGGCTGTGAGAAGCCCTGGGAAAGGGGGAGAGAGAGATGGGGGAGCTAAAAGCTCAGAGGAAGGAAGGACACGCTGGGCTAATGGGATAATTAGATAATCCTCAGAGCTAGGGGCTGCCAGGCTGGGGCCAGCTGTGAGAAGCAGACACAGATCGCACAAGCAAAACTGGGTGCTGGTGCAGGAAGCAGCTTCTGAGAGATGTGGAGGAGGGGAGAAGGAAAACCGAAGTCCTGAGAGGACACTGAGGACAGGCCCTGAGGGAGCTTGTATTTTGAGCCTGTTGACTAAGGTGACAGTTGGGGACCCTGAATCCCTTTCTGTACCAGAGACCATGGGCCTCAAGGGTGTCCTGGCCACGAAAGACTTGTAGACACCATGAGGCCCCATGCCTGCCCATGGGGGATTACTACAGATGGGGCTTTTGTTTGATGTGCCTGTGGAAATGATGCCGGACTCTTGTAAAACAGTGGTTTTTGGATCCAAACTCAGAGAGTCTCTCTGCTTCAGGTGTGTGCTGGGTCTGTGCTGGGCACGGAACAAAACACATTTTTGGAGATTTAGGAGTCCGCAACCTGGCTTCTAGTCTTGGCTTTGCCTGGTCAAATAATTCATGATGTGAGCTCAAATAATTCATGATGTGAGCTCCGTGGACCTCGGTTAGTCTATCCATATAATGGAAACAATAAATAGACCCTTCCTGCAGAGCTCCTGTTAGAGACAATATGAGATTATGAATGAGGCCGTTATGAAACTTACAAGTATTTTGTCAAATATTTTGGTCTCTAACCTGTATCTGACTTGTACTATTTTTAAAGGTTGTGATTTGTTCCAGGAGCCCTAGTTTCTTTTGTAAGATAACGACATTAGACTGGTTAGCATTTATTCAGTTTTTTCAGGACAGTATTGCTGTTAGCCTAGGCTGACCTCCAACTCTTAAGCCTCCTTATGGTCCCAGCTGTCAGCATTAGAGCCACGTGCAGCCATATCTGGCTTGGGTGTTCTGTAATTTCCTTTCTAACTTTAATGGCCCTGATTCTTATTTAAAAGTCAGAATTGACATTTGAATATAATAGAAGGAGATGTGTTAATTACCAGCCAGTTTTATTTATGAATGTATTATATATACAATATTAGATATGAACAAGCTATATCTAGCAATGTAGAAAAGCCAATATAAATAATTACCAATTCAGATTTATACCAGGAATGCAAGGATGGGTTAACATTAGGTAATTAATCAGCACCATTCCTATTAATAAATTAAAGAACACCATAGGAGCATGTCCTTGCATGCAGAAAATGCATCTGATAAAAAAAAAAAAGTCAACACCGATTCAAGGTAAACACTTAACAAAGTAGAAATACAGAGATATTTCCTTAATACAACAAAAGGTAATTTCCTTTTAGAACTAACGTACAAAATAATGGGTTTCATTGAGGGAATTTCAATTTTTTATTTATTTTTTATTATATTTATCATGTGTGTACGTGCACATGTGTGTGTGTGTGTGTCCATGCACATTTGTGCTGCATGCTTGCTGCACTGCATGTGTAGAGCCAAAAGAAAAATACCAGGAGTTGGTTCTCTTCTTGCACCATATGGGGCCCAGGGATGGAACTCAGATTTAGTGGCAGACACCTCTACCAGGTTGAGCCAGCTCTCCAGACCCATAATTTGTTTTCGTTGATCACTCCTCTCCACCCGCCCTGCCAGCCCCGGATGTGTTCTTCCACCCTCAGTGGTCCCCTTTCCACTTTCTTGTCACCTATATTCTGTTACCCTCTGTGGGGGTTTGAATAAGAACAGCCTCCATAGGCTCATAGATTTGAATGCTTGGTCATCAGCGAGTGGCTCTACTTGACAGGGATTAGAAAGTGTGGCCTTGTTGGAGTGGGTGTGGCCTTGTTGGAGTGGGTGTGGCCTTGGAGTGGGTGTGGCCTTGTTGGGGTGGGTGTGGCCTTACTGGGGATAGGATTGGAGGTTTCAAATGTTCAAGCCAGGCCTGGTGGCTCTCTCTCTTCCTGCTGCTTGCTCATCAACATGTAGAACTCTCTCAGCTCCTTCTCCAGCACCATGTCTGACTCTATGCTGCCATGCTTCCCACCATGACGATAATGGACTGAACCTCTGAAATTCCTTTATAAGAGTTGCTGTGGTCCTGTTGTCTTTTCACAGCAATAGAACACTGGCTCGGTCATACTCTCCCCTTACTTTCTTCAAAACTCTTTGTTCCCTCTCATGGTTTTCTTAAACCTATAGAAAATATATGAAATTGGAAAAATTGCAAGTCTTCTCTTTGTAGTGATGCGCATGTACACTCCCATAGTCAGCAAGCATTAAGAGCCCCAACACACAGTCAGGTACAAGAAAGAAAATATGTATTCTTTTTATTTTTTAAGGTTTTTTGTTTTTGTTTTTGTTTTTTGTTTTGAGATAGGGTTTCTCTGTGTAACAGCCCTGGCTGTCCTAGACTCACTTTGTAAACCAGGCTGGCCTTGGACTCACAGAGATCCACCTGCCTCTACCTCCCAAGTGCCAGGTTTAAAGGTGTGCGCCACCACTGGCCAGCTTAGGGGGCGGGGGGAAATATATATATGAGAGACAGGATTTCTCTGTGTGTAGCCCTGGCTGTCCTAGAACTTATTTTGTAGACCAGGCTGGCCTTGAACTCACAGAGCAAAATATATGTTCTTAAGAAAGGAAATACCATCCTACACTCTTCAATTGAATTTACTATCCTTAGAGGAAGACCAAAACCTTTTTTCTTCTGAGTATTATTGGAACTAAGATGGTTTGGTCCAGGGCGTTGGATGTGAGATCAGCGTGCAAACTCAGCAGTGCTCTATATGCCAGTGAAAACTGGGTTAACAAATAAGCACAAGGCAGACATAAGGCTTGGGAGGCAGCTCAGCTGTAGAGCGTCCACTTAGAATCTCTTAGACCACAGGTTCACACAGTACACATAAAGGAAAGAGCTCAAAGAAATAACGTGCTATAGGACATGATTGACAGTGTGAAATTCTTTCCAAGCTATAGATCAGTGGCAAGCTTGGAAAATTACTAATAGGAATTTTTTCATGAGACCTGACAACTCGTATTTTAAAGAGTCACTTGGATAAGAAACGAAAACAAAAAAGCAAAAACAAAACATAGTCAACAGTGGTGCCACAAGCCTTTAGTCCCAGCGCCTAGGAGGCAGAGGCAGAGTTCGAGGCCAGCCTGGTCTACAGAGCGAGTTCCAGGACAGACACGGCTACACAGAGAAACCCTTGTCTTAAAAGCCAAAATCAATCAAACAAACAAACAGGTCGGGAAGGGCCAGAATAATTCCTTTCCTTTGGGGGGAAAAAAAGGTGAAGATTTGCTTTAATGGCTATGTGAAAGTCAGCATAGCAGAAAGGCTGTGCAGAAACAGGCAAAAGAAGATTGACTCCATCAGGATAATTGGAAGCAGACCCGTCTACCCAGAATACAGTGCGGTAGAGGTCCACGTACCCTTGGGAATTCAGTGTTTGGTAGATGTCTATGTACCTATAGGAATGCAGCGTGCAGTAGAAGTAGACCGGACACAGCCAGGGCTGTCTCCAAGAGAGGGAAGAATAACAGGGAGATAGAGAATAGAGAAAGAGTATAGTAAGAGGCTCAGGGACAGAGCACGGAGGTAACATAGCCGGAATAGCATGAGCCTTGACATACCGACAGGCGCCACAGGTAGCCATGCATCCAGAGGTAGAGGGAAATGACTCCTTTCAGTAGAGACAAATGGCGACTAATGGCCAGTCTGTGCCGTCTCCCTTCTCCAGCTGTTGAGTATCAAGCGGGACTTCTTGCTTACGGAGGACTGTCTGATCAGTCCCATGCTATAGACTATTGGGTCCTTTTCACATGTCTTGCTCTCCGAGGCTCTGCATGGTCAAGCTGCCCCGTGGGAAAATCAATGGTAAACTTGGCCATGGGTCACACAGGACGGTGGCGTGGGGGGAAAACAATGGGCGGGAACGTGCAAGGGTAGGACTGCGTGGACCTCTGCTTCCTGGCCTGACTCCTCGCCTAGCCAGAAGGTTTCACATAAGGTTCCCTCAGAGGGGCCGGGTGGTGGCCTGTGCGGACCCCTAGGGATAGGGTGGGGGCTAAGATAGACCTTGCGGCTGAACAGATTCGTCTCCCTGCCTTCTTTTGTTTTTAACTGAGAAAGATTTCCTGTTTTCCTTCTTCGTGGTGCTTTTAAGAGAGTAAGTCTAGAAGGAACTGGATAAGGTCCCTCCTCAGCCCACCTGGTCTTTTGGGCCCTCCTGCCCGGGGCACTTGGATCACTGGCATTTGAGCTGTAGTAGTCTGACAGACTGAGGACCATCTCTGGGGCCTCTTTTCACCTACCTGCTCCAGGACCGTGAGGACTGGCCGCCAGAGATCATTCATCCTTAGTGACCTTTTATCTACACGGGATTGTTTTTTGTCTGCCAAAGGGAGCAAGAGGAAGGAAGGTCGGCAGATTCTTTTCTTAGCTCTTACACGGCTAACATTTCCGGAAATCAAAATTCTGAATGGACTAGAGGCATTTCAACTCGTTCTGCCTTTGCGTGCATGGGGTCCGTCCCAGATAAACACTCCATTATGTAAAGGTGGGTTTTTTTCAGGGGTAGGGACACGTGCGAAGGTGTGCTCCAGGCTTAGGAGCAAGCTCTCCAAGCTTGCTGTTCTTGTCTGGAGACTTGTTATTACAGCCTTTTGTTTGGTCTTGTTTGGTTTGGTTTTGGACACAGGACAGATGTATGTGTATCTATTGTAGCAGGAGCCTGGGGATGTGGCTCATGGGCTCAGTGCTGGCCTAGCATGTCCCGGGGGTCCGGGTTCAGTTCTACAATGCTGCACAAGCAACGACACACCTCACACCAGTCTCTGCGGTGTGTACAGAGGGAGATGGTCTTTCCCTGAAACCAGGCTCAGACAGAAGACTAGAACGCTGAAGGCTGTGGTCCCCGAAGGGAGGAAGAGAGGTACCGTGTAGAAGGGAAAGGACATGGAGAGAGATGGTGACCTTCTACCTAGACAGTCAAGTGTGGACTCCAGAGCACCCCGAAGGGGCCATGAAAAAAAATGAGATTGTTCTGCTTCGTTCCATTTGAGTCCGGCGAATGCAACGGAATGCACAGGGACAGAAGGGCAGGCAGGACTGGGCACGGCCAGAGAGTAAAATTACCAAGGTGTATGGAGAATTTGGGGAGAGACTGTCACTTGGACTTTGCTAGAGGCTACAGGAATACCTATGTACCAAAATGTATTCGCTTATATACTTAAGTATGCATAGTTACTTCATCCCAGTTACTCCTAAACAGCACGCTTTAAAATGTCAATCAAGGGGCTGGAGAGATGGCTCAGTGGTTAAGAGCACTGCCTGCTCTTCCAAAGGACCTGGGTTCAATTCCCAGCACCCACATGGCAGCTCACAACTGTCTGTAACTCCAAGATCTGACACCCTCACACCAATGAACATAAATTTAAAAAAATAAAATAAAAAAGAAAAAGAAAAAAAATACTTTAAAAAAACAAATGTATAAGATGTCAATCAACATAAAACTATTCTATTTGCTGTCTTCCCTAATAATCTTTCATGATTCTACTAAGCTGTTATCATTGGTTTTTGTTTTTGTTTTGTTTTTAATGGTATTTTCCCAGATGACATTACAACTTTCCGAGAATAAAGCTTTGTTTGTAAGTTGACAGACCTGACAAAATGACCCCAAGATAATCAGTCTGGGCTTTGCCTGTTACACGCTCATCAAGAGGAGAACATTACAAAATCTTGAAGGAATTCATTAAAAGCATTAGGCCAATATGTCTCTCAGATTTCCGTTAGTCTAGCAAAATATGTGAGACCATCAAAACTTCTAAAAGGATAGGCTAGTTTGGGCTTCTTTTGGAGGCTAGGGTCATGACTTACTAGCTCCAGGGCTGTAGGATGTCACGGCCCAGCACGTGTGTCAGTAGCATGTGGGGATGGAAGCCGTTCCCAGGCCAGTGAGGCCATTGTCACAGGACATTTAGCACGTTTCCCAGGGACCTAAGCTCACTCACTAGACCTCGCCTCTAACGAGCACCACTTTTATAAGCCCTGTGAGTTAGGGGCTAACCCTTTGACACAGGGACCTTCAAGAGACATTCCTTATCAAACTACGACATTCAAAAGTATTAAGGAGTTTATGCGTTATAGTACTACTAGATGATACTAATGTGGTAAACAGAGGTCTTTACTTTTATAATGTCAAAAATCTCACTAAAACGAGTGATTGTCAGCAGCAGAGTCCACAGGGAAAGTTCTTAGGGAAGCAAATACCTTAATGTCCTGTCAAGCCGGCAGAGTGAAGACATTTCCCACAAAGTGAAAGGGCAGGAACAGAAGGAGGAGTGGACAGATGCAAAATTCATATAACAGGGATTTTAGAAGCACAGCCAAGGAAACGAAACAACTGAAAAAAAAAATCCCAGAGCCAAAGGACATGAGTTTTCAGTATGACAGGGACACTGGCCAGGACACTAGGCATCTCACAGCCATGTTTCCTAATGCTGAGATAAAGAAATCCTGCAAGGTCACACGAACACACGCACGCTCACGTGCACACACATGCATGCACACGTGCACACACACACAGAGTCAGGGATCAGAACGGCGGAGGCCGCCTCAACAGCAGCTCTGGAGGCTGAAAGAGCACGGGCTGGGCTGCAAGAGGATGCCTACGCTGTCCTGAGGCAGGGTGGCTTCTCACTGCCACTGTGCTTGTAAGCAGGCGCTAGCTTCCCTCACACAGGCAAGACTTCCAAGGACGGTACCTCACACGCCCTCTCAGGAAGCTCCTACAGCCCGTATGCCATCAAGGAGAAGGAAGGGGAAAGCACAGAGTGAGAAGATGGAGTCCAGGAAACAGCCACGCCATCACAGGAAGGAAGCCGGGGATTCCCCTGGTGATGGTTACGGGAGAGTCCAGCGTGTCGGCCACACAGCAGGTCCTCGGGGTAGGAACACAGGCTCTAAGGCAGCCCTATGAGCAACACATTGAAGAGACATGAGAAAGTGGCAGAGATTAGGTGATAAGAAGCACTGCTGATAAGACCCTAGAAATAGAAATGCATGGAAAAACAAGATAATCACAACAAAACAAATTGGAGAGGAAAAGCCATTGTAGTTGACTAAGGAGCTCGGTGGCAATTGATGTAGGCCTTGTCATCATAATAAACTACTTTGAGTATTTATTTTTTTTTTAGTAGGTGTAAAAAAATTTAATTTTTTTCATCTTATTACTTTTTACTATGTGTATGCCTATGGGGGGAGGGCACAGGGGGAGACCAGGTAAACATAATAAATACCAGTGCCTGTTGAGGCCAGAGGCCTCCAAGAGATGGAGTTCCACAGGGCAGTGAGCAACCCAGTGTCAGTGCTCGGAATTGAACTGCGGTCCCCTGTAAGAGCAGTACGTGGTTTTAACAACTGTGCTATCACCCCAGCCCCTAAAAATAAATAGTTTTGTTTTTGTTTTTTGACAATGCCACACATAACTTTGCATTGTTTTTAGATAGGGTCTCACTATGTAGCCTTGACTGGCCTGGAACTCACAGAGAGGCGCCTACCTCTGCTTCTCCAATACTGGGATTAAATGTGTGCATCATTGTGCCCAGCCATACTACACTTGTATTATCCACTCCTCTGGTGATGGGCATGTAGGCTGGTCCCATGTCTTGGCTGTTGGGAACAGCATTACAATAATCATGGATGGTCAAGGGTCCGTAGTTTACTGCCTTTGATTTCTTAGGGTGTAACACCCATGAGTGGTAGTGCTAGATTAGGCTGGGGGGGGGGGGTGTCTATTTTTAACTTCTGGATTTTCATAGCAGCTGCCCTAACTTCCCTCCCCGCCAGCAGCACTGTATACGCGTTCCTCTGCCTTCCCACATCCTTGACCAGCATCTGTTTCATTTCCGAATAACAGCCATTCTGATTGGGGGTGAGATGAAATCTCAATGTAGTTTTGTGTTTCCCTTGAAGGCTAAGGTTTTTCAAATATTTTACAGTACTTATTGGACAGCTGTAGTTCCTCTGAGAGCTGCCCGATCAATGAATTTGCCGATTTACCACTTGGCTCTTTTTTGTTTCTCTTTTCACGTCTTTACCTATCTCAGCTATTAACTCTCTATTGGATGAGTCGTTAGCCAAGACCCCCTCCATTCTGCGGTTGTTTCCCTCGCCATATGGAAAGCTTTTAATTCCGTGAAACTGTATCGGTCATATTCTGCAATTGTTTCTTGCAGTCTGTTTTGGAAAGGCCTCGCTGATGTCTCCACAACACAACGTGGTTTTTTTCTTTTTCTGGCGATTGTGGCGCTCTGATCTTATTACACGTTAAAGTCTCTGATCTATTTTGAATCGATCTTTACATAGGGTTGGGAGAACGGGATCCAGTTTCAATTCTCCTGTATGTGGGCAGCCAGTTTTCACAGCACGGCTTCTTAAAGAGGCTGTCTTTTCTCCGTTGCATATTTTCAACGTCTTTGTCTAGAAGGAAGTGACTCTGGCTCTGTTTCATTGCTGGGCCCTTTATTCTACTCCACTGATCTGCATGTCTGTTTTTGTGTCGGCCCTGAGACGTATTTGTTACTATAAGATATCGCGGTTTCTATGGCATCGTTTTTCCTGCTCAGTATTTAGGCTAATTGAGGTCTCTTGTGCCTCCACATGAGCTTTAGGAGGGATTTCCCTGACTCAGGAGCATGCTCTTGAGATTGATAGGGACTCTGTTGAATCCTAGGTTTCTTTTGGTAGCATAAGCCATTTTCACAATAATACATTCCATGAAAATAGAAGGCTTTCCCATCTACTAGAATCTTCTTTAATTTCTTCAGTTTTTCAAAGTTTTTATTGTAAAGGGTTTCTTGCCTTATTGGTAATGTTTTTTTCCCTAGGCATTTTGAGGCTACACAATTGATATACTCTAAATTAATCTATAACTGAATCAGGCACAAGGGGACATCGGGAGGGCTGGACATATAGAAAGTAGAGAAAAGGGGCAGCCAACCCAGCCAAGCCCTTACTTCCCATGATGTGTGCGATGCCAACAGAAAATGCCTGAACTGAAAGGTCAGGATGTAGCATTGTAAACATGTCATTTAGAGATAAGTAAATTCCCGAAGAATTAATTAAACAAGCTCAGGGCGCTTCCTCGGGGAGAGGAAAATGCCTCTGAGACGGGTGGAGAGAGGCTGAGACTGTTCTTTGTCTTCACAGCCTTGGAGGACCAGTGTGCTTTTACAGCTCTGTGCTTGTGTTATTTGAAAGCGAATTTGAAAAATCACAGCTGTGATAGACACCTGGCAAGCACTGTTTACAGCTGTCCAAAGTGTGGGCACTGATGCTAGCACTGGGACATATGAGCAGCCAAAGATGATGCGCCATGCAGGTGCAAAGCCTCCCTCTTTGGGAAACAGCACGGAGTTGACCCCACATAGAGCCCTAAGCAAATGCCCTTTGTCTCAGCTCCAGCCAACAGACTCACAGGGTGGTGAAGGTTTCCAGGGTAGAAGGTCTCAGCAGAAAACCCGAGCAGGGACGGGGCTACAGGCTGCTGTTGAAGGGCCTTATTTGGAAAAGGACAAAGGGTAGACATGCACTGAAAGGTGCATAAAAACATGCAGGCTGGGGGCTGGAGAGATGGCTCAGTGGCTAAGAGCACTGGCTGCTCTCCCAGAGGTCCTGAGTTCAATTCCCAGCAACTATATGATGGCTGGCAACCATCTGTAATGGAATCTGATTCCCACTTCTGGTGTGTATGAAGACAGAGCACTCACATACATAAAATAAGTATAATATATATGTATATATTATATACACATAATATATAACTGATTATTGCCCTAGGAATCTAATCCTTGATTGGACTCCTAAGTTTTCAACTGTGCTAAAAGAGAGACCCAAAGAGGCTGGCTTCTGACTGAGTTCTGTTGTTCGCTACTAGAAGCAGGCACAGAGATCATGGGACTAAACTTTGCCTCCCTTAGAACTGGAGACAAAGCATGTTTCATGAAATTCACAGGAAGTAGACGGATGCCTTCAAATCAGGAAAGAGAAGGCCCCATCCCTTCTCTTGCTTTGTGACTCAGGATCAGTCAATAAGCCCATAGCTCATTACAGTAAAAATAGCCGACTAGATGCTTTTGAGGGGGTCCCTCCAGTCAGGTAAGAAATTAAACTCCCCAAGGGCAGGAACCCTGTCTCCTTCTTTGACTCCTCCCCAGTACCTAACACAGTGTATCTAACAATAGCACAAACAGCAGGTGGCAGGGCGTGTGCAGATAGACGGGGTCTCATGTGTTCAAGGTCAGCCTCGAGCTCACTGTGTATCTGAGGACAGACTCAAACTCTGAGCGATGTGATGCCACTTCCCAAGTTCTGGCATTACGAGTACTCAGCACCACACTCGCTTTAACAATTCATACACCGTAAAGGAAGGTGGTGCAGAGATAAAATATTGTCAGTTCATTGGACCTTTAAAGCAGGAAAATGGGGCTGGAGAGAGGGCTCAGCAGTTAAGAGCACTGTCTGTTCTTCCAGAGGTCCTGAGTTCAATTCCCAGCAACCACATGGTGGCTCACAACCATCTATAATGAGATCTGATGCCCTCTTCTGACCTGCAGGTGTACACGGAGATAGAGCACTCATATATATAAAATAAATGAATCTTTTTTTTTTTTAAAAAGACAGGAGCTGGGCGTGGTGGTGCATGCCTTTAATCCCAGCACTTGGGAGGCAGAGGCAGGTGGATCACTGTGAGTTCAAGGTCAGCCTGGTCTACAAAGGGAGTCCAGGACAGCCCAAAACAAAACAAAACAAAAAGCAGGAAAATGACTGGAGTCAACATTTTAATTTTCACAGAAGGAAAAATGGAAAACCCCAGTAGGCCAGTGAGGCGCTCCGCAGGGAAAGGCTCCTGCTGCCTGATGCTGCAAACTGAGTTCGGTCCCTCGGACAGACATAGAGGTGGAAGAGAGGACCAAGACCATAGATTTGTCCTCTAACATCCACACGTGCTGGGGCACGCACGCCCCCTCCATACAACATGCACACACACACACACACACACACATACACACACACACACACACATACACACATGCTGGAGCATGCACGCCCCCTCCATACAACATGCACACACACATATGCTGGGGTATGCACACCCCCTTCGTACAACACACACACACACACATGCTGGAGCATGCATGCCCTCCTCCATATAACATGCATGTGCACAGACACACACACACACACACACACACATGCTGGAGCATGCATGCCCCCCATACAATATGCACACACACACACACACACACACACACACACATACACACATGCTGGAGCATGCACGCCCCCTCCATACAACATGCACACACACACACACACACACATATACACACATGCTGGAGCATGCACGCCCCCTCCATACAACATGCACACACACACACACACACACACACACACACACACACACACACACGCTGGAGCATACTCGCTCCATTCCAGACAACATGCACACACACACACATACACACACACATGCTGAAGCATGCATGCCATGCTCCATACAACATGCACACACACACACAAGCATGTTGGAGCACCCATGCCCTCTTCCTACATCATATCATGTATACACACACACACACACACACACACACACACACCATTAGTAGTAACTACTTTTTTAAGGCACAGTAAGATTAAAAAAAAAAAATAGCTGCAGCTACAATACTTATGTAACATGATTCCGATGCTCAGGCCCCGCTCACCTTGGGGCACCATCAAGGGTAGACTAGCCCAGGAGAGGAAGACCACATCTGTGAGTATTAAAAGAAGAAAAGCAGGGAGACAAAGAATGCTAGATAAGTAAGTAAGTTTGACTGCACAGAAGAGCACACAGCAAAAGGTATAAACAGCAGGATGTAGCACATCTGTAAGCCTAGTGCTCCGGAGGTGGAGGCTGGATAAAGGAGAGCCTGTGATAGCCCTAGTCTACATAGCAAGCTCAAGGCTAGCCTGATCTATGCGTTGAAACTCTGTGTAGAAAATCAAAGCCTAGGCAAATAGTTCAGAGGTACTGTGCTTACTTGGCATGCTCAGGGCCCCCAAAGTCAATTCCTAGCACTGCAAAGAACAAAAACTAATTAGCACAACAGCAGGTTCACAGGTTCGAATCCCTCCTCTGTTACCCGATGGCATGATCCCGAGCTAGGCTGAGATTCTCTTTCATTGTATGGGAAGAGATTCCGTCAACTTCATGCAATTTTTGCTCCAGTTAAAACGTGTTAGATGCTGCATGTCCAGGGAATGTTTTTCAAGCTTTAAATTGTTGGGCATACAAGTAACATTATTCGATCTGAGCAGGTTATATTATGTACTTAGGAGCATATATGTCTGTCTGTACATACATGTATGTAACAACAATTAATAAAATAAAATAAAATAGGCCATGAATTTTAAAGAGAGTAAAGGAGAGGCACATGAGAACATTTGGAGGAAGAAAAAGCAAAAGGGACGAGGACATAATTATTTTATAATCTCAAATAAAAGAAATAATTAAAATGTAAAAGAGTCATAGACTGTAACCTGTCTGGTCAGGGTCCTGGCTAAGTAACACACTCATTAATACATCCATGTAAAAACAAACAAACAAACAAACAAACAAACAAAATCCATGTAGCTCCTTGAGGGTCCACCTAGTCAGCTCCTTGTAGCGTTGCAAACCAAACGTAAAGACCTGGAAGGGTTGGTTAAGCTTTGAAAAAGTGGGGCAGGAGGAAGAAGTAAGTTTTTAGAATGAAAGATGGGAGGCTGGGAGATGGTGGCCTTTAGTCCCAGCTCTTAGGTGGCAGAGGCAGGCAGATCTCTGAGTTTGAAGCCAGCCTGGTCTTCAGAGTGAGTTCGAGGACAGCCAGGGCTATACAGAGAAACCTTGTCTCAAAAAACCGAAAGAAAGAAAGAAAGAAAAAAAAAAAAAAGAATCGAATGTGGGCAAAGTGCTGGGCTGGCTCTCAAAAAGGCCAGGGTGTTGTTAACACCAAGATTGAGCGTGAGGGTTGGCCCAGGACTCGGAAGCCATATTCCACACTCTGCCTGGGAGGGCCTGGGAACCCACCTGGTCCATTTCTCCATCTGCAGAGGAGAGATGGCAGCACCGTGCCTGTCTGGAGGCTGCAGAAACGTATCACAGCATCATGAGAGGGCAAGAACATCTAAGAAGCGCCAAGTCCACCTGTGTAAATAGAAGTATCATTTCCTCAGGCCAGATGAGGGGGGCACTGCCCACTTACCCGCTGTTGTGACTGAATGGCATCCTCCTGAGAAAGCATGTATGTCAGCCCTGAACCTCAGGGTGGCTGGCTTTTAAGACTGGGCTTTTGAAGACGTAAATAAGGTTAAGTGAGGTCATAAAGGCGGGCTTCTGATATAACAGGCCTGGTACCTTCACAAGAACAGAAATATAAGGGGCCTGTATGCCCAGAAAAGAGGCCGTGTGAGCACAGAGTAAGAGGAAAGACATTGACACAGTAAGGAGAACAACAACAAAAATGCCCTGGAAATACTCTTACATTCAGAGCTCTGACTTTAAACACATGTAATGTATTATGTTTCCTCCACCTGACTGACAAGCTCCTTCCCAGGCTACTTTTATACACAAATACACATGGGGAGAGAGAGAGAGAGAGAGAGAGAGAGAGAGAGAGAGAGAGAGAGAGAGAGAGAGAGAGAGCGCACAAAGCAGATTATTCTTCATACTGAGAGTATTAGACAGACACGGTTCCTGTAGACATTCGGATCAGCCAAGGGAGATGGCAGTAATGGTCAGCGTCAGGTGTTACACCTTGGCCCAGCCCAGGAAGCAGGTTTTAATCCTAATTCTCTAGGTGTGTAGGAAATAGCCGCCTGTCCTGAGATGCCAAGTTTGCTTTATCATCATCATCATCATCATCATCATCATCATCATCATCATCATTATTTTAATCCTACCAAGATCCTAAGGTTCAGGACAAGATACTTAAGTAATTCTTCATCATTTGATGGGAGGGTGTTAGGCATGCAGGCATATGACTAAAGCTCAAGTTTATTATGTGCTGGGACTACTTACACAAAATACAGCATCGATATGGCAGATGGCAGAGCCAAAATTCATTAGATGGCCTTCTTTGGGCTTGAGTTCTATCAGAAATAGGAAACAAACGATATGGCTGCATTATTCCTTACAAGTCAACTTTTTAATCAATAACTCTTTTTTTTGTGTGTGTGTGTGAGACCGTCTTGCTCTGTAGTTGAGTCCAGCCCCAAAGATGCAGTCCTTCTAGCTCACTCGCACATAGGCAGGGATCTGAGAAGTATGTCCCACTAGGCGTGGCTATCCATCACCCATCCCTGCCAGTGTCCGTCACACACCATAAAGATGCAGGAAAAAAAACCACAAACAAACATAAGTTCTAGTTGAGTGAGAGATAGAGATACAAGCTTAAGAATAAAAATGAAAAGTTAGTGGGGCTGGAGAGATGGCTCAGAGGTTAAGAGCACTGGATGCTCTTCCAGAGGTCCTGAGTTCAATTCCCAGCAACCACATGGTGACTCACAACCACCTATAATGAGATCTGGTGCCCTCTTCTGGTGTGCAGGTGTACATGCAAGCAGAAAACTGTATATGTAATAAATAAATCTTTTTTTTTTTTTTAATGAAAAATTCTGGCCTGGCATTGAAAGCTTCGTTCAACCTGGGGCCAGTCAACCCCTACTTAGGTGTCTTGCTCTAACCAAATCCCCCTAACCAGATCTGACAATCTGTTTTTCACTCAGCGTGTTACTTAGTTTTCTGTTATAGTGGGAAGAAACACTTCCGGGACACCACCAGGCCATAGCAGTGCACACCTTTAATCTCAGCCCTCGGGAGGCAGAGGCAGGTAGATGGATCTCTGTGAGTTTGAGGCCAGCCTGGTCTCCAGGATAGCCAGAGCTACGTAAAGAAACTCTGTCTCAAAAAAATAAAAAAGAGTCCTGTATGAGGGAGACCAAGGCATACAAAGTCCACGTCGGTGAGCTTGACATTGGAGTCCCCTCAACCCCAACCAGCCTTTAGGCTGAGAGCTCAACTACAAGCCCATGAGACACTCCAATCAGAGAAATCCATCCTTGTACCTGGATCCTGGACCGCAGAAATGGTTGGATAATACATGTTTGTTGTCTGAGGCCACAAATATTAAAGTCATTTGTTCTGCGGTAATAGACAGTAACACCTAATGTAGTGTAATGCGTGACAGCGACAGACACAAGACCCAGCTCAAATTGTCCTCTGCCTTCTCCTTGGCCAGAGCAACCTCTGCCTCCTTTAAATGTGTTCTGTGCTCACTGGTCACTTTGCACAATGCTGTCATATTTTTCCATCCTCTCTTGGTTTTGGTCCTTTTCAGTAACCGGAGGCCAGAAACAGGTTATGTTCCTTTGACCCTGTGTTTAGGCAAAGCAGGTGTCTATACAGAGAAAGAAGGCTGCAAAAAAAAAAAAATGGGGGAAATGGGAGGGGGGCTCTAGCTAGGGAGGGGGGTGCACATAAATAAAGAAGAAGAAGAAGAAGAAGAAGAAGAAGAAGAAGAAGAAGAAGAAGAGAAGAGGGTAAAGTGTGAAGATGTCTGGAAAAGGTATAAGGAATCATACTATTAACAATCTACCTAAAATTCCTACAATACACAAAAGTCTGTGTATAAATATACATATATAGCTAATTAAGAATTTCTCATTTGAGCTGACAATGCTCTCTCCAAGAGCCAAAGTCCATTTAATTAAAAAAAAAACCTAAAAAATAAGCAAGTAAACAAACAAACAAACAAAAACTTCTTTTAAGTTGTTAGTCAAGGTTGTTCAAGAGACTCCCAAAACACCCCAGGCTGTTGCTGTTGCCATTGATGGCCACACCCTGACCCCCAGAGGTGGAAGATAAGTCCCTATTGCTGAAAAGACCACATACTTCAGACACAGGGCCCAGAGGCCCCTGAGCTGGAACTTGCCTGAAACCCTCCTCTCTGGACTTGCTTTCATGGTACAGAAGGCATCATGCAAACTCCCCAAGAAGGGAAGCAACCTACGGTCCTACCCAGCTATGACACCTGTGCACCGCAGTAATAGTATGGCGCAATAATCTGAAGGCTGCAGTAGTAGCACCTATGCACTCCTGCCTTGGTGGTAACCAACAGCTCTCTAACTAGACTTAAGATTCGCTCAGCCAGATGTGGTGACCACGCCTTTAATCCCAGTACTTGGGAGGCAGAGGCAGGTACTCCACAGTGATAAAGTCATGGATCTTAAAGGAGCCGCTACAACCACCACTGTAGTAAACCAGCACAGTCCCTAACCACATCCTCAATCCTTGCCCTTATATCCACAGATAAGTGTAGTCCTCAACTCTCATCAAGGGAAATTCTCTTTGCAACAGACAGAGACCACTATGATCAATCAGAATGCAGTTGTGACAACCCCTCCCCCTACCCCAAGGCTCTTTGA